>NW_028318954.1:2232500-2912500 GCF_062004578.1 Staurois parvus
CTACACTATGAAAGCTCTTTTTTTATCCCTTTTTATGAGGAATTTGGAGGTGGAGGAGATTTAAAGTTATACACACCCTTAAGGATATTGTTATCACTGATTGCTGTGTATGCCATGGAGAGGAGCTTTCATTTGTTTCACCATTGAGAGCCATCCGTTTGAGGATCATCTACCTGCATTTATGCTTTGTGACCCCTTGAGGGTCGCAGTTTGAAGGTGAGCATGCATGCTAGGTGGTGAAGGATTGCCCTTTTATTTAAACACTGAAGTTTACACGGTATTATGCTGAAGATTCACACAACGTTTGTCTTTTGGACTGTTTGTTGTTTTTGGGACTTATTTGCCATTCATTTTTTCGCCATTGATTGCATTGTTTTTTCATATATGCTTTATTGCATTCACTGATTGGTCACATTTATGTCTGGTGTCATTTTTTTTTGTCACTTTTAATTGCCATTTGACAACATTTTTTGCTCATTTATCCACTTCACACTTGATATTTTCTAGTCACTATTTGGCCACATTTTATTTCATTTTTTGTCATTTCCTTATGCCACTTTGTATGTGACATTGACAGCGTTTTTGGTTCTTTCATATGTTATCTTTTATGTTACTTATCCACTGGCATTGGTTGTTCTTGCATTCACTTTTTGACCATGTTTTTCTCCTTATTGCTTACACTTGTTACACATATTGTGCATTCACTCCTGTGGATATTATTGTGCACACCAGTTACATGTTTTATATGAATTATTCATTCATTTTCTGATTTATGGGATTGTTCACTCATTTATCAGTAGTTTTATGTGTCATTGTTTAATGAGGTTCACTCATTCTTAGGATAAGTAGTGAAGCATCATTTCTCTCACTCATGATCATTTCTCATAACATTAAAAAGCCATTAACTGAATAGAAGTGTGGTACTCAAGGTGAATCAATTTATTTTACCCTCTGACTGAGTCTGGGATAGAATGGCACCAACTACACAAGTGATTATGTTGTTGGCGAAGGGAACATGGGGGTAAACTGTTCAGTGGGCAGTAGCGACAGCTTGCTGGTTGCTACAGAGCCTTGAAAAAGTATTCATACCCCTTGAAATTTTCCATATTTTGTCATGTTACAACCAAAAACATAAATGTTTTTTATTGGGATTTTATGTGATAGATCAACACAAAGTGGCACATAATTGTGAAGAGGAAGGAAAATGATAAATGGTTTTCAATTTTTTTTTACAAATAAATATCTGAATTGCAAGCTCTAATGAGCAGAGCCCTCTGATTTCTCCTGTATTGATTTGTATTGTAACTTTACTTTTTGCCCTCACGTTGGAAAACGCTTTGTAAACTATTGGTGCTATATAAATCCTGTATAATATTAATAAAAACTCCAACATCAGTATCAGTAAGAGTAATAGTAACTTTCAGAACTGGTGCCAGTGGCTGCAATAAGAGACTGCAGCACTGGTGGCATTGGTGTCAATTTGGAGTAGAACGTCATGCTTAGGTTTTTAAAATTTTAGGTGTGTAAACAATAGTTACCTCTCTTGAGGTATATCCCATCCCAAGTCTAATGTCATTTATACAGCCGATCTCCCCTTGGCCATTCACTAAATGCAGTGGAAGAAAACCAAGATAAAAAAACTGAAGATGGGGCTGCATTGAGAGTGTTAAATTGATATAAGCTGAAACGTACGTTTCTTGACAGGCTGCAGCAGGTTACTGTGAAGGTAGAGACAGAAAGAATTAAATACAGATGAGGGGCTGCAAAGAATATGTGGGTCTGTGTAAAAATAAAGGCACCAAAGAGAGAAGAAGTAACCGATTAACTAGGAAATATATGCAGATAGGACTGCATAGTGATAGGGGAGAGAAATGTGGTGTAACATACTGCAGAGTTTTAATGAAACAACACAGAGACACCAGTTAGGAAGAGGCATATTGTAATAAAGTAGATGAATGAATGAATTAAATAAACAAACAGCGAAAGTAGCAGAGGGTGATGGTAAGTGAAAGGTGTGCAGGAATTATTCAACTGTAGGAATGAGCAGGGTGGGCAGAAAGGAAATAGGTAGAATCAACTCTAACTTCCCTTCACTGTGCTTTAGGCATTGAATAAACAGGAATCTGACTAAAGGATATAAAATTCAGCTGGAGGTTTCTCTCAAGTCCTTCCAAGTTCCCCTCTTTCAGAAAGTTCACTCACTTTTCCTTACCAATTTTCTTGCTCCCAGAATGTGTTGAAGAACAATCCTCTCTCTGGTGGAACACACCTTCTAGGCTGATCCATGTGTCTCTTATTTATGCAGCTATTCTATAGTAGTAAAATACGGTGGCCATTTTGGGACAGTCTGAAATCCACTACTAGCAAGCTGTTAGAAATAGTTTGGTGTCACAAAACAATCTGTGAAAAATGGTAAACAATCCTGCTACAAATTAGGTGAATATACCGTCTGTTCCAAATGTGCACAGTAGGCAGTATGGCAAATGTATATGAAGTATCTACACATGCATTTGGGTGCATTGACAGCAGGCAGTATAATGATAAAAACTGCTATATTGCAGAGCATTATCTTGCAGTGTGAATGTGCCCTTCATAGTTATTTTACATAGCCATGCATGTGTAACTTTAGAAAACAGGACTTTTGACTTACCTGTAGAAATCCTTTCTTTCAGTACTTTACAGAACATCATTCTGTGGCCATGGAGATGATTGGAACACCTGAATCCAGTGATTTGGATGGGTGTCCCAATACTTTTGGCAATATAGTGTATAATATGACTGCTGACTGATATATATATATACAGTACAGCATTCAGTAGTATGCTACCCTATTTTTTCTGCTGGCTTCTTCAAGAACTGCCACTGTAATTCTTGCAGACAACTCCACAGGTGATCTCTAGCAAAGTGTACCCCAGTCAGTGTCCTTGGAATTCAGTTCCTCAATAGGGCAGTAGGGTCCACCAACACTCATGTTGTTTTTTGATGCTGAATGGCTGCTGCTGTGTCCCTCTTTCACTCACGTGGAGCGGTCCTCCTAACCTTAGTCTCTCTGCAAATTGTTCCCTGTTCCTGTCCTCAGTCTAGAAAAAAATTACAACACTCTCCCCACCTCCACAGTGCCTCTGGGAGTTGATGTTCAAGAACAAAACTGTAGTACAAGTGTCTTTCTAGACCTCATCTCCCATAGTTCTCCTCAGAGTCTCTAGCAGTCAACAGCCTCAGTACCCCCTCATAGTGAATATAGAGCGGACTTAACTCTGGCTGCTCTATGTTTTGTAATAGCACCCTCTCTTACAGTTGTGCCTGTGTAAAAATTGCCTCTGCAGCACAGAGTCCTTTTCCTGCCAGAGCTGCAGACTGGGCCACACTTCACACACAGCAAAGTATACCCTCCAAGTTTGATAGTAGACAGGAATCTGATTTCCTAGCCATCAAGAGACCACATTTAAAAAGCTCCCATTACTTAGGACCTGGGCTTTAACAGCCATAACAGAAAAAAAAGAAGCAGAATGGCAAACCAACCCTTAAGACTGTAGCTCCAGATGATCTGGAAGAGCCAGATGCTTGACAATATCTAAATACCATATGCTCATGGTCTTGGTTAGAGCAGGAAGGATCATACAAATAATCTCTATCCCAATACTGCAAAGCAAGTGAGAAAGAACATTCAGGAGAAAAAAACAGAGCAGGCTGAACTGATCCTACTGAGTGGTACTGAAAGTAACTACTACAAAAGCAAGGGATCTCCAGTCCTGACAATCTGGTCAATTTGTTGTTGAAACTGGAGGCCAGTAGAACCACATCTTGCATTGTTCTGTTCAAGCCAGAATCAGGTCTGCTTCTTTTTGAGCCATGCAATTTCTGGTGCCCCCCTGATTATAGAAACCACTGCTGTTGCATTGTCCAACCCAAAAGTGGAGTGGTTCAAGGCTAAACAGATAAGTGAATTGCCCTGAGTCCCAACACATTTGTCATGTACCTGGTGGAGATTGAGTTGGAGAGGGGGCTTGTCTTGCACCTCTTGTCAAACACCCCTGGTATTGATGACATGAGGCATGAGGGCCGGTGTAGCATGCAATGCTAGCTGGTGTTTGCAAGAAGCAGATGACCATAGATCATCAGGCAGGAACAAGGAACTGGGATATGGTGACACTTGATTGGCAGACAGGAGCAGAGCCAGAACACAAGCCAAAAGGTCATCAACAGCCGAGCAGCGAGGTACAGTAACATCAGGCAGAGGCAATGTCAGGATACAAGCCAAGATCAGTACACAGTCATGTAGCGAGGTATAGGAACACAAGAAAGGAACAGATTCAGAATACAAGCCAAGGTCACAGCAGGCAGGCAGAAATCCAAAGACAGGTCAGGAGCAAGCTGAGTCATACACAGGTAGGAAGGTCAATGCTCAGGTTAAGCAGGAACTAGCTGAAGACCACTCAGCAATATGCCCATACAGGATGTGTGTGTGCATGTGCAGCGCATGTGCATATGTTTTCTGCACACACTAATACGCTTGCCCATGTGTGCCAACGCCCATTGTGCAGTGAGCCTTTGCTCAGAATTAAGAGCATGTGCATGTGCATTAGATTCCTCTGAGGACCAAGTTCTCTGAACCACTAGGAAGCCCAGGACTCCTCCCTAACAAGCTGGCACTGTCAACAACACCTTCCAGACAACCGGGAGTAAGAATTACCCCAATTTCAGCACTGGATCAGATATCCACCATGATTGGACCTGTCTGGTCCTATTAGTTTGATGCATGAGGCAGTCCAGCACGTTGGTGAAAACCTGAGGTCAGAAGGACAAGCCGAAGTGAAGAACAACAAACTGATAGTGTGGTGTGCCCATAGCAAACTGCAGGTAGTGTTGGTGATCCCAAAAGATAGGTATCTGCAAATAAGCATCCTAAATCCCAACCAAGGCCATATACTAGAAAAAGAGAAAGTCCTTTTAGAGCACAAACACGTTCATCACCTAAGGACACCTGCAAAACACTGAATACATGCTGGGAGTGGGAGTGGTTACGCAGGACTGGGTTTCCAACTTTGCTTTGTCAGTGTTCAATCACTTGGAGGTGGAGAATAACCCATTGGTCTAAGAATTAGGCAATCCTCAATCCTGTGAAGTATTTTAAAAAGTACTCAATGTAAGTATGGCTTAGAGAAGGCAGACACCCTTTTCTTGACTGTCAAATTAAAAGCAATATTTGGATAATAACTTTTTTCCCCAGACATGGAAATAAATATACCATGTTTTCCCTTCATTATACATATGCTGCTTATCACATTTATAGTTAAAGTGTATGTAAACCCAACATTTCACATTCCTGATATGTGCCTGCTGTACCATGTACTTATATGAAAATGTATCCTGTTCTCCTTGTATTGCTTTGTTTGTGTGAAATCATTGGTGTTCCTGCCAGCCCTTTTCTATTAAAAAATGACCACACTAAGCATTAAAACACATAGATACCAGTTCTCTAGCTGTTCTGAGAGACTGTGATGAGACTTGTCCTGATAGCCACCCATCCCCCCCACATACACACACAGCCTTTCAGTGGGAGCTTCAGTGTGCTGCTATTTCTCCTCCTCCAGCTCTTATGCAGCTGAGAGCAGATATATGTTATCACTTACTAAAAAGGTATAATTTTTTAAAAACTATGCACAAAATTTTTTACTTTTCATTTCTATTTGAAACTGAATTGGTTGGTTTTCAAGGTAAAGGTTACATACTTTAAAGTGTAACTCAAGCATGGAGTCTTAGCAGCACTGACTAATTATAGCCACGCCCATAGGGGTGTGATGACTGTGGTGAGGAGAGGTCATAGAAATTCAGATTTCAGGTATTCAGGTTTTGTTAATACCGTGTTTTATGATTCATGATAGTGATTCTAGGTGACGAATCCGAAAATGAAAAATACTGTATATGGGAAACCACAAGAGGAAAAAATCTAAAATCTGAGCTATTCCTATTCAGTAAATATGGCTCAGTAGTGTTTATCACCCAGAAGCCTAAAATGTATATTAAATATACAGTATGTCATTAAAGAAAACCTTTCATGAGAGAAGGATATACAGTTGTGTTCAAAATAATAGCAGTCAGACATCACTAACCTGATCAATCACTGTTTTTGGTAGAAATGATATGTCTACATGGAAAATAATTTACTAGCAGGTGTAGTAGAGTAATAGAAATCCAACAGACCCAACAGTCATGACATGCATGCTGCTGATTCTGTGTAATTGAATCACTAATTGAAAGGGGCATGTTCAAAATAATAGCAGTGTGGAGTTCTATTAGTGAGGTCATTCATTCTTTGAAAAACAGGTAGCAATGATTGCCCTTATTTAAGGAAGGAAGGCAGCAAATGTTGTACATGCTGGTTACAGTGCATTTCTCTCTGAAATTCTGAGGAAAATGGGTTGTTCCAGACATTGTTCAGAAGAACAGCGTACCTTGATTAAAAAGTTGATTGGAGAGGGGAAAACATAAAAAGAAGTGCAGAAAATGATAGGCTGCTCAGCTAAAATGATCGCAAATGCTTTAAAATGGCAACCAAAACCTGAAAGACGTTGAAGAAAGCAAAACACTACCATTCAAATGGATAGAAGAATAGCCAAAATGGCAAGGACTCAGCCAACAATCAGCTCCAGGACGATCAAAGAAGGTCTAAAGTTACCTGTGAGTACTGTTACAATTAGAAGACGCCTATGTGAAGCCAAGCTATCTGCAAGAAGTCCCCACAAAGTCCCACTGTTGAAAAAAAGACATGTGCTGAAGAGGTTACAATTTTCCAAAGAGCACATTGACTGGCCTGAAGAGAAATGGCGCAACATTTTGTGGACTGATGAAAGTAAGATTGTTCTTTTTGGGTCTAGTGGCCGGAGACAGTTTGTCAGACGACCCCCAAACACTGAATTCAAGCCACAGTACACTGTGAAGACAGTGAAGCATGATTGTGCAAGCATCATGATATGGGGATGTTTCTCATACTACGGTGTTGGGCCTATTTATCGCATACCAGGGATCATGGATCAGTTTGAATACATCAGAATACTTGAAGAGGTCATGCTGCCTTATGCTGAAGAGGAAATGCCCTTGAAATTAGTTTTCCAACAATACAACGACCCCAAACACACCAGTAAACGTGCAACATCTTGGTTCCAGACCAACAAGATTGACGTTATGGAGTGGCCAGCCCAATCCCCAGATCTTAATCCAATAGAAAACTTGTGGGTGACATCAAAAATGCAGTTTCTGAGGCAAAACCAAGAAATAGAGAAGAACTGTGGAATGTAGTCCAATCATCCTGGGCTGGAATACCTGTTCACAGGTGCCAGAAGTTGGTTGAATCCATGCAACACAGATGTACAGCAGTTCTCAGAAACAGTGCTTATACAACTAAATATTAATTGATTCAAAGGAAAGCAAAATCTTCAAACATTTTCAGTTTATGTAGTGAATGTTTGAGTTTGTAAAGAAGAATACAAACACTGCTATTTTTTTGAACAGTCTAATATTCACTATTCTTCAATTTTTTTTTAGAGGAACAACACAAATTTGATATATTTTTCCTAATGTTTTGATTTGGAATAGAATGTGTAGTGTTCCCAATGCATTTGTGTGTATGGAAATAAAAGCTATTAGAAGGATTTTGAGCTTTATTCACTTTTTTCAACACACTGCTATTATTTTGAACACAACTGTATATGGCCACTGCTGGACTCTAAAAAAGCAGTGTCATGCTAAAAAAGTCTGGCTGTCATGCTGATAATTTTCCATTAACAATTAAGCCACAGATAAGGACTTCTGACTTTTCTCTTACATTCCTAATCTGTCTACTTGTTCTGGGTCAGCATCTTAGAAAGTTCCAAAGCCCAATGGCCACCCCCATATATCGCACAACACAGTTCTACTTTATATCAGTAGATATACTGTATATCAAATTACATTTAGAAACCTATAGTAATACACGATACTCCTATATATTCCTTAAAATAGGAATACTGATAGATTAAAACCAACAATAACAGTGCAAATAAACCCTTTGGCCTCATTCACACCATATGTGCAGAAAAACTGACGCAAACTGACGTGCAGATTTCAATCGCAGAGACATTAGTTTTCATGAGCTCCAATGACTTTAATACATGTTGCAGATTCTGCAAAATCTGCATGTGATACCAGTGTTGTGGTATGAACGACACATAGAGAACAATTGATTTTGTTGTGCCCTTTCAGAACATGTGCAGAAAAACTGACATCTCTGCACCATGGTGTGAACGAGCCCTTAGTGAAAATTCCCATGGCAGGCAGGTGAAAAGAATGAGAGAGAGGACTTCACAATGTGCTTTCCTTTAGTTGTGTTGGGACCTGCTGCAAAAATGTATATAAATAAATAAATGTTTTGCAAAAAGACAAGAAACTACAATTTACTGGATGGTATTAACCGTGTTTCTGTGGACACCTATAATTTGTTGATTAACATTTGAAATAAGAAAAAGCGATCAAGGACAAAGCCTTGAGGCATAAACACGGAGGCTGATTATTAAAAAAAACAATAGATAGGATTGTTTTATGGTGTTACTGCTTATTCTAACACAGATCATGCAACTAATTTGGAAAAAGGAAAGCATTTGCTTCTTTTTTTAATTAACAACTTTTAATTTTGTTGGATTTTTAGCCTGTTTGCCATTAATTTTTGAAAGATCATGAAAACAATTGCAAAGAAATTTGCAGTTTATATTTTTGCAAAACATTTTTCTTTAAAGCCCCAACTTGTATAAAATATTTTTACAACCCTCCTCGCATCCTCTCTAAACCTTCCTGAGAGTCTTTTTTTTTCACCTTATCTTGTGGAGTCCCTCATCTAGGTCCCTTGCCTCCATTGGTTCTGGTGCAGGGGAACACTAATCTAGCACAGCAATGGTGCTCCGAGACCTCTGGGTCCCCTGTCGATGTTAGTCCTCCTCTTTCTCCTGAGAGGACCCTGCCAATGACCACAAATATGAAGCATCCACATCAGGCAAGCAGTGACATGGGTAAGAACTAGTTGTGGCAAGCTTAGTTGTTGCTGGATGTATTCCTAAATGCACAAAATATGACTGGATACTAACATTTAGAGGTAATAATACCAAGGCTTGTTGATCTAGGGAATATCCGATTGCCTCCTGGGGGATCAGGAAGGATTTTTTCGCTCAGTGGAGCAAATTGAACACTGATTTATAGGGGTTTCTTTTTTTGCTTTCGTCTGGATTAGCTGTGGGTATATGATTGTGAACATTGAGGTTTTACTATCTATTTATTTTTCTATTGGGTGAACAAGATGGAATTATGTCTTTTTTTAACCTTACTATGTAATACTGAAAGATAATTTAAATAGAGATATTTTTATACAGGGATCAGATAGAGAAAGGGGGGTGGGGGCGTGAGGGAGGAGTGGGGGGTTAAAGGAACCCTGTCAGATGCTTAAAACATTGAAAAGCCAGTTTTCTACAAAGAACTTTTAGATTCATCTCCCGTAGATTCTCTATGTCTTCTACTTTAGCTCTCTTGGAGGATGGAACCACAGTTTGATGAATTTTGTTTCCAATATTAAAGTTCTCAATGTATTTTTTAAGAAATGGTACAATACAATAACATATGGGGAAAGATTCAAATCTGGGAAAATGCACATAAAACGGGAAATGTGAAAGCAGCAAAATTAAGAAAGAAATGGAGCAAAATAACCTGAAAGTACAGAGAGAACAGAAATGTATAATGTTATAAATACACTTATGATTGTGCATATGTAAAGCCTGGAATCTGTGTTATGTCTATACACAGAGGGTGCATCATATATTTAAATTTTAAGGATACAGCCTCATTACTATTAATGCTGCTTCAATCACCAAAACACATAGATACTGGAAAATGAACATTCAAATTAGAAAAATAAGACTTAAAAAAAATGATTAAAAAAATAAATGAATACAAATATAAATATCTTTTGATGGAAAGATTCACCTATTGGTCCTGGTGACTATTGTCTCTAGTACTTAAAGTGATTGGAAATCTATTATTTTGAGCTGTCAGGGGAAAGTGTGGAGACATCTTTCTCCCTGTGACTGTTTGGGTTTCCTCCCACACTCCCAAAAACATGCTGGTAGGTTGGTTGGTTAAATTGCCCTAGTTACCCTAGTACATCTATGTATGAATGTGAGTCAGGGACCGTAGACTGAAAGCTCCATGAGTGCAGATAGTGATGTGACTATACAATATATATGTAAAGTACTGTGTAAATCCTTGGTGCTATGTATCACTTTGAAGCAATCTATTCCCTCTTTCTCTTGGGGACAGAAAGGGAAGGAAAATCTACCCCCACAGGCCACAAATAACATAAAACTAACCTGACAAGGGTTCTAAGCCTTCTCTACTGGAAAACCAAAATACATGTTTCGACTTTAAATTCACCTTTAGCAATGTTTTTATCATTACATCAATAGTTCAGCATTGAAAATCGAGGAAAAGAATGGACCACCTCTATGCTAGATGACTGCACAACCTAAATGAGCCAAAGAATAGTATGGACTATTAA
Source organism: Staurois parvus (assembly GCF_062004578.1). Taxonomy (NCBI): domain Eukaryota; kingdom Metazoa; phylum Chordata; class Amphibia; order Anura; family Ranidae; genus Staurois; species Staurois parvus. The sequence goes on from NW_028318954.1 coordinate 2,243,077, forward strand.
GGGGAGATGTGATAGGCCATGCAAAAATGATTTTGTGTGCAGAGATACTCAAGTAAGGAACCATAACACTGTAAAAATAAAAAAATCAACATGCAAGCACACACTGCCATGGGTCCTATAAGAATAATATCACCCTGTGATGGACCCCTGACACCCAAATGGGTATCTTCACTAAGAATCTGCTTCCCTAGCTCTTGAACACGAGGCAAGCGACTACAGCTGTAGCTACACACAAGAACTAGACAACAAGAAATAAAAAGGAAGATTTATTAGGGAAACACACTGAATTTATACAGAAAACCATAAAATAAGAGTTAATCACATTATCAAAGACAATGCCCACCCCAGAAAGTCCAGGGCCCACATAGGAATACATTATACATAGGAAGCCATATGTTACAATGATAGCTCTTTCTGGATAACTCTGGAAAACACAATAAAATACAGGCAATGGTTCTCCTGCAGCCCCAAGTCCTTGGCAATACTACCCCCTGTTCTACAGTCCAGCAGACCCGGCTAGATCCAATATAGGTCAGCTTGAGGATAACCAGGAGCTATATTACAATCAAAAGGTCAGTTTTGTTGTCCTGGCCTGAACTGCACAGTAAAGGTGTAGGGCTGCAGATTTGATTCAACCAAATCAAGGGGTTGTGGTCTGTGAGCACCATGAAGGATCATTCATAGAGATACAGCTGAAGTTTTTTAAGGGCCCACACCAGTGCCAAACATCCTTTTTCAAGGCTGCATTCTGCCACCTCCCATGGTATCAGCTTGCAACTGATGTAGGTAAAAGTGTGCTCACCGTCACTTGGTTTAGCACTGCTCCCAAATAATTTCCAAGTAAAATATCCATGGGTAAATCCCTCATAACTCCAACTTCCACATCTCTGCATCCTGTACCCCAATCCTAATGTATTTGGTTGGTAGGGATGCACTAAACGTTGCCTCCAGTCACTCACACAACTACAGACCTTGTGGTTCTGTCAGTCAATGTAACCATCCTGGGCTACACCAAGGTGATGGTAGCTTTATTGTCTTTAAATTCTTGGGCTGATCGCCCGGTCACCCATATGGCCTGTTGGTGACCCTTGTGGTTGCCAATGGCAGAAGCTTGAATTGGGTTCAACTTATGGAGTAGCCGAAATTCCTCTTCACCCCAGCCAGTCGAGTTAGTGAGTCAGCCTCAAAGCAGTGAATGGCCACTTGGGCTGGGCTAGGGACAGCACAGTTCCATGAAGTGGTGGTGACATTTCATGGACAGTTAGTTTCCAGGTGTCCCACTTGATCACAACCATAGCAGTCTTTTTGATGGGTATAGCGGGTCACGCAAGTGCGGGTAGGGGGCGACAGACTGCCGGGTGAACAGCTGGGCAAGTACGAGCAGTGGTCTGGAGAAGCTACAAGGCTTCGGTCAGTGAGATCTCCAGGCATCCATATACTGGTTGGCTAGTTCCGCTGCTCTGTCTATCTTCAAGGGCTTTCGGTCTCGTACCCACTTGTGCACCTCAATAGGGAATTGTTCGTAAAACTGTTCAAGAAGGACCAGTTGGGCAGCATCAGCTAAGGTAGTCGCCTGATGGCAGGAGAACCATGCATCCACTGATTGGGACATCTGATGATTTCATTCTGTATAGGGCTGGCCCTCTATCTTGTTGTAGGCTGTGACATTTGACCCAGTGAGCTGTGGGGGTGATCGCATATATCGCCAATTGCCGCTCCTTGACTCACTCGTAGTCTTTCTTGTCTTCAGCAGGTATGGTTTCAAAAGCATCCAGGGCCAGACTGGACAGCTTGCTGAAGAGGATGGTGACCCAGTCAGCTTTGTCGATTCTCTGGAGGTGGCACTCGGTCTCAAAGACTTGTAGGTACCAGTCTATTTCCCCCTCCCCATCCTGGAAGGGTCGGAATGCTATGTAAGGGAGGTTCTTGCGGCTACCCCGGTCTGCAGCTGGGGTGCCCCCAATCACCATCTGGGGTGCATTCTGGTCAAGCATTTGCAGACTCATCATGTCTGCAATTTTCTGGGTGATCGCCTCTTGGGGGAGAGTGGTGTTGTAGAGCTCCAGACACCACTGGATGTGTTGCTGGACCTCGGACATCCTGGACCCTTCTGTAGCTGGCTCACTGACTCAGTCGCTGGCCCAGTCACTCTCCATCAACTTGGCAATTAGGGTGGCTTTTGACTTGTTCCTAGTGCTCTGTCCATTTGATTCCAGCAGATCTTTGAGTGTGATTCGCTTAAGGCTGGAGTAGCAAAGCTCAATCTGATGAGGTCCCGGAGGTGGTTTGGATGTTCCAGGCACAAGGAAGCATTCCACTGCTGCCACCAAATGTGACGGACTCCTGACACCCTGACTGGCTATCCCCACCAAGAATCTGCTTTCCAAGCACTGGAACACGACGCAAGTGACTATTGCTGTAGCTACCCCAAAGAACTAGACAATACCAGTTTTTGGAGTAAATAAGAACTGCTTTACTAGAGAAACACACTGAATTTATACAGAAAATCATCAGAGCTAATTACATTATCATAGACATTGCCCACCCCACAGTTGGGTGCCAACGTAGGATACATTATACATAGGAAGCCATATGCTACAATGATAGTTCTTTCTGGATAACTTGAAAACACACAAAAAACACTCTCAGGGCAATGGTTCTCCTGCAGCTCCAAGCTGACACACCCTAAATGAGAAAATTTTAGAGAAACATTGGGGAAGCCTAATTATATATCTTTGTGTTCCAGGTACCACATCCTAAGAGAAATCACTATAAACAAAAAACTATAACATATATAAACTACAGGACATCTATGGCATCAATTCATAAACAATATGTATAAAATAATTTTATTTGTAACATTAAAAATGCCATTATAAAAATCCATATTTAGATGCTGTTTGTACTAAATGTATATTTGAAGTACATCAGTTAACCCCAAATACTCCAATACATATAGCTTAGTGTAGGTTGTGATTACATCATATATATAAAAATTTACAATTAATGTTCAGAAAAGTATTGGGAATTCAGACATTCAATGCCTTTTTTGGGTCAACACCCATGTCGTAAGGACAGAATGAGGGGTATTATCTCATAAACAGCAACAACTAAATAATCTCAATAGTGCACATAAAAAAGGACAATGTTCTCAGTGATAGGTGCGTCCAACCATTCAGCATCTAACCGCAGAGGAGGGGCTTCATCATCCCATTAAGAGAAGGACAAAACAAAAATTAGATGGTCATATTTTGCACTCACAATGCTGCTCAAATAATAAAAACTCCTCAAATAAATAGATCCACCAACCTGTCAAAGTAGTACCAATTTTACACTTTTCAGCACTATGTCTATGTGTTACAAGAGCAGGCTGAAATTTGATTTCATCCAACGGACATGCAGATTGGTTTTTCAGTGGCAAAGATACAAGTGTGCAGGCCCCTAGACATGGTAGTTCAAGTGTGTATTTTTAAATAATTTTGTAAAGATACAGAGTACATTTCAGATCTTCTTCATCTTCACAATTTAAATTAGATGAACAAAAAGATCAGCAATGTCAAAATTGTGGAAAATTGAAGGGAGTACATATTTTTCCATGTCAAGTGCATGCATGCTAAGTAATATGGAAGTGTAATACTAACAGCTATTTATTACCTCTCATAGAGATCACAATAACTCCCAGCCCTCCCACCTTACAACATCTTCATCTGCTTTTCTCTCCAGAATGATGGCACCATCCTGGTTCAGGTATTATCCCATGTCAGCATCTTCTTCCAGTACTGAGATGCTGGCTCAGAGATGGCAGAATTATGTAATTTCTGAGGTCTGTGCATTTCTTTACTATGTTTTCTGCCTGACACAGGTTAGCTTTCTGCTGCCTCTCACCTTGTGATTTAATGCAAAGTTAAGTTTCAGTCTGATCACTGTAGGAGAGGAGAAAATGCTTTTCCCTTTTGCAGAAGGCTGAAAATATCATCTCAGCCTAGGCAAAGTCACTTGTCTAGAGCTCAATGACCACCTTTTTAAGCAGAACTCCAGGCAAACAGCTAAATACACAAATGTAAGGAATACAAAGGAGTTGATTTACCTGCCAAATAATGGCTATTTCCATCCATTAATTAAACCCTCAGTGTTTTTTAGCTTAATATAATGGACACAATAAAATAAACATTCTCCAGTAAACTATTTGTTAAAATGTAAACCCTAGCTCTTGTAGTTTATAACTTTCAATGCTGCTGACTCCTGCTCTCTCAGCACAGTATCCAATCAGTTTCTTAGAAAAGCACTAGAGATGGAGAAGCAGGGGAATGCCTTGTGATCCTTGGCTATCCAGTTGTGTGTTTCTATTGATGAACACAATGTAAGGAAACACAAATCCTGCATACAAAGGTGACTCCATAGAATGCTGCAAGAGAAGGGAGCAACCCTGAAACAGGAAACATGGGGCAGTGGTCATGGCAACAGCTTAAATTGGAACATAGCCAAAGATTAAAAGATAAGCTGTATACTCAGCAAGTGATGAGCTGCTGAAAGTGCTTAAAAAACAGACAGTGTAATATAGGTCTTGACCCTCTCCCAGCCTTTGACTGTACAAAGAAAAGAGAATAAACAGCTCTTCTTTTTGTTACTCTGATCTCTCCTCCTTTAATCAAATCACTTTTAGCATATATGGAGAGCAGCATAGGTCATGATTCATTGTGCTGTTTTTCCCTCTTTTTGTCCCAACTTTTCTGTACAGTGGATTGAAAGAGGCTGATCGTGGGAGAAAAGCCTTCAAATTGCTCTTTAAATGTCTTAAGTATGAATACAAAAAAATAAGAAAAAAATTTAAAGATTTCTGTATAGAACGCAAATAAAAACTAAAAGGTACAGAAAACAAAACAAGTAACCCAAATGATATTTATAAATAGATAAAATAAATACATTCCTCTTCGTTTTGTTGGATTTTTGGTTTGCTTTTTCACTCATTGTACCTTTATGCAGATATTTAGGCAGTTGAGTATTCACATTTCATTCGGTTGATGCTATGAAGCTTATAGCATTCTCAGTGTATATGTTGTTGGTTATGTAATGTGGCATTGCATTTACAGCATGCATACCATATACAGTTTATGTGTAAGCACATACCAAGAACCTGCACCCAGAAGGAAACATCTAATGCTAGCTACCCTGTTAGAAATATATATTTATAGGGTCACCCCTGAAAAGGACACAGTTAAGCAACTTTAGGTTTCCAAAGTTGTAACTGGATCTTCAACAGGCTTTGCATCACTGTACAGCAGCTGTAGGCCAGGAGCTCTGGATTTGTTATGGGAACAGCAAACACATTTAACGTGAGAAGAAGATAATAGATCATGATCATACTATGCCCTAGAGGGTATCAGGCAGTGATGTCACATATCTCAGAAACTACTAAATTTAAACATTAAATTTCTGCGTTAACTTGTTTAGTGATGGTTATCAGGGAATGTAACATATATAATGCTAAAATTGGCCATTTATTGGTAACTATAAATTAACTGAAAAAAATTACAATGTAATTCTATCAAGTTGTTTCATAGTTGCAGTACCCTAGTTATCATATTTAGTTTGTGTTGACTCCCCTTCAAATCACTGCATTCTTTTGTAGGATTGCTGTATCTTTGAATATATATATATATATATACACACACACACATAGATACATTCACAATTCAAAACAGCTATAGAGGCACTCACAGGTCTTGCAGAGGAGACAAATCAAAACAGTAGGATTTTCATTGTCGATGTTTCAATTAAGCTCATTTTTTCTTTCTCAAGATCTTTCTCTTGAGATAGCTAGACTGAGCATCATTGGAATATTGATAATAAAAAAGCATCTGTTTTGATCCATCTCCTCTGCAAGACCTGTAAGTGCCTCTATACCTGTTTTGGATTTGTATGGATCATTTTTGGGTGAGCACATGGGTATTCGCCTCAAACATAGTGTATGGTGGCTACCCTCGGGAACACATGTACATATATATATATATTTATATATATATATATATATATATATATATATATATACACACACTATATTGACAAAGGTATTGGGACGCCTGCCTTTACACGCACATGAAGTTTAATGACATCCCAGTCTTAGTCCGTAGAGTTCAATATTGAGCTGGCCCACACTTTGCCGCTATAACAGCTTCAGCTCTTCTGGGAAGGCTGTCCAGAAGGTTTAGGAGTGTGTCTATGGGAATGTTTGACCATTCTTCCAGAAGCACATTTGTGAGGTCAGGTACTGATATTGAACGAAAAGGACTGGCTCGCAGTCTCAACTGTAATTCTTCCCAAAGGTGTTCTATCGGGTTGAGGTCAGGACTCTGTGCAGGCCAGTCAAGTTCCTGCACCCCAAACTTGCTCATCCACGTCTTTATGGACCTTGCTTTGTGCACTGGTGCGCAGTCATGTTGAAACAGGAAGGGGCCATCCCCAAAATGTTCTCACAAAGTTGGAAGCATGAAATTGTCAAAAATGTCTTGGTATGTTGACAAGTGTTCCCTTCACTGGAACTAAGGGGCCAAGCACAACCCCTGAAAAACGACCCCACACCACAATTACCTTCCTCTAAACTTTACACTTGGCACAATGCAGTCAGGCAAGTACCGTTCTCCTGGCAACTGCTAAACCCAGACACATTCATCGGATTGCCGGACAGAGAAGCATGATTCATCACTCCAGAGAACACGATTCCACTGCTCTAGAGTGCAGTGGCGGCGTGCTTTACACCACTGCATCCGACACTTTGCATTGCACTTGGTGATGTAAGGCTTGGATGCAGCTGCTCGGCCATGGAAACCCATTCCATGAAGCTCTTTATGCACTGTTGTGCTAATATCAAAGCCAAGTGAAGTTTAGAGGTCTTTAGCTATTGACTCTGCAAACAGTTGGCGACCTCTGCACACCATGCACTTCAGCATGCGCTGATGCCTCTCTGTCATTTTCCATGGCCTATCTCTTCATAGCTGAGTTGCTGTTGTTCCCAGTTGCTTCCACTTTGTTTAATACCACTAACAGATGACAGTGGAATATTTAGTAGTAAGGAAATTTCACGGAAGGACAGGTGGCAACCTATCACAGTACCACGCTTGAATTCACTGAGCTGAGAGTGACCCATTATTTTACAAATGTTTATAGAAGCAGTCTGCATGCCTAGGTGCTTGATTTTATACACCTGTGGCCATGGAAGTGATTGGAACACCTGAATCCAATGATTTGGAGGGGTGTCCCAATACTTTTGGCAATATAGTGTATATACTATGTTGCCAAAAGTATTGGGATGCCTGCCTTACACGCACATGAACTTTAATGGCATCCCAGTCTTAGTCCGCAGGGTTCAAAATTGCGTTGGCCCACCCTTTGCAGCTATAACAGCTTCAATGCTTTTGGGAAGGCTATCCATAAGGTTTAAGAGTGTGTCTATGGAAATGTTTGACCATTCTTCCAGAAGTGCATTTGTGAGGCCAGGCACTGATTCCGGAATAAGAAGGCCTGACTCACAGTCTCCGCTCTAATTCATCCCAAAGGCTTTCTATCGGGTTGACATCAGAACTCTATGCAGGTCAGTTGAGTTCCTCTACCCCAAACTTGCTCATCCATTTCTTTATGGACCTTGCTTTGTGCACTGGTATGCAGTCATGATGGAACAGGAAGGGGCCATCCCCACACTGTTCCCACAAAATTAGGAACATGAAATTGTCCAAAAATGTCTTGGTATCCTGACGCCTTAAGAGTTCTCTTCACTGGAACTAAAGGACCTAGCCCAATCCCTGAGAAACAGCCCCACACCATAAACCCCCTTCATCAAACTGTACATTTGGCACAGTGCAGTCAGGCAAGTACCGATCTCCTGGCAACCACCAAACCCAGACATGTCCATCGGATTCCCAGACAGAGAAGTGTGATACGTCAATCAATACTGAGAAATACAGGCAGATTTTTATCCATCATGGCATACCATCAGGGAGGTGTGTGATTGGCCCCAAATGTATTCTGCAGCAGTACAACATACAGTCAATGTCATTAAAAATTATTTTCACTGTAAAGAAGAACAAGGAGCCCTGGAAGTGAAGGTTTGCCCTCCACACAGCCCTGATCTCAATACCATCATGTCTGTCAGGGATTACATGAAGAGATAGAAGGATATGAGGCAGCCTACACCCAAAGATGATCTGTGGTTATTTATTCAAGATGTTTGGAGCAACCTACCTGATAAGTTCTTTCAAAAACTGTGTGCAAGTGTACCTAGAACAATGGAAGAAGTGATGCTGTTTTGAAGGCAAAGGGTGGTCACATCAAATATTGATTTGATTGGATTTCTCTTCTGTTCATTTACTTTTCATTTTGGTAATTGATAAAAATAAACTGTTTATATTTTTTATTTACTATTTCTGAATGCATTCTTAACTTACTGCAATTTTTCACACCTGCCTAAAACTTTTGCACAGTACTGTATATGTATATAAGATCTTTGTATCACTGATATATACAGTGCTCAGCATAAATGAGTACACCCCAACAGATTTGTCAGAAAACCTCTACTTTTCTTTCAGAACCAACATTTCCTATGGAACTCTATACTACAAAATACTTCCACAAATGTAGGCCATTGAATGCAAGCAAGATTTGTTAATTTGCACACATAAATAAGTATTTTTCCTAACAAACTCATTCAAGACCATGTTGCAAAAATGAATCCACCCCAATGAAAGTCTTAGGGTTCATGTACAAAGGACGTTTGGAAAACACTTCTGAACGATGGAAACTGACTGCTGGAAAACGTAGGTTAAAAAATGTCTGTTTACAGGGGCGTGTCAAGCCACGCGGGAAGATGGCCGCTTGAGACAGGAGCTCCTCTCACACCCTGCTAATCCAGCAACTCACAGCGACACCCGACATCAGTGACAGCCGTGTCACATACCGCAACTGATCCCGGCTCTGTACCGTTCCTCTCCCGTGGTGATGAAGGGGAAAACAATCCCCAAGGGAATGAGAAAACAGAGTTTTTCTCTCAGCCCTACACATCAGACATCCAAGATGGCGCCGACTCCGGAGCACAGGAGCCGTCGGAGCTGCAGCAGGAGAACACATCACTGTCCCTACCAGCCTCTGACACAGACATTGCTGACCCTATTTCACCAGTGAAAGAAATGGGTAAAAGTCTGGATTCCTCACCTTTACTTTCACCTTGTACAAAGACTCCAGTAAGTAAAAAAAAAGCAACACATATTTCTGCTGAGATAACAGAATTGACTGAACCAATACATTTAATGGCGGAGTTGCGAACCTCAGACACCCCTATCACAGCTATCACAATGAAACAGATGCTACTATCCCTTCATAAAGATATTCAACCTGATCTTCAAAAATCAGTACACTTTATTCAAACTCAAGTTGCTCATCTTGAAGAATGTACAGATGCAAAAGAAAGGAAAATTCAGGAATGTGTAGTAGCACACAATTCTTTAATAGATGCATGTGAGACACAATCACCAGAAATCATAAAAATTTAAGAAAAAATGGCTGACATGGAGGACCATGCAAGGTGAAATAATGTAAAATTTAGGGAGATTCCTGAATCAGTCACCCCACCTGAATTATCCACATACTTAGGGAGACTAATGAAGGCACTTCTGCCAACTATGTCCAAATCTGAGCTCATTATAGATAGAGCCCATAGACTGCTGAAACCTAAACATCTGCCAGATACCGTTCCCAGAGATGTTATCGCTAGAATTCATTTTTTCCACACCAAGGAAGCTCATGATAGCTATGAGGAAACTTAAAACCCTTCCGGCTCCATATGAAAAATGTGCGATATTTTCAGATATATCAGCCTATACTGCACAAAAACCCAAATAATTTAAACACATCACAGCAGCCTTGCTAATCCATAAAATAAGATACCAATGGGGATACCCCACAAAAGTCTTAGCCAATTATCAAGGAAAATTAATACCAATCCTGACTCCCAATGATGGGCTAAAAGTCCTGGCATCATGGAACATCTCTGTACCAGCAGAAATGCAACATACCCGTAAAGAAAGACATACCAAAATTTCCTCAGAATGGGATACAATCCTGTCTACTTGAACACTGGTCCCTTTGTTCATTGCTTTTTTTTGGGTTTTTTTACTGCCTAGCTACTTCTGTAGCAGGAAAGAGATGGCCCCTACATGTCAGGTACTATACACACTCCACCAAATAATGAGTCTGCTATGCACACTCATACAAGTTTTTGCCTTCTTGTTGATGTCTTTTACTTTTTTGAATTACTACTATGCTTATTACATTTTCCTTCTCTTGATATGTAATTGATTCCTATACTGATGGATACATCTCAGGAACCGGATGCCCTCTTGGACGTAGGGGAGAGATGAACAGTGCTGTGTTTGGTACGTACAATACACAGATACATCCTTAGCCACCTCAAAGCAAATATATAAAACCCAAAATGGCTATCATAACATCCTTTAATGTTAAAGGTCTCAACAGCCCCTACAAACGTACATCTCTATGGAGAGAATCCTTAAGTATTAGATATGATATCCTGTGCTTACAGGAAACACACTTTAATAAAGACAATCCACCTACATGCAAACACCGGAAGTTCACACAATATTTTTTCGCAAACGCCAACAAAAAACACAAAGGAGTAATGATTGCAATAAAAGACATAGTAACCGTACAAACTCATTCCATTTTTTCAGACCCACAAGATAGATATATTATCTTAGTTGCAAAAATCGACAACATTTTAATGACATTAGTAAATGTATATGCACCAAATAAAGGGCATAAAAACATTCTTTAAAAACCTATCGATCAAAATTAAACTACACAGACAAGGTGCCTTTGTGGAGATTTTAATGAGATAATTGATACACAACTGGACTCCACGAATAAATTACACAGACAATCCCAAACTCCACCTTCCTTGAATCGGAAGATCTATATGATGCATGGAGATGTCTCCATGGCGGAGAAAAAGATTATACATACTTCTCTCATTCCCAAAACTCATATTCACAGATTGATTTACTTGTGACAGATAAAAGATATCCAGAATTGAAATTGGCTCCATCACATGGTCAGACTTTGCCCCTCTTACCTCAGAAATTTTTGCAACACCATGCTCCAATAACCTTTCTGTATGAAGACTAAATTCAGCCCTACTTACAAACCCAGATTATAAATCCCAAATAGAGAAGGAACTACTGTCCTACTTCCAAATCAGTGATAATAAAGAGGTGGATGATTTTGTCTCATGGCATGCACACAAAGCATACATAAGAGGAATACTCATCAAATTTGGTGCTTACAAAAAAAAAAGGAAAGCCAGAAGAATCACAGATATATTATCGCAAATTAAACTCATGGAATTACAACACAAACAAAATCCAGAACAAACATTATCACAACTACTCTCCCTATGAGAGAAACTGAGGCTTCTAATTATGAAGCAATATGATTTTATGATAAAAGAAACCTGAAATTTATATCATACAGGCAAACAGAGCAGGCCCATACTTAGCAAAACAATTTAAACGGTATCAATCCAAATCTAAAATTGCATACCTAATCGACCCCTCTAAGGGGAAACTTATAAATCCACTAGACATAGTCAATGCATTTAGTAGATATTATGCAACATTATATAACATAAAAAACTCCCAAGAATTTATACCCCCTACAAACACTCAAATCAAGACATATCTGGAATCATTACAACTCCCTAGGATTCCAACGGAACAAAAAGATTCACTATCACAACCCTTCACCATCTCTGAAATTAATAAAGTAATTCATAACCTCCCCTCTGATAAATCACTGGGACCAGATGGTTATACCAACGAGTACTATAAAACATTTACTCCAACCCTCATCCAATATCTATATATATTTATTAATAAACTTACATCTGAAAATATTCCAAAAGAAACACTGGAAGCTCTCATTATCACATTACCAAAACCTGGTAAACCTCCCACATCACCAGCTAATTTTAGACCTATATCGCTTCTAAATACTGACACAAAGATCTACGCCAAATTGCTAGCCAACTGACTTCAGCCACTAATGCCAAGATTCATTAATCCAGATCAAGTTGGTTTTATCAATGGGCTTCAAGCATCTCATGGCACCCGCAGATTTATAAATCTAGCTCAATGGGCAAACCACTCACAAACACCCTCTCTACTTATCTCATTGGATGCCAAGAAGGCATTTGACAGGATATATTGACCATACTTGCAATTGGTTCTGGAAAAATTTGGAATATCAGGAACTTTTGGGAAAGCAATTATGGCTTTATACAGATGCCCCAGTGCCAGAGTATGGTCATCCGGCATACTCTCTGACCCATTTCAGATATTGAATGGCACAAGACAGGGATGTCCCTTATCACCCATGATCTTTGCCTTTTGCATAGAACCACTTGCAGAAGCAATTCGCATACAACCAGACATAGGGGGTGTCAAGATAGGACAAGTTACACATAAAATAGGATTATACGCCGACGACATTATAATTGCTATGACTGATCCCCTCATATCGATAACAGCATTGCAAAAATTATTTTGCAATTTAGCTCATTATCCTTATACAAAGTAAATGAGGCCAAATCCTCTATGTTACCTATAGCAATCTCACCTAACCTACATAAACAAATATCAATGATTTCTCCCTTTTTATGGGCAACTTCTTCAAAAATTACATACCTAGGAATAAAGTTAATGTCTCCTCAATCAAACATAATTAAGATCAACTTTTCAAATCTACTCAATAAAATAACAGAACTATGTAAAGAGTTCTCCTGCACTACTATCTCCTGGGCAAGATGAATTACTATTGTAAAGATGTTCATTTTACCACACATTTTATACTTTTTCCGGGCTATCCTTTTACACCTACTAACTTCATCTATCCAAAAACTACAATCATTGCTGAATAACTACATTTGGGATAAAAAAAAAGCACGTATCAACAGCCTAGCACTTTACTCCTCTCGATCTGATTTGGGTATGGGAGCACCAAATTTTAAATTGTATTATAAAGCAATAGTGTTTGATCAGGCCCAGCACTGGTGGTCACCTCAGACTGATAAGAGATGGGCACAAATAGAAAATTTTTTCTCCCAGGCCACACTGGGAGCTCTTACCCTTACCCACAAAGTTCCAAGATATTGCTTAGACACAATCAATACAACTCTTTGGACCTGGGTATCTATACTGCGAACCTCCCGGAACTCCGTCCTACAATTAATGGCTTCATACCTTTACTCTCTATCTCAACAATTACACTGGACCTTGAACTTAAATCCTGGATAAAAACAGGGATCCAAAACCTTGCTCAGCTCTATGCAAATGGCACCTTACAACCATTCCATCATCTTACAGAAACATACCAAATTACACCTAAGAACTTTTTCAAATACTTAAGAATATGCCATATATTACAAAATCTGGAATACCAGGACAATCCTCTTCTTCAATCTCTGACCAATTTTATGAAAGAACAGATCCCCATAAATGAGGTATTTCATTCATATATAATATCCTCCGTCAACAATATCACCTAGGAAAACTACCTGCAATGCTTAAATGGGAATGAGACAATTTTCGATTCAACAATGGCAAGCAGCAGGGAAATGGACCAGGGGAGCCACCAGCAGCCTCAACCATTGGGAGTCAACTCAAAAGATACTACACAGGTGGTATATAACACCATAACATCTAGCGACAAGATCATCAAACCATTATTCATCACTCTGCTGGAGGAACTGCAATCAACTCGGATCTCTATACCATATATGGTGGGAATGTCCACAAATCACCACCTTTTGGTCGGATATCTTCAACTTCATAACAACTGTTACAGGATTATCTCAAGCTCACTGACCCAACCTCGGTCAACCAGAACTGTGCTAAGACGCATTTTGATCACCGCAAGACTAAGTATTGCCAGGCTTTGGAAACAGCATACGACACCATCAATTAATACAATGATTGAAATTCTAAACACGAACATGGTCTTTGAAAGAACCTTTGCCAAAATACACAATTCACTTGCTAAATTCCCAAAAAATTGGAACGTATGGCTCAAGGATAGTATAAAACATCTCAAGATGTACCACTCAAACACCATGAATGACACCACTATTGCATTTTTTTCTTCTATAATTTTATTATCGTAAAAGAAATATGTAATCTTTTCGACTCAATTGCATCCTATATACTACTCTTTCTACTGCTCAAATCTATCTATTTACTGCAATCTTCCTTTCCTGATTTAATTACTGATCTTCTGAAAAATTCAAACAAATGATACAAACCATTAAACAACTATATTGATGATAATAACGAATACTGAAAAACAAAACAATATCAACAATTTTCACTTGTTTGTAAGATGTTGAACATACTTATTCTTTATTATTTGTAATGTACAGCGCTGAGCGAACTATTGGCGCTTTATAAATACTGTATAATAATAATAATAATAATTTGTATATTTTACAAATCTTTAATCACGACAACATTGTTATTGATGTAAACTTTCAAAAGATCAATAAAAAAAATCAATAGTTAAAAAATAAAGTCTATTTATGCGCGTTTATGTGCATTTGCATTTAGAAGCGTTTTTTAAAGATAACATCAGGAGACCTTCCAAAATGCCCAGAATGCACTGAAAACACAAAAAAATTAACTATTTCAGACATTTTGAGAGAAATAGAGAGAGCAGAAGCAGAGAGAGCAGTATGTGTTGAGATTACCTATCTTTTCTGGTTGTTTTCACTATGGATCCCATCATGAGCATAATGCAGCACGTTATACCATTTTTTCACGCTTTGCATGCATTTCTGATGATGAAAAAAGGCTCTGGACAGCATTTGGACATGGAAGAGTTAAAAAACGCTTCTAAATGCAAACACATAAATGCGGTTAGCCACATTTGCACGTGTTTACAAGCGGGTTGTCATTTACAACGCTGATAAAATCTACTCCTGAACACAAGTTTGGTGCGTTCAAAAAAATTACTGTAAACTCAACTGCCTGTAAATGACTGTAAACAACATAGTGTATGGACACATAGGAAAACATTAGGGAGAGTTCAGGGGCTGCTGAAAAAAACGAAGAAAAGCTCCTGATTGTCAGTTTATCAGCTGCAGTGTACATGAGCCCTTAGGAGCAAAGCTAAATTTTAGACAACAAAATCCTAATTAGCAAGAATTCAACTACAGGTGATTCTAATTAGTCATTAAACAGGTGTCCAGCAGACAGTTGATTATAAAAGGGCGTTACCTAACAAAGAAAACCCCCTTCCCATTTCATGCTGTCAGCAATGGCACCACATGAAAGAGAAATGTTACAAGGCCTGAGAAAGAAAATTATTTCTTTACACAAGTCATTATCAGTCAGAATACTGTAGCAAAAGTGATACAAAAATATAACAAAGATGGAACTTCAGCCAGGCGGAACAAGGAAGTTAACAGCTCAACAAGAGCATCTTTTGATGAGAAGGATTGAAGAAAATTGCCAAGCAAGTTCACTGCAGATATCTAAAGAAGTAGAAAGCCAAACTGAGGTGATTGTTTCTCGTGACACAATGCGGCATACACTGCAGAGGAATGGTATGCATGGGTGTCAATAACAAAGGAAGCCTCTCCTAAAGCCCATGCACAAAAAAAGCCCACCTAGAATTTGCCAGGGCCCATATGGAGACCAAGTTAAATGTTTTTGGAACTTATGGCTTCAAAACTATATGGCGTCGCAAAGGTGAGGAATACAATGTAAAATGCATGGTGCCTACAGTGAAACATGGTGATGGCAGTGTCCTTCTGTGGGGCTGTATGAGTGCTGCTGGTGTTGGGGAGCTGCATTTCATTGATGATATCATGAATTCACAGATGTACTGCTCTACATTGAAAGAGAAGATGCTACCATCTTCATGCACTTTTACAACATGACAACGATTCAAAAATCTCATCTAAGGCCACTGTTGCATTTCTGAGGAAGAACAGGATGAAAGTGATTCAGTGGCCAAGTATGTCTCCTGGCCTGAACCCAATTGAACTCCTATGGAGAATTCTGAAGAGAAAAGTTGAGCATCACTCTCCATCCAGCATCCAGGCTCTAAAAGTGGTCGTTTGTGAAGAATGGAAAAAGATGTTGCAATCAGGGGTGGACTGACCATTTGGAAATTCGGGCACTGCCCGAGGGCCTGGGGTCAGTAGGGGGCCCCATGAGATGCCCCTGGTACCTTTTTCATAGGCTTTTTTGAGTTTGGGCAAGGACACAGGGGCCCCATGATCCCCTATTGCCCGGGGGCCCCATGAGTTGTCTCCTGGTTGCAATATGTCACCAACTTTTTCGTTCCATACCTAGATGACTTGGTGCTGTCCTTACAAATCATGGAGGTCATACAAAATACTAGATGTAGTAGGGTTTGTTGTGGGGTGAATTCATTTTTGCATCAACTAATTTCAGTAAAACAGAATATTTTGTAATCTAAGTTATATTATTAACCTTACTTTCATGTAATGAGCTAAACAAATGTTCTATAAAACTGTCAAAATTTTGGAAATTGTTCTTGTGTTCATTAAGATACTGATTAAAATCTTACTTTTCAAAAGGGGTGCACTCATTTATGCTGAGCGCAGTATCTATATATATATATATATATATATATATATATATGATAAGAGATTTGGTGATGTCACTACACAGTGATTTTTCCCTACTCTTCCTCTATCTTTTAATGCAAGCCTACCAGTCTGTCAACATGCTTTTTATATTTGTGAATTTTGGCAAGATCTGCAATTACAGTTCCTAACTGAAGAGGTTTACACATAGGGTTATAAAGGAAGGGTTCACTTAATTAGGCTCCAAATTTTCAAACGGCTAATGGTAGCTATCAGTAAGGAGGCAGCATATGTGACTTTTTCACTTAAACAGTACATCTGATATTAAGAATTAAGACATGTGTAAGCCATTTTACACTTTACAAATGTATTATCTGCTTGCATGCAGTCTCCTTTTAATAGATTACATGGGCAAAGCATTAGCATAGGTAGAGTTAAGTGAACAGAATTAGAAGCAAAAAAAAAAAAAGATAGGTATTTGTTCAACATTTAAAATTTTGCTGCACATAATGATTATTCTTTTTTATCTAAAAAAAAGTAATTCCATTACAGACTAATCTGTTTCTAATGCTGGAGAGTTTGTGAACACATGGATGTGTAGCATTTTTTTCATAGAAAACAATATAATTTCTATTTCATTTTAGATTGCAAACAGCCTAATTTTCTTTTCTAAATTTTATTTAATGCTTGTTTATGTGATATATAGTTTTTTTGAACATGCCTATAAAGAAAGTTTATATGGACAGTATATATTTATTGATAAAATCACACCAGTTGAGTTCACATTCTAATAACAGTGAAAATATGGCTAGATTTTGTTCTCGTTCTGAAAATCTAATAAGGCCAGCAGAAAATGTTAGAAACAGATAAGTACAATATAAAGGACGGTGTTCTTTTAATTAATTTTCCTTTAAGAAGATATATATGCTTAGTTGCCTTGTCTTTTCAATGTTTTAGATGCTAGGACAAGGAAGCACTTGTAAAAATGCTGTTACCAACAAATTGCTATTGCTGATGTAAATCTTAACAACTCTTAGCTACTGTAGTGTCATTGTGAAACTGAAAAATGTTACAGTGAACCAAGTATTTGTAATATCTTCACCAGTCCTTTTATTGTGTTCCAGGGGGTTAGGTCTGTACAACCTGCAGCATTCACAGCGAGTGTCTTTCATTTGGTAGAATGTGATATATTTGTCACCATAGTCTTTTTTTGTGAGCTGCAAGAAATAGTTTTTTTATGTGTGAAAAACAGTATAATTGTAAAAAATTATTTTAATGGGCTACTATGACCAATATTCTTTCTAGAGTAATTTAAAAGAAAATGTTTGCATCATCAATGTATGAAAATGGACTTATATTATAGTGTAAAGAGTCATATTGTAAAGAAACCCATGGCAATTGCAAGAAAATTTAAGAGTGGGCAGAACAAAATAATCGATTAATTTACTGAAACTGGAGAATGCAAAATCTGGTGCAGCTGTGCATGGTAGCCAATCAGCTTCTAACTTCTAATGTCAGCTTGTTCAATTAGGCTGGTTGGTTTCAGTGGAGAACTGCACCACATTTTGCACTCTCCAGTTTTAGTAAATCAACCCTAATGTGGCTTCTGATTGGTTATTTTGGGTTACTGCATACTAGCTCTTTGGTTATATTGTATTACTGCTATTAAAAGTTGTGTAATTGTTACCATATGGAGATAAAACTTGAACCATTTGTTAATGTTGTTGTAAAGATGATATACTGTAAAAGCATATGTTTTATGCAAGCTCAACACTTTAGTTTATGCTAGTTCTTCCAAACAAAGACATTTTTAAAAAGAATATTTGACTTGCTCATAAGTCTCTGAATTGATGTTAAAGTTGCTCTCTTAAGTAGATTTTGTTTTACCCATCAAGAACTGTAATAAATCTAAAGCAGAGTTGCAATTAAAATAAAACAATGAATACCACCTTTAAAGATAAATAAAAATACAATATATATTTTGTGTTTATGATCACTTTCCATTTAGGAGAATATAATTCTTTTTTCCATCACTGGATGTTAACAATCTTCTGAATTGAATGAGGGTTGGTGTCATTTGTCTTAATTGTTTTGAACCCATACTGTCAAAGACCCCCTACTCACACTGACTGAGCTCAGAGTACTGTTGCATTGATTGGAGGTCACACTGAAGGAGGAAAGGAAAAGGTATAGGAAAGGACCTGTTACATCATCAGGCCATCAGAATACCCTAATAAAAGAGGTATATACAGAGCTTCTGCATATAATCCATATATTTAGTCAATCATCTACAGACAAAAACTTGAGATCTTTTTCTGAGATACTATGGAGTTAAATTACTATTGGCAAATAGGCTGTTCACTTTGCAAGGAAACTTGTACCTTGCAAGAAATAATCCTCAGAGATTAGTGAATGTGATAACATTTAACTTTGCAAAAAATTCCCAATCGTGGAAAAAAAAACGAAAAAAAAAAAAAAAAGTTCTTGCACATTGTCAGATGATGGAAGTCAACAGTGCTTCACCTTATTCACTAAATTGTGCTGAAAGTGCAACTTCACTTCCAAAGTGAATAGTCTATTTGCCTTTAGTAAATCATCCTTTAAATGTCT
Organism: Staurois parvus; assembly: GCF_062004578.1. Classification (NCBI taxonomy): domain Eukaryota; kingdom Metazoa; phylum Chordata; class Amphibia; order Anura; family Ranidae; genus Staurois; species Staurois parvus. The sequence goes on from NW_028318954.1 coordinate 2,262,356, forward strand.
CTTCATTATTAAGAGAATGGTTCAACAAAAATGAATAACAAGTGCAATATGAAACAAATGTACTGCAGCTCAACGGGAAAAGCAGAATATTCTGAGCTCCAGTTCATCTAGGTAAAACCTCCAATTTTATTTATACAATTGGCTTTTAAATTCCTTTTAAATTGATTGCTTGTTTGAAGTAGATGCAGGCTTGCTGAGATGCTGTAAAACATAAAGCACTTATTGAATACTCTGTGTAATGCCTGGCTATAACAATATTAACATGCAATACATCTAAGAGTTTTATGGCTGGTGACATCCAATTCAAGAACACTCACCCCTTTACATCATTATATTTTTCACTGACCTTGTATTAGCAGTGTGTGATCTATTAGTATGTAATTGCCAGCAGGAATGTATGGATTCTTGCCAGTGACTGCCACTGGCCACTTCAACTTATACTTAATACTTACAGGAGACGTAAGTGAATTCAAAAAACAAGCATATATACTCACCTCTATGCTGAAGCATTGATGTGATGCTGCAGCTGTCCCACAAATGCTCTAAGACTTTCAAACTGAGCAACCATATTATAAATGATCACTCCAGCGGTCAGTGGAGTGTAGGCTGGGGAAGGTGCAGGAGCAACTGGCTCTTACTCTCAGCTGTGTGCTGAGAACTGGAGGTAGCTGTCAGTCAGGCAGCTGGGTAGATCCCGACAATATGGTCAGGATACTTACAGAGCTTGGAGCATGTCTGTGCTGTGAATTGCCAGCGGGCAGTAGCCCACTATAAGCTGACTCTGGCCCATAGGACCACAAAAGTAAATGCGCTCCTGTGACCCAGAAAAGAAGTATGGCTAAAAAAGTTTTGCTCATACTTTTCTTTTAATTACCTTAGAAACATGAAAAGAAGATAAATGATTGTTAGTGTTCCCAAAGACAGATTTAAAAAAACAAATTTTCATCATGCTCACTTTTTCCTGAAAAGATTTGGATTGCTAGTCCTCATCACTGACAAATAAATGATTAATGTATTATTTTGAATGGTTATAAAATCATAGATGAGAGATGGCAGATAAAGAGGAGTTTGCCTTTTTTAATCTTTTTGTCTGAGCATAGATTTATGTTTATTCCAATTCCCTGATTGTTGACTGACTTATCACCTCCGCTGAAAGTAAGTTCCAAGCTTAAACTATTATTTCAGTAAAATATTGCTTAGAGTTTGCAGTCATGCCCCATGTTGTTGACCATAGTGTCACGTCTTAGCTTCTTATTTAAAATATTTCCCTCCTGAACCTTAATTACATCCTTTGTGTTCATACATACTGGGCTTAAAATAATGCCAGTTCCCTTGGCAAAAAAATGCTCACATGCAGCGTCTTTGTACAGGAGTTTAGGAGATTCTATGAGAGTCTAGGAGCATTCAGCATTTTTTTCTGCCATGTGTTTAAAGTGATTCTAAAAAAAATAATAGATATATCTATATGTACCTGCTGTGTGCAGTGGTTTTGCACAGAGCAGCCCGGATCCTCCTCTTCTCGGGTCCCCCGCTGGCTCTCCTGGCCCCTCCCTCCTGTTGAGTGCCCCCACAGCAAGCAACTTGCTATGGGGGCATTCATTCACATACAGAGACTTGGCTCAGCCCCTCTCTCTTGTTGGCTCACTGGTTGTGATTGACAGCAGTGGGAGCCAATCACTCCCGCTTCTGTTTCAACCTATGAGGACAGGGAGTCCCAGGCTAGCCACGACTCCAGTGCACATCACAGGATCGAGAGGTGCTTAGGTGAGTATTAGGAGGGGCTGGGGGGGATGCTGCACACAAAAGATTTTTTACCTTCATGCATAGAATTCATGAAGGTAAAAAGCCTTGAGCCTTTACAACCACTTTAAGGTTTCAGTGATTAATCCCCTTTCCCTCATTTCCGAATAATGTACTAATTGGCTTACCTGAGCTCCTACCTGTGAGTCTGGAAAACATGACCAATAAGTGGTGCCTGAGGATGTGTAAATAGTTGATTCTGTCTTTTGCTTACTGGCTTCTATCCTTTGCCAGAATCTTATACTGTAATAATTGATGGAACCTGGATTCTTCTCAAGGCTAATTCATTTAAAAAAGACATGCCATTTTTCTCTTTTACAGTGAAGTAAAGCTCAGAAAAGATTGCCACATAATCTTGGAGTGTTTGTATGATGATTTTGTCAGTGTTGGTAGTTTCATTTCCAGAAACAGTATTAGTGAATGCCAGCTCTCTGACACCATCCATTACGAAATATGTGAAATGAAGATTCTTATAATGGTACTAGTTGGCTACAGACAACACTGCTTTCCTAAATGAAGCACATTGAATTCAGTCACGTATCAATAAAAACACATAATGAAAGTACACACAAAATTACTTAATAGAGGAATTGAACTTCTTGACTACACGCACGTCCTTATTTCTGTTCAGATAAATGTACATAATTCTGACACACATTTGTATTTAGCAGGATCCTACTACTTATTGATGTGACAGAACAAGACTGACCATATAGATGCAATAGTGCTTAAAGTGGTTGTAAACTCTTTTACCTTACACTTCCACCTTTCACCTTTCACCTCCTCCCTAAGCACTTACATGAGTCTTGTATCGATTCAGCCCTCTGCAGGCTGCATTTCTTCTCTTCCCTCTCCCTGATCTCACAGGCTGCATTGGGAGCCTTTGGTTGCTGCTTCTGTCAATCAACTCCTAGGGGTTGGAAGCAGGGGGCATGGTCAAGCCATGCTGTTTGTGTCTATGGATGCTCATAGCCCAGCTCGGGAGCGCACCTGGGTGTGTTCCCCCATGACACAGCTTTCTATTGAGGCACACACAGAAGAGGACAGTGCCAAAAAATGTAGTTTTACAATCCCTTTAAAGAAAAACATGTGCTTATGTACTTGAAATGTAAATGTTCACTGAGCTTAGTGAATAAGGTGACGATGTGTTCATGTCAATCAGTTAATCATGCGCACACACAATTCCTGTTTTTTACATCCCTTGCGTACAATTGGGTATTAAAGTAGATGCAACTTTTCTTTATTTATCTCATTATATAAGAACATTTACTTTGTAAAGTGAAATCACTCTATCACTGCAGTAAATCAACCCCACGATATGTTGCTCATTGTTCTTCTACATTGTACTGATATGTCATGTGAATGCTTAGTACGTTCAAACAATAATTGGAGATGTCTTAAAGTGTTACTAAATCCACAACAGTAAAGTCTATGTATGCAGTAAAGCATGCTTGTTATACTCACTGTGGAACCTAAGGGGTTAATCTCCTGCATTGTGTAAAAAGGCTGTTTGATCCTTTCTTCGCTGCCCCTCCTCTTGTTGAAATGACCACCTGATACAGACTGAATCCCTAGTCACATGCACATGTTCAGTTTGGTGTGTATTGCTAGAGAGGGTTTTTTTTTTCTTGGGAGAGTGAATGTGATCAGCACAGGGCCAATCAGCACTGTCCAGACAGAGGGTCAAGGGTTTCACATCGTCCTAGAGCAGAAAGAAAACTCCTCCTACAAGCTTTAACCAGTGCTCTGCTGAAGTCACAAGACTGCTCTAACTGCTGATGAGAAAAGGTATTTAGCAGTTTATATTTACTAAAATAATTGCATTTCTATGTTTTGTGTACTGTGGGAGACCAGATATAGTGAATGCAGGGTACTGGGTTTAGTATCACTTTAATGACTGCTATTGGAAATTGGTACCCTTAGATTCCTCTAGAGTTTCCTAAGGAATGCTTGAGCTGTGGCTGATCGACCTCTCACTTAATGGCGCCTATTGAGACACAGTGTAAACGTCACTTAGCAGAGCCAGCTCCATGACACCAATTATTTTTAAATCAATGCTGGACGAGGGTGCGTATCCCTACACAGCATCTGGCCAATTGATGTTTCTAAAATAAAACCTTTATTCAGATAAATATAAAAATGTATGCTAAGCTGTAATTAATGCCTATTAGAGTGGAATGTACTGTGCACAAAAATATGACTATATACAATTACAATTGTTTACCTTCCATCCAAATGGTTAATAACACCAGAGCAGATCAAATACCATAGATGAAGTGACGGCATAAAGAAGACACTGTAGTTTGATCATAAGCCTATCAGATGGAGTATATATATCTATATTAAGGAGATAAAGTTACCCTATGGACAAAACTAATCTGATAGTATAATCTGTCTTGCTACAGATATGTAATACGGGTACACTCATCCATGGGCCTTAATGTCAGCCTGTAATGGACAAGCCCCATACATCACCATATCCAGTCAAAAATACCTCACTATCTTGAGGAATTCAAATGCTGCACACTCCAAAAAATGGGGGGGGGGGTAGAGTAAATACCATTCAAAAAGTGCTCCCAAAGAAAGGCCCAAAGAAAAGAAAAAAAGAAACTCTACATGTTTTAATCCAAAAAATAGAGCCTTGTCATGAGTATAAAGAATTAAAATAGGTCACATAGTGGTTGGAAGTTGTGCACAGTTTCACATGGTGGCAAAATGGCACCTATCGTTTGTTTCACCTCTATATATAGAGGTGATGGCCATCAAAATGGCTCCCGCACACGTACAGTACTTCAGCAGACACCATCTTTGGATAAAAACAACACCACAGCAGGACATCAATCCACAACACAATACATACTGCTGTTGAGTTCAAACAATGTTAATGCCCCACTAATTAAGGACCAAAATTACAGTTCATACCATTATATAGCATTTATTGGGTAAAATCAAACAAAATGCACCGAGTTCCTAATTGCACACAAAAGGAAGAAAGGTAAAGCCTTCATTTAAACCATAAGGTGCCCTTTAGCCTATATGGAAAATCCATTTTGCTTCAAGTTTCAAAAGACGTTTATCTAGGTCTCCTTTTCTAGACCCAGATTATATTTGTTAGTAATCCAAAAGTTTAGGAGGTCAGCCTTACCATCATGTTTTTGTATCATATGTCTTGCTATTGGTCTGTCCTATCCTATCCTATTATTTCGAGCAGTGTCGTTCACATGTTCAAGAATTCGTCTCCTAAAAAGGCGATTTTCAGCAGTTGGCCAGATGGTAGATATGTTATTTACCAAAGATGTTAATTTACAATTAGGACTTAGTTCAATAACCAATTATTTTTAGCAGTAAGGGTGGCATTTTTTCAGCTGTAATGTCCAGATCACGCTATGTCATGATCATGCGCTTCCTGCATTTCAGCGATAACTCACAGTGCCCTCTCTGAGATCATCCTGGCTACGACAAACTACAAAATTCGCCCATAATTTGTTTTGTTTCTAAGAGATTTGCTGAACTTTATGTCCCTGACCAAAACATCTGTGTGGGCAAATCCCTTGTACACTTTACTGGCTGGCTGGGAATCAAGCAATATATTCTCAGTAAAAGGGCCAGCTATGAAGTAAAGCACCAACAGCTCTGTGAAAGAGCAATGGGATATGTACTTACCTTCCACATGTACAAAGGCAAAGACTCCCAGCTCCAGCTCCCTGAGTGCCCAACGTACATCATCACAAGTGGAAAAATTGTCTGGGACCCAACTTTTATACTATTCCAAAAGAGGTATTACATCTACCTAGATAAGTATTATACAAGTCTGCCACTTTTCCACCACCAGTACCATAAGAAAACCTTGGCCTGCAGTACCACCTGAACAAACAGGAAGGACTTCCCACAAAGTCTAGTGACCACAAAGCTACAAAGAGGGGAATCAGCAAGACTGAGAAACGAGAAAGTGTTGGCCATTAAGTGGAGGGTTTAAGAGAAATATGTACATACCATCCACCATCCACGATAACACCTCAGGGGAAATTCATGGAAGACATGGTCCCATCCAAAAGCCTGAGTATATCGATGATTATAATCAATTCATAGTGGGATAGATTGAAATTATCAGATGCTACAGCCCTATTTATCAACAAGAAAGTCCCTCTTCTGGTATAAAAATAGCTACCTATGAAAAGTCAACGGAAAGACCTACCAACTTCCTTAAATTTATAGAATATGTCATCACTGCCCTAATCTACCCTGATATCCACCAATAAGCATTTGCTCCAGTTGTGCCAGCAGACTTTATGAGCGCCATTATCCTGAGAACATTCCACCAACAGAAACAGGAAGAACAAGAAGACACCAAAAAAAAAATGCAGCAGAAGGGGAATTAGAGACACCAGTTTTCATTGTCCCCTGAGTCCTCCTAACCTGACCTATGCATCAGAGACTGCTTCCAACTCTATCACATATCACTAAAATATTAGTTCCATTTATTTTTAGCAGTCTGCCATTTCCTCATGTCTAATATCTGTGCTGATCATTTGACTGCTGCCTTGATTTACCATGCCACTGCCTTCCACCTTAACTGACCCCGGCCTGTTTTCTGACGATGCCTCTGCAGTCGTTTGCATTGTTTTTAAACAACGTTTCTTTCTTCCATGTGATCTGACCCTGCTCTGTTTATCGACAATGCATCTGCCTGCCATGTAGATTGTTTATCAACCACATTTCTGAATTTCTGCATCTGCACTGACCTAGGCCTGGTATTCAGCCATGTTTTTGCCTGCCACTTGGACTGATCTTTTGCCCTGCTACTGTAGTAGTGAGATTCAAGATAACACAGGGGTCTTACATAAGTGAGGGGCTTCAGAATAGTGTTTTGAGTAGAGAAAAACAGTTTTTGTTTTTATCCGGGATTTGTAATTCCCGTATCAGGGTCTTTTAGTCTGGAGGCTTTGAAGAGGTTGGGTGGGAAAAAGCCTCTACCCCTGTGCCCAGGTCTTACTTGACCCAGACCCTAAGCCTGATGTTTCTGCCCGCTGCCTTGACCAATACTTTGACTGTGCTGACCATGTTCCTGCCTGCTGCCTGGACGATTCCTTTGGCTGTTGCTGTTCATATCTCTGCCTGCTTCCTGTTGCATGACTGAGCAATTGTCATTCAAAGTGTGAGAGCACTAAAAACTGAAAATTGGCCTGGGCAGGAAAGGGGTAGAAGTGCCCTGTACTGAAATGGTTACATAAGTCAATATTAGTAGCTATCAAGATATATGAAGTAAATACGTCTGATTGGGAATTAGCTTCTACCTAAAAATATGCCGTATAAAAGAAATGGAATGCTGCAGCTTTGTTATGAGTCTCCTTGCATGTCATGCTTAGTATGGTAAACATTATTTTTTAGTAGCAAAAGGATTGTGCATGGAGCATGCAACACTGGATAGAGCCTAGTCTGCCCTCCCCACCCACTGCATTGCAGTTGTTAATAGGAGAACTCCCTATATACCTTCTAATGGTTCCTTCTGTAAACTGATGTCAGTATATTATTCTTTTTTTTGCTGTGAAAAGTCTCACTGTTCTTGTAAATCTCTGACTAAGCATTTGGAACTTAAAATGGGTTGCATGACATTGGCAAATAGTTCTGCTGTTTGTTGTGCAATGTTCAGATTTTGGCATGCCTTATATTTTAAGAAATGTAAAGGGAAGTTCATTGTTTATTTACAGTTTGTTTACCACTGAGCAGAACAGACCCATGGACTGATATAATTGCACTTATCGAAAACGTATGGTTAGAGCAACAATTAAAAACAAAAACTACCACCTAGACATCATAGAAAGCACCTACAGAAACCTGCAGGTCCTAAAACTACTCATTTCAGTGCACTTTGGGAGGTCCACAATTGGCATTCAAGTGGTCAGTCTTGTGGGCCATTCATCACTAACCAGTATTTATATAATAGAGCACCCTAGGTATCTGAAGTACTCTGCAACTAATCTAAAGCTAAGCATGTAAGTTAACTAAATGTGCACTTAAAATAGAGAACAGCTGATTTAAATAAAGGACATGCTAGATGAGTTAGCTGCTCTATAAGAGTATGTGACGGATTGGAAAGTGCTGAAAGTTACACTGTAAAAGAACGAAGGGATAAGGCACCCTTGCCTAATGGATAAGTCTGATAGAATAAGAATGTAAAAAGAAAGGACATCCTTTCAACTCAGTATATACTTAGTCTGGTCAGGGTTACAGAGAAAATGAATTTTTAATTATCTCAAAAGCAATGAGCCAAAATCAACAAGTCCTGGGTGTGTGCCCAGAACTTTAATGATTCTGTACTGGTTCCAGGGTGCTATACTAGATCACATCAGAGTACCTTAACCTGTCTAATTATCATGCAAAAGTTAGGTGCCTTTGATTTATATGTTCCCTCAAATGGTTGGCTTCATCCAATAAAGAGAAGCTGTTTATAGGCTCAATAGATTTAGGTAAGATTTGTGTGAGAAACTGCACAGCAGCATACTGTATGTACAAACACTATTACATGACAAATGATATGAATTGCTTCATTCTTGATGTCTGTAAGATGACAATGATAAGAAATCTTTAAAGAGTAGCTCTGTTGTTCTTGAGAAAAAAAAAATTCCCCTCTGGGTGTTCACTGTACATTGAATAGAGTTTAACAAACTTTTTTTTGCAGATTCCTACCCTTTTTTGCTCTGAAGGAGTAGTTCTTTCCACTCTCGCATAATCAAACAGAGTGAATCTGGGAGTGACATTTCCATTATTAATCAGCTGATGCACTTGCAGTTTTCTACTGGGGAAAGTTGGAGGGGCTTCAGTCCTTTAGAAGTAATTAACCTTTTGGAAGTATCTCACCAAAATGAAATTTTTGTTGCAGAGGATACCTAAAATCTGACTTGTATCTTAGTGCAGGCTTCTAAGAAATCAGTGAGCCAATAATACATGCAGGAAACTAGACATTTGGGGAATTTCTCTAAAACTATGTACAGAAGGCCTCCAGGTTGCAATATTGCAATGAATATTACAGAAAATGACGGCATTGTAGACTGAAAAGTAAAGGTAATTTAAAAAAAAAATGTTTTACTTATAATGTGATTTGTATAGCTATTGTATATGTATGTATGTATATATGTACATGTAAATGCTATATTATTTTTTTTTATGTGTTATGCTTTTTTTTCCCACAAAAGTGGAGTTACCCTTTAACAGAACAGGTAATTGGCTGAATAATCAGCTATGGAGTAACTGCAACTTGAAGTTTACTAAACTGGTGCAAAGTTGAAATCAATAATGCAAAACAGGGTCAGGATGGCAAAAAAAAAAAAACATATATATACTGCAGAATTATAGAGGTCGGCACAAACATATGAAAGATGTACAATGATTTTTTTGCTTAGTCAGTTTTACATGTCACTGCACAACATAGTCTCTTTAAGACTCTATAACGCACGGTCAAGCTGAAAAACACTTATTCAATTCAACAGTTCATAACATAGTTATTTGCGATTATCTTATATACGGTATCATAAAGTCCACGGTACCTAGGGTAAGACAGTTGAACAGCTGGGTTGCACAAGACCCAAGGACAAAGGGCCATACTGATGTAACTAGAGCACTCTGGTAGCAATTGGGGATGGACACCCACAGCAGCTGGGTCTTCTGATGAAGCTTTGTGCTATTAGACGTCAGCCAGGCTGCCCAAAATCTAGTTCTGACGATGGAGGGTCTCTCACTTGACTGTAAATCACTTGCCCAGCTATACGCTGCCTCATTAGGTGTGGTCTCTCTAGGTGCTGTGGGAGAGAAGTCTTAATTCTTTCTCGGGTATATCCAGGAACCCAAGGAGTTGTGGGAAATGGAGATAAAAAGTCTTGAACTGGCATCTGAGCATGGTGAGCAAATGGGCACTCTGCTACAAACCCTGAAGGTCAATTTGAATGTGCAGGAGATGGTGGAGGAAAGGAGGACAGGGCAGACAAGCTTTGGTACTATCAAAAAGTATTAATATTAGAACCTGCCGATACTACTGATACCGGGACAGTAGTAGGGCAGTGATTGGTTAAGGCTGCAGCCCAGGAACCAAGTCAGGAGCTGTAAGTGTTGTCCAAAAGGATAACAGTGACATGCAGAGAGAGACTGTCTGGGACTACCGATCCCAAAATCTGGGTTCCCAAGGAGAATAGGAAATGTATCTAGAAAGTGCACACTCTAATGTGTATAGCCAGGAGAAAAGTGTACTGTGTGAAACCCGTTCTGACACTCCAAATTGCTGGTACTGTGCTGTGTTTCTGGATCAGGACCAGGGGCAGACTGACCAATTGAGCACTCGGGCACTGCCCAAGGGCTCGGGGTCAGTAGGGGGCCCCATGAGATGCCCTGGTACCTTTCATAGGCTTTTTTGGGTGTGCTTTGAGTTTGGGTGAGGACACAGGGGCCCCATGATCCCCTATTGCCCGGGGGGACCCATGAGTTGTCAGTCTGCTGCTGATCAGAACTGTACTGCTGCATTTGCCCAGGGTCCATTGGTGCGAGTGGAACTACCATGTGCATGTGTAGAGGACAGTGCCCTATGAAAAGGGATCAACAAGGCTACAGGAGGAAGACTGTAAGCTATAGTTGGTAACAGACGTTTTCTGGTTTCCTTGCCCAAGCAGGATCTCGCTAATTTTGCAGTATCCATATCTGTGTCACCAAAGGAATTGCTTCAGATCAGTGGAACCCCAGAACAGGTGCCCTCCTTTTTGCTAGCCCCCCCCCAGCTATGTTGACTGGAATGACAGGTGTCTCTGGGTAGGTGGGAGGGAAAACCAGCAAACCTCTGTTCACTGATCCCCTCTAGCAAGAACTGGGAGCAGAGGATTTTGTCACTTCTGCTTTCTGTCTTCACTTTCCCCTCCCAGTGTGGCTGGGTAAAAATCAAATGGAGCTCCTATAGCTTCAGCGGTGGGCAAGAGATAGATCAGGGGTCACTGAAGAGACAGCAATAATTCTAGGACCTTAACTTACTATTAACTCTAAAATGATATGTAAGTGGTTTCAAAACAACACCAATAGTGATTTGTTTTGTACCGAAGTTTGTCACTGTTTCAGGGGCACATGGAATTTTAAGGCTTGACATGTTGGGTATTTACTGTATTTACTCAGCACAACCTTATTTTTGATATTTTACCAATAAATTGGGTGATACAGTATATTGTGTTTGTGTGCACTAAAATTAAATGGTTGGGCACTTTTACTGTAGTGCCATACTTTCAAGTAACGCCCGATACTAACACAGTAAGAGTGGTCAGTCATTGAGGGGTTAATTGTGATCCTCCTGCTCGGCTTTCTCCCTGGCAGCTGTGGGGTTAAATTTGTGTGAGGCCGTTTGCTCCCCACCCTTCACCCCACAGTAGTTGATAATGATGACACGTTAAATCATGTATCCCCCCTCCTCTTCTGTTAGTAGAGATAAGCACATAGTGTCGGCACGATCCGCTGAGTAATTGCCAAGCTAGGCTATTTCGGGAGTGATCTGTGTGGATGGCTGCGGGGCACATGCCCCCTTCTGTCATGCTCATGCATATCAGCCACAGGAGAGGGGGTGTGGCAACACAAATTTTTTTCATGTGTCTGTTTTTTTTACCGTAGGAAAGCTGAGAGAATTTCAAATGACTGGCTGCTCCTTTCTTAGCCAGACTACGGACAAATGACTTCTGCTGTTATGCTGTGTGAGGTAGACTGGTCATTTAATTTATATTTTTTGGGTTTACAACCACTTTAAAGCAATAAAATGCCCTTTCAAAGTCTGGACTGAAGCCATTTTGGAACCATTCATTTCAATCTGTTAACAGTAAGGGAGGACTAGGTTGCGGAGAATTTTCCCCATATGGCAATTCTAGTTAGATATGCTGGTCTGGTGAATCTAAGTGAAGATGCTCCCCAGTTCGGACACTAATCATAGCAGGAGCCAGAGGGAAGTATCCCAACTTCCTTTTCTCCTCAGATATATTTTGTCTCCAGATGCCAAGTGCCATAAAGGAAGCTTATTATGAAAGATGTGTCACAATAATCCATTTTTTTTTAGGAATGCACAAGTTTCACCATGGCTACCAATCAATGCGATACTATAGCATACTTTGTATGGTACAGTTTCTTTGACCTACAGAAATATGAACCTTTGATGAAAGGGCTCTTTGTATTTAGCCCAAATGAATATTAGAAATTATTTTCCCATTGCAGGTTTCCTTTAATGCTTTGTGATATTACATGTAGGCGTTTATGGGAATCAGTTATATATACAGTAGATCTATCTATCTATCTATCTTTTTTTTTTTCCAAAAAAAATAATGTTTATTGTGAAATACAGATTGACATAATAAGCTAAGATAAACATGAAATGTGAGAAAGACAATTAGCAACACACACATCCAGTCAAGAGTGCATGAAAACAAGTACAATTACAAAAACAAAGCAGTGTGGGGTAACTAAACCACGACACGGTAGTGCCTGAAATACATTAGGACGCTTGTAATGAAACGCGTTAGGCCAGGAGTCCCCAGACCTCCTCTGATAACGTCACAAAGTGTGGATCTGCAGCGGGGAGAAGAGCGCAAACGACGTCTAAGCCAGAGTCAGTGCTATAAGTTGAAAGTGGTGGAGGCGTCTGAGCGCGGATGTGAGAATGTGTGATCAAGTATACTGCTAGTATGAAAGGGGAAGTGATTCTGTCATCATAGCTAATTGTCCTTTGGGTAGTTGACCAATGCATGCAGAGGTTAGTCTGAAATGAAGAAAAGAAGCCATAGAGCGGAGAAAAACAAAAAAAGAAAGGGGGGGGGAGAGTAAGAGAGAGAAGAACAAAACAAAACAAAATAAAAACAAAACAGGGGGGGGGGAAGGAGCAGCACAGGGGGTGGGCAAATGAGAAAGGGAATAACAGAGTGATTGTTATCCATACGGTGATACAGTCGCCAAACCTACAAAATTCCAGCCTGTCATCAGAATCGGTCGGTTGGGGGAGGAGGACAAACGGGGGTAATCTGCCCCCACAGAGTCAAACAAGAGAGAGTAGCGCCCTCAGGGGGTTCAATTGAATTCAGACCGACTGGTCCATAAGAGATCGGTATACAGGAGTAGTCAGAAAATGTGTCCAACAGGCCCATACGTGAGAAAATGTCGTGGGGGTATCGTGTGCAGTTGCAATCAACTCCTCCATATCCGCTATTTTTCCCACTCGGGTGAGCCAATCACGTATAGAGGGAGGACGGGTGGAGCCCCACAGAACAGGAATACAAAGTCTGGCCGCATTGACCATATGCATGGCCAGGGACTTGAAGTATTGTCTCCTGGGAAGGGGAGAGTGGTGAAGGAGAAATTGAGCTGGGGAAAGAACTAAGGGCAAGGTAGTCACGGACACCACAAGCCGATGAACCTCTCGCCAAAACGGTTGAAGAGCCGGGCAGGACCACCAGATGTGAAGAAACGAACCAACAGAAGTTCCGCATCTCCAACAGCTGTTGGGAAAGGAAGGATTGAAACGATGAATCCTCAAAGGGGTGTGATACCATCTAGAGGCTATTTTGTAGCTGTTTTCCTGGGTCGAGACATTACGGGAGCATTTATGAGAGTACTGAAAAATTAAATCCCAGTCGGAGTCTGATAGGTTAGTGTCTAAATCTCTATTCCAGGCCCGACAAGAGGGAAGAGAGTTGTATGTCCTGTTTTCCAGTAAGAGGGGGTAGATCTCCGAAATCAAATGTTTACATGGTTCTGCTTTAGCGCAAATAGACTCGAACAGGGTAAGAGGGCGGGACCAGTTCTGAGTGGGTTTATGTGATAGCAGGTAGTGTCTAATTTGGAGGTATGCCCAAAAGGGGAATTCGCGGATATTCAGACTCGTAAGTAATTCTTGAAGTGTTTTCAACTTGCCATTGTGGATGAAGTGTTTCGCCAAGACCTGTTTATATGGCCAGTGTTTAGATAAAAAATCTTGGTGCATCCCGGGGGGGAAATCAGGGTTAAGGCGGATAGAGGTTAAGGGGTTGGGTGTTTCAGAGATAGACGCGGATTTACACGCCAAACGAAAAATTTTTAAGGTGGGCCCTATCAGTGGGTGAGTAAGAAGGGCCAGAGGCGTATGTTTCGGTAAAAGCCAAGGGATTGAGGCCAGGGGCAGGGAGGAGGAAGCACTTTCAACATATATCCAGTCCTTGGAGGACGTGTGAACGTGCCAATCGACTATCCGTGCGAGGTGACATGCCCAATAGTAGCGTTGAAAGTCAGGGAACCCAATACCACCCGCAAGTTTAGGGAGGATCAATTGGGAGTAGGCAATGCGCGGACGTTTATGGTTCCATAGGAACAACGAGCACATTCTTTTGAAAGATATGAAGAAGGTCATCGGTAACTGAATTGGTAATGTCTGGAAGAGATATAAGAGGCGGGGAAGTATGTTCATTTTGATGATCGCTGCCCGACCGAACCATGAGAAGCAAGGACGATGCCACTTACTGAGATCTTCCTGCATAGAGCGAAGCGCTGGAAGGAAATTTTTTGCATAAAGGTCACCAATGTGACGGGTAAGCTGGACACCGAGATAAGTAAAGGAATCCCTTTCCCAATGAAATGGGAATTGGGACTCACAAAAAGAGACTAGTGCGGCTGGCAGGGTCATATTAAGGGCAGAGGACTTGGAGAAGTTAATTTTGAAATTTGACAGGAATCTAAAAAAGGCAAGGTCTTTCAGTAGATTGGGTAAGGTAGTACGAGGGTCTGTAAGAAACAGGAGAATGTCATCTGCGTAGGCTGCTAACTTGAACTCTTTGTCTGCTATCATGACCCCCTTAATATCAGGGTTAAGACGGATTTTCCTTAGCAGCGGTTCGAGGGACAAAACGAACAAGATGGGGGATAGGGGACATCCCTGGCGGGTGCCATTTTTCAAATGAAAGGGGTTTGACAGATGGCCGTTAACTCGCACTTGGGCAGATGGGTCAGAGTATAGGGCCATGATAAAGTTGAGCATCTTCTCACCCAATCCCAAGGCCACTAGAGACGCCTTTAGATAATCCCATGCAATCCTATCAAAGGCCTTCTCTGCATCCAAGGAGAGGTAAAAACCAGGATATCTAGAGCCATGGATCCAATGGTTGAGATTAAGAGCCTTAATCGTGTTGTCCCTTGCTTCTCTGCCCGGGATGAATCCAACTTGATCAACGTGGACCAGAGAGGGGAGCAAGGGGAGAAAGCGATTAGCAATGATCTTAGCGAATAGCTTAATATCCACGTTCAGCAAGGAAATGGGTCTATAGTTGGACACCTGGGTGGTATCTTTCCCACTTTTGGGGATAACCGTAATGTGAGCCTCCAGGAGACGGTTATGCGGTTGTGAAGGGTGGGAAAGCGTATTAAAGGCAGAAAGAAATGGAGCTCCCAAAATATCTAGAAAAGATTTGTAGTAAGCTGCCGTAAAACCATCAGGGCCCGGACTCTTACCCGACTTCATCTGTTTCACCGCGCACTGCAGTTCATTTAGGGAGACGTCTTTTTCAAGAGCGAGAACCAGGTCCTCGGAGAGGGCGGTCGGACCATGGAGATGGAGGAAATCGGAAATCAAGGAGGCTCTGGATTTATCTGTGTGTATAGGGGGGCGCTCCGGAGGAAGATTGTATAAAGATTTATAAAAATTTTCAAATTGAGCAGCAATGTCAGGGTTAGATGTGGCCTCAATGCCGTCGGGGCCCCTAATTTTATGAACCGTCATGGACGATCGTTGTTCACGCAGAGCTCTAGCTAAAAACCGTCCGCTCTTATTTGCGAATTCATAGTAGAGCTTCTGTGAGAGAATATATCTTTTCCTGACTACCTTACCCAGTTCCGAGAGAAGTTGTGTGCGAGCGTTCGTCAGTTCCAAGAGAGTGGAAGCGGCCAGGGTCCGCTTATGAGCTTGCTCCAGTGAGTGGATCCTGTCAGTAAGGAGTTTCATACGCTCTTGTTTGAGCCTTTTACGATTCGTCGCTTTAGCTATAAGAATACCCCGAATCACACATTTGTGGGCTTCCCACTGCGTGAGAGGTGAAGTATCCGCGGAGTTATTCAAAGAAAAATATTCAGTTAGGGAAGAGCGGATCTCTTGTTCGGTAACAATATCCGCGAGCAGGGAAGCATCTAAACGCCAAAATTTAGAGCGCGGATGTGCAATGGGGAACTGCAATATCATGGTGATGGGATGGTGATCGGAGAAGATCATTGGCTCTATGGTGGCGGCGTGGAGGAAAGGGAGATCCGATTGCGACAGAAAGAAGTAGTCTATCCTAGAGTATTTATTGTGCGGCGGAGAAAAAAAAGTGTAGTCCTTAACAGTAGGGTAAAGGGTACGCCAGGAGTCGTGCAATTGCAGGTGTTGTAACTGTATACGTATTTGTTTAAGGGCCTTGTAGGGCAAAAATGAGCAACCTGAGGAGGAGTCTAACAAAGGACTCAAAGGGACATTCACATCACCCCCCAGTATCAGCATCCCTGACTGAAAGGTGGCCAGGGAGGAGGTGAGGGAACGCATAAACGAAACCTGCCTAGAGTTAGGAGCATAGACATTGGCAAGTGTGATAGGTCTGTTGGCGAAGGTCCCCTTTATAAACAGATATCTCCCTTCAGGGTCTGCAAGGGAATCAGTGATACGGAAGGGGAGGTGTCTAGCAAACAGGATGGAAACTCCCTTTGATTTAGCCAATGGGTTAGTGGCATGAAGGACCGTGGGAAAGCGAAAATTATGAAGCTTGGGGACGGAGTCTTGGCGAAAGTGCGTCTCTTGCAGGAACACCACGTCCACTTTCTGTTTGTGTAAATAGGAAAGTAGCATTGAGCGCTTTTCAGGTATGTTCAAACCCTTAGCATTAAGTGATAAGAGCTTCAAAGACAGTGGACCCGTCATAAAGGAAGAGGAAGGCATGACTAACGAGCAAGAATGAAGCCCGAAGCCTTGCTGCACCACTGCTTGGGAGAAAAAAAAAAAAAAAGGGGGGGGGGGGGGAAGGAAGAATACAAGTGATAGACGGCTCAAGGAACAGGCCCGCTGTTCGAAAAAAAAAAAAAAAAAAAAAAGGGGGGGGGGAGAGAGAGGAAGGGAACAGGAAGAAAAAAAAGAAGTACAAAGAGAGTAGCAGAGAAACCAAGAGAAGAGATAGTAATAATTGCCAAATAAGGGGTTCAGTATAAGCTCACAGAGCTCACTGTGTGGGGAACTAGATCGGCGTGAAACCAGGAAGTGAACGACCGCCGGCCGGAGGCCCCCTGTTTAAAATTATGCGAAAGGAAAGCGGAAACGAGGATGCCGGGGTCGAGAGGTGCAAGTACCGCAGGGGATCTTCAGAGTTGGTAACGTAAGAACGATCAGTGATCCTCTACGAAGGACGGTGCAGGGTGTATCGTTAAAGGGTTGAGAACCGGGGCGATAGGAGTTGTCGCGACGTGAGGCGAGCCAAGTAGGCAAGAATCATCGCAGTCGTCGTATATAAGAGGTATCGTAAACTGTACTGGGGGAATGCAAAAAGGACAAACAATGTCGAGGCGAGGTCCGGAACGAGATGAGGCTCCTCGGTAAAAAAAGGGGAGTGATGGAGGATCCTCACCACTATTACAGGCAAACCGTGTCATGTAATATAAATGTAAACATAAGAAGTCAGCCAAAACAGTACAGGTATAATCAAAATCACAACAGGTCGGGCATGAAAACGAAAATCCCCCCCCCTCCAGCCCCTCCCCCACCCCCCCATTCAACAAACAGTAACCCTCCATACTCCTGAGGGACAAAACCAGATCCTAGAAAAAATACAAAAGGAGTAAACAAGTCCCCCAGGGTAGTAGAGTGAACGTGCACAACCCCCCTCAAATTAAGCATATGAGAGGGGACGAGGAGGTGGAAGGAGACCACGTATGGAGGAGGTCAGGGGCATGAGAACTTTCAGGTCAACCTCTTCAGCCCTGGCAGGGATCAGAGACCGGGCCGAGAATAAAGTACGACTCCAGTTGAGTCGGTCTGGCAGGTAGGGTAGAGAGGCGGTGCTCGTTCACTCCGCCACCCTCAGTGTTCAATATGAGCAGCTATGATCTTTAAAAAAAACATACATTTACCCGACTGAGCAATCAATCACCCCATCAACCCCCACCACCCCCACAAAAATATAATAAGCCTCGGCCAAATTTCACATATATTATACTTAACAAGGAAGCGGAGTCCTCTTTCGGTGAATCAGAAAAAAAAAGGAGCATGCAATCCGAAGCATGTAGGGGTGAAGACATCTACAGCAGGACAGTCAACTTCAAAGGCAAAGAGGATGAGGTTCGGGTGTTTCAGGACGGGTGAGGCCATAGGACGGTGATCGCCCCGGAAATTCTCGGTCGACTGAAAAAAAAACGAGAGGCCGGAAAAGGCATGGGACGAAAACTTTCTGGAGGCGGAAGACCTGTGAAGGGGTGTTGATTCGTCGGCGAAGAGAACCCGAGCAAAGCCCAGTAGTTGAATCCTACCATGGGAGGCCAAGACAATAGGAACATGGCTCAACATCTTGTTTGGCAGGAAAGAGGTACAGCGGCCCGGTTGTAGCTTGCAGGATAACAACTGTAGGTGAAGCTCGTGGAGTGATGGCTATCATTTTGGCAAATAAGTGGCGGCAACCTTAAAAGAGCTTGTGCAGTTGGTGAGGAGTGCACTGAAAAGCTATTAGCTGGTGAGAGTCGCAGACTCTTAGATTTCGCGCCTCGGCTTCCTGTGCGCCGGAGAGGCCGTTGGGCTGAGGGAAGCTGGCATGCCCCCTGCAGGGAGTCTTGGAGGAGTTGATGGGACCATCCGCCCCCTACGATGAGATTGGCCAAGCCGATCCATAGTGCTATCTTCAGTTCCCGGGTCCGGGGATGGTGGCACGCTCATGGAGCCATACCACTCAGGGAGGTCAGGCTGTGGGATGTCCAGGGAAGCGCAGAAAGATGGTAATTCGTCAGGAGTACGCAAGTTGTGGGTGCGACCATTAGCATGCACAGAGAGGCAAAAGGGGAACCTCCATCTGTAGGGGATGTTACGTGATCGGAGCATATCCAAAAGAGGACGTAAAGCACGCCGTTGTCGCAGGGTAATACTGGATAGGTCCTGAAACAGTTGTATTTCCGCTCCCCCATATAAAAGATGCCTCCTATCTCTAGCGCAGCGGAGGATATCCTCTTTAAGCGGAAAACTAACCAGGCAGCAAACGACATCCCTAGGTGGCTCTGCGTCTCCCCTCCTGGGGCGGATCGCTCTGTGAACACGCTCGATATCAATCATGGTTGCAGGCGGGCGACCAAGGAGGTCATTAAATATGGCGATAACCGCTTTGGAGAGATCAATAGTTTCCACTGATTCTGGGAGGCCGCGAATTCTAATATTATGCCTGCGACCCCGATTGTCTAAGTCCTCAATATGCCTCTGGATGTCCCTGATAGCAGAAGCGTGGAACGCTGATTTTTGCTGCACACCCTGTATAGCGGACCTGTTTTGTCTGGAGGCGGATTCCACCTGTTCCAATCTGGATCCCAGAGCCTGTATGTCTGCCCTTAAATCGCTAACAGCGGTATTTAGCGATGTAGTCAGGGTGGCTTTGATGTCTGCTGCCACCATCTGGAGATCCCTTAGGGAGAGAGAATGGGAGGCAGAAGGGATGTCATGCTGGGGCACTGTATCTGGGGCTTCATGTGTGGCTGAGCAGGAGGGAATAGCCATGTCTGCACATGTGGCAGTACAGGAGGGAATCACCATATCTGCGGCTGTAGAGGGGGGGGGGAGGGAGCTGCAGAGGGGGAAGGAGATGGCTGCTGTCCCTCTCTCTGCTGCTGGGAGCGGAAAAGCTCCTTTATGGCTCTCCCCTGCGCACTATTGCCCTGAGGGGATCGTGAACGGGCACCGGATGATGTCCGGTCCGTCTTCCCCATCCTGTGACAGCTGAGGCTCACCCGACACCTCTGAAAGGCAGTGTAGAGGGATCCGGCCGGCGGGAGCTCTCGGGCTAAGCGTCCATCTTCCTGGCGCGGCAGACCACGCCCCCCCATCTATCTATCTGACTCTAAAAAAGGCTTTTAGAGATTATTATCTTGCATTAAATTTTGTGCTTTTTAGAAACATTAAACTGACATTTTAAAACTGAAGTTATTGCTCTAAAATCACAATTTAAAAAAAGAGATCTTCAAGAGTATTAAACATTGGTATTTGGGGTTAGGTGTGATATGTAAGTCATCTCCTAGATTGTAAACTCCAAGGAGCAGGGCCCTCCTATCCCTCTTGTATTGAACTGTATTGTTGTTATATTGTCTTTCACTATAATGTAAAGCGCTGAGCAAACCGTTGGTGCTATATAAATCCTGTATAATAATAATAAATAACAATAATAATATCTATCTATCTATCTATCTATCTATCTATCTATCTATCTATCTATCAGTTGTAATGGCTGTTTTTGACAAATGCCCTGTGTGGCACGTTTGGCTTTTTTAAATAATCAAACTGAAATAGAGTTATTAATAGAAATTTTTCATTTTATGAGCAAATGACAGTGATATCCAGTGGAAGAATAAAATGCTTTTGAATTGGGGTGCTGAGATTACAGTGTTTTATTGAAAACCTTTACACGGCCTAGAAAAATGTGTCTGCTGTAGTTTATATGACATTTTTAATTAAGAAAGTATTGATTCAAAATGTTATTAATCCTGTATTATAGTGAATTAGTGTAATAAAAAAAAGCATTGCCAGAGAAATTACTCAATTAATTTTATTGCCTTATAAAGTACTTACTTATAGCAAGGAGCCAAGTGAAAAAACAGCTTCTGGAAACCCTAAAAACTGTCAACAAAATACGTAAATCCCTACTAAAACCATTTTTGTGGCATTGTAAAAAATATTATATAGCATATATATGGAACTGTAATGCATGTGTTTCATCTTTTTTAATGGGAAATTCAATATACTGTATTTGGTAATATCTATACTCAAAACCGCAAGAAGCAATCACAAGGTCCATTTACAACCAGAGGCTTTAGCACATGGAAAGCAATACACAGAATAGAACTACGCATTTTGTCATGCTTATGTTTTTTCTAGGTGCATGTGTAAGTAGGTTGAAATGTTGGTTAGTGAGACAGTTGCTGCCCCAACTGAGAGGGAAACAGCTAACCTGTTTCCCACACTTTTTGCTGAGATTTGTCTCTCTCCCTGTGCTGATAATAAAAAAATAAAATGTAATCTCCAGCTGCTCACAGAGAAGAGAGAAGGGGGAGCATTTTCACCTCAGAGAGCAAGCATGCCTGCTGTCACATCCACCATGCAGGGGGATTGCTGGGCCCTGAAGACACTAGTTCTGGAGATTTGCCACTATGGAGTTTGCCATGAATGGATTCTCATCCTGTGCAGGTATGCTGGGGCAGCCACAAGCCAAGAAAAACTGTTAAACAAAAGAGGTGTAATGCAAGTAACCAGCACACACACATAGTCTAACCACTTACATGTGGCAGGTGGGATAGCCTCCTGCAGGAGTAGTTGTGGTTGGCACTCCCTCTGTGAGCAGGTGTGTCTCCCATAGCAATAGGTGCAGATCAGCACCGCAGTGGTCCCCAACCTGTACACAGATACAGAAGAGGAAGAGTTAACTGAAGTGCATTCATGAAGTCAGCACTAGCTTCACGGCGGGGCTCCATACCATTACTGGGAGTGAGGTAATGGTAATACGCTGGACAGGTGGAGTGGGCATCAGCTCTGTGTGTTCCTCCTAAATACACATTTACGGTGATAATCAAGAAAGTTCAGTAGAGTTCAGTCGTCCAATCAAGTAAAGGTACCCAATGTGTAGAGCAGTGGCCTGTCTCAGGTGCCTAGCGTAGCCCGGAAGAACCCACCATGGGGTTGGTCTCCTGTGTGACCCATACTTGGTGCCCAACAGGAGGGAAACATGGGGGGTGTCATCCACCTACTCTACCTTACACGGTTTTTCTCCTACAGTATAGGAGCAGTATAGGAGCATATATTGGTAGATAGAGAACTGGTGATGAACTAATTGGCCCAAATCACCCGATAGATTAAAATTTTTTTATTAAATATTTTATTAGTTTTAACATTACAATAAATAAGTAATCAAATTGTTAATCATTACAAAACACATTTTTCTATACATATTATGCTCGATACCCTCCCTCCATAACCCCAACTTCCTCCAAACCCCCTTACCAACTTCCATTTCTTTTCCCTTTTTCTTCCTATTCCTTCTATCTCTCCTATACTCTCTGTAGCTTCCATCTCCTCCTTCCTTTCTTAGTTCTCTTTTCCCTATCATTTTAGATATTATTCTTTCTTCTCTTCAATCTCTATTCCTACTAGTTCAACATATCTATTTGAACTTTTAAACTCATTCCATTTTTCCCATAGTCTTTTGTATTTCTCCATTTTATCTTCTGCAGTATGGTAGATTTCCTCCATCCTATATATATATAAAATCCACCCTATTTATCCAATCTTTTATTTTTGGTGCCTCTTGAGTTTGCCAAAATTGTGGTATTAATCCCTTTGCTGCATTTATCAAATGGAAAATTATCATATTCTTATACTTTTCCACTGAGAGCTCAGTTTTATGGAATAAGCATATATCTGGATCCTTCAAGATACTAATCCCCAGAATCTCCTGTATTTGGTGAGTTATTTCTTCCCAGTACTCCTGTATCTTGGTGCAATCCCACCATATATGTGCCATTGTGCCCTTAATCCCACACCCCCTCCAACACATAGGTGACTTCTCTACTTGTTGCTACCGTAACTACCTCCCCATGTCTTAATCTAAGTATTTTTTTTTTTTGCTGTTCATTAAATAATATTCCAAGTTCCGTTTCCAACTTTTCCATATACAACAGAGAAGTGGATCCTACTATTGCAGTAAGGATCTTATAAATACAGAAAGTACTAAGTTTCCGTGTCTTACTTGCAAAAAACAAGTGTTCAAATGAGTTCAAATCCTCCATTGTCCTAAGTGGCTGTGGCAGCATTGCAACAAAATGTTTTAATTGAAAATATTGCCATGCATCTATCATGAAGAACAACTTCTTTTTATTTTTTTATTCCTCAAAAGGAGCATATTTCTCCTTTTTCCAGTATATCTTTTAATTGTGTATTCCCAATTTTTATCCATTTACCAAAAAATAAAAAGAATAAACTTTCCCTGGCGGAAAAAAATTTGTTCCCACCAGCAGTATTAACGGTGAATTATACTCCCCTCCCATTTGTTTACAAATTACATGCCATATCTTAATTACATTCCGTGTAAAGGTGCTTGTGTTTTCAGCCAACCTACGGTGCTGATGTGGAAGCCAAATAATCCTGTCTAATTGTGTCTCACTTAATGTGTTTTCTATTTTAACCCAACATTTTCCTTGTGCGTTATATATCCAGTCAAATATCCATGATAATAATATCGAATAATAGTGTTTCTTAAAATCCGGTACATTTATATCCCCATTTTTTTTATCTCTACCCAGCACTTCATATTTTATTCACGTTTTTTATTTCCCCATACTGTATATATCTCAATATCATTTTTTTACTGTTTTAAAATAAGTTCCCGGCAGATATCTTGGTAGCATATGTAGTTTATATAGGATTTTTGGTACCATGAACATCTTTACCATATTTATTCATCCTATCTAGGAGAGTGATCCTATAGAGATTCTCCTCAATTCATCTTTTATCTCATTTATTAATGGAATGTAGTTTATACAAATTCTTAAGGGACAAGGTCAAATTTATTCCCAGGTATTTTAGTTCTTTTTTTCCTCCATGTAAAAGGAAATTCTCTCTGTAAGGCCTTTTTTTCTATTATTGGGACATTGATATTTAAGATCTCTGATTTTAACAAATTCATTTTTAAATTTGATAGGTCTCCATAATACTTTAATATTCTCATTAAGCTGGGTAATGTCAGCCTAGGATTTACCACATAGAATAACATATCGTCAGCATATGCTGCAACTTTATGTTCCATTTCCCCTATCTGTATCCCTTTTACATCCAGGCCGTTTTGCACCGTCATAAGAAGGGGCTCTAAAGATAAGACAAACAGGGGTGAAAGCGGACATCCCTGTCTTGTCCCATTATGCATTTCAAAGAACTTTGACAATGAGCCATATACCTTCACCGCCGCTGAAGACTGACTGTAAAGCTTTCCTATCCATATTCTCATTTTAGGTCAGACTCTCACTACCTCTAATGTGTCCATAATAAACCCCCAATCTACCCTATCAAAAACTTTCTCAGCGTCTATGGACAGCACCAATACGCGGGATTTTTCTCTCCTTTTGTATAAGGAGTAATGATCTTAACCCACTATCTCTTCCTTCTCTCCCAGGGATAAACCCCTCTTGATCTAAATGAACCTACTCCAACATTAAGTCTTTCATCCTAGTTTTCCAAAACCTTTGCATATAATTTCATATCAATATTTAGTAGCGATATAGGCCTATAACAAGCATATTGAGACTTATCTTTCCCCTCTTTCGGTATGATTGTAATATGTGCTTGTAATGACTCCTCCCTCATTTCCATCTCATGTTCTAGTGCGTTCATATATACACTCCTCCCTGCAACTGTACTCCTCAATGCCTCTTGGATTTCCTCCTGTGTGATTGGTTTTTCTAAAAATGCTAGGCTTTCCTCTTCCAATCTCAGCAACCCCACCTCCTTTAGATATATCTGTCTTTTTCTAGCTTTCTGCATCGCCGTCTTTTAGATTTTTTGGTTTTATATCATATAACTTCCTGTAGTATTTTTTAAATACTCTCACGATATCAGTGGTTGAATATGCCAAATCTCCATTCTCATCTTTTATCTTTTCTATGAAGTTCCTCGATTTCTTAATTCTCAATGTTCTCATTAAATATTTACCAGGTCTGTTCCCCCACTGGTATCTTTCTTTTGCCACCATGTTAAATATCCTCCTCGTTTCTTGTTCCATTAAGTTATTTAGTCCATCTCTTTTTAAAATTATTTTATGCTGGATATCTTTTACTATTCCCTTTTTATGTGATTGCTCTAATTCATATAATTTTCCTATTAACGTGTTTATTTTCTTCTTCCATTCTCTCTTTTTTTCCACTCCTATCTCAATCAGAATCCCCCTGATATAAGCCTTATGACTTCCCAAGCCATGGCAATTGAGACTCCTTCAGTCTCATTTGTTTTAAAATATTGTTCTATTTCTTTTTTTATTCTCAGTTCTGTCTCATGATCCTGAGCGTCTCATTCAGTTTTCATATATTTATTTAAGATACTTATATAGCACCATCAATTTAGGCAGTGCTTTACATATATATATTGTACATTCACATCAGTCCCTAACCCTCAAGGTGCATACAATCTAAGGTCACTAACTTACATTCATACATACACATACTAGGGAGAATTTAGACAGGAACCAATTAACCTACCAACATGTCTTTGGAGTGTGGGAGGAAATGGGAGTACCCGGAGGAAACCCACACAGGCATGCAAACTCCAAGCAGGTGGTGCCGTGGTTGGGATTTGAACAAACGACCTTAGTACTGCCAGGTGGAAGTGCTAACCATTTAGCCACTGTGCTGCTGTGTATCTTGGTCTGTTCTCTTCCCCATTGTAACTTCATTATGACAGGAGCATGGTCCGATATTGATTTAACGTCTATATCCACTTTAACCAGGGACCCCAAAAGTCTATGTTCTATCATTATGTAGTCCAATCTGGAATACATTGCATGTGCAGGGGAATAAAATGTATAATCTCTTTCTCTAGGATGCTTAACTCTCCAAGAATCCACAAGTTGACACTGATATAACACCCTTTGCATAGATTTCATATGTTTATCTCCCTCTCATTGCGATCTCATGTGATGATGTACGCATCTGGGGGTCCATACAAAAGTTAAAGTCTCCAGCCATAATTAGTTTGTCTTTCTTAAAATGCAACAGGCTCCTTAGTATATTCTTCAGATAAACCATTGGATTTTTATTAGGACAATAGATATTTGCTAATGTAGATTCTGTAATCTCCCCCTCAAAAACAAAAATCGACCTTCAAGATCCACCAGGTAGGATAATATTTAGAGTATAACTTAACGTTTATTTAGATTATCATTGTAGTTCTCTAAGAATCGTATGCCTCTTCACCAGGGTATTCATTCCGTTTACATTAGAGGTCATAAAGTTAATCTCCTCCATATCCTATGTATTCTTATTTCTCCTTCTATGTTCACCCTGAGAGAAGTACAGATATCTATCATCAGGAGCAGTTCCAGCCTATCTGTTAACAATTTTTTTAAGAGCACTTTGGTTTCGCTTTAATTTCATATGCTTCAAGAGAGAAAAAAACAACAAAAGAAAGTTATAAAGAAACATTTTTTTTTCTGCAATGGGACTCATGTTCCTTAAAATAAACCATACCTAAAACAATCCTTGGTTTAAAATTATAGAATTACAGTAAAGTCCCCATAATGTCTTTGTCCAGGGGCTTCTAGTCCTGGGAGATTCACACACATACAGTAAATTCCCACATTTTTTTCTTAATTGCTTAATTTCATTCATAAATACCACTCTAACAATGTTAGAAACAACATTCCATTGTCACCTCCACCCACATTAAACTGATAACAGAGGTAGTGGCAACATCAGCAGCAGCAGCTATTCTAATTCACAGGCATTTATAAGTACCATTGAACCTTTATTTCATCTGCACACTAGGATATGGCTAATGTGTATAAGGAAGGCCCCTTGCACACTGGCTGTTTAGCCCGAGCACATGAGTCTCTGGCATTTAGGTGCTGGTGGAAGGCATAGGTGCACCATACAGCTTTAATGCTGACCGCCTATCACACTCTATGAGTGGCTGACAGCTGCTGTGACTAAATGGGGCTGGAGAGTGCATCAAGCAGTACAAACGTTTAGTGCAGTATGCACCCAGGAATGAATTCTCGGAATGCAGTCTGTGTTCTGGGCATTTGTCCCTATGCGCATACTGCCCTACATGGAAGTACCACTCAGTGCACCACCCAGCTCTGTCCAGAAGCCGCTGTCAGACTCTCATAGTTTACCAGGTTGCTGGGGAGTGCAACTGTGCCTTCCACTCACACATAAATGCCGAAGTCTCATGTGTCGGGGCTAAACATCCAGGGAGCATGTGCCACTAAGGTTGCCTTTAATCTACACAGGCATTCATTTGTAAATTTCTAATACAACAGGGTAAATAATTGGCATAAGTTTTGTTTCAATTCAAAATCCTAGACTTCTTCATGAACTACCTATACCTCTTTTAGTAAGCAATTATCTTTCAACTGTTACAGCAATAATAAGGAGAGAGGGATGGACAGTAGACAAAATAAGAATACCTAATCACATTAGCTTGTCTGCTATGCATAGTCAGTCTCACCACCAGCAGAAGCATGGGTGTATTTCGCTTAATCCTTCACCAGTCATTCACCAAGGAATATCTGGACAGAAAACAGAAATTTTACATAATAAAAATTATCTGCTAAATTAAGTTGACCCTCTCATTTTGAAAAAAAATATGGAATCACTCAATACTGAGGAAAACATTATGGAATCATGAAAAAACACTACAGTACACCACTAGTACTTTATTGCACCATCTCTGGCTTTTACAACAGCTGGAATTCTCTGAGGCATTTAACTACTGACAGACAGTATTCTTCATCAATCCAGCTCCAACTTTCTCTTATTGCAGTTGCCAGATCAGCTTTGCAGGTTGGAGCCTTGTCATGGACCATATTCTTTAATTTCCGACATAGATTTCAATTTGATTGAGGTCCAGACTATTTGCAGGCCATGCCATTGACATTACGGGGTTTATTTACTAAAGCTGGAGAGTCCAAAATCAGACTCCCTTCTGCATAGAAACCAATGAGCTTCCAGGTTTCATTGCCAAAGCTTCATTGAACAAGCTGAGATTAGAAGCTGATTGGTTTCTATGCAGAAGGGAGTCTGATTTTGGACTCTCCAGCTTTAGTAAATAAACCCCTTCATGTCTTTCCTGAAGGAAAGTTTTCACCACTTTTGCTCTATGGCAAGAAGCATTATCATCCTGAAAAATTATGTCATCATCACCAAATATTCTTTCAATTGATGGAATAAGAAAATTGTCCAAAATCTCAATATAAACTTGTGCATTTATTGAAGCTTTAATGACTGACATCTCCCTCGTACCTTTACCTGACATGCAACCCCATATCATCAATGATCGTGGAAACTTCTTTGTTTTCTTCAGGCAGTCATCTTTATACATTTCAATGGAACAGCACCAAACAAAAGTTCCAGCATCATCACCTTTCCCAATGCAGATTTCTGATTCATCACTGAATATCACTTTCATCCAGTCTTCCACAGCCCATGATTGCTTTTCTTTAGCCCACTGCAGCCTTGTTTTTTTCTGTAGAGGTGTTAATGATAGTTTTCATTTTGCATTTCTGTATGCAAATCCCATTTCCTTTAGGCAATGTCTTACAGTTCAGTCACAGACATTGACTCCAGTTTGTTGTGCATTTTCTGTTTCAAGGCATATTGCTTAACGTTTTCTATCTTGACGCTTTGATGTCTTCCTTGGTCTATCAGTACACTTCCCTTTTACAACCTTCCCATCATTCCGTGATGATTTACCTTCTTTAAGAAGTTTTATAATCCTCTCCTTTGTTTCAACTGACATCTCTCATGTTGGAGCCATGATTCATGTCAATCAGCTTGGTGCAACAGCTCACCAAGGTGTGTAAGCACTCTTTTTTTTACTGCAGACTAATTAACAGATGTAATCTTATGCAGAGGTTTGTTTTAGAACTGCAAAGTACATGGTAATTTAGAGAGGTAAATAGAAGCATGCTTGAAAGCTCTGTCTGCAACTGTGGTCATTGAGCCCACCATTTTCCTGTTCTAAAAACCTAAGAAAAGTGTGTGGGGAAGGGGGAGAGGTATGCAAAAAAGAAATTACAATTTGTGGTGCACAAGTGAGCAAGGAGGGGAGGTACAGAGGTAAGGAAGGTAGGTGCAAAGATGAGTAAAGTAGGCATGTCGAGTGGGGGGGGGGGGGTTGGAGTGGAGAGGATGGGGGAGGTTTTTGGTGAAGGGAAATTTAGGATGCAAAGATAAAGATGTACATCATGTGTAGGGCAGCCCATTAATTTCAATGGGCTGCTCTATGTGCTAAAAATACAGTAAAAAAGGTCCCTTTTTAAAAACATACTGAGGCACGCGTATGTCAGCCTATGCATGAGGGTGTCATTAACAATTAATCTGCTAAAGGGCAGCACTTTTCTGTGGTTTCAGCAAAGCGAATTTGCATGCGTTCCTAACACCCACAAATGTGAACATAGGCTAACTGCCTCAATTACATTGGTGGTCAGTATATATCGTGTCATTATATTGGGGCATTGTGTAGAATCCTTTCATTCACTCTAGTGGTCAGTGTGAATGTGCCTCTTACACTGGTGGTCAGTGTAAATCTCTACTTACATTGGTGATCACTATGAATGATCCTATTACATTGGTGGCCAGTGTAGAAACTCTCTTTATATAGGTACTCAGTAAAAAATCCTAACTTGCATTTTGTGGTTAGTGTCAAATCCTCCCTTACAATGGTGGTCCTTGTTGAAGCCCCCCTTAAACTGG
Organism: Staurois parvus; assembly: GCF_062004578.1. Lineage (NCBI taxonomy): Eukaryota > Metazoa > Chordata > Amphibia > Anura > Ranidae > Staurois > Staurois parvus. The sequence continues at coordinate 2,291,837 of NW_028318954.1, forward strand.
TGGTCAGTGTAAATTCCCCCTTACATTGGTGGCCAGTGTAGAAATGTATTGGTTGTTGGTGTGACAGAGCTCTGGGGAGCAGTTTGAAATATGAGCACCCTATGTCAAAACAGTGATGGGTGCAATGATCATAAAGACATTCTTAGTGTTGGTTCACATATATGAGGATTGGATGCGGTTTGAACTGAATCCAATCTGCATGATGTGAAAAAACATTGCTTCCTATGGTGCCTGTTCACATACATATGTTCAGTGTACTGGCGGTGCAGTTTTAAAAAGTCCTGTACGATTTTTGAGCAGTGCGTTCTGGTTCAGGTGCTGATTACAGGCTATTGACTCCTATGGGAACTCTTTCTAAACCGCAAATGTGTGAACAGGATAAGATCGTGAACTAATCTTCTCCTGAACCTGACATGAACCGGTTTGACAAAGGAGCAATTGTGGGCTCCAAAACATGTTACCACCCATGATGCTTTGACATCACTTCTGACCTAATCTGCATTCTGAGAGAGTCCAGCTCAATTCCACCTATCCTACAGAGTGGTTTTAAGGACACATCTCATCCATCCACCCTCTGTTCACCGAGGCTTGTCAGCGAAAAAGGACTGATGATATGACCATTTACTCTCATCCTTGTGAGTGTTTTTTAACACTTTCCTTTACTTGTTTTTCATTAAATCGATACACTTATATGGTGGTGCCTTTTGTATGTTTATTTTTATGAACCGGTGAACAACTACTGTATAAATTAGCTGTGAAACCTGATCTTCAGTCCGCACCACACATGTTTGAATTAGCTCTTAATGAATTTTCTGCAGAAATTGATGAAGCAAATCTGGCGGTAAGATTCATTTAGAGGGTATAGTACAGAGAACATACAGAGATCATGTTCCTGGAACATAGATAGGACAATGCAAATAAGTTTGACATGTTCAGTCAGGGAAGAATTAAAAATTAGTATGCCACCCAGGTAAAAACTATGACATTTTCTAACTACTGCTGAAAGATGTCATTGACAAAATCTTTGAACATGGCAGAAGCATCTCTGAGCCCAAAGTGCATTGCTAAACATTGATAATGAACTTCACAAGCATTATATGCTATTTTCTACTTGCCTCCTGGGCTAGTTTGGATAAGTTTGTAGCAGGGGAGAAGATCTGAGCCCCCTTGATACGACCAAACATTTCATTGATAAAAGATAAAAGGTTCTTTTTAGGAATGATTATCTTGTTGAGGCCTCAGTAATTGATGCAGGGATGTAAGATAACATTTTATCTTTTTTTTTTTTGGGCGGCGGGGTTAAAGAGAAACCCTGCAGAGGAAGAAGACAGTTTAATAAAACCATTTTGTAGATTTTCAATGTAAGAAGTACCTAGCATGAATCTGACTAGGCAGTTATAAGACCTGTGAGGGGGTAGAACAGTAGTAACCTAATCGCAAAAGTATCTGTAAAATCAGAATAACAGGCAGGAAGAGTAGTGGCACTCGCAGAAGGGGATCCCATTAAGTTCCTAAGAAGAATGGACTCTCCACTAGGTTAAATGGGAGAAGTGGGATGTGAAGGAGCTGAGACAAGACTAGATCAATAAAGTTACTGGCATCACCTTCCAACCAAGAGGGCTGAAAAGGGATGAAGTGTACACTAGAAATCGGGACTTAGTCTGGCTTAGACTAGAGGGACAGTCCCTGTTCCCTCTATACCTTGGCCTTTTTCAGCTTGATTGAACAGTTAGCCACACAGTGTCCACACTATGATGTTGTGCTACATAATAAAGGCAGAGGAATAATGTACATTGACGGAAGACAAATGAGTGGCCCAAATCTGCATGGGCTTCTCAGTACTGGCAGCAGCAGCACTTAGGAGGAAATTCAGTGATAGGCAAGGGTACCAAAAGAAAGGCAGTACTGCATTGCATTTGAACTCCTATCCCATAATTGATGGTATATATATATATATATATATATATATATATATATATATATATATATATATATACATATATATATATATATATATATATATATATGGTGAGGACCATTCCTCTAGGGTGGCAAGAGTAGGATAATCAGTCCTTTTTGCTGTATTAAAGACTGCCACTTGAATTGGCTATGGAGAATTGGGTCATTCTAGCTATATTCTCATGCCCAGTGTCAGAATTCAGAGGAGTACTGTTCAGCCCAAATGTTTGCCATGCTTGATGGTTCTCAGATGTTTCAGTGGACTAACTCTGGTCTGGATTGTCATAAAGTGGGCCTAAGGCACTGAAGAAGACATTAACAAACTGTAAGATGGATCAAAGGGTGACAAGCTATAAAACCCAAGCATTTGGGTCATCTTGGAGCAGATAAATGATTATCCTGAGCCTGTGGGTCTTGGCCCTAGATCAGGAAATAAAGTTTACAGCTGTATACAAATTTACACAAGTCCTTGAAATCCCCAGAAAAATGAGCTGAATAATAAACGTTGGGTTCTGCTTCCAAGTTTGAAGGCTGTGTGGGAACTGGAGATAATTCTTTGGGCAACATCATAAGAGTTCACCAGTTAACACTTGCCTACCAGTACTAGGTTGTCCCTGGGGTTTGATGCACAGAAGTACAAGGTATATGCACTGGCTGCAGAATGTCGCTAGCAGCCCCAAGGAAGAATAGAGTAGATGTACTATACAGCAATGAGAGATACAAGTTGGAGGGCTAGTCGTCAGGATTATTGGCTAGCAACATGCAGAATCCATGACTGTACCAAAGATCAGAACAGGAAGCCAACAACAGAGTTATATGGTAATGTAGAAAAGGTCAGGGCAGGCAGCAGGCAAAACTGTAGCAAAGGTTGGCAAAAGGAATAAAAAACATACTAGTCAGGTCCACTTGGTCAGCAGAAAATGCTATCACAAGCACAGAGGCACAGGTTAATGCACTTTAAATAAGGTGTTTCATTTTTCCATGGGCCAGTCCCAGAGCTGGGGGGCATGTAGTGAAACTCATTATTCCTCAACTGCCAGGGAAGCCTGGGCAGGTACATGGTGGCAGCCAGTAGCCACTTTGCAGGAGCAGTGCCAAGTTCCATTGTCTAGCAACTGGGATGCAAACTGCCACTGGAAGCAAGGAGCTGACAACCAAGGCAGCATTCTGACAGGTAGGTATACAGGTTGTCCAACAGTTTTTACATTAAAGTGTACCTTAAGTCTGCAGTACTTACCTACATTCCAGCAATAGGACATTCACAAGCTCCCTCAGGGTCACTTCTGCTATAAAAGCTCTCCTACTGTTTATTTTTTTTAATACTAAAGTTCCAGTTTAAACTGTTCCATTCATATCCTTCAAATAGTAAATAAATATTAAACAGAGTACCAAGTTCCTGTTTTCCATTTTTGTTTATTTTGCACACTGTCAGCTGATGTTGACCAGCCAATGTAGTCTAAAGGAAAGCTCCAAGGAAAGTCAGCAATTGATACTTTGTCTGTTGTGTTGCAACCTTTCATTGTCTAAACACACTGAATTGTGTTTAATTAACCATGTTCATAAGGATATAAGCAGAAAATCGCACCTTGTTGCTGCCAACTAACTTCTATTTTGCAAGACAGGTCTGACAAGTCCTAGTTTTATTCACTATTTCGTAACTAAGGAAAAAATAGCATCTAACCTTGTAGTTGAACAGCAACAGAAACACATTGGTTGCGGAAGAACATGGTGTGTTTTCTAAGCTATGATCAGTGGTTGAAAAACATTATGACATAAAATGGCTGAGAGGTATGAATCACTGTAAAGGTGAACTCCATCCAATTTTTTCTAATTTCTACTTACCCCCTCCATGCTCCTCTGTCATTCTCTGGTGGTCATGTAATTCTGCCCATTTCCTGTGAACCTAGATACCACTGTAGAGGGAGGATGAAAAATCCTGGGAAAAACTGATACGCTACACATTTCATATAGCCTGCCTTCTAAACTACAGATGTGTTGAGAAGAAGAGTTTCAGTACAGGAATCACTGCTTGCAGGCAACAAGGTACCATGGGATATGTAGTCCTTAGAATTTAAAAGTAAACTGAAGAGAAGAAGCTGCAAAGCATGCAAGGAATCCAGGAAGTTTTGGGAAGAGATGACCAGCATGTAGGCAGGTTGCCTATTTCAGCCCAGTAAGGTGCTGCACCAGTAGGGAGGGAATGAGTTAATTATGTTTCTTGTGTTTTTTTTTCTTGGTGGGCTTTTTGGATATGACCCACTAGTCCTGTGTATATAAAAAGGGACAGGGGTCTGTGTCCAAAGAGAGAGGTTGCCGCTGCCCTGCTGCCGTAGTCCCTCTCACCTCTGATGCTTTTTCTGGAGTCCATCCTCCCATTCTGCTGTGGCACGCCGAGTCTGGAATTCCTGATAATAATCGCTTGGTGTTGGAAGCCTGCCACTATGTAGGAGGACTGCTGGGACCTGCAGTGTGCCCTGAAGAACATCAGTTGCTGTATACTCCCAAGATGGACTCTGATCTTATGCAGGTATGCTGGGGCATCCACAAGTCTAAGCTAGTGATTAGGGACGTAGGGAAAGACTCTTGCCTTTGTTTGACTGTCATGCCAAGTTATTTAAGCAAAGCTCTGAAACTTTGTCCTTATGTGGTCTGAAGTTACTACAAGTGGTGCAATGCAAGTAACCGGCACATTCTACACATACAGAAGTCATAAGTGGTCACCAACGGTAATGAAGGTTTCATTAGTAGCTTGTTGTAAGTGTGTGCTTGTGGCAGGTGGGACAGCTTCTTGCAGGAGGGAGTTGTTGTTGGCATTCCCTTCGTGAGTAGCCTGCCTCCCATAAAACTGGGAGTAGATTAGCACCACAGAGGTCCTCAGCCTGTGCATAGGTACAGAAGATACTCCCATTCCATTGCTGGGAATGAGGTAGCGGAGATACACTGGAAATGTGGACAGGGCATCGGCTCTGCGTGTCCCTCCTAAATGCAGCAAGTGACAGTAGTGAAGTACATTAACATGAAGGGAGTAAATTAAGTCCAGTCCTCTGCACAAGGAAAAGTACCCCATGTGTAAGGCAGTGACCCAGTTTAAAGTGCCTAGCGTAGCCCAGAAGAACTCACCCTGGGATAGACCTCTCATGTGACCCACACTTGGAGGGAGTGTCAACCACCTGCCCTGCAAGCAAACAGGCAGAATTCTCAACATGATAGAAGATTTTTCAACTAAACTTATATTGGATTGCCCAACATAAATATTGTTTGCATTGCTATTAAAAGCAGATGTTATCAAATGAAAGTGTATATTGTGACCATAGATTTACTGTAAAGCGTATTAAACCCCAAAGCCAAAAATGTATATTGCAGCTTACCAATCATTAGATGTGGTGGCTGCATCAGTTTTCTTTTTTTTTTCGCTTTTCCTCTGTTTTCAGAACGCCCCCACTCTGGGTGAAGGAGCAAAGGGGGCAACGTTTTTTTTTTATTTTGGGATAAAGAGTTTGCGTAAATACTGTAAAAGCTGATCATTGTAAGGAACCCTGTCAGTGGTAAAGTAAATGGTTTGTCACATCCCTGTAACTACTACATCTGTAAGAGAGCTTGTTCTGTTGAAAAACAACAGACTTACTGGCCAGATAGCCAAGTGAAAATAAAAGAAAGTCTAACAAGAAATTTAGCCAGGTGATGCTTTGCTGAATGGAGAGCAAGCTGTGCTTCTTTGTCTGCTATTCCTTCCAACCCCTCCCCCCCACACACACACCAGCCGCTGTGCATTGGCAGTGGTAGTACACCTGCAGCTCTTCCCTCCTTCTTCCTCCCCCCACTGCCAGAAAAGCAGTGGCAATACACACAGTGGAGGAAAGTTGTTGTGCAGCCACCCATCTCCCCCCTCCTGGATAATACTACCCTGCATGAAACCCTGGGAGTTGTAGTTTATGGATGCTTTATGCTGAATCAGTGAATGGAAGCTGAAGACTACATTTCCAACAAAGCCCTACATACAGAGAAGGACTTTTTTGTCAGGCATTCTTAGAGAGGCGACCATTTTATATGCGGGGACCAGAGAGCATGTGGACCTGCTGATGGGTTCTGTGCCTACACTGGGGGAACAGAGGACAGAGTGAGAGAAACTTAACCACTGGCAAGACTCTGATTTGAGAACTGGGGAGTACAGAGCTGTGACCTGAGTGCTGAGAGACTGAGCCACTTTGAGGATACAGTCTTTGCTGTGCTGAGGACTGGAGTCACCCCAGAAGTGAGCGGATATCTGACCAGAGGGACCACTTTGGTTGTGTTGCTGGGAATGGTGAGAGGGAATAGCTGCCATTAATTTATTGCTGCTAGCAGAGACTGAGCACATAGGGACTAGCCACATATCTAGAAGCCTTACCAACTGCATGCAGATTTTACTGGAACTGTACTTAAGTGCACCACCATAAAGACTGGGCCCCAGCAGTAGCTGGAGGAGGAATTAGGGCAAAGGGCTGTCCCTATAAGAACTTTAGTTTTTCAAAGTAAGAGAGGTAACCCTGTAGAAAGGTCTAGTCTAATAAGTCATACAGACTACACTCTAAGCAACATAGTATATCGGTTGAAGGGAAATTATTGCAATATTGATTCCAGTTGCTATTGCTGTTTATATATGCCATTGTTTACTGCTGATTGCAGGTCAGGATCCATTCGACCATATAGAGCTCCATTCTAAACTGTTACAATATAGTGGTCACATTGTCTAGTTAACTGTTACTGGTCTAATGTTCTACCTGCTCATTTATATTTACCCTACATTTCACTTCATTCAGTACAATAAACTGAGTTCCTTTACCACTAACCAGTCTTGCGTTTACTTCCTGATACTAAACCATAGTTATGTTCAGGATATTTATATTTATACTTTCAAGAATATTGCAGTATCTATTCACTTAACCTGGTGATTCAGAGGGGCGAAGACTGTTCACAGAGTCACAGCAAAGAACAGAAGACCCAAACTACGAAGTGGCTCCTGCGAGGGTAGCGCTACAGAAAAGAAATACAGCCATCACATCTAAGGCAGATGCTGAGCAGTATGAGCTTGTTGGGCCCTTGTGAAGAGCTGCATGTATTTTTGCTTTATATTGATTTTTCATCACCTTTCTATAATCACTTGCCAATCGCCCTGTAGCAGTTTTATGTGGAAAATTTAAATAAATGAGGCCATGTGTGTCCTTATCAGAATTTCATAGCTGTAGCTGTCAATATCACAGGTGAGAACAGACATAACACAGGTCTCAATTAGAGATGAGCGAATTATTCAAAAATTCGATTCGGCTGATTCGGCGAATTCACAGAATAAATTCGATTCGAGTCGAATATATTCGCTGCGAATTTAACTTATAAAAAGGGTGTTTCTAGGCTTCAGAGAGCCTTTATATTAGTGCAGAACACTGTACCTTTAATTTAAATGCCCTTGGAGTCTGCTGGGGAAGAGAAATAATACTGTCAGTCAGTATGACATGCAGATGAGTGCCGTCGATCTTAGAATCACCGCACACTTCACTCATTTGGGCAGTCACGGGGCCAAAACCAGAGTGTGAAGCCACAGTGTGGCGGTGGAGGCAGCAGCAATGGGAGGCCATACAGCACCCTATGACAAAATGGAACCCACCAGCAGTGTGAGGAGACCTGAAAGTGGCACATGGCAGAGTGTGGCGATGGAGACAGCAGCAATGGGAGGCCGTACAGGGACCCATGACACACTCTGGACCTGGCAGCAGCATGAGGAGGCGGTACAGGGGCCCATGACAGATTACGGGCCTGGCAGCAGCATGAGGAGTCGGTACGGGGGCCCATGGCAGGTTACGGGCCTGGCAGCAGCAATGGGAGGCCGTACAGGGACCCATGACACACTCTGGACCTGGCAGCAGCATGAGGAGGTGGTACAGGGGCCCATGACAGATTACGGGCCAGGCAGCAGCATGAGGAGTCGGTACAGGGGCCCATGGCAGATTACGGGCCTGGCAGCAGCAATGGGAGGCCCGTAATCTGCCAGCACCCTATGACAAAATGGAACCCACCAGCAGTGTGAGGAGACCTGAAAGTGGCACATGGCAGAGTGTGGCGATGGAGACAGCAGCAATGGGAGGCCGTACAGGGACCCATGACACACTCTGGACCTGGCAGCAGCATGAGGAGGCGGTACAGGGGCCCATGACAGATTACGGGCCTGGCAGCAGCATGAGGAGTCGGTACGGGGGCCCATGGCAGATTACGGGCCTGGCAGCAGCAATGGGAGGCCATACAGCACCCTATGACAAAATGGAACCCACCAGCAGTGTGAGGAGACCTGAAAGTGGCACATGGCAGAGTGTGGCGATGGAGACAGCAGCAATGGGAGGCCGTACAGGGACCCATGACACACTCTGGACCTGGCAGCAGCATGAGGAGGCGGTACAGGGGCCCATGACAGATTACAGGCCTGGCAGCAGCATGAGGAGTCGGAACAGGGGCCCATGGCAGATTACGGGCCTGGCAGCAGCAATGGGAGGCCGTACAGGGACCCATGACACACTCTGGACCTGGCAGCAGCATGAGGAGGCGGTACAGGGGCCCATGACAGATTACGGGCCTGGCAGCAGCATGAGGAGTCGGTACGGGGGCCCATGGCAGATTACGGGCCTGGCAGCAGCAATGGGAGGCCCGTAATCTGCCAGCACCCTATGACAAAATGGAACCCACCAGCAGTGTGTGGAGACCTGAAAGTGGCACATGGCAGAGTGTGGCGATGGAGACAGCAGCAATGGGAGGCCGTACAGGGACCCATGACACACTCTGGACCTGGCAGCAGCATGAGGAGGCGGTACAGGGGCCCATAACAGATTACGGGCCTGGCAGCAGCATGAGGAGTCGGTACGGGGGCCCATGGCAGATTACGGGCCTGGCAGCAGCAATGGGAGGCCGTACAGGGACCCATGACACACTCTGGACCTGGCAGCAGCATGAGGAGGCGGAACAGGGGCCCATGACAGATTACGGGCCTGGCAGCAGCATGAGGAGTCGGTACGGGGGCCCATGGCAGATTACGGGCCTGGCAGCAGCAATGGGAGGCCATACAGCACCCTATGACAAAATGGAACCCACCAGCAGTGTGAGGAGACCTGAAAGTGGCACATGGCAGAGTGTGGCGATGGAGACAGCAGCAATGGGAGGCCGTACAGGGACCCATGACACACTCTGGACCTGGCAGCAGCAAGAGGAGGCGGTACAGGGGCCCATGACAGATTACGGGCCTGGCAGCAGCATGAGGAGTCGGTACGGGGGCCCATGGCAGATTACGGGCCTGGCAGCAGCAATGGGAGGCCATACAGCACCCTATGACAAAATGGAACCCACCAGCAGTGTGAGGAGACCTGAAAGTGGCACATGGCAGAGAGTGGCGATGGAGACAGCAGCAATGGGAGGCCGTACAGGGACCCATGACACACTCTGGACCTGGCAGCAGCATGAGGAGGCGGTACAGGGGCCCATGACAGATTACGGGCCTGGCAGCAGCATGAGGAGTCGGTACGGGGGCCCATGGCAGATTACGGGCCTGGCAGCAGCAATGGGAGGCCATACAGCACCCTATGACAAAATGGAACCCACCAGCAGTGTGAGGAGACCTGAAAGTGGCACATGGCAGAGTGTGGCGATGGAGACAGCAGCAATGGGAGGCCGTACAGGGACCCATGACACACTCTGGACCTGGCAGCAGCCTAAGGAGGCGGTACAGGGGCCCATGACAGATTACGGGCCTGGCAGCAGCATGAGGAGTCGGTACGGGGGCCCATGGCAGATTACGGGCCTGGCAGCAGCAATGGGAGGCCATACAGCACCCTATGACAAAATGGAACCCACCAGCAGTGTGAGGAGACCTGAAAGTGGCACATGGCAGAGTGTGGCGATGGAGACAGCAGCAATGGGAGGCCGTACAGGGACCCATGACACACTCTGGACCTGGCAGCAGCAAGAGGAGGCGGTACAGGGGCCCATGACAGATTACGGGCCTGGCAGCAGCATGAGGAGTCGGTACGGGGGCCCATGGCAGATTACGGGCCTGGCAGCAGCAATGGGAGGCCATACAGCACCCTATGACAAAATGGAACCCACCAGCAGTGTGAGGAGACCTGAAAGTGGCACATGGCAGAGAGTGGCGATGGAGACAGCAGCAATGGGAGGCCGTACAGGGACCCATGACACACTCTGGACCTGGCAGCAGCATGAGGAGGCGGTACAGGGGCCCATGACAGATTACGGGCCTGGCAGCAGCATGAGGAGTCGGTACGGGGGCCCATGGCAGATTACGGGCCTGGCAGCAGCAATGGGAGGCCCGTAATCTGCCAGCACCCTATGACAAAATGGAACCCACCAGCAGTGTGAGGAGACCTGAAAGTGGCACATGGCAGAGTGTGGCGATGGAGACAGCAGCAATGGGAGGCCGTACAGGGACCCATGACACACTCTGGACCTGGCAGCAGCAAGAGGAGGCGGTACAGGGGCCCATGGCAGAGTGGCGAAGCGTAAGCAGCTTAAATTGAAGGCCATACAGAGGCCTATGTTAAAAATAATAACATGTTTGGGGCATGATTCATAGCGGATTTAGTCAGTTGTGTCAGGAACTGGTGGTTTGAAATCCAGACTAATCCACGCCTGATTCATTTTCACAAACGTGAGTCTCTCCACACTTTGGGTGGACAGTCGTGTCCTCCGCGGAGTTACAATACCTCCTGCCGCACTAAACACGCGCTCCGATGCCACGCTACTGGCCGGGCATGACAGCCTTTCAAGGGCAAATTCAGCTAGTTGGGGCCAAAGGTCAAGTTTCGTTGCCCAGTAGTCAAGGGGATTGTCTACCTCGGTTGGCAGGGTGCTGTCCAAGTAGGCCCAAGCCTGTTGTTTGAGGTCCTGCTCCAGGTCCACCTGATGCTGCTGCTGCTGCGGCTGGTTAGTAGTTTCCTCACTGCGCTGGTGAAGAAAGCTACTCATCATCGACTGCAGACTGAGGCAGCCGCTGCTGGTGGAGCTGCCACTGCTCCTACCACCCCACCCCTCCCCTGCTGCCATGGCAGCGGAACGCGAGCGCACAGGGCCCACAGTGTCTGAGGATGGACGTTGGCGCAGAAAGGCAGAGACCAACTGACTACATAGGCGGTTTTTATAGTACGTTATTTTGGCCTCCCTCTCAGCAGGTGTGAAAAAGGCCACCATTTTTGAACGGTAGCGAGGGTCCAACAAGGTGGACAGCCAAAAGTCATCCCTCTGTCTGATGGTTATTATTCGGCTGTCGCTACGCAAGCAACCGAGCATGCTATGGGCCATTTGTGCCAAGGAATGCGAGGGACTCCCTGCCTCCATCTCCACAGCATACTGCTACGGTGCGCTTGGGTCCTCTGTCTCCTCCTCCTCCTCTACCAGATGCTCCTGCTCCTCCACTCCTGTCCGCTGAGTGGAAAAACCACCCATTTCACTCAATAATTCCTGAGCACCAATGCCCTCCTCTACCTCCTCCTCTTCTTCCTGTCCTGCCCCCACAGGGGTCATGTGGCGTTGAGATCTGTGCGCCACGTCTACCGCACCCTGACCAGCCATTGTTAACAGCATTTGTTCCAGGACGTGCAACAGAGGAATGACGTCGTTCATCCCATAGTCCTGCCGACTCACGAATAGCGTGGCCTCCTCAAAGGGCCTGAGCAAGCGGCAGGTGTCACGCATGAGCTGCCAATGGCTGACATCTAAGTTACACAGGGGAGTACCTTTATCCGCTTGTAACATCAGGAAATCGGTGATGGCCTTTCGCTGTTCGTAAAGGCGGTCTAACATATGTAGGGTTGAATTCCACCTTGTTGCAACGTCGCAGATCAGGCGATGCTGTGGAATTCCGTTCTGCCGCTGCAGCTCAAGGAGGGTGTGCTTTGCGGTGTAGGAATGGCTGAAATGCATGCAAAGTTTACGTGACATTTTAAGGATGTCATGCAGTGGGATGGTGGATTTTAGGAACCGCTTGACAACCAGATTGAACACGTGAGCCATGCATGGCGCATGGCACAACCTTCCTTGACGCAGAGCAGACACCATGTTCTTTCCGTTGTCGGTCAACATGGTTCCGATTTTCAGTTTGCGCGGAGACAGCCATCTGTCGATTTCTCTGTTCATTACACTCAGAAGTTCCTCCCCTGTGTGACTACGTTCGCCAAGGCATACCAGGTGCAGCACAGCGTGACACCGTTGCGCCCTGCACATGTGATATGCCGGTCGGGTAATGGGACTTGGCACGGGGGTGGCGGCTGAGGACACGGCGGAAGAAGAGGTGGCAGAGGCGGACATCTTTGCTGGACCAAGGACGTGCAAACGTGGAGGCAAAAGCGGCGTGACCTGTCCAAGTTGCTGGTGCGGCTGTGCCGGCACCACGTTCACCCAGTGGGCCGTAAATGACATGTACTGTCCCTGACCGTAGTTAAAGCTCCACACGTCGGCGCTGCCGTGCACTTTGGCAGAGACCGACATGCTCAAAGACTGGCCCACCATCTCTTCTACATGTGAATGCAGGGCTGGCACTGCCTTTTTGGCGAAGAAATGCCGGCTTGGCACTCTCCACCGCGGCTCGGCACAAGCCATCATTTCTCGGAAAGGTGCTGAGTCCACCACTTGGAAAGGAAGGGACTGCAGCACCAGCAACTTGGACAGGAGGACGTTCAGCTTCTGCACCGTCGGGTGCGTGCTCGCAAACTGTTGTCTCTTGGAAACGGATTCCAAGAAAGACTGCTGACGGAATCCGTGAAGAGGAGTAGCAGGAGAAGGAGCATCTGAACGAGCGGAAGATGCCAACGAGCGACAACTCCCCTCAGCAGAGGTGTTGGAGCCTTGACTGGCTGATAGAGGGCGATTGACGTCGGGTGACGGAGCAAGTAACGGAGCGGGTGATGGAGCGGGGGCTGGGGCAGGCAGAACCGCCGTATCTTTATCACGGTTTTCCCAGGCCACCGAATGGCGACGCTGCATATGCTGACGCAACGCTGTAGTCCCAACATGGGCCCCCTGGCCACGCTTGACTTTCTGGCCACATAGTCGACATACGGCTACGTTTACTTCCTCGGGCGGCTTGACGAAAAATTGCCACACCGCCGAGTAGGAAACTTTGCCCCCGCTACTCCTCACTGGCTGAATGCTACTTCCTCCATGCACACCGGCACCACTACTGGCCGTGGTGGTAGGCTGCAGTGGAGCTGGTGCTCTACTCCGTGGCCATTTGCCTCCACTGACACTGCTGCGACCCTGCTGCCTCCTGGGCAACCCACCGACTGTTTTGCTTGCTGCCAAGCTGGCACCCTCTTCTCCTGATGATGCGGAAGCAATAGCCTGATGACGACGAGGCTGCCAAGTGCGATCAGCCTCCTCATCATCAATTAGGGTCTCCGCCTCACTACTAGCCCCCTCGGCTGCGTGTGGGTCAGGAGACAGACCTGTCTCTAGACCGGCTACCGAGCCACTCTCCTCGACAGTACTTCTTCGCCTGGCTGCTGAAGAGGCGGATGTCTCCCCCCGTTCCTGACCGCCCTCTGTTAGCTCTTCCTCACTGTACAGTGGGGCTGAGCCCACAGCATGCGATACTTCGCTTGGTGAGGGAACACCAAAGGACAGGGGCAGGTAGAGGACACGTGATTTCAGTGGGCTTGCTCCCGGGCCATGCCACTAACGGTTGTGTCTGACGTACCCACCGACCGTTGGCTGTAGGTGTCAGAGGTATGACCTGGGAAGAGGAAGACGACCGAGCCAACCAATCGATGACGGCAGGGTTGTCGGTGGAGACACGACCGCTGGATGACACCGGGAGCACTGGTCTCTGGCTGCGACTAGTGCTGCCTCGACCCCTTCCTCTGCTGCCACGTCTGCTCGCTCCTGAAACATTGCCTCCTCTGCCACTCCTCTGCGTGTTGTCTGACATACTCTTTAATTCAACGATTCTGTGTCCCTGAGTAACGATTCTGTGTCCCTGAGTAACAATTCTGTGTCCCTGAGTAACAATTCTGTGTCCCTGAGTAACGATTCTGTGTCCCTGAGTAACAATTCTGTGTCCCTCAGTAACGATTCTGTGTCCCTCAGTAACAATTCTGTGTCCCTGAGTAACAATTCTGTGTCTGTCCCTGAGTAACAATTCTGTGTCCCTGAGTAACAATTCTGTGTCTGTCCCTGAGTAACAATTCTGTGTCCCTGAGTAACAATTCTGTGTCCCTGAGTAACGATTCTGTGTCCCTCAGTAACAATTCTGTGTCCCTGAGTAACAATTCTGTGTCCCTGAGTAACAATTCTGTGTCTGTCCCTGAGTAACAATTCTGTGTCCCTGAGTAACAATTCTGTGTCCCTCAGTAATGATTCTGTGTCCCTCAGTAACAATTCTGTGTCCCTGAGTAACAATTCTGTGTCCCTGAGTAACAATTCTGTGTCTGTCGCTGAGTAACAATTCTGTGTCCCTCAGTAACGATTCTGTGTCCCTCAGTAACAATTCTGTGTCCCTGAGTAACAATTCTGTGTCTGTCCCTGAGTAACAATTCTGTGTCCCTGAGTAACAATTCTGTGTCCCTGAGTAACAATTCTGTGTCTGTCCCTGAGTAACAATTCTGTGTCCCTGAGTAACAATTCTGTGTCCCTGAGTAACGATTCTGTGTCCCTCAGTAACAATTCTGTGTCCCTGAGTAACAATTCTGTGTCCCTGAGTAACAATTCTGTGTCTGTCCCTGAGTAACAATTCTGTGTCCCTGAGTAACAATTCTGTGTCCCTGAGTAACAATTCTGTGTCCCTCAGTAATGATTCTGTGTCCCTCAGTAACAATTCTGTGTCCCTCAGTAACGATTCTGTGTCCCTGAGTAACAATTCTGTGTCCCTGAGTAACAATTCTGTGTCTGTCCCTGAGTAACAATTCTGTGTCCCTGAGTAACAATTCTGTGTCCCTGAGTAACAATTCTGTGTCCCTCAGTAACGATTCTGTGTCCCTCAGTAACAATTCTGTGTCCCTGAGTAACAATTCTGTGTCCCTGAGTAACGATTCTGTGTCCCTGAGTAACGATTCTGTGTCCCTGAGTAACATTTCTGTGTCCCTGAGTAACAATTCTGTGTCCCTGAGTTAGAATTCTGTGTCCCTGAGTAACGATTCTGTGTCCCTGAGTAACAATTCTGTGTCCCTGAGTAACGATTCTGTGTCCCTCAGTAACAATTCTGTGTCCCTGAGTAACAATTCTGTGTCCCTGAGTAACAATTCTGTGTTCCTGAGTAACGATTCTGTGTCCCTGAGTAACAATTCTGTGTCCCTGAGTAACGGTTCTGTGTCCCTCAGTAACAATTCTGTGTCTTTCCCTGAGTAACAATTCTGTGTCCCTGAGTAACAATTCTGTGTCCCTGAATAACGATTCTGTGTCCCTGAGTAACAATTCTGTGTCCCTGAGTAACGATTCTGTGTCCCTCAGTAACAATTCTGTGTCCCTGAGTAACAATTTTGTGTCTGTCCCTGAGTAACGATTCTGTGTCCCTGAGTAACAATTCTGTGTCCCTGAGTAACGATTCTGTGTCCCTAAGTAACGATTCTGTGTCCCTAAGTAACGATTCTGTGGCCCTAAAGTCTCTGTGGCCCTAACTCTGTCCCTAATACAGACAGGTCTGTCTCTCTTGAATGACCGGAGGCTAATGGAGAATTCTAAGATGGCCGCAATTTATAGCTCCACCATTACACAGTGCTGGCTGGCTGGCTGCTGATTGGCTAATGCGATCAGATGTCATGAATGAATGCATTATGGGTCAGCGCGCCTTGTCTGCGCGCCTTCCCAGAGATCCCCGCTCCGTCGCCACACATGTCACCGCCATTTTTGGGAAAATTCGATTCGTGCATCCGAAGTTTGCTAATTTTCAGATTCGGCGCGAATCGAATTTTTCCTGATCTTCGAAACAAATTCCACTTCGCCATGTTCGATTCGCTCATCTCTAGTCTCAATGATTCCTAAAATCAGATCTTTACCCCTTTTCATTACAAAATCACATTTTCAAAGTAAGAGAAGTAACTCATCTAATGGACATTTGTTTAAATAAAGAACTTTCCTTTTGCTTAAATTCCATATAATCCCTCTTTTTGGTCTTCTTAGACCCAGGACCTTTCAGATGTCCCCAGAAAAGACCATATCGTCAGTGCCTTCCAGGGGAGATCTTGTTCCTGAACTCTGGGATCTTAGGGAAAACAAGTTCCTTTTATAACAGATGTATGCAATGCCACATGGTGCATGCAGGAGAGGGACCCATGATGTCATGCTACTCATCTTATACATGCACTGTTTGACATTACCATCATCTGTTGAAAAAAGAGACTTTTCAAGTCTAAAGCCAGTCATAGAGGTTCAAATCCAATCCGGTTCAGTAGGGATCAGCTGAGATTCGAATCATATACGGACAGGCTGATCCTACACAATTTAATTTTGTGAGACTTGGGTACAACCAGCCTGTCAGATTTTATCATGAGATTATTTCATAGTCACTCTGTTCTCACAAGAGGGACAGCTTGTCCCCTGCACCCCCTGCTGGGAGAACACAAAAGTTCTGATGGAGTTATTCCCCCATCAACACTTACTGTGTTGATGGGGAAATTGGGCATGATAGAAAATCACACCGTCTATGGCAGCAATGGGCAAACTACGGCCCGGCAGACCTTTTAATCCGGCCCGCGGAGCTAGGCTCCTCTCACAGTCCGCCCTGAAAACCGGTGCAGCATGAAAATCTGTCTCCTGTGAGGATCTGTCCCCCTCGACGTATCTGCGCATGTGCCGGAGATCGCCGATCGGCTGCTAATGCCTGAAACTGGCACATGCGCAGATACGTCGAGGGGGACAGATCCTCATAGGAGACAGATTTTCATGCTACACTGGAACGAAGCGGGAACACGGCGAGAGGAACGCGCGGAGCAAAGGTAAGTGAATTGACACAGGGGGGACTTGGGGACTTAATATGGGGGATGAATTAATATGGGGGATGAATTACTATAGGGGGGATGAATTACTATAGGGGGATGAATTACTATATGGGGGATGAATTACTATAGCGGGGATGAATTACTATGGGGGATGAATTACTATATGGGGGATGAATTACTATGGGGGATGAATTACTATATGGGGGATGAATTACTATGGGGGATGAATTACTATATGGGGGATGAATTACTATATGGGGGATGAATTACTATGGGGGATGAATTACTATATGGGGGATGAATTACTATGGGGGATGAATTACTATATGGGGGATGAATTACTATGGGGGATGAATTACTATATGGGGGATGAATTACTATGGGGGATGAATTACTATATGGGGGATGAATTACTATATGGGGGATGAATTACTATGGGGGATGAATTACTATAGGGGGGATGAATTACTATATGGGGGATGAATTACTATATGGGGGATGAATTACTATGGGGGCTGAATTACTATAGGGGGGATGAATTACTATATGGGGGATGAATTACTATATGGGGGATGAATTACTATATGGGGGATGAATTACTATATGGGGGATGAATTACTATGGGGGACGAATTACTATATGGGGGACGCATTACTATATGGGGGATGAATTACTATGGGGCATGAATTACTATGGGGGATGAATTACTATGGGGGATGAATTACTATATGGGGGATGAATTACTATAGGGGGGATGAATTACTATATGGGGGATGAATTACTATATGGGGGATGAATTACTATGGGGGATGAATTACTATATGGGGGATTAATTACTATGCTTACTATGGGGGAATATTACTATACTTACTATGGATGACACATACACATCATTCATCTACTCTTGGTCCGGCCCCCGGGTCCAATATATGAACCCATTGCGGCCCTCAAGTCAAAAAGTTTGCCCACCCCTAGTCTATGGCATGCCTAAAGTGTTGCGGTGCATGCTGAGATGATGAAATGTCATTAGTGGGCCAGCAGCAGAGCAGAAGGATAACTGATAACATTTTAAAGGCAAGCTGGTGTTCTAAATGTGTTGTTGAAATGGTACATAAAGCGATAAAATGTCTTGCAGATTGTCTGATAGGTAGTGTTGCTAAACTAAGTGATAATTACACAGATAACACCAGCACAATGCACATCAAATATATCATTACAGAACAGGAAATAACTAATAGGGACTAAAGAGTGACATTTCTTCTGCTTTAAAAAATCTGGCTGTGCTCTTGTAAACACCAATATTGTTTTGCGTCAGCATTTACCCAGGTATGTGCATCTAATGAAAATGAAACATTCAATGTTTATGAAAAGCATGGCCTCATACAGACATTTACTTGTATAGCAAGCTGTATGTGCCACTTACGGCTCCCTGAGCACAGAAAAGCACGGGGGAATTATGCCAGCCATCTAAAATTCCTGCGTAAACCCTCTATGTCTGAACCTTTAATCAGCAGCACCACAGTGATAAATCATTATTCTGTTTGCTCTCATTTCTCCTACTGTCAGCATGTTCCCTGCAGCAGATCTTGATTGGTCCTACTGCTTTCCATTTATTTCTCAGTCTGTACTACAGAGGATTACTAGAGGCTGGTGTCAAGACACATTCAGGTAGTTTCCACTAGAGGTATACAAAAAGTTTTTAATAATTCTTAAATTAGAAGATAACTGCATCAGTTTGTGTTTTTGTATTTATTATGACATAATAACTGTGTTTTCATAATATTTGATTGTTACTGTTCTTTTTGCTGTTATTGTGTCTATTGTTGATGTTATTCATACCATGTTTCTTACACATTGTAATACTGCACCTAATTTTAGTTCAAAGTGATTAGATACATTTTGAATCCTTGTATTCTGCTATCCAAATTTATCTGACCAAGTCATTAGACATCAATTTGGGCCAGTGCCCATTGGACAATGATTAAGGGAAAGGATTTAAAAACATACTTGGTACTTTTCCCATACTGATAGTTGACATTGGGTGAGACTCTACTTGCCTACCATTATTTAAAAAAGAAATAGGAATGTTTTCTTTAAATGTACATGTTACTAATGTAACTACAGATGAAAGTAATATTTGTGTATTTTAAATCTGTACAATATAATATACACTATATTGCCAAAAGTATTGGGACATCCCCCCAAATCATTGGATTCAGGTGTTCTAATCACTGCTATGGCCACAGGTGTATAAAATCAAGCATGTAGGCATGCAGACTGCTTCTACAAACATCTGTGAAAGAATGGGTCGCTCTCAGGAGTTCAATGAATTCAATCGTGGTACCGTGCTAGCTTGTCACCTGTGAAGTAAGTCCAACCGTGAAATTTCCTTGCTACTAAATATTCCACAGTCAACTGTTAGTGGTATTATAACAAAGTGGAAGGAACTGGGAACAACAGCAACTCAGCCACAAAGTGGTAGGCCATGTGAAATGACAGAGCAGGGTTAGTGCATGCTGAAGCGCACAATGCGTAGAAGTGGCCTTCATATTAGCACGTAGAGGGCTTCATGGAATGGGTTTCCATGGCCGAGCAGCTGCATCCAAGCCTTACATCACCAAGTGAAATGCAAAGCGTTGGATGTAGTGGTGTACAGCACGCCACCACTGGACTCTAGAGCACTGGAGATGTGTTCTCTGGAGTGATGAATCATGCTTCTCTGTCTGGAAATCCGATGTCTGGGTTTGGCAGTTGCCAGGAGTACGATACTTGCCTGACTGCATTGTGCCAAATGTAAAGTCTGGTGGAGGGGAGATTATGGTGTGGGGTTGTTTTTCAGAGGTTGGCCTTAGTTCCAGTGAAGGGAACACTTAAGGCGTCAGCATACCAAGATATTTTGGACAATTTCATGCACCCAACTTTGTGGGGATGGCTCCTTCCTATTCCAACATGACTGTGCACCAGTGTACAAAGCAAGGTCGATAAAGACATGGATGAGAGAGTTTGGGGTGGAGGAACTTGACTGGCCTGCACAGAGTCCTGACCTCAGCCAGATACTACACCTTTGGGATGAATTAGAGCAAAGACTGTGAGCCAGGCCTTCTCATCCGACATCAGTGCCCAACTTCACAAATGCGCTTCTGGAAGAATGGTGAAACATTCCCATAAACACACTCCTAAACCTTGTGGACAGCCTTCCCAGAAGAGTTGAAGCTGTTGTAGCTGCAAAGCGTAGGCCAACTCAATATTGAACTCTACGGACTATGACTGGGATGCCATTAAAGTTCATGTGCGTGTAAAGGCAGACGTCCCAATACTTTTGGCAATATAGTGTATATTAAATGCAAACTTGGAGCTGCATGCAGAAGCTAAGGGCCAATAAATTACCACAGAAAGGGTTTATATGGGTAAGGGGGGTTCATATCAGTTTATCAGTTGTGTTTTGGTATATTTAATTAAGAATACATTTCCCACTTTATCAGAGGTGGTGATACTATGTAACAAGGTGTGGTCTGTTGGCAGTTATGAATTATAGTATTTCACAGACCTTCTAATGTATCAGAGCTTTAGCAACAAAATACATAAATCTAGTAGTTCATGTAAGATACTGGTCTGTGAACTGTCACAGACCAGAAACTAACTTTTAAAGTGTAATACATGTCATACTGACAGATGAAAGAAATTGCATTGTGGTGATCAGGGACATTTCCAAGAAAACACAAATGAGCACACAATTGTTTTCCACTGTCTTTTAACTATGTTAATGGCATATGTAAGTATTACATTAAAGTATAACTAAAGAATAACTTTTTTTTCAGTTTAGATAGACAAGGGTATGGTAAAACCAATGTCAGTTTTTTTGCCATCTGTGTCTAATTAGGGAGATTTCCCATTACTTCCTTTCTTGTAGATTCAACAGGAAGTGATAATATATCTTTCCAATGTGAAGGAAATCTCCTCTTAGTTATCACAAAAACAAGTGTCTCCCCTGTAACATTACCCCTCTTTTTCTGTTCTGGTAGCAACTCAAAATTTTAAATTTACCCTCACTTTCATTTCTGGTGACACTGATGATGGAGACAAAAAGAGGGAGTGAATTATCTTATCAGGTACACAGATAGCAATAAATGTCACTCTATCCAAATCTAACAAAGGTTTGCCTTTGGTTATACTTTAAAGCAAATCCAGCAATTTTATTTTGGAACAATATGGTTAAAGTCAGAATTTAAATTCAGAGATAACCAATTCTCATTTGCTCAATTTATTAACTCAAGATTATCTTTATTATGATTTTTTTTAATGCACATTAATCCTTTGGGCTTAAAAAGTGGAAATGACAGTAATTTTGTTGTGTGGGCTTAATAAATGACCACAGTGTCAACGTATCTCAAATATTGGTATATGTGACTATTTCCTAAAATTTCAAAATATTTCTGAAGATCTTAAGCAGCTCTTACAAATTGGTAACATGTATTTTAGGCTTGCTAATTTTTTAAGTTTTCAGTAAATATTTTTGGCAAGCAAAAGACCTAGCAATGTAATACAATTCTATAATAGAATTATAGAGTAGCATTGTTGCCACACCAAGAAGCTTTGTTAGCTGGACTTCACTGGCAGCTTCAACATGTACTTTTGGGACTTTGCATTGGATTTTAGAGAAAACTATAAATGCAGTTGCACTTATAATTAAGTTAAGCAGCACATATATTTTAATAGGAGGCTCTAGTTGTACTTTAAATCAGGTAAATTGCTTATGTTTGGTGGGATGTTGTTTTTCCACTGTCACCAATTCTACAGGGGGTTTCCTCACTGTCACCAATGACACTGAGATATTTTTTCTCTCCCTGAAAATTACTACCCTTTGCCATTCCAAGTATTTAGCATAGTAAATGCGTGTCCATTTTTTTTTTAATTTATCACACAGGTATATTTAAAAAAACAAAAAAAACAAACTTGCACACAATACCCCTTTACTCTACTAGCTCCAGGCGCTGCCCAAGGAATCAGTGCTATACCCATCCAGTAGAACATCCTCATTTAGGCAAGAATTGTGGAAGTGGGAGCAGGTATTGATAAAAATTGGTACCCACTTTCCTTAATAAAGCCTGTAACTCAGGTACAGGGTGGGGGGAGTGAGCCAACCAATAGGACTTTACTTTTTGAGTGAAGTTCTGCTTTAAGCTGGGAACAGACTGGTGGCACTTTTCATTCAGTGCTGTACAAAAAAAGAAAAAAACTGACAGGTTCCTCCACCCACACAAATGAGTTGAATGAAGTAATTCACCCTACCTTCCTTCCCCAGGACATTGCATTCTGACAGAGGGATTCACCACTGTCAGAATACAGTGATTAGTGGCTACAGTTGTTTGGCTGAAGTTTTCCAGCCTGTCCCTTCAACAGAAGTCGATCTAACGATCAACTTCTGTAAAGTAGGGATGGCCACACAACAGTAGTAATCCCAGTACTCTTTATGGTTCTTGGGAATGTACTCATCACAAGAAAAGGTCTAGCTTCCTCTAAAAGTAAAGGGATGGACTCTGCTCAACCGACCCCTGGAGACCAATGTTGAGGAATGGTATCAGCCGCAATACTGGCCACACCCTCTGACACATTTTGCTTCGCCCTCCAGGGATTTGGTCATAGAGGTCACCTCTGTGAACAAGCCCCCAGTGGGTGGAGCAAAATGTGTCAGAGGGTGTGACATAGAATGGTTGCTGAGGCCATTCCTCAACATTAGACTCCTTGTGTCGGTTGAGCGGAGTTCATCCCTTCACTTTTATTGGCTGACACTGGAATTGCCCAGACTCATGTTCCCTTCTTCTCACTTGCCAGTGGGGTGATCTTTTTCTTTCCATCCACAGCTTGGAGAAGCGCCGTTAGGTATACTTCTAGCTTCCCATATTTCTTCTTACTTCCTTACCACACTCTATGCTCTTCACTGGGTATTGTATATCCTCAAAACTATGAGCAGAAAGATTCTCAGCTGACATGAATGGGCCTAGATCTAAAGGAGATATGCAGACTGTTACAATGTGTTCTGTGAAAATATATCTATCTAGTTGCAAACATTCTTTTCAGTGAAAAATATTTTCTCAGAGTAAAATAGGAAGAGGAAACAGTCACATCAGATAGCTCAACTTTAGTAAACCACAGGTCTGTCTTGGTTGTTGTGGTACGTTACAGTTAGAATTGATGTAGGAAAAAAAAGTCTAGCTTCAGTAATTTTAATAACAGACTAGCGTTGGAATAAACCTAGAAAAATGCTACTAAAACTAGAAATTAGGCCACATTCACCCATCTGCATTTTTAGTGCAGTTTTTTGCACATAAAAACATATGATGAGATCTGTGTCATTACAGTCAATAGTGGTAGCTCCACCAAATTGGTTACCATTGTGCATACTCAAGCTGTTATCATTCCTATTATTATTGACTTACATTTTTAATAAATTATTTGGCAGTGTAACGCTAGATTTTGAAACTGTCTTATCTGACAACAATAGAGTTGATTAACTAAAGCTAAATAGACTGTGTGCTTTGCAAGTGAATTTCCCCGAGTTTAGTGAATGCAGTGAAGCTTTACTGACTCATCAAACCATGTACAAGCAAAAATTATTTTTATTTTCCTTGCAGGTTACATACTGTAGTTACATAGTTGGTAAGTCTGAATGAATACACCAGTCCACCCCTGTACACTATGTCTACTAAGAAACACATCCAAAAGTTTTTTTTTTATTCATCTATACTCCCTGCTGAGACCACCAACTTTGAAAGTGAGTTCCACATGCTTACCACTCTAGCAGTAAAGAATCCCATATGCAGTTTAAGAACAAACCACTGCTCATCCAACTTCATGTGGCTGTGTCTTCTTTAGAGTCACTATTCAAAGGTTTGTATAATGCGATCGTATTTCCTCTTAAGTGCCTCTTCGCCAGGGAGAATAGGGTTAATGTTTGTAGTAATTTCTCATAATCGAGGTCCTCAATCCCCTTATTAGCTTTGTTTTCCTCCTCTGGACTCTTTCCAGTTCAGGCACATCCTTCCTGAGGATTGGCAGCCAGAACTGGACAGCATACTCAAGATGCAGCTGAACCAGCGTTTTGTGAAGTAGTAGAATTACAGTTTTATCTCTTGAGTAAATACCCTATTTACTGCATGCTATTAGTGTGCTGACCTTGCTTGCTGCTGCTTGGCATTGCATTGTATTTCTTAGTCTTTTAGCTATTCTTTGCAAAGGGAAATTTCAGTACATTTAATAAACTCTGGGGAAAATTCCTTTGCAAATGGAACTTTGTAAATCAACTCTAATGGTTTAGCATTTTGATTATTCATTATGTTTGTAGTGAAAAGGCAAGTGCAATGTTATAACACACTAGTCCCTCTTAACTGAAAACACTGAACTAGTATGATTTTGTAGCTACGGCATTTTCTCCTATGAAAGTCTCTAAGATGAAAGTTGCTCCAGCAGGGAGATGTACAAAATGTTGCCAGTTGTCGAACTGCTATGAAAGTGCTGAGTGAAGCTTGGGAAGACTTGTTGTTTCTCTGTGAGAAGCTGCATGCCTTAAATTATTACAGATATTTTAACTAGAACCACATGAAACTCCATTGTGAGGGTGCCTATAGAATCCACAAATATGTGGTTTCCTGAATTCAAGTGCAAAATATTAAATCAACTCTAGCTAGTATATTGCTTAATAGACTTTATGCATTAGGTCATTTAATGTTTTTTTAAAGATCTGATAAGTGAAAAAAGACAAAGTAATGGGAAAACAGTATGCTTAACTCAAGCTTTTATTCATAGTGTTTGGTTGTGTTATCATTCTGGATGCTTGCTATGTTTGACAAGTGTAAGCTCTCAAATTGAATCATTCTTCAAAAGTCATGACAAAGGACCTTATGTTCACATGTGTTCTTTCTACTTCAAACTTTTAATGCTGCTTTCATTCTGTCTGTTTTATTTCTAAAGTGCCTTGGCCTCCAGCACAAAGTGTGAAGCCTACTGCTTAATATTGGCTGTAATAGTTTCTTCTCCTTTTTATCAATATGCATAAGATCACAGCCAGATTCATACTTTCTGTCCCCCACCCAGATCCGCTGTCTTATGCAGCTCCAGATTCTACCCAATCATAAGAGAATAGCATGACTGGGTCAGCAAGACTGAAAGAGACACTTTACAGACTGTGCTCCAGTAAATCTAGAGTCCGCTCCAAGAAGAGTGGGGCAAACAGTTGAACTGCCCTGTTATCACTTACCCAGTATAGTTACCCAATATATTATTCAACCAATAAAAATGCCCAGATTGTGTAGTGGCAGTAACAAGATAGAAATAACGGGTAAAGTAACAGTCTGAAAAAGTTATTATACAAAGCAATAGAGTTTATTTACTAAAACTGGAAAGTGCAAAATTTTGTGCAGCTGTGCATGGTAACCAATCCACTTCTAACTTGTACAATTAAGATTTGCCAAAAAAAAACATGGAAACTGATTGGTTTCTATGCAGAGCTACACCATATTTTGCACTACTTTTTAGTAAATCAACCCCAATGTATTACTGAATGTTAGAATTGGATGTGTGGCCACTACCCATGTGTTCTATATAAGAATCCAGTCATGCATCTAGAAATAGACAAAGAACCTTGGTTTATTTGCTTGTGATAAGACTCTTAGTATAACTTTTAATATCTTTAATACCTTTCAAAAATATAATATGAGTTAGAGAATGCATGCTTATTTAGATTAGGAGGGCTAATGTGTTCAAATGTAGTTTGCCTTGGATGTGCTAATACAAACTTGGGTATATGCATGGAGATGGGGAAGAAAAAAGGTGTGTTTTCATATTACTTCATTGAATGTTGGTGGTTGCTTGCTTGGAGATTCATGATGTGCTTGACTGGTCTTTGGCTTTTTGGTAACATAGGAGATATGGGTGACTGGCTAAACCTTCCTGGCTTTGGAAGGCAGGAAAAGTGAAGCATTGAAATTCAGACAATAATGAGGCTATTTATGATAGAGAGTGGATATCCACACTCTGATGGACATACTATGCCTGCAATTTATGATTTAATTTGAGCAGTAGCAAATTCTGAATTGTAAAGCTCCCAAGCAGGGGCGGACTAACCATTTGGAATTACTGGGGTCAGTAGGAGGCCCCATGAATTGCCCCTGGTACCTTTTTCATAGGCTATTTTGAGTTTGGGCAAGGACACAGGGGCCCCATGATCCCCTATTGCCCGGGGGCCCCATGAGTTGTCAGTCCGCCCCTGCTCCCAAGGAAGGGACATAACAGATCACAAAAGCTTAAAGGTTTAATAACTTAAATTAACTGATAAAGGGCATCACTTAAACATTAAACTTTCTACACAATTAATTTATAAAATGCAGATAATATTACTGCAGAGAATTCTTTGTTATAGGTAGACATGATGGTCATATGACTTTGACAGTTGGTGTGACCAACTTTTCCTCCTCCTGGCTTCCATTCAGTAATTTGAATGGGACTTCACTAGTATGAAGCAATGATGTATAGGTTGCTGGGTGCTGTCCCCAATAGCTCTTTTGTCTAAGACCATGATCTATGTGGTCTATGTAAAAATCTGGCCCTGTATTTTGGCTCCAAAGTGACTAATATAAAACATGTTGGCAGGTTGCCTTCATTAGGTAGTTAGGCTGGCCCAGTCAGGGGAAGGGTTTAATTGTTTGTGCTCCTTTCCTTTTTTTTAACCAGTCTACCTATGATGTAGAGGATGTATGAAGGGGAAGGCTAGGGATGAGAGCCCACTCTTAGCCAGAAAGCTGTGTGCCTGTGGAGTTATGGAGGGAGGCTGCACCCTGCACTCTTTCACAAGATACCGGATGACCGGAGCAATGCCACATCATGAAAAATGCCAGCTATGGACTAATGCCTTTTTGAGTTATACCTGGTTCACCTAGTTAGTTAGTTAGTTAGGGAGTGTTCTCATTACTGTTTATGTTGGACTGTGCTGCAGATTGTTAAGTAAAAGTTGTATCAACTGTCCTAAGTCTGGTCTGAAGTTATTCAAAGGGGCGCATGATGGTTCCTGGCTTATGAAAGAACTGGGTCAGTAAAGCACATATAGGGTATGAAGCAAGCCCACTACAAAAAGGGTTAACTCGGCAAGACAAGTTGAAGAGGAGTGCAGTTTCTATGGGTAACCAAGTAATGGTGTATATTGTACAGCAGCCTGTTATGAAGCATGTTATTCAACAGGACAGAGGGTCTTCTGGTAGTGAGGGGGTTGTGATTTGGCTCCCTCCCCAGTAATCAGTTTCCCAGAGCAACCAGGACCAAACCTGTGTTACATAGACCCATAGCCTAGTGTATGGTATGGAAGAGCTGAAGGAGTTAAGTGAGAACACAGATGAGGTCCGTGCTAGTGCTCGGCGGGGCCCCATTCTGTCACTGGGAATGAGGTGACAGAGGTACACTGGATGGGTGGAGAGGGCATAAACTCTGCAGTATCCCTTCTAAATGCAAAATATTACAAGAAGGTTTGCAGTGACATGGACAGAAGGCTTTACAGAGTAACTCTGCATTTTACATCAATACATACCAGGCGCGGACTGACAACTCATGGGGCCCCCTGGGCAATAGGAGATCATGGAGCCCCTGTGTCCTTGCCCAAACTCAAAAAAGCCAATGAAAAAGGTACCAGGGGCATCTCGTGGGGCCCCCTACTGACCCCGGGCCCTCGGGCAGTGCCTGAGTTTCCAAATAGTCAGTCCACCCCTGATACATACAGTGCTCAACTGTAGGCTGAGGAACCACCACAATGTTTGACTTTCAAAGCGGGGAATTGTCAGCAGAAGTCTGATCATTGGAGCAGTTTTCCTGTATAGCTAGATAACTAACCACGCTGTGCTCTCCTCCCTAGTGTAGTTGGTTTTTAATAGGAAAGAAGAGGGACTGGCAAGAACACCAGGGATTTCACACAAAGGAAGCAATACAAAGAGAACAGGATCCTTTTTCATACAGGTACATGGTACAGCAGGCACATATCAGGAATATGAAATGTTGGGCTTACATATTTTTTAAACAGATAAACTGAAACAGACTACAAATTACATGTAAAAATGTTCACATTTTGCTACATATTTTTGATTTCCAGGGCATACATTCAATGGATCTTTGTTCTCTAGACTCCAACTTCTGGATGGAGCAGTTGGTCTAAAACCAGAGCTTGCTAAATGTTTGTGTAAGATCACATTGTGCTTTTGTCAGTTTGCTAGATAAGATATGGCATATTTGATTTAAATCAGTAGAAGGATGTTGAGAATATTTCTTTGATTCATGCTGTTGATTATACTGTAGAAACCAAGATGCTGAGATAAACGATGAATACAACCACACTTTTGTGGCTATTAATGTATTAGAATTGTTTTATTAAGGTATTAATGAATTGTATTATTTATTTATGTTATCTACAGGGGTTACAAAAAAAATGGAAACACTACATGATTTGCAGGTGTGAAAGTGGTGACATGTTTCGTATTGAAAGTGGAAGGGATGTAATATTCTTTTGCTTCCACTGTGTGATAAAACTTCTAGCTAACAGGTTGGAAGCCTCACTTTCATCATTATTATAATACAGGATTTATATAGCACCAACAGTTTGCTTAGCGCTTTACAATATAAAGGGAGACAATACAGCAACAATACAGTTCAATACAAGAGGGTTTGGAGGGCCCTGCTCCTTGGAGCTTACAATCTAAGTAAGTCATTCACTGCATGCGCTTTAGTAATACCGAGTCATGTCAAAGCTTACTGAGCTTACTGAGCTTCAAATATTGCAAATAGCTGGTGTCTCTGTGACTGAAGTTGCCAATTTATTTGCTGTGCTGGTATTTGCGCAGCCGATTGCTTCCACAGCCCCTGGTTGTCCTTCCCCCCCCCCCTTCACATGTGCTCCCACAATGAATTCCAGGCTCCATTTGCCCATCTGCGGGTGGGTGCTGCCAGGTGGAGGGGGGAGAGGAGAGGGGACACACATCCACTCTCCTCCCCTTTTTGTTGTGACCCGGAAAGCAACTTGTACGATGTCACTTTCCCTGGCGAGGTGTATTGCAATGCATGTATCATTAAAGAGAACATGTCACCTAAAAATCATCACAAAGGGAATTTTGTGTCCCCTATTTGATGAAAAAAAAAGTTAAGTAAAGCATTTTTTTTTGCAAATAAATTAAGTTACACCCAAGCATATAACACCCTCCCCCAAAAAATTTTTTTATCCCCCCCACCTACATATACACACACGTACAAACCTAAACGCATCCGTCGGGGGTGCCTATGCATGAAAACTTCAATTATGAAACACATGTTACATATCTCCGCGCACGCCAGGGAGAAATAATTCTAGCATAAGACCTCCTCCGTAACACTAAACTGATGACCTGTAGAGGCCCTCGAAGTGTCGCCTATAGAAAATATAGGGTACTGAAGTTTGCCGCCATTTCACAAGTGCACACAAATTTAAGGTTTGACAGGTTGGGTATCTATTTACTCAGTGCAAACTGGACTTTCAAGGTGACACAGATAGGTTAAAATGGCAATTAACCTCCCTGGCGGTATTCCCGAGTGTAGCTCGGGGTAACATTTCAGTACCAAAAGCGGTAACCCCGAGCTACACTCGGGAATACCATGCGGCGCTGCTCCGGCATGTGTTCTTCACTTACCTTACCCTGCACTCCCACGATGTGTCCCCTGCAGCGTCCCCGGCCATCTCCTCCGGCCGATGCCGGCATCCGGCTTCTGTGTCCTGTCCCTGTGACGTCGGGACGTACGGGCGCCGCCGCCGCCGGCGGCGGGAAATTTAAAAATTTTAAAAAATGTCATTTTTTTTTTTTTTCATTTTACACAGTAAAACATTGCTGTTTCAACCTATTTCACATACATATTGTCCCTAGTGCTTTGTCCTGCGCCCTGCCTGCATTTTGTCTGTTCTTTCTGCCTGGAAACTGAGAAATGTCCATGGCGTCCAAAAAGTGTCCCTTTAGGTCAAAAGCGGTTTAGATCAGCTAGAGAACAGCGATAGTAAATCAGAACCACTTACAGAATTGAGTGATAATGATTCGTGGGGGAAATTCGTCATCAGAAACTGAAAACGATTTTGCGACTGAGCTCAGCAATGTGCGAACTTGGCGCTCTATTTCACATTTCAGTGTTTTTGGTTTGATTATATTATTGAATTAAATTTTTTATTATTTTTATGATTATTTATTAAATTATAATTTATGATTTTGTGTTTCAAATTTTATCATACCCGGGATGTTTACTAGACTCTTGTTCGGACAGATTTCAGTGAGTTTTTCCTAAAAATTACAGCCTACAATAAAAAAAAATACATATTTCCATGCAAAAAAATGGTACCGCTTTCAGCACCAAAAATCTGAAATAATCATACCGCCAGGGAGGTTAAAGGTTAGTTTCCCACATCTATGGATTTTAAAATTGCAATTAGCGTCTGTGGATGATTAGTCAATGAATTTGTTAGCTCTCATGTGGATGCACTGAGCAGGCTAGATACTGAGTCATGTGGAGCAGAAAAGAACTGTCAAAAGACCTGTGTTGTTGCATTTTGGTAGGGAAAAAAGGGGGCAAGAAGGAGAAGCCTGCAGATACAATTTGCACTAGCTTATCTTGGGACAAACAATAGCAGTCAGAGAAGGAATTAAACTTGTCCATTCAATATTTTCCCTTGAGACTGGTGGACTGGCACTGTATGTAACCACTGATTGATGGTGAATCCTGGCACTAGAAAAAGTTAACCTCATGTTCACAGCTAGATCAATTTGGACATAAGCTAGATGACCTACCAATATGTTGTGGAGGTAGCACTAACCTCCAACAAAAACATGTAATGGGTGAAGAATATATACATTCCAAAGTGATGAAGACCCATTACAATTGAACCAAAGACAACAATTCTACAAGGTATCACTGCACTGCCATTATTGAATTGACCTTTGTGCTTTATCTCCCTGTTTCAGGAAGAGTCTTTCTGATTGTAGAAATGGGTAATAATTATTACTTGCTGGTCTTGTGTTTCCTGTTTAACCTTGTGAGTATGTAAAATAATTATGCAGATCTTGTACTGATCTTCCCTGCTCCCTGTGATGTTTGCCTCTGGCAGATTTAGGGCTGATTTCTCATCCATCCATGATATAAAACAAATCATTTGAATGTTTAATTGAAAAAAATAATTAATAACATTGCCAGAACCACACTTCTAGCCAGGTACTGCAAACTAATAATTTGTAACATCTTAACAAAAAAGGAAAACAGCTGTATACTTGGTAACAGCCAGTAATGCAGACAAGAAAAGCTCTAAAGATTATTACCTAACAAAATAAGTAAACAACATAAAAAACAAACATAAATATATAGTGAGCGCTGCTGAGGCGCATATATTATGATGTGATAAGTACGTCTTATGGTGACGCTTCAATATGACAAGAACATAAAAATATGTGACAGTCGTGGATAGTTCATTCAACAACTGTAACATAGGTCCATATGAAATGGTGATCTCTGCTCCATGCTGGTAACTTCAAGTGACGACAACCAGTAAAACTACTATGCACTTACCAGAAGCGCATAATAAATGTGCATAAAAAAGATGTATCCTCTAGGGGGTCATCTAGGTCTGGTCTAGGGCTGTGGGGTCATCAAGCTCAATATGAACACATGGGATGATACTGCTCACACACAGGTCATACTCTGCTCACATACCTATCAGAAACAGCTCCAAGATAACAGCAAACACGAATGCTCCAGATCCAGACAGGGATCCTCTGCTGCCACTTCCAGCAATGTCTCCTCTCTGCCATTTGGGTGCAGCATTGCATGACCACGCAATTGTCAGTTAAAGTAACTCAGCGCTGTATAGCAAAAAACGGCCTGGTCAGGAAGAGTGGTAAATCCTCTGGAGGGCAAGTGGTTAATTAAACTGGTGCACTCAGAATCTGATGCATGGTAGATGTGCATCGTAGCCAATCAGGTTCCACCTTCAGCTTTTTCAATTAACCACTTAAAGTCTTGACATTTTCACCCCTTTCCAGTCCAGGCCAATTTTCAGCTTTCAGCGCTATTACACTTTGAGTGACAATTACTCAGTTATATAACACTGTACCCATATGACATTTTAATCCTTTTTGAGACAGAGCTTTCTTTTGGTGGTATTTCATCAGCACTGGGTATTTATTTTTTGCTATATTAATGAAAAAAGTACCAAAAATTTTGATTAAAAATTTTTTTTGCTTACTTTTTGTTATACAATTTTGCAAATAAATATTTTTTCCTCATAAATTTAGGCCAAAATGTATTCTGCTACATTTAGGGTAAAAATAACCCAAATAGTGTATATTATTTAGTCTCTGTGAAAGCTATAGAGTCTACAAACTATGGGATATATATGAAAATTGATTGTTCTGATCACCCCCATACAAAATACTATCCTCCTGATCATTGCCATATGCCATATCAGTTGAGACCCTAAAATGCCAACAGCTGGTATGACATATGGCAGTGATCAGGATGCTGGTACAGGGTATGGCAGTGATCAGGATTCTGGTACAGGGTATGGCAGTGATCAGGACGTTAGCATGAGGTATGACGGTTATCGGGCCGCTGGTATGGCAGTAACCAGGATGCTAGTATGGGGGTGATCAGGATGCTGGTATGGGACATGGCGGTGATCAGAATGCTGTGTTAGGGCATGGCGATGATCAGAACACTGGTACAGGGTATGACAGTGATCAGAACGCTGGTATGGGGTATGATGGTGATCAGGACGCTGGTATGGCAAATGGCGTGATCTGTATGCTGTTATGGGGCATGGCGGTGATCAGAATGCTGGTATGGGGCATGGCAGTGATCAAGATGCTGGTATGGGGTATGGCGGTGATCAGGATGCTGGTATGGTGTATGGCGGTGATGAGGACGCGGCGATGATGTATGGAGGTGATCAGGGTGCTGGTATGGCAAATGGCAGTGATCTGGGTGTTGGTTTGGGGTATGACAGACTTGCTGCACATTCACAGACTCCAGGATCGCTTCTCTCTGCTCTCACACTAAGAGCAGGGAGAAGCGATCATTACATTCACTTTCCATTGTTTACTATGTGAGTGCTGTGATTGGTCACAACAGTCACATGGTAAAACACCATGTGATAGCGGTAATGCAATCACTGGGTTCCAGGGTACAAGCTTTGTGAGCTGCACACTAGCTATCGATGTGGGCTGACGTTCAGGTACGTTAGTCCGCATCAGCAAAGCTTCCTGTCCGCCATATATGTAAATTGGGTGGATGTGAAGAGATTAAATTTTGACAACAAAATCTGGAAGCTGAGTTGTTTCTATGCAGAGTTGCACCAAATGTTTTCACTCTCCAGCTTTAGTAAATAGAACCCAGTGTGAGCATCCATGTTAAGAGGGCATTACACTGACCCTCAGTGAAAAGGTCCATTTTGCTGATCGCAAATAGTGTGTAAGGGGGATGTACACTGAACAACAATGCAGGAGGATTTTTAACTACTAACCCCCAGAGGGGAAGCACTTATCCACTGACCACCAATTTAAAGGGACACTTCTCCAATGTAACAGGTCATATTTTTACTAACCATCAATGTAAGAGAGCATTACATGGTCAACCAACCTAATGGTGGCATTCCTCCACTGGCTACCAATGTAAGGTTCCTTTCACACTAGCAGTAGTGTTCACTGACCCTCTGAAAAGCGTTTCATGATGGATCAGTTTTCAGAGGGCAGTGAAAGGAGGTTTGCAAGCATTCAGGAGAAAATACTGTCTGGAATTTTGCATTGCGAGACTGCACTGCAACTGTGAGCCAAGCCTTCACTTACATAAGAGAGTCTGTCAGACTCTCCCTCCCAACCTGATCATGGTTTCGGTGGTGCCTGGCGGATGTCATCTTGTGAGCTGTGCAGGTGGCAGATGTCATTCTGTGAGCTTTGCAGGTGGCGGATGTCATTCTGTGAGCTCAGAGGAAGCTTTGTATTCATTCACAGAATACAAAGTTGCCTATAGATGGCTGAGCATCACTCAGACCATCTCTATATTGTTTGCGGTGTGAGATGGGAAGTCTCTGTCTCACAATTGAAACCCAGCACTGTGTACTGTATGTAGCTGAAGCCAATGCAGCAGTTAGTGAAGGAAATAAATCTTTTCGACCAGCTTGGCCCAAACAAACTATTTAAAGTGACAAGAAATCATGAAATCATGCAAAACACAGCTAAAGAAATACCACAAATCAATGTGAATAAATGTGATAACAACCTGAAGACAGGAAAGTGATAGTGACAATACATGAATATACACCTATTAATGTACCTATTAATGTATATAAATAAGAAACACACTCTACCCTATATACCGTCTACCCAACTGGTAAACAGTGAATATATAATATATCCAAATATATAACTCATATAAATATCAATATTATAAAAAAAATCAATGAAATATGTAAATCTAAATGTGTAAATATATAATCCCCCAAATCAGTGCAACATAATCAAAGGTGCATATAGTGAAAACATAGTGCAATCACACACAAAACGACCAAATATACTGGTCAGTGCTCTAAGAGTCCACTAAACATGGATCAAAAACACTCGTAGAAATGATGACACTCGTGCTGATGGTGCGACAGTGGACACAACCGCTGACAGGTGATAATCCAACCACTGGCTAGATGAGCCTCTCACCTTACAGCTTCGACCCTTCCTCAGGACTCATGGTACTGTGACGCAACGCGTCGGCCTGACGTAGTGATGCACTTCCGGCGTGGACGCCATCTTAGTACACCTTGTTGTACACCCATGCAAACTACACCCAAAAGCATGATGTTTTTTTGCTGTGTATACTACAGAGACATGTGAGTGCATTTCTTTACTTTTTTCATGGGAAATAAACTAATATACACTATGGAAGCATCTATTTTATTTTAAATGAGATTTTGGCATTGTACCTATCTGGAGAGGAGCCATTGGCAGGGTTCTGACCTGTTGGAAGCAGATTGGTGTACGGTGGAAACAGACCAGTGAAGTGGCTGCTACTTGGAGGATCTGAGTGAGGGATCCCTACAGCTTTGTGACCCATAAGGGTCGAAGCTGTAAGGTGGTTGGATTATCACCTGTCAGCAGTCGTGTCCACTGTCACACCATCAGCACGAGTGTCATCATTTCTACGAGTGTTTTCGATCCATGTTTAGTGGACTCTTGGAGCACTGACCAGTATATTTGGTCGTTTTGTGTGTGATTGCACTATGTTTTCACTATATGCACCTTTGATTATGTTGCACTGATTTGGGGGTTTATATATTTACACATTTAGATTTACATATTTCATAGATTTTTTATAATATTGATATTTATATGAGTTATATATTTGGATATATTATATATTCACTGTTTACCAGTTGGGTAGACGGTATATAGGGTAGAGTGTGTTTCTTATTTATATATATTAATAGGTGTATATTCATGTATTGTCACTATCACTTTCCTGTCTTCAGGTTGTTATCACATTGATTCACATTGATTTGTGGTATTTTTTCAGCTGTGTTTTGCATGATTTCACTACATGTTATTAACACAGAGTGATTTATGTTTTCACGCATTTATTTACAGTGTTTCACTATTATCATTGGGGTCATATACACTCTATATGCTTTTTGGTTTATGAGTAGCGCTGCATTGTTTTTAGATTTAACATTTCAAGGAGGCCTACAGTGACAATTTTGCACAGTACATACATCATGTTTTATATTACATATTCTCTACCAAAACCATCATTGTCCAGACGTTGCTGGATGTTCTAATGATTTTAATGAAATTTTCATTAAAAGTTAAAGTGTTAGGTCTCTGTCTATATCTCGTGCAGAAAAGCATTTGTAATGGAGGAGATACTTTTTTTAATGATGCCTATTGGCTCACTTTAATTAAGATGCATTCTTGGGTACAAGGACAGTGGCATATGTGTGCAGAGTATACAGTGGATAGGCTCACATTCTATTTAGTAATTAATGTCTCTTTAATCCACTTTCATGTCTCAGTGTAATGAGCCCCTCTAGCAAAGAGACAGTTCCTCCAGCAAAGAGACAGCCCATCCAGCAAAGAGACAGCTCCTTCAGCAAAGAGACAGCCCCTCCAGCAAAGAGACAGCTCCTCCAGCAAAGAGACAACCCATCCAGCAAAGAGACAGCTCCTTCAGCAAAGAGACAGCCCCTCCAGCAAAGAGACAGCTCCTCCAGCAAAGAGACAACCCATCCAGCAAAGAGAAAGTTCCTCCAGCAAAGAGACAACCCATCCACCGCCACTACAGACCTCTCACAGTGTGCATTCTCCCTTCAGTGCAGAGACCAGGAGGTGTCCCTTTGTCACTGTTGCTCCTCCTGTTGGCCCTGCTTTGGGTAAAGCCGCACAGTGGGAGGTGAACGGTGGTCACGCTCTGTATTAGCTCCATCCAGACAGTGGTTGCTGCTCACCTCCTGCTGTGTGGGCCGTCATCTTAAGCCCGGCTGCCCCGGGTAAATGCCCGATGTGCCCTAGGGCCAGTCCTGTCCTGGTCCCAAGATAGACTGAATTTCTCTTGCAGAAAAACAGACAGCAATAAAATCCTGAGGGGGTGATGTCATTGCTTTCCCCATTCTATCCAAAACTAGAATGAACATTTTTTGGCTTTAGTTATAACTTAAGACAGCACAGTGGCTTAGTGGTTAGTATTTCTGCCTAGCAGTACTAGAGTCCTTGATTTGAATTCTAGCATGGGCATTATCTACATGGAACTTGAATGTTCTCCTTGTACTTGTGTGGGTTTCCTCTGGGTACTTTGGTACCCCAAAGACATGCTGGTAGGTTAATTGGTCTTAATATATCCATATAAGGTAGAACACTTAGACTTTAAGCTCTTTTTGGGTTGAGACTGATATAAAATAAGTTTTAAAAGCTTAGACTTAAAAGAGAAGTTTGTTTTTTCCCCCAAATTATACTTACCTACAGTTATAGTAAAAAAATATTGGCACCCCTGCATTTCTGTCAGATAATGCACCAATTCGCCCAGGAAATTGTTGCAGTTACAAATGTTTAGACATTTTCATGTTTATTTCTTTTGCTTGTATTGGTATGACACAAAAGAGTGGAGAAACTAAAAGCCAAATCTTACACTTTCCACGCAAAACTCCAAAAATGGACTGGACAAAATTATTGGCACCTTCTCAAAAGTGTAAGAAATAATTGCATTCCAAGTTTGTGATGCTCCTGTAATTTGTAATTAAACTCTCCTGTATCAATTAGCAGTTGCTGACAATATAGAAATCACACCGGCAACCAGTTAAAATGGTGAAAAATTCACTCAACCTTTCTGTTGTGTGTCTTTGTGTGCCACATGGAGCGTGGAGAAGATAAACAGCAGCAAAGAATTGTCTGAAGATTTGAGAACACAAATTGTGGAAAAGTATGGACAATCTCAAGGTTACAAGTCCATCTCCAGAGATCCTAATGTTCCCGTGTCCACTGTGCGCAACATTATCAAGAAGTTTACAGCCCATAGCACTGTACAGTAGGTAATGTCCCTGGACATGGATGAAAGAGAAAAATTGATCAATGATTGTAACAAAGGTTTGTTTGAATGATGGTTAAAGAATCTCAATCAACTTCCAACCAAATTCAAGCTGACATTTAGGCACAGGGTACAACTGTGTCAGCTGGTACTATACGTTGCCATCTGAATGAAAAGGGACACTATAGTGGGAGACCTAGGAGGACCTCACTGCTGACACAGAAACATAAAAAAGCCAGATTGAGGTTTGCCAAAACTTACCTAAGGAAGCCAAAATCCTTTTGGGAGAATGTGCTTGGGACAGACTAAATAAAATTGTATCTTTTTGGAAAAGCCCATCATTGTACTGTTATCAGAAAAAGCAACAAAGCCTTTAAAGAAAAGAATACAGTCTCTACAGTCAAACATTGTGGAGGTTCACTGATGTTTTTGGGTTGCTTTGCTGCTTCAGGCACTGGGTATCTTGACCGTGGGCATGGCATTATGAAATCTGAAGATTACCAAAGAATTCTAGGGTGCAATGTAGGGCCCAGTTTCAGAAGGTTGGGTCTTCGTCAGAGGCCATGGGTCTTACAGCAGGACAATGACCCAAAGCACACATCATAAAGCACCCAGAAATGGTTTAAGCCATGGAGAGTACTGAACTGGCCAGCAACGAGTCCAGATCCCAGTCCCATAGAGACTGCACCTGTGGAGAGATCTCAAAACAGCAGTTGGGAAAAGGAACCCTTCCAATCTCAGAGGCCTGGAGCAGTGGACGGAAAAAGAGTGGTCCAAAATTCAGTAGAGAGGTGTTAGTAACTCATTGATGGTTACAGGAAACTATTGATTTCAGTTATTTTTTCCCAAGGATGTGCTACCAAATATAAGGTTGAGGGTGCCAATAATTTTGCCAAGTCCATTTTTGGGGTTTTGCGTGGAATGTGTCAGATTTAGCTTTTTGTTTCCTCACTTTTTGTGTCATCCAATGCAAACAAAAGAAATAAACATGAGAATGCCTAAACATTCGTAATTGCAACAATTGACTGCACGAACTGGTGCATTATCTGACAAAAATGCAGGGGTGCCAATATTTTTGGCCATGACTGTAGGTGGATGCAGCATCAGTCCAACGCTGCATCTGTCCCCTGCTGGCTCTAAGGGTGAGAACTGAGCGATCACATGACCGCTGATCGCTGAGTTATCACCGCTGTTGTGAGCAGAGAGCAGTGACTGTCAGTCACCGCTGTCTGCTTTGCCCCCCCCCCCACGCTCACTAGAGCACTGGGCTGTGGAGGGGTGGGAGAGGCTGACTCAGGTTCTCAGTGGCTTGCTGAGAGGCTGAGCCAGGTGCCGCTCCAGACTCTGGGATGGATCCCGACTTTGAAGTCAGGATCTTTCCTCAGCCTGGAACTGCTGAGTGATGTCAGTTGACAGCGTGCTTCAACCCACTGAAAATGGGTCACAGGAATGCAGAATGAAATAAACTACTGTGATCAGCAGGAGAAGTACAGCCAAAAGAGCTTTGACTGTACTTCTCCTTTAAAGAATATGTAGACCCAACATTTCATATTCCTGATATGTGGCTGCTGTAACTTGTAAATGTATGAAAAAGTATCCTATTCTCTTTGAATTGCTTCCTTTGTGTGAAATACCTGGTATTACTGCTAGTGATCCTGGGAATGTGATCACTTACCTCCATCTATCTTGCCATCGACTCTGACCAGCTTCCCTGTCCCTGCTGAGCATCTTCTTCCCCATGTTTGCTGTGTCCCCCACATGGCTTGAAAACTGCAAACAGGACTTCCACAATGGCTTTCTTTTTGCCACTCTTCCATAAAGGCCAGATTTGTGGAGTGCACGACTAATAGTTGTCCTGTGGACAGATTCTCCCACCTGAGCTGTTTGTTTTCTGCAGCTCCTCCATAGTTAGCATGGCTGTTTCTTTGATTAATGCTCTCCTTGGCCGGCCTGTCAGTTTAGGTGCACGGGCATGCCTTGGTAGGTTTCCAGTTGTGGCATGCTCTTTCCATTTTTGATGTATTGAACAGTGCTCTGTGAGATGTTCAAAGCTTGGGACATTTTTTCATAACCTAACCCTGTTTTAAACTTCTCCACAACTTTATCCCTGACCTTTCTGGTGTGTTCCTTGGCCTTCATGATGCTGTTTGTTCACTAATGTTCTCTAACAAACCTCAGAGGGATTCACAGAACAGCTGTGTTTATACTGAGATTAAATTACACAAAGGTGGACTCTATTTACTAATTAGGTGACTTCTGAAGGCAATTGGTTCCACTAGATTATAGTTAGGGGTATCAGAATAAAGGGGGCTCAACACAAAAGCAGGCAACACTTTTCACATATTTATTTGTAAAAAAAATTTTGAAAACCATTTATCATTTTCCTTACACTTCACAATTATGTGCCACTTTGTGTTGGTCTATCACAAAAAATCCCAATAAAATACATTTGCGTTTTTGGTTGTAACATGACAAAATGTGGAAAATTTCAAGGGGCATGAATACTTTTTCAAGGCACTGTATATATATCATATTTAAAATACTTTTTTTTCCAAGTGATCACTTGGAAAAAAATTTAAAAAGGGTATTTATAATGATTTTATATCTATACACAAATGTTTTACAAGATGAGAGTTTTCAATCACTTTAGGTGGTTCAGTGATGTGCAGTTGGCTAAAGGATAGATATCAGAGTGTGATTGTAAATGGGGTTCATTTGGAACAGAGACCAGTCACTAGTGGTGTACCATCAGGATCTGTGCTAGGTTCTGTTCTAATAAATATGTTAGTGATATAACTAAAGGTTTTGTAGGTAAGATTTATCTTTTTGCTAATGACACAAAGGTGTGCAATACGGCTCATAATTTCGGTAGGTGTCTATAACCTGTAATATGATTTGGCATTATAGAAAGATTGGTCGAAGTAGTGGAAACTGCAGTTCAATGTTTCTAACTACTTTTAGGATGTGAATTAGGTTCAAGAGGGCAATATTTTCAATATGAAGCTAAGAACACAGGGACATATTAGCAGGAGGAAAGTAGCAGTTGGAAAGTTCAAAACTAATCTTAGAAAGTATTATTTTACCAAAAGAGTAGTAGATGCTTGGAATTCAGTAGAGATAATGAGTCCATCAACAGTAAATGGAGTC
Organism: Staurois parvus; assembly: GCF_062004578.1. Classification (NCBI taxonomy): domain Eukaryota; kingdom Metazoa; phylum Chordata; class Amphibia; order Anura; family Ranidae; genus Staurois; species Staurois parvus. The sequence continues at coordinate 2,332,495 of NW_028318954.1, forward strand.
AAACATGTTTGGAACAAACATAAATTTATACTCAGACAAAAAAGTAAAAAAACCCATAAAATTATTCAAAAATATATCTATAAATAAACAGTAAAAAAAAAACAATGAGGCAGATCTGATGGACTTTTTGGCCTTTTCTCTGCCTTTGCTCTTGTATGCGTCAATAAATGTACAGTATGTAAATTGCCAGTGCTGTATAAATACCTGTAGTAATAATAATAATTATAGGTCCTGTACCACTATCCCGTCCCTTCTAGATTGTAAGCTCGAAAGAGCAGGGCCCTCGATCCCCTCATGTTTTGAATTGTATTGGTATTGTTCTGTCACATGTTCTGTCCCCCTTTGTAATGTACAGCGCTGAGTGAACTATCGGCGCTTTATAAATACTGTATAATACTGTATAATAATAGGTTGTAGAATGACCTTATAGTTTATTCTTTGATCCAAACACACTGATTTTCAGAGGATATAATTAGATTTCACATTTTCTAACCATCCTCTGCTTTGTCTGAACAGAGGATTTAAGATTTGCAAAAACTCAAGTCTGCCTCAAATTCTGCTCCAGATTAATGATGCATATTAATAGCAGTTAGCTAAGTTCCTGTGTTTATCTTTCCAGCAAGCTCTTTCAAAAAAGATGTTCAATGGATAGGTGAGATGAAGAGCTAACAAGTTTATATTCTGGCAGAATGAACAAACGTGAAATTATCCTAAAGCATATAATATGTAATGGCATGTTTGACCTTGGCTGCTCCTGGGACTGGTTGACTTAACGCTATACATTATGTTATTTATGGACGGCAATCCAGTTATTTAAAAAATGTAACAAACCATGCCATGTGACCACAATCTAAAAAGCCGTTGTTAGTGCAGCCAATGAGTTCACTAATGAAAAATTCAATTTTAGGATGCCCAAGTCAACCTTTTATTTAAAATTCAGTTGAACATGTTTTAACTTGCCAAAAGTAGACTGAAATTAGAACCACCATTATTTTCCCACAACAAAGAGAAACTTCATTTGCCAAGTATTTTAAAAGAGAATTAAATACGGGATTAAATTATTCCATGCAAAGAGCTACTATGGCAGTACCAACCACTCAGAAACCAATCTGTACAATTGTGACTTCCAATGACTACCAAAAACTAATCTGTGATTTTGCTGCTGTTGATTTTTGAACATCATTGCTGTTTCTAAGATGTTTTATTAACATGTTCTGAACATTCCCTGTATCTAAGAATAAATGTATATTTTATATTTCCTGCGAGAGGAGAATGAAGGTATAAGTAACAAAAGCTAACCAAGTGTCCCGCATTTCCCTGATGTTTATGGTGAAAGCAGCTTCAGGATGGGTTCCAACCAGGCTATGCCCCTTAAGACACCAGTGGACTTTGAGGGATGTGTGGCACTTGGGCAGTTTTTGTCTTTTATGCCTGTGTTCATTGAGTCGAGACAAGCTCTCCTCTAGCCTGCACTGATCTGGACAAGCAGGAGCCTATAGCAGCATCCCCATCATTTAGTGTTGCTTCGCAGCAGAATGAAAGCTTTACAAAGGACTTTACAAAGAAATTTACAAAGAAAATTGAAAAAAAAAAATAGAAAAAGAAATTTGGAGGAGGCTGAAAGCAATAGAAGGTACTTTTTTGAGTTAAAGAATAATTCCAGACATTGGAATTTTATTCATAGTTACATCGATTCAGCTTGGACCAATGTAGTTGTGTATATACTATACCTGGCTGATGCCATTCTGGACCGCATCAGTGTGAACCAGGGCTAAAGCTGAATTGAATGCAAATACAAAAGACTCAAATAAAAGCAGCTCTGAAAACATTAAAGTGATATTAAAGGCATTTTTAAATAACATATCATACTTACCTGATCTGTGTAATGGTTTTGCACAGAACAACCCTGATCCGTCCTGTATCTCAGGTCCCCTGCTGGTGCTCTTGGCCCCTTCCTCCTGCCTAGTGCCCCCAGAGCAAGTAGCTTGCTATGGGGTACCCAAGCAGGCTCGTTCCATAGCTGCTGCCCTGCATGTCCATTCATACACACGGCTGTGGCTCGGCCCCGCACCCTTTCTCTTCTCATTATTTCACTGGTTGTGATTGTCTCAGCCAATAAGGAGGGAGAGTCCCTGGAGAGCCGAGGCTCTTGTGCATATTGCTGTATCACAGTAAGACTAAAGTAAGTATTGGGAGGGGGGTGCTGTTGCACGTAAAATTCATGAAGGTAAAAACTTTCAGCCTCTACAACTAATTTAATACATTATTAAATGCAGTGTAAGCTGTATAAGTACCTACCTTTTAACTGCTATTAGCCTCCAGGGTATTGCAGTCCCTATACAGTAGAGCTCAGACTGGGAGTGGAAGAAGCTGTAGAAGGAGCCAATAAATTTATGTGCTTAAAAGAAGCATGCATTCATTGTCCATTGAAACGCTATAAATGTTTACATGGGCTCAGAGGAAGTGAAATCATGCTGGCCATCATTCAACCCGAAAGACTGAGGATATCTTGGCATAAAAGTTAGTATTTCTGCAAACACTTTTTTAAATGTATTTAATAATGTACTATTTCCTTATTTTTCACTGGAGATTTGTGTTAAAAATCCTTATTGCTGTATATTCATAGCTAGTTCTGGATGAGGGGCAGCCATGGAATGGCTATACAGGTCAGAAAACCGGGTGCTGGGAGTTACTGCAGTGCAAAAAAATAAGTAACTTATTATACCAGTTTTTAAACTGAAGCATTGTTATACATAACTCAACGACTTTCTAGTGTCTAAGTTTTATCTGGCTGAATGATTTCAATGCAGGACAAGAAGCTGCAGCTACAAACTTTTGAAGGTAATTTCTTGTATTAAAAGAGGTATAGACTCTAGAGAGAGAGAGATCATTTTTCCCCAGTACAAATCATTAGTAATACCTCATCTGGAATATGCAGTTCAGTTTTGGGCACCAATTCACAAAATAGGATATGGGGCAACTGGAGAAAGTACAGAGAAGGGCAACCAAACTGATAAGAGGCATGGAGGAGAGGAGCTTTGAGGAAAGATTAGCTGAACTGAATTCATTCTCTATTAAGAAGGAGATTAAGGGGGGATAAGATCAACAATAAATACATAATCAGTCCATATAGTGAACTTGGTTTAGAGTTATTCACTTTCAGGTCATCACAGAGGACAAGGGGGAACTCTTTACGTCTGGAGGAAATGAGAAATAACTTCCACATTTGGAAAGGTTTCTCCACAGTAAAAGCTATAAAAATGTGGAATAGACTCTCTCAAGAACTGGTTCTGGCCAGCTCAGTACATTGTTTTAAAAAAGGCCTGGATGCTTTCCTAAATACATATAATATAACTGGATATTAATATTTAGAAGTAATAGGGGTAGTTAATCCAGGGAATATCTGATTGCCTCCCAGGAATCACAAAGGAATTGTTTCCCCTGCTGGAGTAAATTGAATCATGCTTTATTTGGGGATTTTTTTCCTTCATCTGGATCATCTGCGAGTATAGGATTGTGTATATGTGGATTTTCAATATATTTTTGTTGTTGGTTGAACTAGGTAGACTATTGTCTTTTTTCAACCTCTCTAACTATGTAACTATGTAACATTGCAGTTCAAGACTGAAACTCAAAGTGGTTGTAAAGGCTATACCAGCCTTTTTTAACCAGGGTGCCCAGGCACCCTGGGGTACCTTGAGGTTTCTTCAGGGGTGCCTTGGCAAAATACCTAAAAAATTGCCCAAAAATTGCATACAAGCTAGAGGTGAACCAAGCCTGCCTTTTGTTTTCTCAAAGCCACGGGTTTTCATTGAGCACCATTGCGACCTTCTAGCTCCTGGCATCCCAACAACTAAGTACATCAGCACTTGACAAGGAGGATGTTGATCATCTGCACAGCATCCTAGTTTGACCCTCCCCTGCCCCTTTCCATCAGCATTGGGGTCACATTAGCTGAGTGATGGAGAAAAACTTAGGGAGAAGAGAAACATTGGAATACTAGTCAGTACACATGTGCAAAAGTCTATTTGATTGAAGAATAAATCACCTCTAATGTTGAGTGTTCTACATGTATGGATGTTAATGCATTATGTAAAACTATTAGAATAGTAAAACTATTAGAATGGGGTGCCTAAAGACTGTCTATAATTTTAAAGGGTGCCTTGAAATTGTCCATAATTGTCCTAACCAGACTATGTGCATCCATAGACGCACATTACATTGCTTGGTCCAGCCCCCTGTTCCCTCCTCATGGATTTGATTGACAGTAGCAGAAGCCAATAGCTCCCTCTGCTCTCACTGAGTACTGAGAGGAAAGGAAGAGTGCACAGCACTACTGCACTTGGGAACAGCACTGGATTGAGATAAGACTCAATCTTAATACTTTAATGCATGGAATGCCTTAAAGTAAAAATCGTTCTGCCTTTTCAACCACTTTAAAACATGAGATGCATACAGGGAGAACAGACTACCTGCTCAACACTTCCGTTTTTCATCCAGGTCTTTCTGTAGTAAACCAGCTCCATTTATTCATAAACTTGTATGTTTCATTGTAAATGGTCATACAGGAAGATGAGAGGGTGGAAATTTCACAAAATAGGCTTTAGGGCTCGTTCACACTTGGCTGTTTTACCAACGCTTGCCAAACGCCCCTATAGCGTTTGGCAAGCGTTGGTCCGGCGTTTGCGGAGCGTTTTTTAACGCTCGGCAAACGCTCCGCAAACACCGCATGCGTGGTTTAGTGGCAGTTGCTAGGCGTTTGCCGAGTGTTAATACCGCCCCACAAACGCCTATAATACAGTTTGAGTGTTGTTACCGCTCCGCAAATGCCCCGCAACCGCGTCGCAACCGCACCGCAAGTGCCGGCCGGGCGTTTGCGGAGCGGCACCATAGACGAGAATAGGAGGCTTCAAAGCCTCCTGACTCGACCAGAGGCGTCCGTTTTGCCTCGACGCAACGCGACGCGACGCAAATGCTCCCGTTAGAACAGCACCATGTGCTGTAATGTGCAGAATTGGCAGAGGCGTTTGGGAAGCGGTAAAAACGCTTCCCAAACGCCTCTCTGCCGCCTGCACACAACGCTAGTGTGAACGTAGCCTTAGGCAGTAAACTTGTAAGGTGTTCTCTAAATTGTAGCAATGCATTACAGAAAACTCAGATTTAGGTAATTTGAATGACATTCATGATTTTAGTACTGCTGGAGAGTTGGCTACATAACCTTAGTAGCCTATTGGTTTATTCTACTTGTTGCCATGAACAGCTCTGTTAGAGGCTGAGTGAATGTAAACCAACGGAAAATACTATTGAATGAATTAGTTGTGATGAACACAGCTGTTTAATTCCAGTCAAGACCTGCTTTGAATCTTCAGGATCTTTGTACTATCTAAAACAGTCTCTTGAAGGACAGCTATTTTCCATTAAGTGTTACTGTTGCCCTGATCCTCACTGATAGTGATAGAGATGTGCTAAATAATGTCTACTTAAAGTGTTACTAAACCCACAACAGTAAAATCAGTCTGTATATGCAGTAAAGCACACTTGTTATATTCACTGTGGAACCTACGGGGTTAATCCTCCGCATTGTGTAAAAAGGATGTTTGATCCTGTCTTCTCTGATACTCTCCTTCTTCCACAGTCCCAAATCCAATTGCAGATAACACAGCGACTTGGGGGGGGGGGGGGAGCTGCACATGCTCAGTTTGGTGTGTATTTCTAAAAAGGTTTTTTTTTTCTTGGGTAAGTGCATGTGATCGGTACAGGGCCAATCAGAGATGTCCAGACAAAGGGTCCGGGTCTTGCAGTCTCAAAGGACAGTCAGGGGAGAATGAAAACTCTTCCTACAAGCTTTAACCAGTACTCTGATAGAAGTAACGAGACTGCTCTGCTGATGAGAAAAGGTATGCAGCAGTTTAACCACTTGCCTACTGGGCACTTATACCCCCCATATTTACCAGGCCAATTTTCAGCTTTCAGTGCTGTCGCACTTTGATTGACAATTGCGCGGTCATGCAAAATTGTACCCATATGAAATTGTTATCATTTTTTTCCCACAAATAGAGCTTTCTTTTGGTGGTATTTAATCGCTGCTGGGCACTTTACTTTTTGTGCTATAAGCAAAAAAAGTGCAAAAAAATTGAAAAAAAAAAGTTTCTTTGTTTCTATTATAAAATTTTTCAAACAGGTAATTTTTCTCCTTCACTGATGTGCGTTGATGAGGCAGCACTGATGTGCGTTGATGAGGCAGCACTGATGGGCACTGATAGGTGGCACTGATGGGCACTGATAGGCAGCACTGAAGAGCACTGATAGGCAGCACTAATGAGGTGTCACGGATAGGCGGCACTGATAGGCAGCACTAATGAGGTGTCACGGATAGGTGGCACTGATATGCGGCACTGATTGGTGGCACTGATAGGCGACACTGATAATGGGTACTGATAGGTGGCACTGACTGACATCACTGCTGGGCACTGACTGGCGGCACTGCTGGGCACTGACTGGCACAACCGCTGGGCACTGACTGGTGGCACTGACTGGCAGAACTGCTGGGCTGCACTGATGTGCACTGGTGGGTAGCACTGGTGGGCACAGGTGGGTGGGCACAGGTGGGTGGCACTACTGGGCACAGGTAGGTGGCACTTCTGGGCACAGGTGGTGACACTGCTGGGTGGCACAGGTGGGCGCACTGCTGGGCACAGGTGGGTGCATTGCTGGGCACAGGTGGGCGCACTGCTGGGCACAGATGGGCGGAACTTGTGTGTTGCACTGCTGGGCACCGATCATCAGGGCACTGATGATCAGTAACCCTGATGATCGGTGCCGATCCCCGCTCTGACAACTGCCGGTTTTCGGCAGTATTTTCCTCACGATCTGACAGCGTGAGGAAAGTGCAGCCGAGAACCGGCATTTGCATTTCCCGGTGATCAGCGTGTTATTGGACACGGCTGATCACGTGGTAAAAGGCCGCTGTGATTGGCCTTTTACCACGTCACGTGATCAGCTGTGTCCGTAGGACACAGCGATCACGGAGATCGTCAGGTGCACGCCCCTGGGGCGTTCTGGGAGGACGTCATATGACGTTCACCCAGAACTGGCTGGCCGCAGTGCAGCCGTCATTCGGCTATCTGCGGTCGGCAAGTAGTTAAATTTACTAAAATAATTGCATTTCCATGTTCTGTGTACAGTGGGAGATCAAATATAGTGAATGCAGGGTCCTTGGTTTAGTAACACTTTAACATTTTTAGCATCTGAACTGGCTGTAAAGAACAGCTTTCAGCATTTATATGAGTAAACTAATATATCATTAAACTTATATTGTTTTTAATTCATGCAGCGTAAGTATCTAAATGTGACCTAGTAACAACCTTTCACAGTCCCCGATACAGAGGCAATCAAATTGGGAGAGGGAGAAGAAGCAAGACAAGCAAATCATTCAGTTAATTTGCTAGTGAAAAACACGATGATGGGAGAGAGCTAAGTGACATACAGCTAAGCTCGTCAGTTTGTTGCTTCTCTTTTCCCTTGCCAGCTTCAAACTAGTGTAAATTTGAACTGGACAACATTTGATCCATCTATGGCTGTTCCCAGGGGTGGACTGACAACTCATGTGGCCCCCGGGCAATAGGGGATCATGGGGCCCCTGTGTCCTTGCCCAAGCTCAAAAAAAATATGAAAAAGGTACCAGGGGCATCTCATGGGGCTCCCTACTGACCCCGGGCCCTCGGGCAGTGCCCGAGTTTCCAAATGGTCAGTCAGCCCCTGGCTGGTCCTATTTAATCTGTAGATTGACATCTCATGAACAGTCTGCTGGATAATTTCCATTCGATCAGTGATTGCAGCCAATTGGCTGCAACGCTGTTCAGTGTATTCTGATGGCAGTGGAGTCCCGCTGTCAGAATACAATGACACAGTGGGGAAGACTCCTCCATCTACAGTTGCAAGAAAAAGTATGTGAACCCCTTGGGATTAAGTGGGGTTTTGCATGAATTGGGCATAAAATGTGCTCTGAACGTCATCTAAGTCACAACAATAGAAGAACACAGTCTGCTGAACATAATACTACACAAACATTAGATGTTGCCATGGTTTAATTGCACATAACATGTAAACATTCACAGTGCAGGGAGGAAAAAGTATGTGGCGTAGCTTAATGACTTCTCCCAGAGCTAATTGGAGCCAGGAGTGAGCCAACCTTGACTCCAATCAGTGTGATGATATTGGATGTGTTGCTGACAGCTGTCCTGCCCTTAAAAAACACACACCTGTTTTGGATTTACTGGTTTCAAGAAGCACTGTCTGATGTGAACCATGCCTCGCAGAAAAGAGCTCTCAGAAGGCCTGCAATCAAGAATTGTTGACTTGCATGAAGCTGGAAAGGGTTACAAAAGTATCTCCAAAATCCTTGATGTTCATGTGTCCACGGTAAGACAGACTGTCTACAAATGGAGAAAGTTTAGCACTGTTTCTACTCTCCCTAGGCGTGGTCGTCCTGTAAAAATGACTGCAGGGAGAACAGCGCAGAATGCTGCATGAGGTAAAGAAGAATCCCAGAGTGTCAGCTAAAGACCTACAGAAATCTCTGGCACATGCTAACATTTTTGTTGACACATCTACAATAAGGAAAACATTAAACAAGAATGGAGTACATGGGAGGGCACCACGAAGGAAGCCATTGCCGTCCAAAAAGATTATTGCAGCACGTTTGAAGTTTGCAAAAGAGCACCTGGATGTTCCACAGCACTACTGGCAAAATATACTGTGGACAGATGAAACCAAGATTGAGTTGTTTGGGAAGAACACACAACACTATGTGTGGAGAAAAAAAGGCACAGCACACCAACATCAAAACCTCATCCCCACTGTAAAACATGGCGGAGGGAGCATCATGGTTTGGGGCTGCTTTGCTGACTCAGGGCCTGGATGGATTGTTGTCATTGATGGAAAAAATTAATTCCAGAGTTTATCAAGACATTTTGAAGGAAAACGTACGACCATCTGTCCGCCAACTGAAGCTCCGCAGAGGATGGGTGATGCAACAGGACAATGACCCAAAGCATACAAGTAATTCAACAAAACAATGGCTGCAACAGCACAGAATACGCCTTCTGGAGTGGCCCAGAAAGAGTCCTGACCTCAACCCGATTGAAATGCTGTGGCATGACCTTAAGAGAGCAATTCACACCAGACATCCCAAGAATATTGCTACACTGAAACAGTTTTGTGAAGAGGAGTGGTCCAAAATTACTCCAGATCGTTGTGCAGGTCTGATCTGCAACTACAGGAAACGTTTGGTTGAGGTTATTGCTGCCAAAGGAGGGTCAACCAGTTATTAAGTCCAAAGGTTCACATACTTTTTCCTCCCTGCACTGTGAATGTTTACATGGTATGTGCAATTAAACCATGGCAACATCTAATGTTTGTGTAGTATTATGTTAAGCAGACTGTGTTCTTCTATTGTTGTGACTTAGATGACGTTCAGAGCACATTTTATGCCCAATTCATGCAAAACTCCATGTAATCCCAAGGGGTTCACATACTTTTTCTTGCAACTGTACCTCAAATGTATGGATGGGGGAATCAGGCCAGTTTTTTTTTTTCAACCTGCTGATTGAATGAAAAAAAAAATGACCCATCTATGGCCAGCTTTACATTAATCTAAAGTCTTATTGGCTTGCAGTAAAAAGAAAATACATTGTAATGTGTAATATTTATGGAAGATGATGTTTATTATTTGTCCACACGTGAGGCTTGAAGTAGTAGCAGGCTCTAAAAGTGTTCTCACCCTCTATATGCTATTCTATGCTGATTTTGTTTATTTCTTACAAAAAAAATGCAAAGCAGTGTTATAACGAAAATATTTAATTTATTTATTTATTTTTTACTGCAATGGTCATTAATCTTTTACCTTTATTGGAATACACTGGCACTTAAAGAAAGTAAAATGGATGTAAAAGGACAGATGAAAGGAACTGCATCAGACAGCTTGTGATTGACCAGCCTGTGCCAAAAGGAAAATAAATCACCCAGAGGAAACAGTGCAGGCCAAGCTGAAAATGAACCAGAACATTTCTTACTGAGTTATTTTGAAAACACAAAACACAGACTTATTGGGCCTTATTTACTAAAGCAAATGAAGCAGGGCAAGGAAACGTCATTATGGATAGCAAACCACCCTTGTTAGTAAATTCCACATAAATACATTGGAGTCTGTGGCTGCTTCTAAATGTATCACAAGGGCATATCTAATTCCATGAGCATGTCATTTATATGAGCATTTTCGGTTTGCTAGTATATTTACATTTCCTTTAGTATACCAATCATTGTCTATATGTATGATTACTGAATTTTGATGCATATGGCTTATACTGTAGTTAAAGTATATATCCACCAAAAACATTTTTTTTTAGTTTAAGGTTAGAAGCTCTGTCAGATTTTTATCCCAGCTTTTGTCCCTGTTGGGGACAGATGGTGAGGAACTAGGACAGAAAGACTGACCATTCAATATGATCGCTTTAATAGATCAGATGTCTGCAACATCTAGAGTGCTAATTTTGCCTGCATCAGTCTGATCACTTTAAAACAAAATTTAATTGAAAGGAAAAAAACAAATGTCAGAATCAATCCTATTCCTTTACATGATTGACTTGTAAACTAGTGTAATTTTCGAATCTATTTGATTTCTTTTGTCCCTGAAAATCATTCAGAAGTGATGAAATCGGTAAATTGATCAAAATATTGAAACAATTTTTCATTCAGAACAATATACTGTACAGTATATGCGACTAGCATATCAATCTATTCAAAACTAGAAAGGAAGTGTTTTAGCTGTGCAATGCTCCTCTAGGTACAGTTGTGTCCAAAATTATTCAACCCCCAATGCTGTAAAGGGGTTTAGGGACTATAGTGTACATTTGGAATTGTATTCAGAATCAAATCCTACAAGGACGTTGTAACTACCCAAATGCAACTAAAATGACATCAATTGTTTATGTAATACAGTAGTAAATGGTTCTTATGTGGTTTCTTCATTGCCACAATTATTCAACCCCTTAAAGACTACCACTCTGAAGAACAGAGGTTCATACAGGTGCTTTCCATCAGGTATTGAAAACACCTGTGGATGTCACCGAGCAGCAATCAAGCATAATAAGCACCAATTAGGCAGCTTTAAAATGACTGTGATACTCAGCTCCTTCTAGACATTTACTGGTGTGGTTACAAACATGGTGAAGGCAAGAGAATGGTCCAGGAAGACAAGAGAAGAGGTGATTTCTCTTCACAGGAAGGGCAATGGCTATAAGAAGATTGCAAAGATGTTAAACATACCAAGAGACACCTTAGGAAGCATCATTCGCAAATTCAAGGCAAAGGGCACTGTTGAAACGCTACCTGGTCGTGGCAGAAAGAAGATGCTGACTTCGACTGCTGTGCGCTACCTGAAGCGTAGAGTGGAGAGAAGTCCCCGTGTGACTGCTGAGGAACTGAGAAAAGATTTGTCAGATGTGGGTACAGAAGTTTCAGCCCAGACAATAAGACGCACACTGCGTAATGAAGGCCTCCGTGCCATAACTCCCAGGCGTACCCCCTTGCTGTCTCCAAAGAATAAGAAGAGTCGACTGCAGTATGCCAAAAGCCATGTGGACAAACCACAAAAGTTGTGGGATAGTGTTCTGTGGACTGATGAAACAAAATTAGAACTGTTTGGGCCCATGGATCAACGCTATGTTTGGAGGAGGAAGAACAAGGCCTATGATGAAAAGAACACCTTGCCTACTGTGAAGCATGGTGGAGGGTCAATCATGCTTTGGGGCTGTTTTGCTTCTGCAGGTACAGGGAAGCTTCAGCGTGTGCAAGGTACCATGAATTCTCTTCAGTACCAGGAGATATTGGATGGAAACGTGATGCAGTCCGTCACACACCTGAGGCTTGGGAGACGTTGGACCTTTCAACAGGACAATGATCCCAAGCATACCTCCAAGTCCACTAGAGCATGGTTGCAGAGGAAAGGCTGGAACATTTTGGAGTGGCCATCGCAGTCACCAGACTTAAATCCGATTGAGAACCTCTGGTGGGACTTAAAGAAAGCAGTTGCAGTGCGCAAGCCTAAGAATGTGACTGAACTGGAGGCCTTTGCCCATGAAGAATGGGCGAAGATACCCGTAGATCGCTGCAAGACACTTGTGTCAAGCTATGCTTCACGTTTAAAAGCTGTTATAACTGTAAAAGGATGCTGTACTAAGTACTAAGATTGAATGTCACTTGGGGGTTGAATAAAACTGATAATGCTGTGAGCACAGAAAAGACATTTGTGGTTATTTCATTATAACTGTTATGTTATATTTGTCTGACCTACAAGTGCCTCTTTAATGTAAATGTAAGCAAGATGACTGAATGATCAAAAGCAATGTCAAACTGGCCAAAACACTCAATTTCAGTGGGGGTTGAATAATTTTGGCCACAACTGTAGCTACTGGGAGTTAGGCTCTGCATGTCAGTTCATGGATACCTCCCCCTGCTCTAGAATCTTGGAGACGATTCTAGAAGCAATGGGTGAGGGTGAGGAGAGGCTGGCCTGCACACTTAAGGGACCCTAGCCAATCCCCAAGCAGGAGGCCAATGGACCAGGGCAGTCTTTAAATGTGATAGAGCCTACTCAGCAGCAGGAGAGTTCAGGTGAAAGATGGAGTGAGAAGGCTGAGGTTCAGGAGCCAGGGAGGGGGCTCAGCTGGGAAGGAGTCCACCTCCAGGCAGTGGTGCTGGAGAGGAAGAAAACTCAGACCTCAAAAAACTCAGAGTGAGGACCACCTGTGCCAGTCCAGAGGAAGGCCTGAAAGCAGATACCAACCCACCAACTTATATGAACAGGACTGAGTGAGTAATCCTACACTCCCTGGGCCAGTTAAAGGGCACTCTGGTTGAGAACTTGATTAGCTCCTTACTAGGGCCTGTTCAGCTTACAGTGGCAGGCACTGGATCCCCTTGCCCAAGGATTCCTTCAGACACCTGGATAGAGGAGGATTGTCTGGGGTCTGGGGTGGTACACCAGGAGAGGCTGGAGAGCTCTCTAAGAAGAGATATTTTGCTGTGTAAAGATATAGTTGCAGGAAGTTGTTCTCATTTGCAGTTCCTTTGGGAATCCCATACACCCCTTCCAAGTTCAATTCCCCTAATAAAAGTAAAAAAAAACAAGCTCAAGGACTGGTTACTGCCTCCTGGATGCACTTCTTTGACAAATGCATGTTGCCTGGCTGTGCAGGACTATATGGGGACCCAGATCTCTAGCGGCTCCTAAGGGGGTAGTACTACAGCTGGAATTATACTTTAAGTGTATTTAAAACCCAAATCAAACAATTCATATATTGCAGGTTGTCAGATCTTAGATATGGTGGCTGCATTCATGTTCTTTTTCAGACTAAGCACATTTTCAGCAAGCACAGGAAATGCCTGTTAAATGTTCCAGAAATGCAGTGTCCTTGACACTCCCTGTGAGCTTGAAAGAAAGCACAAACATCCTTACAGTTGTGTCCAAAATTATTCAACCCCCACTGAAATTGAGTGTTTTGGCCAGTTTGACATTGCTTTTGATCATTCAGTCATCTTGCTTACATTTACATTAAAGAGGCACTTGTAGGTCAGACAAATATAACATAACAGTTATAATGAAATAACCACAAATGTCTTTTCTGTGCTCACAGCATTATCAGTTTTATTCAACCCCCAAGTGACATTCAATCTTAGTACTTAGTACAGCATCCTTTTACAGTTATAACAGCTTTTAAACGTGAAGCATAGCTTGACACAAGTGTCTTGCAGCGATCTACGGGTATCTTCGCCCATTCTTCATGGGCAAAGGCCTCCAGTTCAGTCACATTCTTAGGCTTGCGCACTGCAACTGCTTTCTTTAAGTCCCACCAGAGGTTCTCAATCGGATTTAAGTCTGGTGACTGCGATGGCCACTCCAAAATGTTCCAGCCTTTCCTCTGCAACCATGCTCTAGTGGACTTGGAGGTATGCTTGGGATCATTGTCCTGTTGAAAGGTCCAACGTCTCCCAAGCCTCAGGTGTGTGACGGACTGCATCACGTTTCCATCCAATATCTCCTGGTACTGAAGAGAATTCATGGTACCTTGCACACGCTGAAGCTTCCCTGTACCTGCAGAAGCAAAACAGCCCCAAAGCATGATTGACCCTCCACCATGCTTCACAGTAGGCAAGGTGTTCTTTTCATCATAGGCCTTGTTCTTCCTCCTCCAAACATAGCGTTGATCCATGGGCCCAAACAGTTCTAATTTTGTTTCATCAGTCCACAGAACACTATCCCACAACTTTTGTGGTTTGTCCACATGGCTTTTGGCATACTGCAGTCGACTCTTCTTATTCTTTGGAGACAGCAAGGGGGTACGCCTGGGAGTTATGGCACGGAGGCCTTCATTACGCAGTGTGCGTCTTATTGTCTGGGCTGAAACTTCTGTACCCACATCTGACAAATCTTTTCTCAGTTCCTCAGCAGTCACACGGGGACTTCTCTCCACTCTACGCTTCAGGTAGCGCACAGCAGTCGAAGTCAGCATCTTCTTTCTGCCACGACCAGGTAGCGTTTCAACAGTGCCCTTTGCCTTGAATTTGCGAATGATGCTTCCTAAGGTGTCTCTTGGTATGTTTAACATCTTTGCAATCTTCTTATAGCCATTGCCCTTCCTGTGAAGAGAAATCACCTCTTCTCTTGTCTTCCTGGACCATTCTCTTGCCTTCACCATGTTTGTAACCACACCAGTAAATGTCTAGAAGGAGCTGAGTATCACAGTCATTTTAAAGCTGCCTAATTGGTGCTTATTATGCTTGATTGCTGCTCGGTGACATCCACAGGTGTTTTCAATACCTGATGGAAAGCACCTGTATGAACCTCTGTTCTTCAGAGTGGTAGTCTTTAAGGGGTTGAATAATTGTGGCAATGAAGAAACCACATAAGAACCATTTACTACTGTATTACATAAACAATTGATGTCATTTTAGTTGCATTTGGGTAGTTACAACGTCCTTGTAGGATTTGATTCTGAATACAATTCCAAATGTACACTATAGTCCCTAAACCCCTTTACAGCATTGGGGGTTGAATAATTTTGGACACAACTGTATATCTTAGTCATACAGTACAGGACACAGGAACTGTATTCATAGACTATGGGCTATATTCAGGCTACCTCCAGGTGATTGGACAACAGTAAAGAAACTTGCTAAGGCTGTCCTGTACTTATGTAGGAATGTACTTATATAACCCTGTCCAATCCATGAGACTCACATTTTTTGCTAGTCTCCTTAGGTGATCGATCTGTTGTGCTCTGGAGCAGCCATTTTCAAACACTGCATTCTGCACTCACCTTAGCACCTTAGAACTTAGGTACTAATGATGGGGCATCATTATTGATGTCAGTGGGAGGAATAGTGCCCCATCATTGGTGTCAGTGGGAGGAATAGTGCCCCATCATTGGTGTCAGTGGGAGGAATAGTGCCCCATGATTAGTGTCAGTGGGAAGAATAGTGCCCCATCATTAGTGTCAGTGGAAGGAATAGTGTCCCATCATTCGTATCAGTGGGAGGAATAGTGCCCTATCATTGGTGTCAGTGGGAGGAATAGTGCCTCATCATTGGTATCAGTGGGAGGAATAGTGCCCCATCATTGCTGTCAGTGGAAGGAATAGTTCCCCGTTATTGGTGTCAGTGGGAGGAATTGTGCCCCATCATTGGAATCAGTGGGAGGAATAGTGCCCTATCATTGGTGTCAGTGGAAGGAGGAATAGGGCCCCATCAGTGGTGTCAGTGTGGGAGGAATAGTGCCCCATCATTGGAATCAGTGGGAGGAATAGTGCCCTATCATTGGTGTCAGTGGAAGGAGAAATAGGGCCCCATCATTGGTGTCAGTGTGGGAGGAATAGTGCCCCATCATTGGTTTCAGTGGGAGGAATAGTGCCCCATCATTGGTGTCAGTGGGAGGAATAGTGCCCCCTCATTGGTGTCAGTGACACCAATGAGGGCGCACTATTCCTCCCACACTGATGCTAATAATGGGGCACTATTCCTCCCACTGACACCAATGATGCTTACATTGCCGTGCTGAGCCCTGCTCCAGCCTGGGCTCCTTCCCTCTTCCATCCACAGCCAGCATACCTAGCTGCAGCAGCACCATATGCTCTACCCAGATCCCGGGTGCACAGACACTTACCATATCGATCAGCTGTCTTCCTTCTCCGGCTGCTCTCCTCCTCTTCACCAGCTCCGGCTGGTCCCTCACTCGATCTTCATGCTGCAGCTTGGCTCCTCCTCTCCAAGCTCCAGCTCCTCGCTGGTAATTGGCTGCCTGTGTGCCTTTTCTGAGCTACAGATCCTGAGGCCAATCACCAGCTAGGAGACGGAGCTTGCAGAGGGAGGAACAGGCTGCCATAGGCTGCCCAGTGATCCCAGGGGTGTGGCCAGATGAGAGGGGCAGCATGTCATCACGATCAAGATTCAGGGAGATGAAGACACCGGATGAACACCCTCTCCACCCCTCCTTCAGCAGTGCCTTGTGGACCAGATCGAAGTGGGACACAGAGTCGCGGACACAGGTAAGACACAGAAGCCCCTTTCCCTATCCCATGGAAGTGTCCCTTCTTTGGAAAAGGGGGGCGGCACTGCCACCGCTCCGCCTCCCTGAAAAGTGCCGCCCTAGGCAAACGCTGGCCAGCTAAGACCGGTCCTAGGTTGCTAATATGGTTCACATATATGTGTATACCGAACCTGCCAATAACCTCAGTACAGTGTATATGTGCATATGTTAAAGCCAAAAGCAGAATCATTGCTGTAATTTATGTCTTTGATTGTTATATGACATTTATATATTCATTGTGTTAACAGAAGCAGAAAAGGAAAATATGCCTTTAAGAGTTAGTATATAGGTGAGCCAATCACAGCCAGCCTCACACTGTACAGAGCCTTAACCAATCCCAGCCAGTTTCACATTTGTGCCTGTGTAAAACTCCCTGCTAGAATGTTCTAGAGTTACTTGCTCACCAGACAGAAGAGGAAACAGACAAGTTCCAGTCAGAGAAGCTTAATGGAAGCAGAGAAGGCCAAATAGGTATTTAATGCACTTATGTGTTCCTCTATTGTTTAGCAGTGCAAGTAGATCTGTGTGTAAAACTGTTGTGTGTGTTTACTTGTAGTTCCACCGAATCTACCGAGATAAGCTATCGAATCAACTCAGTGTAAAGTAAATACGAATCAAGTCACTGTAGAGTAATCGAAATATACAAAACAAAATAAGTTATCGATATAATCCACTGAATTAAACCACTGTAATATGAAAGAAATAAGCTACTGTAAGATAAACGAAACAAGCCATTGTAAGCAGTGTTATATGAAGAAGATTGAAGTTATTAAAGAAGTTAACTAAAGTATTCAGTGTGCTCTTTAAACCTACTGCATCCATAGAGCGGCATTGGAGGAATTACAGAGTAAAGTCAATCTAGTCAAACAAAAGAATCAGCAATTGCATAATTTTTCTAATGCCACAGCGCACAAGGCACTGCATACTGCTGCGCCTGCCACACTTGCCTCGCAATCCCTAATTAAAACTTGTCTTCAAGGAGTTACTAATATAAATCCCTCAAGTCAACAAATCCCCCCCCCCATTTCAACTGCCTGTATCATTTGGGATCTTAACCTGGTACACTCTGTTCTTCAGAGACTCCCGTTTAAACCGATTAGAGACATTTCATTGGAAGACTTAATTTGAAAGGTAACCTTCTTGGTGACCATTACATCTGTTAGGCATGTTTCTGAGTTGGCAACTTTTCTGAGTTTACAACTTTCTTGTAAAGAGCTCTTTCTTGTTTTTTCCTAAGGACAAAGGGATTATGAGACCAAATTCCTAACCCTTTCCACCTCAGCGAGGACATTATTCTTCCTCCCTTTTGTCCTGTCCAAAAATGTGACCAGAAAATTGCCCTACATTGCTGTGTTCAGGGCTATCAGCAGCCACAGCCTCTGTACACTTCACAGCACAGCTGTATTTATGCTGAGATTAAATTTGGTGACTTCTGAAGGCAATATGTTGCACTAGTTTTTAGTTAGGGGTATCAGAATAATGGGGGGGGGGGGGCTGAATACCAATGAACGCCACACTTTCAGATATTTATTTGTAAAAAATTTTGAAAACCATTTATCATTTTATTTCCACTTCACAATTATGTGCCACTTTGTGTTGGTCTATCACATAAAATACATTTACGTTTTTGGTTGTAACATGACAAAATGTGGAAAATTTCAAGGGGTGTGAAAACTTTTTCAAGGCACTGTAAGTATTTGCAAAGCGTGTACTGCTACATTAGATACAACTAATAGTTCAAACATTGCATTCCAAATTCTTCAGAAATGTTTCGCAAACCCATGTCGGAAGCCGAACACAAATGTCTGCTACATAATGATCCTTATGTATAATATAATTAAACTGTCAAGGTTCAAAGACTTAAAAATAGTGCAGGGCCCATGCTACAATTATTCCACCACTGATAAGTATTCATATTAGGATTTAGGTACATAGTAATTCTCTGTGTACAGTATTTGCGACACATTCCTGACAGATCCATTTAGTCTAATTGGAATATTCCTTTCTGGCGCTGCTAAGAATTTTAACCCATAGAATTTGCACCTGCTGTATGCTGCTGAATACAGCACTAGTGGACAGTGAATGCCACACTGCTGCACTACATGAACTAGGAGCTTTGTACTCAGCGTGAAGTGTATGCCAGTGATCACATTCAGCCTACCTGCACACACTCCTTATTGTCTGAACATCATTGCTCTAGACTTCACTTATAATGAAAACACTGGACCATGTCTGTGTAATGAGTGTCAGTACAGTCATGTGTAACCTTACCCAGGTACATACAGGATGATAAAACAGGAGCCAACTTGAATACAGTTGTCTGGAACTGGACTTTAATTTGACAAGTAAAATTATCTTTTGAATCTGACAGAGGTAACTCTGATGGTACACATAACACAAGTTATTAACATTGGGTAAAAAAAACTAATTTTTACAAGTAAAATTATTTTCCTACTGATCCCCTTAGGTAACCAGTCCTAAGTAACTCCCCCTTACCTTCTCCCTTTAACCTTTTTTTTCTACTATGTTTTTATTTCTGTTTTTTTTTTTACTGTAACTTCATCTTTGGAATATGTAACATGTTCCACTTGTATTTTTAACATGTAACCTGTTCTGTGAATGAATGAACTACAAATACGATTGCTACATCCAAAGGCTTGTAGTTCTCAATGAACTGCAAAGGCTTTGGTGAGAGCTTTCTCAGTGCATTGATTCTTCCTTCAATTCAGCAACCATCTTCCCATAGGTAAGGGCAGACAGCTGTACTGAGTGTCTGTGTCTGCAGGATCCTGGCATTGCACCCATGTTCTGTTGATTGTGGGTGTAATACCTTACAGGCTGCATAGTAAAAAAATAGATGCACATTTTTTTTTCCTGCAAAAAGATGTGCATTTGTTGTCTTTAATTTTATAAAAAGTGAATTTAGCCTTTAATCATTAATATATATATTTTTTATTTAATTTGCTTTCTTTGGGGTTTTGTGCTGCATTAAAAAAAACAACTTAATTTGAATTTGTTTAATTTGTAATAATGATTCATTTGTAATATCTCTCAATGCTTTGTACTAGTAATGTAATGTTATTTAACAACAGGACACATTATAAAATAAAATGTATATCTTCTATCTACAATAGCACTAATTTTCCTTAAACAAACAGTGGTCAATGTAGAAAAAAGTGTATTTAACATTTTTTTTGTACATCTTTTTGATTATAGATTGCGTAGATACAATAACATAAGCAAAACAATATCACCAATATCCTTGGTTTTCCTTAGAAAAAAATAAATTAATATATATATATACATATGTGTATGTTAAGTAGTGAAATAGTCATCACTAAATATAAAGGCCCTTAGCAGACATTTAAACATTTCTCTGATGCAAAAGGAATATACAGGTATGAGCTCTAAAATGGGTAAGTGATGTGGAGTCACAGGCCTGGAACAACCATGAAGTACATGAGGGTCAAAAAGGAATCAGAATTCTTTATCTCTATACCTGTTCCAGGTCAGTGGCTCAGACAGCATTAAGGCCCAAGCAGAGCATGACAGCCAGAGAACTAGCTTTCTCAAAAGGAAAGTTCAGCCTAGGCACCCTCCATAATCGTTTGAGTATAGTATTTACATATCAGAGGTGGAAATATTTCAAACAGATGAGCATGGAAAATCTTGGAGACATTACTCAAATCTGTTAGGTTGTGAGAGACTCAATAGGGATCAAACAACCTGTATTTGAGCTTGTGGAGAATATGTCTGTCTCCATGTTGAACTTTTGTACTTGGCAGATCTCAAGGCTGTTTAGGGTGGTCCATTAGGAGTAACCAGATACTGGTGAGACAAAGGGTAGGTCATCTCAAAAGATGTGAAGTGAGGCTGGGGCACCCATGTAGATGAGGAAATTGCAAAGACTTCTTATATACAGACCAATTGTAATTAAGTAAGAAATGGCTTCCCAGAACAGGAAAAACATGAAACGACTCTTTATATAGCAACAGAAGATTTCTCATAAAACTAACCTTTGTGGGCTTCACATAAAATGGATTTTTGTGTTAGTCAAAATATTGTATCTTTACTCTGCATAAAGACTGCTAATCATTAACACGTGTTGCATTAGAGCAGCCCATTCATTTTGCAATAAATTATATTGAGCAGAATTAAGCGTGGCACAAATGATTTGTCTATATATTGACAGTACATGACATTGTAAAGACAAGCATCAAAGTGAATTCAATGGCTATCCCATTTATGTATCAATAAAGAGTTCAGTGATAGATACTGAAAACTGTCTGCAGAAGTTTTTCATTGATGCTCTGTGCCACATGTTGGCAAGGCCCCTGGACATCCCAGAGGCTTGCCTTCTGCCTTTCAAAATCTTTAAGAAGAAAAGGATTATAGAACAGAAGGTGGCAATCATTTTTAGCAGTAAGGCCTTGTTTACACGGAAGATGATCCCATATAGCAGGGGTATGGAATTAAAATTCACAGAGGTCTGGTCAGTAAACTTTTTATTCAGCAGGGGTCCGGGTCTCATATTGTGCTAGATCAATGATATCACAGGCCCTCCCCATCCATAGATTAAATGTTCCCCTTTACATTACAGCCCCCTTTATATTGCAGTCTTTTTCACATCACATTCTTGCCTTTACGCCACAGCACCCTCTTGTTACATTGCAGACCCCCCCACTTTACATCACAGTGCCCCACTTTATATCATACCACCCCCACATTACAATATAGCCCCCTTTTACATTACATCGCCCCCTACACATCATAGCACCATTTTGCATTACAGTGCCCTTTACAACACAACATGCTCTTTACATCACAGCACTCTCCTTTACAATATAGCTCCCCTTTGCATTACAGCACCCCTTTATAATACACCCCTTCTTTACAATACAGCCCCCCTTTACAGCACTGTCCTCCCCATACATGACAGTGTCCCCGTTACAGCACAGGTCCCCTTTGCATCACAGTGTCTCCTTTCCTTCAGTGTCCCCAGTCCCCCTTCACATCACAGCCACCCGCCTTATATCACAAACCCCTCTTTCTTGTATACTAGTCCCCTTCACAGTGCCACCCCCCTTTCCTTGCATCCAAGTCTCCTTCACAGCCCCCCCATACCCCAGTTTCCTTCACAGCCCCCCTTTCTTGTATCCAAGTCCCCTTCACAGCTCCCCTTCCCTGCACAGCCCTCTTTCTTGTATACAAGTCCGGATAGTACTGTCATTCAGTCCGGGTTCAGACCACAGTCCGCCATTTAGTGACGCCTGCCATATAGAATGAATGGGACATTTTTTGCAGCGCCTACAACTTCCATTTTCTGCATGCAGGCAACTCATTGAAGTTTATTAGGACATGCATCTGCACAGATACAGCATGCAGCTACACTTGAAACTAAACAATCTTTTTTTGAATAAACTGGCCTTCTAAAACCCTTGTTTGATCTCAGCCTTTTTAATACAAAAAGTCCAAAATTAAGGAAAGGTCGTAGTCTAATTGCCATTGTGCTGTAAACAGGAGTTGATTTATAACTGGTGCACACTAAGGACATTGTGCATTAAGAAGATGTGAGATCAGCGAGGAAGTGCCACATTATAAAACTAAAATCTGTACACATACAGTACAATCTGAACATATATGCAGATGTTTGATTTTGCTGATGGCGTTTATATTTAACTTGCACTAGCTAACCTATATCTCTCAAGCTTGTGAAATGGAAAAGATGGGCACCTGTTAGAAAAAAGTATGTAGTCAAAAGAAACACATGGAAAATAATACCCAAAAAGGCTTTATTTTTTCACCACGACAAAAATATTGTGTGAAAGGTTCGGAATTGTAAACACTTTTTGATAGATGAATAGTACATTTTTTATACAGGGATATACATCAGACCAAAATGAGTGACACATCAGGAGCAAAGAAGGGCAGAGGACTACAGAGGGTCAGTCCCTGCAAATCAGGAATATTTGGGAGCTATGGCTACTTACTGAGTTTTGTACTGTAGCTGTCATTTGAAAGCAGACAACTATCTAATGGATAGGTGAGAACAGATATGAGAACCTTTAGGCTTCAAATTGGTAATCTGTCTATGTTTAAAGATGAGTTTAGGGTTATTGATCTCCTAAAATATCATCTACAAGACATTTGACAGTTTCAATTAAAAACA
Organism: Staurois parvus; assembly: GCF_062004578.1. Taxonomy (NCBI): domain Eukaryota; kingdom Metazoa; phylum Chordata; class Amphibia; order Anura; family Ranidae; genus Staurois; species Staurois parvus. Next base: position 2,355,306 of record NW_028318954.1, read on the forward strand.
TTATTATAGTGCAATATGAAAGCATCAGGAACTGACAGGTGTACTTGTGAAATCCTCAGGACATGGTTTGCACGTCTAATCTTCAATTATGTTCTCACTGGCTGCTTTCATTATGCTCTCCACTACAACAAATCTTTGCGACTGCATAATGTTGTATCTCTCATATTAAAGGCATGCATTTTCTTCATGTGATGAGTTTTGAGGCATTGATTTTTTCCCTTCAAGAAATAATACCATCTCTGCCTTGTGTTGGGGTCTGGAATTTGATTACCAAAAATTCTATTTGCACAAGCCAAAGTGTGTACTATTTCAGTCCACCAACTGAAAAATGAAAATTGTGATGAAGTGCAAAGTCCTTAATGATCCACTGAAATCACCACGTGAACAACATAAGGATAATTGAATGAATAAAGTGCACTCAGATATCACCACGTGCTCCAGAGGAAAACCTCCCCCAATTCAGTAGCACTCACCAGATATTGTGGCCCATCCAAACCTGATAGGCAATAGCGCTTATGGTGAGTGTCAGCATAATACAGATCATCAATCAACAAGCCCTTCATCAATTAGAGACTGATATGATGGCAGGACATCCTCCAAATTATTACACTTTTGCGTGTGTGACACCTTTTGATATATTGATTTGACTGCACAGTTTGCAGCAATTTTTTTGTTGCAGGGCCTGGTTCCTTTATTTGTGACTTCATATTCAGAATAACATTTTCTGCTCATTAGTTTATGTCTAAGGCTAGGTGACTGCCTGAAAGCCAGTACTGGGGGTTGTTGGAGTATTTTTTTCAGAGTTTCATCCACTGTCATAAGTGGTTGTAAATCTTTGATTATTATCTTTCTTATCCCTTCTCATGGTTACTAGAGGTACGTAGTTATTTGGGGGGTTTTTTCTCTTTGTATTGGAGATTTTCTCTTTTGGTTTTCAGGGCCATGTATATGCATGTGTTTGTAGCATTCTCCTAGTTAGCCAGGGGGAGCTAGATGATCATACACTATCACAGCTTCAACTACCACCTCTCTGCCGACGACACACAAATCTATCTTTCAACCCCCCACCTCACCCCATCGGTCTCCGCCCGAATCACACACCTACTGAGCGACATATCAGACTGGATGTCGTTCCACTTCCTTAAACTGAACCTCTCCACAACCGAGTTTCTTGTCTTCCGACCAGCCCGGACACCACCCCCCACTGACTTCTCCGTCACATCCAACAACGCCACCATCAAACCCGCCCCACAAGCCAGAGTACTTGGTGTCATTCTGGACTTCAACCTATCCTTCCAGCCCCAAGTCCAATCTTTAACAAACTCGTGCAGACTCCACCTCCGCAACATTGCCAAAATATGCACGTTCCTAACCCCAGAAACCACTAAACAGCTCATCCACTCCCTCATCATATCACGACTCGACTACTGCAACTCCCTCCTCACTGGCCTGCTTCGCTGCTGGCTATCCCCGCTTCAGTTGATCCTGAATACGGCTGCCAGACTCATTCACCTTTCCAACCGCTCCATCTCCGCCACCCCCCTCTGCCATTCCCTCCACTGGCTTCCGATTGCGCAACGGATCAAATTTAAAATCCTAACACTGACGTACAAATCTGTCCACCATACTGCCCCGTACTACATCACTGACCTAATATCCAAGTACTGCCCAGCACGCACACTCCGCTCCTCACAAGACCTCCTTCTCTCTAGTTCCCTGGTCTCCTCCTCCCATGCCCGCCTCCAGGACTTCTCCAGGGTGTCACCCATCCTCTGGAACTCCCTGCCCCAACCCATCAGATTATCACCTACTCTCCTCTCCTTTAGGCGCACCCTGAAAACCCATCTCTTCAGGGAAGCCTACACCACCCCCTCCTAACCTGCCGACCTCCTCCACTCTTCCTACCACTCCATCCCCCACAGCTACAGTTGTGTCCAAAATTATTCAACCCCCAATGCTGTAAAGGGGTTTAGGGACTATAGTGTACATTTGGAATTGTATTCAGAATCAAATCCTACAAGGACGTTGTAACTACCCAAATGCAACTAAAATGACATCAATTGTTTATGTAATACAGTAGTAAATGGTTCTTATGTGGTTTCTTCATTGCCACAATTATTCAACCCCTTAAAGACTACCACTCTGAAGAACAGAGGTTCATACAGGTGCTTTCCATCAGGTATTGAAAACACCTGTGGATGTCACCGAGCAGCAATCAAGCATAATAAGCACCAATTAGGCAGCTTTAAAATGACTGTGATACTCAGCTCCTTCTAGACATTTACTGGTGTGGTTACAAACATGGTGAAGGCAAGAGAATGGTCCAGGAAGACAAGAGAAGAGGTGATTTCTCTTCACAGGAAGGGCAATGGCTATAAGAAGATTGCAAAGATGTTAAACATACCAAGAGACACCTTAGGAAGCATCATTCGCAAATTCAAGGCAAAGGGCACTGTTGAAACGCTACCTGGTCGTGGCAGAAAGAAGATGCTGACTTCGACTGCTGTGCGCTACCTGAAGCGTAGAGTGGAGAGAAGTCCCCGTGTGACTGCTGAGGAACTGAGAAAAGATTTGTCAGATGTGGGTACAGAAGTTTCAGCCCAGACAATAAGACGCACACTGCGTAATGAAGGCCTCCGTGCCAGAACTCCCAGGCGTACCCCCTTGCTGTCTCCAAAGAATAAGAAGAGTCGACTGCAGTATGCCAAAAGCCATGTGGACAAACCACAAAAGTTGTGGGATAGTGTTCTGTGGACTGATGAAACAAAATTAGAACTGTTTGGGCCCATGGATCAACGCTATGTTTGGAGGAGGAAGAACAAGGCCTATGATGAAAAGAACACCTTGCCTACTGTGAAGCATGGTGGAGGGTCAATCATGCTTTGGGGCTGTTTTGCTTCTGCAGGTACAGGGAAGCTTCAGCGTGTGCAAGGTACCATGAATTCTCTTCAGTACCAGGAGATATTGGATGGAAACGTGATGCAGTCCGTCACACACCTGAGGCTTGGGAGACGTTGGACCTTTCAACAGGACAATGATCCCAAGCATACCTCCAAGTCCACTAGAGCATGGTTGCAGAGGAAAGGCTGGAACATTTTGGAGTGGCCATCGCAGTCACCAGACTTAAATCCGATTGAGAACCTCTGGTGGGACTTAAAGAAAGCAGTTGCAGTGCGCAAGCCTAAGAATGTGACTGAACTGGAGGCCTTTGCCCATGAAGAATGGGCGAAGATACCCGTAGATCGCTGCAAGACACTTGTGTCAAGCTATGCTTCACGTTTAAAAGCTGTTATAACTGTAAAAGGATGCTGTACTAAGTACTAAGATTGAATGTCACTTGGGGGTTGAATAAAACTGATAATGCTGTGAGCACAGAAAAGACATTTGTGGTTATTTCATTATAACTGTTATGTTATATTTGTCTGACCTACAAGTGCCTCTTTAATGTAAATGTAAGCAAGATGACTGAATGATCAAAAGCAATGTCAAACTGGCCAAAACACTCAATTTCAGTGGGGGTTGAATAATTTTGGACACAACTGTATCTCCTCCTGTACCACTATCCCCTCCCTCCTAGATTGTAAACTCGAAAGAGCAGGGCCCTCAATCCCCTCATGTTTTGTATTGTATTGGTATTGTTCTGTCACATGTTCTGTCCCCCTTTGTAATGTACAGCGCTGAGCGAACCATTGGCGCTTTATAAATACTGTATAATAATAATTATGTTTTAGTTAGGAAGGCTGAGTAGCAGCCTGGGCAATAGTCAGTTGGGTCAAATTTGCGTCAAGGCTGAAAGGCTCTGCAGATCAGTTCCTTGATACCTATAGACAGAGCTATGGAAAGGTGGATCACTCACTGGCCTTCAGAGCGAGGACCACCTGTACAGCCAGGAAAGGAGCCAGCCCAACAGAAGGCCTGAAGGCAGCCATCTACCTAATTTTGCTTGCAGGACTGAGACTAAGCGATTAGTCCCACACCTGGGGCCAGATAAGGAAGAAAAGAGCACTCTGGTGGGAAACCTGATTAGCTCCTTACCTGGATCTGTTTCATTTAAAGTGGCAGTCACTGGATTCCCTTGCCCAGGGATCCCCTTAGGCAGCTAGATAAGAAGAGGATTTTCTGGGGTCTGGGATATTACACCAGGAGAGAATGGATAGCTCTTCAAGAAGAGTTTATGCTGTATAAAGATTTGTACATAGTTGCTAAGGAGTTTGTCCTCGGTTTGCAGTTCCATTAGACATCCCATACCCAATACCTCTTAATAAAATATAAAAACCATGCTCAAGGACTGTTTACTGACTCTGAATGCAAGCCTATGGAAATGTGTGTTGCCTGGCTGTGCAGGACTATAGGAGGACTCAAATCTTCAGCAACTCCTACGGGGGTAGTCCTATATATTGACACTTCGAACGATTGATGTGCTGACCAAAAAGGGAACTCAGTATATACACCCCAATAAATTGTCAAAAATAGATTTATTAACTTTGTAATGCAAGCATACATTGAAAACTCCAAATTCCAAGTCATAACAACAGGTAAAACCCAATTACAATCATTGTCTAAATAAATCTAATTGTAAAACACTTAATAAAGAATGTTATATTAACAGTTACCCAGTACATATCAGGTTTGGGAATCTCTGAAAGGCAATTATGTAGACAATTATCACAAGCATGTATTAACATAAGTCTTATTTAGGGAAACTTAGGTTTATCATTTAAAAGGACATTATAGATCAGTGTGTCTTTAAACAAACAGGACATGCTGCATTTACACATGCTGACAAATCCATATTCTGATAGCAACATTCTTACATTGAGTAACACACAAACATGTTTGAAACCAACAAAAACACAGTTAAAATACACAAAAACATACATAAGTGTTTGCAATAATATGCATTAAAAAAACAACATATTTGCTAATGTAATAAACAGTTACATTTTGAACTTCAAAACGGAGAGACCAAAGAAAATAGTAATTGTGGCATGTGCAAAAACTTGAACACCCTTGCAAGTCAGTATATGATAATGCCAGATTACAAGTAGTAAACTCCTTTTGTACCCAGTTAAGGGTTTTTAAGTTTTTGTCCACTCTTCTTTGAAGATCACTTTTGTTTTTGAGTTAATATTGGGTCATCTTGCATCTACAGCATGTTTAAGATATACCTACAGAGGATTGTGAGGGCCATTCTAAAACCTTCACCTTGCTTTTTTTCATGAAGCTCACATGGTTTTTGAGGTATGTTTAGGGTAGGGAGGCTCAACCTCTTGAACAGCAAGGGCCACTTAAGTGATTTGGTAACTGGTTGCAGGGCAAGATGAAATTAAATTGTTCCTGAATGTAAAATGTTTTATTTTGATTAGCATAATTAACTTTTCTTTCTTCAGCCGCTGAATGCCAGCTGGAGGGAGAGGAGAAGCCTGATTTCATTGGTTGCAAGAGGAAAATGCAGAGGATTGGTTTCCGCATATGCCGCTTTTCCTGTCCAAGTGTAAAACAGAATGTAACAGAGATGCTGCACGACCACTGGAGCATTGAGCGGGGTCACCATTGCAACCCCTGATGCTACACCAGTGGTTGGGGTGTGTGGTAAAAACACATCTCAACTATGGGGTTTTACCCCCCCAAACTGCAAATCTAAATGAGCCCTTACTGTCCTGAGCCCCCTATAAGGCTACTTACACACTGATCCACGGGTGCAGCACATTGCACCTGTAGCTTTCCTGCAAGTTAACGGCACTTTGCCATAGACGACTTCTATTATACAGTTGCAAGAAAAAGTATGTGAACCCCTTGGGATTACGTGGAGTTTTGCATGAATTGGGCATAAAATGTGCTCTGAACGTCATCTAAGTCACAACAATAGAAGAACACAGTCTGCTGAACATAATACTACACAAACATTAGATGTTGCCATGGTTTAATTGCACATAACATGTAAACATTCACAGTGCAGGGAGGAAAAAGTATGTGAGGCCCTAGCTTAATGACTTCTCCCAGAGCTAATTGGAGCCAGGAGTGAGCCAACCTTGACTCCAATCAGTGTGATGATATTGGATGTGTTGCTGTCAGCTGTCCTGCCCTTAAAAAACACACACCTGTTTTGGGTTTATTGGTTTCAAGAAGCACTGTCTGATGTGCACCATGCCTCGCAGAAAAGAGCTCTCAGAAGACCTACGATCAAGAATTGTTGACTTGCATGAAGCTGGAAAGGGTTACAAAAGTATCTCCAAAAGCCTTGATGTTCATGTGTCCACGGTAAGACAGACTGTCTACAAATGGAGAAAGTTTAGCACTGTTGCTACTCTCCCTAGGCGTGGTCGTCCTGTAAAAATGACTGCAAGAGCACAGCGCAGAATGCTGCATGAGGTAAAGAAGAATCCCAGAGTGTCAGCTCTGGCACATGCTAACATTTTTGTTGACACATCTACAATAAGGAAAACATTAAACAAGAATGGAGTACATGGGAGGACACCACAAAGGAAGCCATTGCTGTCCAAAAAGAATATTGCAGCACGTTTGAAGTTTGCAAAAGATCACCTGGATGTTCCACAGCACTACTGGCAAAATATACTGTGGACAGATGAAACCAAGATTGAGTTGTTTGGGAAGAACACACAACACTATGTGTGGAGAAAAAAAGGCACAGCACACCAACATCAAAACCTCATACCCACTCTAAAACATGGCGGAGGGAGCATCATGGTTTGGGGCAGCTTTGCTGCCTCAGGGCCTGGACGGATTGTTGTCATTGATGGGAAAATGAATTCCAGAGTTTATCAAGACATTTTGCAGGAAAACGTATGACCATCTGTCTGCCAACTGAAGCTCTGCAGAGGATGGGTGATGCAACAGGACAATGACCCAAAGCATAGAAGTAATTCAACAAAACAATGGCTGCAACAGCACAGAATACGCCTTCTGGAGTGGCCCAGTTAGAGTCCTGACCTCAACCCGATTGAAATGCTGTGGCATGACCTTAAGAGAGCGATTCACACCAGACATCCCAAGAATATTGCTACACTGAAACAGTTTTGTGAAGAGGAGTGGTCCAAAATTACTCCAGATCGTTGTGCAGGTCTGACCTGCAACTACAGGAAACGTTTGGTTGAGGTTATTGCTGCCAAAGGAGGGTCAACCAGTTATTAAGTCCAAAGGTTCACATACTCTTTCCTCCCTGCACTGTGAATGTTTACATGTTATGTGCAATTAAACCATGGCAACATCTAATGTTTGTGTAGTATTATGTTCAGCAGACTGTGTTCTTCTATTGTTGTGACTTAGATGACGTTCAGAGCACATTTTATGCCCAAGTCATGCAAAACTCCATGTAATCCCAAGGGGTTCACATACTTTTTCTTGCAACTGTATAATAGAAGTCGTCTATGGCAAAGTGCCGTTAACTTGCAGGAAAGCTACAGGTGCAATGTGCTGCACCCGTGGATCAGTGTGTAAGTAGCCTTATAGGGGGCTCAGGACAGTAAGGGCTCGTTTAGATTTGCAGTTTGGGGGGGTAAAACCCCATAGTTGAGATGTGTTTTTACCACACACCCCAACCACTGGTTACAGACAGTGAAAATTGCGACTTGGAAGTGTTTTGCTATTTTTTAGGGAACAATTAGGCATCATTTTCAGATACTCACACAGTTGCTTAAAGGAGCCCATGGTCCCATTAAAGTAACAGTAATAAATTTTAATCAAATCAGGAACAAAAGAACAAGCATAAGTAACCACACCTAAGCATAAATGTGGGACTATCTTTCCCGGAAAAAAGGGACTTTATATGTACCTCACAATGGGATAAATATGCAACATAAAACTATAAAAAAATATAATATTTATTAATCCATCCAGTTAAAATAGACATTTTACATAAAAACAATGAATGTCATGGTCTAGCATCAGCATACAGTCTTTTACGTTTGTGATGAACAAACAATAAGCGTATAGGACCAACGCATTTTGCTGCATTTGCTTCCTCAGGATCCACACTTGAGATGCAACACTAAGCCATATCAGATCAGATCACCTAGCATGAAAAGATTGAAACAGTATACATCCTTCCTTGTGGGGGAGAAGAGGATCACATTACCCAAATGGAACCAAATTGGAGATATTAGGCAAAGAGCAGGATCAAACTCTGAATGAGGGAGAGCAGGGATCAGCTTGTTATTAGGTACATAACACTCCAGGCTGTTCCCATACAGCTCCTATCCTAGATCCAATTACACACTGCTCATATACCCATGGCCATCCAAAACTCACTCCCACAATGTTATTCACAAGTATAAGATCAACCAAACCAATAGATGGTAACTTCCAGAACTGAATTGACTGTCAACCATCTTGTATTTGTTTTTATGTAAAATGACTATTTTAACTGGATGGATTGATAAATATTATATTTTTTCATAGTTTTGTGTTTTAAATTAATCCCATTATGAGGTACATATAAAGTCCCTTTATAGTTCCACCTTTATGCTTAGGTGCGGTTGCTTATGTTTGCTCTTTTGTTCTTGCTTTGATTGGACGTTTTGGACCACAATGTGGATACTTCTAACTTGGCTCCTAATCGCACATTGTTTCTTTCTTGCTAGTCCAAAATTTTACATGTCAGAGATCTCTGCAACATATGACAACACCTAATGGCTTTTAAGACCTCTTGAGGTAATTAGGGTTAAAATTTTGAAAACACAAATAAAATGTAAATGAATTAAATATATATATGTACAAATATATTGTTTTTAATGCACCGTATACCATAGTAGTTAATCACTTACATATTTAACTATATTTTCAATTTGGCCAGGAGTGTTTAAACTTTACTGTGCAAATGTATTTAAAATGCATGTACTGTACCGTAATATTTACCAGTACTGCCTCCCTTGGATAGGAGCTTCTATTTCCTAGAGAGCTACAAGCACCAGTAAAATCTTTTGTGTGGATTGGATGTCTGTGTCTCCCTGCTGTACACTGTTGTTGCACACTCTGGAAATGACATCAATAGGTGTCTATCGGCCAGTTTTTTTTTTTGTGACATGTAAAACCACTACAATAAAAATATATGCATTAGATCATGATGTTGTTACTTAATTGATTGATGTAGAAGAAACTATTTGAACATGAAATGAGTGGTGTGAGTGTAGGGCTTTCAGCAGCCTGGTGAGGGAAACAGAAGGAATCATGGGAGATTCATGGCTATTCAACCAAAAATACACAAAGCCTCAACATTGCTCCCTCTCAACTTCAATATTCATGTAAACTGTCAGATACCTAACTGTTGACAGCTGTCCTGCTTACCAAGAATCCCAAGGTGGATCACAGTGTACTAGAAATGCACATATAACACCTGGCTTTTGCCAAAACTTTAGAGTTATGCATTGTCGCAACACTTCCGTATGCAATTATAGCGCTCCACTGCCCTGTAGTAGAAATTTGTTTGGACAATGAAATGGTGGGGCAATCCCCTGTTCAATAAATTCATCACCATGTCAGTCAGAAACTCTACCACTACAAACACTTGGATGGAGATTTTTGGGTTTATTTCCTAAAGGTAAATAGGCTGTTCGCTTTTCAAGATCATTTTTGCTTTGCAAGGAAATTTTCCCCTAGCTTAGTGAATGTGATGGAATTGTGAAAATGTGATGAGCATTTTTGCTTGCACATGATTGGATGATGGAAATCAGCAGAGCTTTAACTCATTCACTAAGCTAAGGAAACTTTACCTTGCAAAGTCGACAGCCTATGTGCTATTAGTAAATCAACCCTTTTATGCGGTCTTTTCATCTAAGCAAAAAATACCCATTAATATTAGGAGTGTTTCCAATCTTTCTGTTCAAAGCTCTGGGTTATTTTTGGAAGTGGGCACTTTTTGTTTTCTATTACACAAATGTAAAAAAAAGTTGCAAATCTTTCTGCAAATCTTAGACTATATGCCAGCTGGTAGTTGTACTTTATATAGGCAGCTTTAAACAGAAATTTACAATTCACACCCCAGTTTGGGAAGTTATGGTAATGATGCTGAGTAGTTCTGCATTTATAAATACATGAACTTTATATTAATATATGGATGTTTTTATGTCACATGATATTTATGCCAGCGTTAGTAATTATACTTCTGCAAACTGTGTTCCACTTTTCTCTTATGAAAAGCTACTGTTTGAAAACGTGTAAGTTGTCTTAGTTTTTTCTTAGTTGTCTGAACCTGCTCTTACTAATGTCATAATTTGAAGGCACGTGCATTATGAATGTACTCCCATAAGCCAAGCTAATATTAACAATTGTGATTGTAAATTTTACTACAACTTATGATAACAGTCAACACAATTCTAAGATATGTACAGTGGTTATTGCTGTTGAGAACAAAGAGTTAAAAATTAAAGTGACATTACACTCTGTGATCTTAATGCTAGATTATGAATGCTGTTCAAGCTGGGGAAGCCAAACACCTGCAGTCACCAGGGAGAAAAGTGCAGGCTGCCTAAGGTGCTTATCTGAAGTCATGCATATATAAAATCAAGGAAGCGCCACACTCTTGTCCAGTCAACCTAGTGTTGACTTGAAAATAGATTCCCCCATGAGTCTTTACCAAAGCCACACCGCCTGACATGTTTCGCTCTGTCCACTGTCTATCTTATGATTTAACTCCGGTGGGTGGAGCAAAACATGTCAGGGAGTGTGGCTTTAGTGGAGACTCATGGGCTGAGGTGTGTGACACGATTTATTTATATGATACTAAGCTCTGGTTTAAAAAAACAAATTTATATTCAAGTATGTACACCTAACTACAAAAAGTAACTTGTATTGCTCTCAAGTCACTTCAAAATCTTAGAATTCTTTTTTTTCTATTTTTTTGCTGCTGTAATCCAGCTTCCTGTTAGAGGATGGCTATGTTCATTCTCACACACTACTATGACTAGCTGTTTTTTGCCCACATGCCCAATATTATCATATTTGTTCTTCATATAGTGTCATGATTGTTTATTGGCCAGGCATTGTCTTCATATTTTCTCCCTGTAAAGGTCTGTCACTATGAAACAACTTCTCTAAAAACTTTAGGCAATGCCCAGTTCACTGTACTGTAGTGACCACTATCCTTACCTTGCATATTCTCAGGATCACAAGGTTACAAAAGTTCCCAGCCATGCCAATAGGATGCTTGCTGTCAGCATGCAACCTCCAATGAAAAAGCAGATACGTGAATTAGCTGGTGAAGGCTACAGCTGCCATTTTTTGCACTGCTTGTTCAGATGTTGTCAAAGCATGCTGTGTTACATTTGGTTGAATGTCAAAATAGCTCTGACAATGTTCATCTATTATAAGGGAGAAACTACCTGACTACTGACCCCAAACAATGCTATAAACAACCCCTACTCACCCATACACCACAATTCATCCATAAGGACAGCCAAGCTGAGAAGTAGGGATTTTTGGCATGACATGCAAAGACATTTGGTATGAGATAGACCGCTCAACCCCAAGACCTTTTTATAGACCTCAGTCAGCCCCAGAATATCTGAATGATAAAGCAATTTTATAAAAGCTCTACCACTCATGTCATTTACTGCGAGAATGAGCTGTTGGTGACAATAGGTGGTCTGCTTTAAAAGCAACTTTACAGATAAGAGACTGGAGAGATGGTTTACCATTTCCTCAATTAGAGAGTGTTTGGAGTCATCTCAACATCTTCTGCACCACCTTCACCCTGCAGTTCTCTTGTTCAATTTAGTTAGAGCTGGTTCACATATATGCGGATTGAATGCGGTTTGAAGCGCATCCAATCCGCATGACAAGTGAATTAACATTGCTTCCAATGGTGCCTGTTCTCGTAGGACTGGTCTACTGGCAGTGCGGATTCAGTACGGATTGAAAAAGAGTCATATCCGATTTCTGAGCAGTGCAATCTGGTTCAGGTACGGATTGCAGGCTTATTGACTTCTATGGGAACCACTTCTGAATCACATGTCATGAGTTTGTGAACATGATTTCAGGCTGCTTTCCTTTCCTGATCCTGATTAAAATCTGACCTGATCTTGGTCTAAACCTGACCTGAACTGTTGAACAACTACTGTGTCAATTAGGTGTAAAAACAGGGCTTCAGTTTGCACAGCATACGTGTGAATCCACATTCACAATTGTCCAAAGGAGGATAGAAGAGGAACACAAATGTGTACATTTATGGGACTGGTCTGGTCACAATATTGCATGGTACTCATGAACCTAGGTACTTGTTCTTTAGTGTCATAATACGGTAAACAGCTCTGGCTCTAGTAATACATTGTGTACACCAAGCTCTGTGTCTGTTCCATCTGCTTTCATTATTTATGATACTGCACCTTAATGAGAGACAGTGCCTTTCACTTGTCAGCCAATTATTTTCATTTGCTGATACCAGAAATGTATACTACAGCACATTATGCATATATATATTTTTTAATATATCCGCTTTATGAAAATCAAATTGTGAGATTACAATTGTAATTATCCTGGTTTGGGAGTCATACTTTAGAAATAATTGGCTAGTTTGAATGTGCATGTTTTAGATAGCACAGCAGCTACCCTGTCTGATCTATAAATCAAGCATAATAAATATTTTTGTACGGTTCATTGCTATGAATCTAAAGACAGGTTGTTAATTGTATCTTGTCTGCAAAGACTTGGGAAAGTACAAAGTAGAGGAATATGACAGCATTGGTTATCTGAGCTCACATCTATAAACTAGACAGCAGCCAGTCCCTTTGTACCTGGCAATACAGAGCTAATTAAGTATCATATAGGAGATAAGGCCAGTTTAAAGTCAAACACCAATAGTGGAAAAACATGATGTCATTTTAAACAAAGCACCTTTGCAGCTAAATATAACTAAATACCTTTTTATCCTTTTCCTTACAATGAGAGCATCAGCAGTGTCAGCAATGTTGCTTTAGGCAAAAGACATAGGGGTCAATTCACTTAGTGTTAAATAATGACTGAAAAAAAGCGGTAAAATAACACATGCGGTAAATTTTTTGCAAATGTGCAATTCACTAAGAATTTTGTGGTAAATAACTCTTTCGGTAAAATATCTGTATTGCAGTAACTACTGCACATTTTCATGCGGTAATTTATTGTGCGGTAGCTGGTTGTTAAGGAAGCCAGCCGCGGTGTCTTTAACCACTTGCCTACAGGGCACTTTTCAGGTTTCAGCGCTCTCACACTTTGAATGACAAATGCGCGGTCATACAACATTGTACCCAATCTAAAATTTTATCATTTTCTTCACACAACTAGAGCTTTCTTTTGGTGGCATTTAATCACCACTGGGGTTTTTATTTTTTGGTAAATTAACAAAAAAAGAACGAAAATTAAAAAAAAATACACGTTTTTCTTTGTTTCTGTTATAAAAGTTTGCAAAAAAATAATTGTTCTTCATAAACTTAGGCCAAGATGTATTCTGCTACATGTCTTTGGTGAAAATAACCCAAATTAGTACTTATTATTTAGTCTGTAGGAAAGTTATAGAGTTCACAAACTGTGGTATAGATCTGAATATTGATCAATCCTGAAGTACTGACAGCCAATCTAATTTCTTGAGGTCCAAGAATGTCAAAACAGTACAGATATCCCCCAAATGACCACTTTTTGCAAAGTAGACAGTCCAATGTACTTCATAAGAGGAATGGCGACTTTTTTGAAGTTGTAATTTTTGTCATAATTTTTCGGAAAATGAAGAAATTAAAAAAATTATTTTCACTATTTTTTTTACACTGTCACCAGTGCAGTACAGCATCATCATATAACTGGCATGGCGGTGATCAGGGACACTGACTGGTGACAGTTTGGAAAAAAAATATTGATAACTTATTTTTGTATTATTTTTAATTTTTTAGGAAATTTTTTTCTCTTTTGTTAAAATTTTTTTTTCATATTTCACTATGACCAAAGTAGTATATTGTTACCATAGTAACATTGTACTACTTTAAGGAAGTGATCAGTATTTTTTTTTTTTACACAATTTGCTTATAGCAAATAATTACTTTGCTATAAGCAAGCATTTACCTGAATGAAATCGATTCATTCAGGGTGTTTTTTGGGGATTAGCTGTGATTTGACCACGGCTAATCACATAACACAGCTGGGCTGTGATTGGCCCAGCTTGTGCATGTGATCGTTGTGACCATTCACAGCTAGACACACTAGTATACAACTGATGGCATGAAAGGCAGCCATCCATTATATACAATTGTCATGTGACCTGCTGTGATTGGTCACAGCAGGTCGCATGGTACTGGCAACGGGGCCAGTACACAGATCTGTCATCGGACGTGTCCGAGGTACATGGCCGGTGACAGATTGCGCCGTAGTACGGCCCTGCAGGCATGTGCAATGCGTGCTCCGGAAAGGATGCCATATGGCATCCACCTGGAGGGACGAGCTGTTCGCCCTGCCGCCATCTGGCTATAGGCCAGGCAGCAATGGGTTAACAACGGATAACTCATCAGCTGTCAGTGGGTGTCCCACTGACAGCTGAATGAAAACAAAACATGCCAGCATTTATAAATCATGAAAAAAAGAGTGTGCCCTCTGCCCCAACCCTTACCAGGTCCTTTGGGTCTGGTATGAATTTTAAGGAAAACCCCACACCAAAATTAAAAAAAAAAATGGTGTATGGGTCCCCTCACAATCCTAAGGGATTTGGGGTCTAGTATGGATCTGGGGGGATCGCACACTGTTTTTTTTTTTAATTTTACCATGGGGTTCCCCTTAATATGCATACCAGACACCTAGGGATTGGGCAGGACCCCCTCACTGCACCTTAAAAAATACCGCATGTGATACGGCTAGCAAAACCCTAGTGATAAATATCGCTTTTTATTTACTTTCTGTTGTGTTTGTGAGTTGGACTTAACAGCTTACCTCACGGGGGTTTTATTTGCGGTATTTACTGACACATTTTTAGTTTTGCGTTAAATAAGACAGAATCGTTATTTTTTTTGTGAATTTGACATTTTGTTACCACACGCAATCATTTATGCAAATGAGTCACGTGACAGTGTTATCGCGTGTGGTAACCTTAAGTGAATTGACCCCATACTGCCATAATCCCAGTCTGTACAGACACAATGGCAACTTGCTGACTCAACAAGATTCATGGGCAGTGTCAACTTATTAAAAGACTCAGAATTAAATTCAATGCAGTTTATTTCAGGCAGGCAGATTCCAAAGGATATTTTCTGGGGTTTCTTAATGGTTAAAAGCATTTTGAGTTGAATTTTCTGGCTCTCTAAAAGAACCTCCTAAATCAGCAAGGGTAAAACAAAACTAACTTGGGAATTAAGGGGCTGGAAGTGTCTAGCTGAGGACTATACTAGCTAGTACAAAAATGGGAACATACAAAACACACTACACATGTAATAATAAACAGGTTGCTGTGTCAGCCCAGCATACTGACCTATGTGAATATGCCTGAGTGACAAGCGGTGACTTTGGGAAATAGAATGCTGAGGTGAAAGCGCAGGCTGCACAGGCATGGGTAGTGCTCAATCATGACTTTCTGGGGCTGCTAATCCAACACTTACTACATCTTCAGTAAGGAAAGGAAGAGCAATGAAATGAGCAGCTGAAAAAGTATGCATTCTTTTATGAAATGGAGCACCACCTGGTAATACTGATGCTGCTGTAATGATTTGGGATGCTCTTGAAAAAAGGTCTTCCCCTCCATTCATACCCCTTGAAATTTTCCACATTTTGTCATGTTACAACCACAGCGTAAATGTATTTTATTGGGATAATATGTGATAGACCAACACAATGTGGCATAAAATTGTGAAGTGGAAGGAAAATGATAAATGGTTTTCAAAATATTTAACAAATAAATCTGTGAAAAATGTGGTGTGCATTTGTATTCAGCCCCACTGTGTCAATAGTTTATAGAACCACCTTTCACTGCAATTACAGCTGCAAGTCTTTTTGGGGATGTCTCTGCCAGCTTTGCACTTCTAGAGAGTGACATTTTTGCCCATTCTTCTTTGCAAAATAGCTCAAGCTCTGTCAGATTGGATGGAGAGCATCTGTGAACAGCAATTTTCAAGTCTTGCCACAGATTCTCAATTGGATTTAGGTCTGGACTTTGACTGGGCCATTCTAACACATGAATATGTTTTGATGTAAAACATTCCATTGTAGCTCTGGCTGTATGTTTAGGGTCATTGTCCTGCTGGAAGGTGAACCTCCACCCCAGTCTCAAGTATTTGCAGACTCTAACAGGTTTTCTTCTAAGATTGCCTTGTATTTGGCTCCCTCCATCTTCTCACCAACTCTGACCAGCTTCCCTTTCCCTGCTGAAGAAAAACATCCCCACAACATGATGCTGCCACCACCATGTTTCACAGTGGGGATGGTGTGTTCAGGGTGTTGTGCGGTGTTAGCTTTCGACCACGCATAGCATTTTGTTTTTAGGTCAAAAAGTTACATTTTTCTCTTCTGACCAGAACACCTTCTTCCACATGTTTGCTGTGTCCCCCACATGGCTTCTGCAAATGGGACTTCTTATGGCTTTCTTTCAACAATGGCTTTCTTCTTGCCACTCTTCCCTAAAGGCCAGATTTGTGGAGTGCACGACTAATAGTTGTCCTGTGGACAGATTCTCCCACCTGAGCTGTGGAGCTCTGATCAATGCTCTCCTTGCCTGGTCTGTCAGTTTAGGTGGATGGCCATGTCTTGGTAGATCTTCAGTTGTGCCATACTCTTTCCATTTTTGGATGATGGATTGAACAGTGCTCCGTCAGATTTTCAAAACTTGGGATATTTTTTTTACAACCTAACCCTGCTTTAAACGTCTCCACAACTTTATCCCTGACCTGTCTTGTGTGTTCCTTGGCCTTCATGATGCTGTTTGTTCACTAATGTTCTCTAACAAACCTCTGTGGGCTTCACAGAACAGTTGTATTTATACTAAGATTAAATTACACACAGGTGGACTGTACTGTATTTACTAATTAGGTGAATCTGAAGGCAATTGGTTTCACTAAATTTTAGTTAGGGGTATCAGAGTAAAGGGGGCTGAATACATATGCACGCCACACTTTTCAGATATTTATTTGTCAAATATTTTGAAAACCATTTATCATTTTCCTTCCACTTCACAATAATGTGCCACTTTGTGTTGGTGTATCACATAAAATCCCAATAAAATACATGGTTTGATTGTAACATGACAAAATGTGGAAAATTTCAAGGAGTATGAATACTTTTTCAAGGCACTGTAAATCATGTTTCATTCATAGAAGCCTTAGCAACAGCTTCTATGAATGGAGGTGCTGGAAAGGGCAGGCATAGTCGGGCACTCTTGATAACTGCTTGTCACAGTCCTTTAGTTCTATTAACCCCCACTGCACCAGAAGGTTATGGCGGTGGGGGTGGGTGGAATTGGAGGGAAAGATTTAGGTGAAAGGAGGATGCAGCAGTACAAGGGACACATGTCACAAAAGGTAAAGAAATGTCCTTTTTGCTGATTTTTTCTTTTAGGTACACTTAGATTTTAAAAGGTTAGTACACCTTAACTGACTTGCAAAAAACACCCCAAAGCATTACAGCATCTTCAGTACATTAACATGTAGTGCTCTATTAGGTAAAATGCATTAATTTTCAGCTGCTCATTTTATTTGATGTAAGTAATGTCCCCTGTGCTGATTATTTACTTTTTGTTTAAGGTAAATATAGGCTTTAAAGCATATGCAAGTTCTCACTGCAAAGCTTCCTTCGTAGTTTCTCATGTTTCCCCTTTTGAACTTGTATGGTCTTTATTACTCCCTGTTTTCTAGTCTCAGTAAACTAACAGCCTCCTGTGGTCTCTCATGTTCACACTCTATCAAGTCTCATTTCTACGTGTGGACTTTTTAATAGTCTGAATACTCTCCTCTAGATGAGGATAGTGGTCTTGAAATGCTTGCTCCAGTTTCTAGGTTTTAAAGGTTTCCTTCCCTTAGCTATTTCTTTTCCACTGTTCATGTGTGACCTATTAAAATTTGCATTTGTTTTTTGTAGAACCATCTTAAAAAATACTTTTCACAGAAACAGGTATCTAGTGCCTTATAAAAATTGCAGAAAAGACTTTGCACTTTAGCTACCTTAGATCACATAAGGACAATCACATTTTGGTTGGCAAATTTTTCTTGAAAAGGTTTGGGGTGACTGACGATCGCGGCGTCAGACCCCAGCCCTTCTCACCAAACTCGTGACCGAAGGACTAGCCAATCTAAAACTGCGCTGTCACATGCATAACAATGCCACGCCCAGCTTTACCCTGCACAAAGATTTTCCAACTAATGGACCACAACCTGTGTGGCGACAGCCTGGGAGCGATAGTGACTGGGTTAGGTTAATTACGCAATTAACCCTTCACACTGCCACCACCTCCTTTTTGTACAGAGAAAGAGGAAACTTGGCAATATCAGCAATAACACTATGATGTTTGAATAATTGTCGGTATACCACTCTCACCGCAGGCAGAGATATACCAAAGTTTAAAACACACACAGTAGCGCTTTTCAGGGGCAGGGATTCTTAGTTCGCATTAAAGAGCTTTAGAAACAGTTGAACACTTTCAGAAAGTAAGATTTATTACTAAAAGGTCAAAAGGGTGCAATAAAAATATTTACAGAAAAAGATGTAGCCAATATATATAAATATACAGAGAACAATAGCACAGCAAAGAGATAACAGAAAAGAATTTAAATAGATAAAGTACTTGCCGTCAACCTGGGTTAAGCAGATCAGGTTTCAGAGCAAAAGGGCCGTCTCCCAAGTTGGTTCCGATGTTAAAAAGGGAGAATTCTTCAACTTAGCTCAACTCAGCTTAATTTAGCTTTTTCTAGGAACTACACAGGGTGTCTCCTTGAAGCAGAGAACCAATCGTCTCATTTGGGGAGGGGGTTGTGTAGGCGGGGAGCTCAGGCTATGAGCAAAGCCTTCCCAAATTATACTATGGCCAATAACTTTTCCTAGGTACATATGACATTCTATCCACAAGTAGATTAATACGCAGAATCTTCTGCTGAACGTCTACATATGAAATATGAGATACCTGCTTGGATGGTTAAGGAGATATAATTTTCTGCTCTCCTGTATATGCCAGCTAGGGGGTGTAATATACCAGGCGACTTGTCTTAAAGTGAGCAGTCTGAATATGTGCTCCATGTTTGTGTAAGTCTTTCCTATTTGGAGATATAAAATTATATGGAAACCTGGGTTTTAAAATGTAAGTCTGTTTTACGACTCCATGGAATGTCTTTTGAAGCTCAGTGAGGGCTCGGTTTATGGCTTTACGACATCCCAGATTGCGAAGCTAACAGGCATCTAGGCACCAGTTTGGCTGGGGTTTTATAGCCATGGAGCTCTCCCACTGGGGCCTGTTGCCTTTTGAACTCTGCATCAAACAGACCACATGTCACTTAACAGAGAGGGGGGGGGATTAGGAAAACTGATTTGGGAGATAGAGATACAAAATGGAGGGGTTTGGAGCAAAATGGATGACCGCGTCCATCTCTGTGTGCATGATTGCTACAGTGACCACTTGGACATCATGTTTGATCATGTGTTTTTGCTTCTGTCACTTTATGCTCTACCGTTTATCCACAGATCAATATACTTGTACCGTGAGTAGTTTGAATGGCACCCCAAGCACCAGCATTTTAGCATACAGTAATGCACTGTAATGTGCTACCATGTGTATGGTGTGCTGTGTCATGAAAAAAAGGTGCAGGTACGTTTTTCTGTCCGTTTAACTGTGTTGGCAGCCCATTAAAACTGAATAGCTGGCCTTAACATAACACACAATAACATGTTCACATTAAGTGTAAGTAAAGACCTGGATTAATATGATTAAGGGATACCCAGCAATATCTCATTCATGCCCAACAGAATTTGTCAACTCTGAAAGAGAACCACATTCGGAAGATACACCCAGAACAGCTGGATAGTGGAGTATCTGGGGTCTGGGGTGGTACAACAGGAGATGCTGGCTAGATCTCCAGAAGAGAATCTTTTGCCTGTGTACCTAGTTGCTAAGGAGTTGTCCTCAGTTGCCATTTCCTTTGGGCATCCTATACACCCTTTACCCCATTCAAGTTCATATTCCCCTAATAAAGTCCAACAAAAACAAGCTCAAGGCCTGGTTATTATCACCTGGATGCAAGTCTGAATGGAAAATGCAAGTTGCATGGCTGTGCAGGACTATAGGAGGACCTAAAACTTCAGAAACTCCTAAGGGGGCAGTGCTACAGATATAAACAAATTTATTTTAAATATAACTACACTATTAATACAATTATGCTGTTGCACATTTTGACTTATCCTATGAAGAATTTACAGCATGATAGCTTACCATTTATGAAGATAAATTTTGTTTCCAGCAACACATCCAGGCTCTTTATTCATATCCTTCTTTGCTGCAAACAAACTGGTACTGGGCAACACTAGTGGGTACTGTCTGGAGACAGAGGACCTTATCCTCATTGAACTGAATAACCAATCCATCTCTTCAGAACAGATTTTTCATAGCACAGCAATTAGTACTCCAGGAGCCAGGAGACAGCATCCGTTCAGTAACTTATGCACAGCATTAGTGAAAGGCCTGCATGACTGGGTTTGCTGATGCAGGGCTGTGGGTGAGAAAGGGTTAAGTGGGGTCGTGTTTAAATATTGACAACCTTACCTTATTGGAAGATCATGGGGTGTGGTGGGGAGGGGTCAAACCAGGCTGGAGAGGGGTTTTCCCAGCATCCGCAGCGTTGGAGAAGCTTCTCCCACCCGCCCTCCCCCTTTTTTCTGGTTTTAGTTGGGTAGTTACTGCTGCTCTGGTCTTGCAGATCAGAATGCTGACACGGTGCGTTTTGCTTTGGGGGGAATTTTTTGTTTTTTTACTATTGTTATAGTAGGAGGCATAGGTATCAAGGTTTTTGAAGGCGGGGATGGTAAACAGTTTAAAATAAATAGGGTTGGGCCTGTCTTAGGTATGGGTGTACCTTCCCTACTAAGCGCAGCAGAAATGGGTTCTTGGATTGGTGGGGCTGTATTGAATGGTGATTCAGGAAGGAGTTGTCCCCGAGCTGATGTATGTGCGGCTGGGGGCCTTAATTTGTAAGATGGTGTCAGATACAGCCGGGTATTAGTTTTTAGTGCCTTCAAAAATCTATAATTTATGGTAATTGTTTGTTATGGTTTTTACATACAATAAAAATGTATGTATGTATTTGGTATTGATGTTATTTAAATAAACTAACTGCTATGGCCATTTAAATTCCAAAGTTAAGTGTTTTGTGTTTTTTTATTATTATGTTAATGGTAGGTGTGGGGGGTGGTTTTTAGAAGTGGTGGTTGGTGTCATAGCAGCTGAGCTATAGGCAATACCCCAGTCATGCATGCAGTATTGTTTAAAACAGGAATTCACATCAGTGTAGGTAACTCATCAGGTTGGTTGGGAGGGTGTTGCTACAAGAATGAATGTGTATGTAGCACCCCCTGACCCCTCTGAAGCATGGTGGTACCTCCAGAGTCAGGGTGGGCTGCCATTTCACCTCGGAGTGTATAATACTTAAGCAACTGAGGGATGGAAAATTACATCCAAAAAGTGAAGAGCTTCTTTTCTAACACTATAATTAGAGATGAGCGAAGAAATGAAAAATTCGATTCGACTGATTCGGCGAATTCGTGGACAATATTCGATTCGAGTCGAATAAATTCGCTGTGAATTTAACTTAAAAAAGGGTGTTTCTAGGCTTCAGAGAGACTTAATATTAGTGCAGAACACTGTACCTTTAATTTAAATGCCCTTGGAGTCTGCTGGGGAAGAGAAATAATACTGTCTGTCAGTATGACATGCAGATGAGTGCCGTCGATCTTAGAATCACTGCACACTTCACTCCTTTGGCCAGTCACGGGGCCAAAACCAGTGTTTGGAGCCACAGTGTGGCGGTGGAGGCAGCAGCAATGGGAGGCCATACAGCAACCTATGACAAAATGGAAACCAGCAGGAGCGTGAGGAGACCTGAAAGTGGCACATGGCAGAGTGGGAGCAATGGGAGGCGGTACAGGGACCCAGGTCACACTATGGGCCCAGCAGCAGCGTGACCAGGCGGTACGGGGGCCCATGTCCGATATGGGGCTTGGTGGCACCTATGGAAGGCCTGTAATCTGCCAGCAACCTATGACAAAATGGACAACCGCAGGAGTGTGAGGAGATTTCAAAGTGGCACATGGCAGAGTGGAAGCAATGGAAGGCCGTACAGGGACCCAGGTCACACTGTGGGACCAGCATCAGCGTGAACAGGCGGTACGGGGGCCCATGGCCGATTTGACCTCATTCATCCCATAGTCCTGCCGACTCACGAATAGCGTGGCCTCCTCAAAGGGCCTGAGCAAGCGCAGGTGTCACACATGAGCTGCCAATGGCTGACATCTAAGTTACACAGGGAGTACCTTTATCCGCTTTTAACATCAGGAAATCTGTGATGGCCTTTAGCTGTTCGTAAAGGCGGTCTAACATATGTAGGGTTGAATTCCACCTTGTTGCAACGTCACAGCATGAGGAGTCGGTACGGGGGCCCATGGCAGATTACATGTCTGGCAGCAGCTATGTGAGGCCCGTAATCTGCCTGCACCCTATGTCAAAAAATTTAACACACCAGCAGTGTGAAGAGACCTGAAAGTGGCACATGGCAGCAGAGTGTGGCGATGGAGACAGCAGCAATGGGAGGCCGTACAGGGACCCATGAGAGACTCTAGACTTGGCAGCAGCATGAGGAGGCGGTATATAGGGGCCCATGGCAGATTAGGGGCCTGGCAGCAGCTATGTGAGGCCCGTAATCTGCCTGCACCCTATGTCAAAAAATTTAACACACCAGCAGTGTGAAGAGACCTGAAAGTGGCACATGGCAGCAGAGTGTGGCGATGGAGACAGCAGCAATGGGAGGCCATACAGGGACCCATGACAGACTCTGGACTTGGCAGCAGCATGAGGAGGCGGTATATAGGGGCCCATGGCAGATTAGGGGCCTGGCAGCAGCTATGTGAGGCCCGTAATCTGCCTGCACCCTATGTCAAAAAATTTAACACACCAGCAGTGTGAAGAGACCTGAAAGTGGCACATGGCAGCAGAGTGTGGCGATGGAGACAGCAGCAATGGGAGGCCGTACAGGGACCCATGAGAGACTCTAGACTTGGCAGCAGCATGAGGAGGCGGTATATAGGGGCCCATGGCAGATTAGGGGCCTGGCAGCAGCTATGTGAGGCCCGTAATCTGCCTGCACCCTATGTCAAAAAATGTAACACACCAGCAGTGTGTGAGGAGACCTGAAAGTGGCACATGGCAGAGTGTGGCGATGGAGACAGCAGCAATGGGAGGCCGTACAGGGACCCATGAGAGACTCTGGACCTGGCAGCAGCATGAGGAAGCGGTATATAGGGGCCTATGGCAGATTAGGGGCCTGGCAGCAGCTATAGGAGGCCCATAATCTGCCAGCACCCTATGTCAAAAAATTCTACACACCAGCAGTGTGTGAGGAGACCTGAAAGTGGCACATGGCAGAGTGTGGCGATGGAGACAGCAGCAATGGGAGGCCGTACAGGGACCCATGAGAGACTCTGGACCTGGCAGCAGCATGAGGAGGCGGTATATAGGGGCCTATGGCAGATTAGGGGCCTGGCAGCAGCTATAGGAGGCCCATAATCTGCCAGCACCCTATGTCAAAAAATTCTACACACCAGCAGTGTGAGGAGACCTGAAAGTGGCACATGGCAGCAGAGTGTGGCGATGGAGACAGCAGCAATGGGAGGCCGTACAGGGACCCATGACAGACTCTAGACTTGGCAGCAGCATGAGGAGGCGGTATATAGGGGCCCATGGCAGATTAGGGGCCTGGCAGCAGCTATGTGAGGCCCGTAATCTGCCTGCACCCTATGTCAAAAAATTTAACACACCAGCAGTGTGAAGAGACCTGAAAGTGGCACATGGCAGCAGAGTGTGGCGATGGAGACAGCAGCAATGGGAGGCCATACAGGGACCCATGACAGACTCTGGACTTGGCAGCAGCATGAGGAGGCGGTATATAGGGGCCCATGGCAGATTAGGGGCCTGGCAGCAGCTATGTGAGGCCCGTAATCTGCCTGCACCCTATGTCAAAAAATTTAACACACCAGCAGTGTGAAGAGACCTGAAAGTGGCACATGGCAGCAGAGTGTGGCGATGGAGACAGCAGCAATGGGAGGCCGTACAGGGACCCATGAGAGACTCTAGACTTGGCAGCAGCATGAGGAGGCGGTATATAGGGGCCCATGGCAGATTAGGGGCCTGGCAGCAGCTATGTGAGGCCCGTAATCTGCCTGCACCCTATGTCAAAAAATTTAACACACCAGCAGTGTGAAGAGACCTGAAAGTGGCACATGGCAGCAGAGTGTGGCGATGGAGACAGCAGCAATGGGAGGCCATACAGGGACCCATGACAGACTCTGGACCTGGCAGCAGCATGAGGAAGCGGTATATAGGGGCCTATGGCAGATTAGGGGCCTGGCAGCAGCTATAGGAGGCCCATAATCTGCCAGCACCCTATGTCAAAAAATTCTACACACCAGCAGTGTGTGAGGAGACCTGAAAGTGGCACATGGCAGAGTGTGGCGATGGAGACAGCAGCAATGGGAGGCCGTACAGGGACCCATGAGAGACTCTGGACCTGGCAGCAGCATGAGGAGGCGGTATATAGGGGCCTATGGCAGATTAGGGGCCTGGCAGCAGCTATAGGAGGCCCATAATCTGCCAGCACCCTATGTCAAAAAATTCTACACACCAGCAGTGTGAGGAGACCTGAAAGTGGCACATGGCAGCAGAGTGTGGCGATGGAGACAGCAGCAATGGGAGGCCGTACAGGGACCCATGACAGACTCTAGACTTGGCAGCAGCATGAGGAGGCGGTATATAGGGGCCCATGGCAGATTAGGGGCCTGGCAGCAGCTATGTGAGGCCCGTAATCTGCCTGCACCCTATGTCAAAAAATTTAACACACCAGCAGTGTGAAGAGACCTGAAAGTGGCACATGGCAGCAGAGTGTGGCGATGGAGACAGCAGCAATGGGAGGCCATACAGGGACCCATGACAGACTCTGGACTTGGCAGCAGCATGAGGAGGCGGTATATAG
Source organism: Staurois parvus (assembly GCF_062004578.1). Taxonomy (NCBI): domain Eukaryota; kingdom Metazoa; phylum Chordata; class Amphibia; order Anura; family Ranidae; genus Staurois; species Staurois parvus. The sequence continues at coordinate 2,380,475 of NW_028318954.1, forward strand.
GGGCCCATGGCAGATTACATGTCTGGCAGCAGCTATGTGAGGCCCGTAATCTGCCTGCACCCTATGTCAAAAAATTTAACACACCAGCAGTGTGAAGAGACCTGAAAGTGGCACATGGCAGCAGAGTGTGGCGATGGAGACAGCAGCAATGGGAGGCCATACAGGGACCCATGACAGACTCTGGACTTGGCAGCAGCATGAGGAGGCGGTATATAGGGGCCCATGGCAGATTAGGGGCCTGGCAGCAGCTATGTGAGGCCCGTAATCTGCCTGCACCCTATGTCAAAAAATTTAACACACCAGCAGTGTGAAGAGACCTGAAAGTGGCACATGGCAGCAGAGTGTGGCGATGGAGACAGCAGCAATGGGAGGCCGTACAGGGACCCATGAGAGACTCTAGACTTGGCAGCAGCATGAGGAGGCGGTATATAGGGGCCCATGGCAGATTAGGGGCCTGGCAGCAGCTATGTGAGGCCCGTAATCTGCCTGCACCCTATGTCAAAAAATGTAACACACCAGCAGTGTGTGAGGAGACCTGAAAGTGGCACATGGCAGAGTGTGGCGATGGAGACAGCAGCAATGGGAGGCCGTACAGGGACCCATGAGAGACTCTGGACCTGGCAGCAGCATGAGAAAGCGGTATATAGGGGCCTATGGCAGATTAGGGGCCTGGCAGCAGCTATAGGAGGCCCATACTCTGCCAGCACCCTATGTCAAAAAATTCTACACACCAGCAGTGTGTGAGGAGACCTGAAAGTGGCACATGGCAGAGTGTGGCGATGGAGACAGCAGCAATGGGAGGCCGTACAGGGACCCATGAGAGACTCTGGACCTGGCAGCAGCATGAGGAGGCGGTATATAGGGGCCTATGGCAGATTAGGGGCCTGGCAGCAGCTATAGGAGGCCCATAATCTGCCAGCACCCTATGTCAAAAAATTCTACACACCAGCAGTGTGAGGAGACCTGAAAGTGGCACATGGCAGCAGAGTGTGGCGATGGAGACAGCAGCAATGGGAGGCCGTACAGGGACCCATGACAGACTCTAGACTTGGCAGCAGCATGAGGAGGCGGTATATAGGGGCCCATGGCAGATTAGGGGCCTGGCAGCAGCTATGTGAGGCCCGTAATCTGCCTGCACCCTATGTCAAAAAATTTAACACACCAGCAGTGTGAAGAGACCTGAAAGTGGCACATGGCAGCAGAGTGTGGCGATGGAGACAGCAGCAATGGGAGGCCATACAGGGACCCATGAGAGACTCTGGACTTGGCAGCAGCATGAGGAGGCGGTATATAGGGGCCCATGGCAGATTAGGGGCCTGGCAGCAGCTATGTGAGGCCCGTAATCTGCCTGCACCCTATGTCAAAAAATTTAACACACCAGCAGTGTGAAGAGACCTGAAAGTGGCACATGGCAGCAGAGTGTGGCGATGGAGACAGCAGCAATGGGAGGCCGTACAGGGACCCATGAGAGACTCTAGACTTGGCAGCAGCATGAGGAGGCGGTATATAGGGGCCCATGGCAGATTAGGGGCCTGGCAGCAGCTATGTGAGGCCCGTAATCTGCCTGCACCCTATGTCAAAAAATTTAACACACCAGCAGTGTGAAGAGACCTGAAAGTGGCACATGGCAGCAGAGTGTGGCGATGGAGACAGCAGCAATGGGAGGCCATACAGGGACCCATGACAGACTCTGGACCTGGCAGCAGCATGAGGAAGCGGTATATAGGGGCCTATGGCAGATTAGGGGCCTGGCAGCAGCTATAGGAGGCCCATAATCTGCCAGCACCCTATGTCAAAAAATTCTACACACCAGCAGTGTGTGAGGAGACCTGAAAGTGGCACATGGCAGAGTGTGGCGATGGAGACAGCAGCAATGGGAGGCCGTACAGGGACCCATGAGAGACTCTGGACCTGGCAGCAGCATGAGGAGGCGGTATATAGGGGCCTATGGCAGATTAGGGGCCTGGCAGCAGCTATAGGAGGCCCATAATCTGCCAGCACCCTATGTCAAAAAATTCTACACACCAGCAGTGTGAGGAGACCTGAAAGTGGCACATGGCAGCAGAGTGTGGCGATGGAGACAGCAGCAATGGGAGGCCGTACAGGGACCCATGACAGACTCTAGACTTGGCAGCAGCATGAGGAGGCGGTATATAGGGGCCCATGGCAGATTAGGGGCCTGGCAGCAGCTATGTGAGGCCCGTAATCTGCCTGCACCCTATGTCAAAAAATTTAACACACCAGCAGTGTGAAGAGACCTGAAAGTGGCACATGGCAGCAGAGTGTGGCGATGGAGACAGCAGCAATGGGAGGCCATACAGGGACCCATGACAGACTCTGGACTTGGCAGCAGCATGAGGAGGCGGTATATAGGGGCCCATGGCAGATTACATGTCTGGCAGCAGCTATGTGAGGCCCGTAATCTGCCTGCACCCTATGTCAAAAAATTTAACACACCAGCAGTGTGAAGAGACCTGAAAGTGGCACATGGCAGCAGAGTGTGGCGATGGAGACAGCAGCAATGGGAGGCCATACAGGGACCCATGACAGACTCTGGACTTGGCAGCAGCATGAGGAGGCGGTATATAGGGGCCCATGGCAGATTAGGGGCCTGGCAGCAGCTATGTGAGGCCCGTAATCTGCCTGCACCCTATGTCAAAAAATTTAACACACCAGCAGTGTGAAGAGACCTGAAAGTGGCACATGGCAGCAGAGTGTGGCGATGGAGACAGCAGCAATGGGAGGCCGTACAGGGACCCATGAGAGACTCTAGACTTGGCAGCAGCATGAGGAGGCGGTATATAGGGGCCCATGGCAGATTAGGGGCCTGGCAGCAGCTATGTGAGGCCCGTAATCTGCCTGCACCCTATGTCAAAAAATGTAACACACCAGCAGTGTGTGAGGAGACCTGAAAGTGGCACATGGCAGAGTGTGGCGATGGAGACAGCAGCAATGGGAGGCCGTACAGGGACCCATGAGAGACTCTGGACCTGGCAGCAGCATGAGGAAGCGGTATATAGGGGCCTATGGCAGATTAGGGGCCTGGCAGCAGCTATAGGAGGCCCATAATCTGCCAGCACCCTATGTCAAAAAATTCTACACACCAGCAGTGTGTGAGGAGACCTGAAAGTGGCACATGGCAGAGTGTGGCGATGGAGACAGCAGCAATGGGAGGCTGTACAGGGACCCATGAGAGACTCTGGACCTGGCAGCAGCATGAGGAGGCGGTATATAGGGGCCTATGGCAGATTAGGGGCCTGGCAGCAGCTATAGGAGGCCCATAATCTGCCAGCACCCTATGTCAAAAAATTCTACACACCAGCAGTGTGAGGAGACCTGAAAGTGGCACATGGCAGCAGAGTGTGGCGATGGAGACAGCAGCAATGGGAGGCCGTACAGGGACCCATGAGAGACTCTGGACTTGGCAGCAGCATGAGGAGGCGGTATATAGGGGCCCATGGCAGATTAGGGGCCTGGCAGCAGCTATGTGAGGCCCGTTATCTTGCAGCACCCTATGTCAAAAAATTAAACACACCAGCAGTGTGAAGAGACCTGAAAGTGGCACATGGCAGCAGAGTGTGGCGATGGAGACAGCAGCAATGGGAGGCCGTACAGGGACCCATGAGAGACTCTAGACTTGGCAGCAGCATGAGGAGGCGGTATATAGGGGCCCATGGCAGATTAGGGGCCTGGCAGCAGCTATAGGAGGCACATAATCTGCCAGCACCCTATGTCAAAAAATTCTACACACCAGCAGTGTGAGGAGACCTGAAAGTGGCACATGGCAGCAGAGTGTGGCGATGGAGACAGCAGCAATGGGAGGCCGTACAGGGACCCATGAGAGACTCTAGACTTGGCAGCAGCATGAGGAGGCGGTATATAGGGGCCCATGGCAGATTAGGGGCCTGGCAGCAGCTATGTGAGGCCCGTAATCTGCCTGCACCCTATGTCAAAAAATTTAACACACCAGCAGTGTGAAGAGACCTGAAAGTGGCACATGGCAGCAGAGTGTGGCGATGGAGACAGCAGCAATGGGAGGCCGTACAGGGACCCATGAGAGACTCTGGACTTGGCAGCAGCATGAGGAGGCGGTATATAGGGGCCCATGGCAGATTAGGGGCCTGGCAGCAGCTATGTGAGGCCCGTAATCTGCCTGCACCCTATGTCAAAAAATTTAACACACCAGCAGTGTGAAGAGACCTGAAAGTGGCACATGGCAGCAGAGTGTGGCGATGGAGACAGCAGCAATGGGAGGCCGTACAGGGACCCATGAGAGACTCTGGACCTAGCAGCAGCATGAGGAGGCGGTATATAGGGGCCTATGGCAGATTAGGGGCCTGGCAGCAGCTATGTGAGGCCCGTAATCTGCCAGCACCCTATGTCAAAAAATTAAACACACCAGCAGTGTGAGGAGACCTGAAAGTGGCACATGTTTGAGGCATGATTCATGGCGGATTTAGTCAGTTGTGTCAGGAACTGGTGGTTTGAAATCCAGACTAATCCACGCCTGATTCATTTTCACAAACGTGAGTCTCTCCACACTTTGGGTGGACAGTCGTGTCCTCCGCGGAGTTACAATACCTCCTGCCGCACTAAACACGCGCTCCGATGCCACGCTACTGGCCGGGCATGACAGCCTTTCAAGGGCAAATTCAGCTAGTTGGGGCCAAAGGTCAAGTTTCGTTGCCCAGTAGTCAAGGGGATTGTCTACCTCGGTTGGCAGGGTGCTGTCCAAGTAGGCCCAAGCCTGTTGTTTGAGCTCCTGCTCCAGGTCCACCTGATGCTGCTGCTGCTGCTGCGGCTGGTTAGTAGTTTCCTCACTGCGCTGGTGAAGAAAGCTACTCATCATCGACTGCAGACTGAGGCAGCCGCTGCTGGTGGAGCTGCCACTGCTCCTACCACCCCACCCCTCCCCTGCTGCCATGCCAGCGGAACGCGAGCGCACAGGGCCCACAGTGTCTGAGGATGGACGTTGGCGCACAAAGGCAGAGACCAACTGACTACATAGGTGGTTTTTATAGTACGTAATTTTGGCCTCCCTCTCAGCAGGTGTGAAAAAGGCCACCATTTTGGACCGGTAGCGAGGGTCCAACAAGGTGGACAGCCAAAAGTCATCCCTCTGTCTGATGGTTATTATTCGGCTGTCGCTACGCAAGCAACCGAGCATGCTATGGGCCATTTGTGCCAAGGAATGCGAGGGACTCCCTGCCTCCATCTCCACAGCATACTGCCACGGTGCGTCTGGGTCCTCTGTCTCCTCCTCCTCCTCCTCTACCAGATGCTCCTGCTCCTCCACTCCTGTCCGCTGAGTGGAAAAACCACCCATTTCACTCAATAATTCCTGAGCACAAATGTCCTCCTCTACCTCCTCCTCTTCTTCCTGTCCTGCCCCCACAGGGGTCATGTGGCGTTGAGATCTGTGCGCCACGTCTACCGCACCCTGACCAGCCATTGTTAACAGCATTTGTTCCAGGACGTGCAACAGAGGAATGACGTCGTTCATCCCATAGTCCTGCCGACTCACGAATAGCGTGGCCTCCTCAAAGGGCCTGAGCAAGCGGCAGGTGTCACGCATGAGCTGCCAATGGCTGACATCTAAGTTACACAGGGGAGTACCTTTATCCGCTTGTAACATCAGGAAATCGGTGATGGCCTTTCGCTGCTCGTAAAGGCGGTCTAACATGTGTAGGGTTGAATTCCACCTTGTTGCAACGTCGCAGATCAGGCGATGCTGTGGAATTCCGTTCTGCCGCTGCAGCTCAATGAGGGTGTTCTTTGCGGTGTAGGAATGGCTGAAATGCATGCACAGTTTACGTGACATTTTAAGGATGTCTTGCAGTGGGATGGTGGATTTTAGGAACCGCTTGACAACCAGATTGAACACGTGAGCCATGCATGGCGCATGGCACAACCTTCCTTGACGCAGAGCAGACACCATGTTCTTTCCGTTGTCAGTCAACATGGTTCCGATTTTTAGTTTGCGCGGAGACAGCCATCTGTCGATTTCTCTGTTCATTACACTCAGCAGTTCCTCCCCTGTGTGACTACGTTCGCCAAGGCATACCAGGTGCAGCACAGCGTGACACCGTTGCGCCCTGCACATGTGATATGCCGGTCGGGTAATGGGACTTGGCACGGGGGTGGCGGCTGAGGACACGGCGGAAAAAGAGGTGGTAGAGGCGGACATGCTTGCTGGACCAAGGACGTGCAAACGTGGAGGCAAAAGCGTCGTGACCTGTCCAAGTTGCTGGTGCGGCTGTGCCGGCACCACGTTCACCCAGTGGGCCGTAAATGACATGTACTGTCCCTGACCGTAGTTACAGCTCCACACGTCGGCGCTGCCGTGCACTTTGGCAGAGACCGACATGCTCAAAGACTGGCCCACCATCTCTTCTACATGTGAATGCAGGGCTGGCACTGCCTTTTGGGCAAAGAAATGACGGCTTGGCACTCTCCACCGCGGCGCGGCACAAGCCATCATTTCTCGGAAAGGTGCTGAGTCCACCAGTTGGAAAGGGAGGGACTGCAGCACCAGCAACTTGGACAGGAGGACGTTCAGCTTTTGCACCGTCGGGTGCGTGCTCGCAAACTGTTGTCTCTTGGATACGGATTCCAAGAAAGACTGTTGACGGAATCCGAGAAGAGGAGTAGCAGGAGAAGGAGCATCTGAACGAGCGGAAGATGCCAATGAGCGACAACTCCCCTCAGCAGAGGTGTTGGAGCCTTGACTGGCTGATAGAGGGCGATTGACGACGTCGGGTGACGGAGCAAGTAACGGAGCGGGTGATGGAGCGGGGGCTGGGGCAGGCAGAACCGCCGTATGTTTATCACGGTTTTCCCAGGCCACCGAATGGTGACGCTGCATATGCTGACGCAACGCTGTAGTCCCAACATGGGCCCCCTGGCCACGCTTGCATTTCTGGCCACATAGTCGACATACGGCTACGTTTACTTCCTCGGGCGGCTTGAGGAAAAATTGCCACACCACCGAGTAGGAAACTTTGCCCCCGCTACTCTTCACTGGCTGACTGCTACTTCCTCCGTGCGCAACGGCACCACTACTGGCCGTGGTGGTAGGCTGCAGTGGAGCTGGTGCTCTACTCCGTGGACGTTTGGCTCCACTGACACTGATGCGACCCTGCTGCTGTCTCCTGGGCAACCCACCGACTGTTTTGCTCGCTGCCAAGCTGCCACCCTCTTCTCCTGATGATGCGGAAGAAATTGCCTGATGACGACGAGGCTGCCAAGTGCGATCAACCTCCTCATCATCAAGTAGGGTCTCCGCCTCACTACTAGCCCCCTCGGCTGCGTCTGGGTCAGGAGACAGACCTGTCTCTAGACCGGCTACCGAGCCACTCTCCTCGCCAGTACTTGTTCGCTTGGCTGCTGAAAAGGCCGATGTCTCCCCCCGTTCCTGACCGCCCTCTGTTAGCTCTTCCTCACTGTACAGTGGGGCTGAGCCCACAGCATGCGATACTTCGCTTGGTGAGGGAACAGCAAAGGACAGGGGCAGGTAGAGGACACGTGATTTCAGTGGGCTTGGTCCCGGGCCATGCCAACTAACGGTTGTGTCTGACGTACCCACCGACCGTTGGCTGTAGGTGTCAGAGGTGACCTGGGAAGAGGAAGACGACCGAGCCAACCAATCAATGACGGCAGGGTTGTCGGTGGAGACACGACCGCTGGATGACACCGGGAGCACTGGCCTCTGGCTGCGAATACTGCTGCCTCGACCCCTTCCTCTGCTGCCACGTCTGCTCGCTCCTAAAACATTGCCTCCTCTGCCACTCCTCTGCATGTTGTCTGACATACTATTTAATTCAACGATTAGGTGTCCCTGAGTAACAATTCTCTGGCACTCAGTAACAATTCTGTCTGTCCCTGAGTATGAATTCTGTGGCCCTGAGTAACAATTATGTGTCTGTGCGAGTAACAATTCTGTGTCTGTGCGAGTAACAATTCTGTGTCTGTGCAAGTAACAATTTTGTGTCTGTGCGAGTAACAATTCTCTGGCACTCAGTAACAATTCTGTCTGTCCCTGAGTAACAATTCTCTGGCACTCAGTAACAATTCTGTCTGTCCCTGAGTATGAATTCTGTGGCCCTGAGTAACAATTCTGTGTCTGTGCGAGTAACAATTCTGTGTCTGTGCAAGTAACAATTTTGTGTCTGTGCGAGTAACAATTCTCTGGCACTCAGTAACAATTCTGTCTGTCCCTGAGTAACAATTCTCTGGCACTCAGTAACAATTCTGTCTGTCCCTGAGTATGAATTCTGTGGCCCTGAGTAACAATTCTGTGTCTGTGCGAGTAACAATTCTGTGTCTGTGCAAGTAACAATTTTGTGTCTGTGCGAGTAACAATTCTCTGGCACTCAGTAACAATTCTGTCTGTCCCTGAGTAACAATTCTCTGGCACTCAGTAACAATTCTGTCTGTCCCTGAGTATGAATTCTGTGGCCCTGAGTAACAATTCTGTGTCTGTGCGAGTAACAATTCTGTGTCTGTGCAAGTAACAATTTTGTGTCTGTGCGAGTAACAATTCTCTGGCACTCAGTAACAATTCTGTCTGTCCCTGAGTAACAATTCTCTGGCACTCAGTAACAATTCTGTCTGTCCCTGAGTAACAATTCTCTGGCACTCAGTAACAATTCTGTCTGTCCCTGAGTATGAATTCTGTGGCCCTGAGTAACAATTCTGTGTCTGTGCGAGTAACAATTCTGTGTCTGTGCAAGTAACAATTTTGTGTCTGTGCGAGTAACAATTCTCTGGCACTCAGTAACAATTCTGTCTGTCCCTGAGTAACAATTCTCTGGCACTCAGTAACAATTCTGTCTGTCCCTGAGTAACAATTCTCTGGCACTCAGTAACAATTCTGTCTATCCCTGAGTATGAATTCTGTGGCCCTGAGTAACAATTCTGTGTCTGTGCGAGTAACAATTCTGTGTCTGTGCAAGTAACAATTTTGTGTCTGTGCGAGTAACAATTCTCTGGCACTCAGTAACAATTCTGTCTGTCCCTGAGTAACAATTCTCTGGCACTCAGTAACAATTCTGTCTGTCCCTGAGTAACAATTCTCTGGCACTCAGTAACAATTCTGTCTGTCCCTGAGTAACAATTCTCTGGCACTCAGTAACAATTCTGTCTGTCCCTGAGTAACAATTCTCTGGCACTCAGTAACAATTCTGTCTGTCCCTGAGTATGAATTCTGTGGCCCTGAGTAACAATTCTGTGTCTGTGCGAGTAACAATTCTGTGTCTGTGCAAGTAACAATTTTGTGTCTGTGCGAGTAACAAATCTCTGGCACTCAGTAACAATTCTGTCTGTCCCTGAGTAACAATTCTCTGGCACTCAGTAACAATTCTGTCTGTCCCTGAGTAACAATTCTCTGGCACTCAGTAACAATTCTGTCTGTCCCTGAGTATGAATTCTGTGGCCCTGAGTAACAATTCTGTGTCTGTGCGAGTAACAATTCTGTGTCTGTGCAAGTAACAATTTTGTGTCTGTGCGAGTAACAATTCTCTGGCACTCAGTAACAATTCTGTCTGTCCCTGAGTAACAATTCTCTGGCACTCAGTAACAATTCTGTCTGTCCCTGAGTAACAATTCTCTGGCACTCAGTAACAATTCTGTCTATCCCTGAGTATGAATTCTGTGGCCCTGAGTAACAATTCTGTGTCTGTGCGAGTAACAATTCTGTGTCTGTGCAAGTAACAATTTTGTGTCTGTGCGAGTAACAATTCTCTGGCACTCAGTAACAATTCTGTCTGTCCCTGAGTAACAATTCTCTGGCACTCAGTAACAATTCTGTCTGTCCCTGAGTAACAATTCTCTGGCACTCAGTAACAATTCTGTCTGTCCCTGAGTATGAATTCTGTGGCCCTGAGTAACAATTCTGTGTCTGTGCGAGTAACAATTCTGTGTCTGTGCAAGTAACAATTTTGTGTCTGTGCGAGTAACAATTCTCTGGCACTCAGTAACAATTCTGTCTGTCCCTGAGTAACAATTCTCTGGCACTCAGTAACAATTCTGTCTGTCCCTGAGTAACAATTCTCTGGCACTCAGTAACAATTCTGTCTATCCCTGAGTATGAATTCTGTGGCCCTGAGTAACAATTCTGTGTCTGTGCGAGTAACAATTCTGTGTCTGTGCAAGTAACAATTTTGTGTCTGTGCGAGTAACAATTCTCTGGCACTCAGTAACAATTCTGTCTGTCCCTGAGTAACAATTCTCTGGCACTCAGTAACAATTCTGTCTGTCCCTGAGTAACAATTCTCTGGCACTCAGTAACAATTCTGTCTGTCCCTGAGTAACAATTCTCTGGCACTCAGTAACAATTCTGTCTGTCCCTGAGTAACAATTCTCTGGCACTCAGTAACAATTCTGTCTGTCCCTGAGTAACAATTCTCTGGCACTCAGTAACAATTCTGTCTGTCCCTGAGTAACAATTCTCTGGCACTCAGTAACAATTCTGTCTGTCCCTGAGTAACAATTCTGTCTGTCCCTGAGAATGAATTCTGTGGCCCTAAGAATTCTCTGGCACTCAGTAACAATTCTGTCTGTCCCTGAGTAACAATTCTCTGGCACTCAGTAACAATTCTGTCTGTCCCTGAGTAAAAATTCTGTGGCCCTAATAACGTTTCTGTGGCCCTAAGTAACAATTCTCTGGCACTGAGTAACAATTCTGTCTGTCCCTGAGTATGAATTCTGTGGCCCTAACTAGCGTTTCTTTGTCCCTAAATAACGATTCTGTGGCCCTCATTAACAAGTCTGTGTCCCTGAGTAATGGTTCTCTGTCCCTAAGTAACTTCTCTCTGTCCCCAATTCTCGTTTCTGTGGCCCTAACTCTGTCCCTGTCCCTAGTACAGAGCGGTCTGCCTCTGTTCAATGACTGCAGGCAAATGAAGATTTCCAAAATGGCCGCTATATATACCTCGACCATTACACAGTGCTGGCTGGCTGGCTGCTGATTGGCTGATGCGATCACATGTCGTTGAGGAATGCATTATGGGGCAGCGCGCCTTGTCTGCGCGCCTTCCCCGACATCCCCGCTCCGTCGCCGCACATGTCAGCCGCCATTTTCGGAAAAATTTCGATTCGCGCGTCCGAATTAGGCTGTTTTTCGGATTCGGCACGAATCGAAATTTTTCCGATATTCGACTCGAATTCCACTTCGGATACTTCGATTCGCTCATCTCTAACTATAATAACAGTGGCGTAACCCTCTATGGTGCCTCTAAAAAAACAACTGTTATCTGTGTGTCTTAAATGCAAATGATGAACTCTGGGAAATCATACACATTCATTAAAGTAGCAAATACTGTAAATGGTATAAGTGCAGATAATGCACTTTGTGAAACCATACAAATTCATTAGAGTAGCAAATCATCCACATATATAAAGAAAATTGAAAATCCCCTTAATGAATAATGGTGAGAACCCCTCCTCTGAACAGAGTAACAATGAATACAAGAAAACACAAACATACAATTAAATTTAATAGTGAAATAATGGTGAAAACCCCCAATGCAAACAAAGCAATCTTTAGCAGCCTTTGTGTGTTAATAATGTGGACTCGTATAGTCCCATATAGAAGTATAAGGTGAAGAGCTGGCAACTCGCTCTCCTGATAAAAGTACTGTATTTATTAAAGGTATAGTGTGCAAGTTACAGCAGCATACACGTTTCATAGTCACGTATAGTCCTGTATAGTCAATGCAAATCCAAACACTTGAATTCTCCTTTGTGATTCACTTTAAAACACCTTGTATCCCACCACCAGCCAATATATGCGCTCACCTTTATTTTAGACCTATTCACAGGTCTAAATGCACCTTCTCCTCTGGGCGTTATATCCAATGGCAAGAAGCTTCTCAAGAATCGCCAACACTCCTCTTCGTATGAGAGAACTTGCTATGGGCTAAGTGGTCTTCAACATTCAGAAATGTGCTCAAAGAGGATTAAAACATCATCATAGTGCTAAATTGTATAAAAACTATGCTTTTATTTAAAAATATATAAAATACACTCACATTATACAGTGCACCAATGCCTGTGCACATGAATAACAGGCTTCTACAGAATAAAGGTGTGTTGCCCCCCTAAGATCATCTAAATATAAGCATCAGAATATACAGAGACCTTGGGACCTCACTTCCCATTTGGCGTAATGATGTCACAGACTCAGCGTGATGCATTTCTCCTTAAGGAAGCCATGTGACATGTGACAAAATGCATCACACTGGAGTCTGTGATGTCATTACATCAGACAGGAAGTGTGATGTCATTACACCAGACAGAAGGGAACTTGCCTATAGCCAGTTGCCTCATATGAGAAGGAATGTTGGTGATTCTTGAGAAGCTGCTTGCACGGGGGGGGGGGGGAAGGTGCATGTTATTTATTTAAGTGTTTCCTACAGTTCACACACTCATAGTAGTGCGGTGAAATAAACGCATAAATAATGAACATATGGGTTCCAGTCACTTTAAGTTGCAAAACAAAAAGGGAGCTTATTGGATAACACTAAGACTTCAGGGAGAAAGAGATAGCATACCAGTGCAGTCCAAGCTTCACATCCGAGCTTCTCCCATCCCCTCAAGTAATCTGGAGGTCCTCCATGGCTCCTTATTCCCCAGGCCCCACAGACTAGGTCCCAAATCCAGGCCTCTCTCCAGTCACATAGTCACCCTCTCAGGCAGCAGGTCTAAGAGATTTCAGCAGCCAAACACATCCCCCCTAGGCAGGGGGCCCAGGGGAGAACAGACTGATTTCCCAAGGTCACACCCTAGATACCCTCTCCCAGCATGCACCAGTGGCAAGGAAATTTCTACTGGTTGGCAAGGTAGAGATGAATATTCATAACTGATTAGTGCAGCTCTCATGCTATTGTGAGAGGTAGAAGTGCCACCTACTGACAACAGAAGAACACATACAGCAATCAGGGCCCAGGAGACATCCAAGAAGCTGTACAATCATATCAAGCTGACTGCTGCCTAGTGTCACTATATTCACACTTCTGCTTAGGGCAGGCTGGCTACATGTGCTTTTAGTAAGAGTAAAGTTTGATTCTGGAGTTGATGTTTGGATTCTCTATTACATGGCGCAGAGCAGCCATAGTATCTGTGAATTGGAATTAGTTCATACACAAAACAAAGGGAAATTGACATACTACATAGACAGAGATTAGGGTCAGTTAACTCTGACTGCTAGCTCTTTGGGCAATCAGCCTATTTGCTGTCTTTTTGTCTTAATATTGGAGGCTTTTTTGTCTTTCATTTTATTTTGTGGTAGGTTGTAGATCGCTTTTAGTCGCTGTCCTGTACATAGCAAACTATTTTGCTGCTTCTTTTTAAAAGAAATAGCTATTGTTCCAAGGGGTGGTATGTTGTAGTTTTCATTTAACCCGAGGGGTTACTGCTTTTTATTTTATGTTATTGGGGAATTTAATTTAGGGTAGAATGATTACTTTGCTGCTGCAAGTCTTCCCTCAAAAGAGTGGGCTTTATTTTCAGGAGTGGCATTTTGAGATTTTCATTTTTGGGTTTTTTTTGTTGTTTTATTTTATGTGTATAGGGCTTTTTTTTTTTAATTTTGGAGTACGTAAAGTGCAGAATTCACTTCTTACTGACCATCTGTTCTTTTAATTGTCTTTTGTTCAGAGCACTCTGCAGCATAATAAAAGGGAAAATAAACAAAAGACAACAACCTTTTACACCTAAACCACCTCACTTTATATCACTCACATTCATTTTACACCCCCACCCTCATAGATAAAATACAAATTAAGCATACACCAGTTAGGCCTATTATTCCTAACTAAAATAGTCCCACTGCTGGCCAATCCTATGTAGCACCCTCATATATAGGTGCTAGGATTAGTTAGATTTAGTGCTGGCTCACTGTGTTCATTGGAGCTGTGTGTGTTTTTAGTTAGGTAAATTTAGCTTGCCTCGCGGTAACCAGTGTGGCTGTAATTAGTGTGTTAGGCAAATCTAGCTGTGCTCACTGTATTCAGTGGAGCTGATTATTAGGTCAGTTCAGTGTTCTGAGCTGGTGCTAGCCTGATAGCTCCCTGTGCTTCCAGAGAGTGGTAGAATTCTCTGTCACATAGGCATGGAGCTATGCAGAGCAGTATATTTATGCAGCCCTAGCTAATCCTAGGGGGAAAAGCCCTGAAGAAATTTGGGTAACTGTATAAATACTTTGAGAGACTGGGCTTCTGGGTAATTTCCTGCTGAGGATCTGTCCAGCCTGGAGGGCTGCTGCCCTCCAGGACAATACTGCTATGTGATTGCTTTTCAAGAGGCCTCAGGAGAGCCTGGATGCTGAAGCTATACAGAGCTGACTGAGGGGCTGTCTACTAAAGATCTGGTCTGGTATCTCTAGAGAAAGGTGTCGCTTGGAAGTTGGAAGGAGGCAACCAACTGTCCCTGGACATTCTGTGAGTACAGACTGCCATGAAAGACCTTTTTGGCTGTTGCCACCCCTTAGTGGTGTGTTTGCTAAAGGGAACATTGGCTGGTATTCTGAAGAGCTTAGTCTACCTAGTTCTCTGTGAAGGGACTCTGCTCTTGTTGCTCTAAAGAAAGGAGTAAGTGTGCTTTTACTGCTTCTATCACAAAGCCAAGTCCACAGTTTGCTACATGCAATGACATCTGCTTCAGCCTCACAGAAATGAGTTCACTGTCCTCAATTTGTACATAGTTTCTGTTTTTAGAGTATCCCACTCCATTCCTTCATCTCTATCCAAGTTCTCCAAAAATAAAAACAACAAAAACAATACCCCTAGACTGGTTACGAAATAAAAGAGTTACTGTGTTTGTGTGCCTGACTGCAGGACAATCCACTGGGGATTTCCAGCAGCTCCTATGGGAGTAAGCACTACACTTAACCAATGGCAGGATAGATTTGCATCTGTGAGAATAAGAACAGTCATGGTTTTGATTTTATTCATTTCTATCTGTCGGCCCAAGTTGACTTATTTATATCAATATATATGAAATATACAAAGAGAATGTATTGCTGCTAAAGCTACCTGAAAAAAAGCCTTTTTTTCAAACTCAAATTATTTAGATTGTGTGTTCTTTCTGTATGTAAGTCAAGCTAATTGTAAAAGAAAACAAATTTGCTCCACAGCCTAAAATGCACTGCCAAAATACACAGTCGTCAAGACTGTTGGTGAAAATCATACGGTTCTGTAACACCATGTACAACTTTAAGGCATCCCTAAGCATCTTACTTAAAGGGTTTGTGTAATTTAACCACTTTCCCTCCTGAGGATTTACCCCCTTCCTGACCAGGCCATTTTTTGCATTACGGTGCTGCATTACTTTAACTGACAATTGCGCGGTCATGCAACGCTGTACCCAAATTAAATTTAAGTCCTTTTTTTCCCACAAATTTGAGCTTTCTTTTCGGTGGTATTTGATCATATCTTTTGTGCCGACAATTTGGAGAAAAAAACAATATTTTGGACTTTTTGCCATTAAACAAGTCCTGTAAAAAAATGTAAATATCAAATTTCGTCATAAATTTAGGCCAAAATGTATTCTGCTACATGTCTTTGCCAAAAAAATCCCAATATGTGTAAATTTTACATGAAAGGTTTATGTAAAAGTTAAAGCATCTACAAATGGGGGTATATATACTGGAATTTTTATTATTATTATTTTTATACTAGTAATGGCGGCGATCAGCGTCTTATAGCAGGACTATGGGACTGCAGCGAGCATTCTGACACTGTGGAGGAACTGACTAACTGTCACTGACATCCCCAGTGACACTAATACAATGATCAGTGCTAATAAAAATCACTGACACTGTACTAATGACACTGCGCAGGAAGGGGATAACTTTTGGATAACTTTTGGACAATCAAAGGGATAACTGTGTGCTGTCTGCTGTTTTACTAGGGAGGAATTCTGTTTTGTATCTCTCTGCTCTGCAAAACAACATGTCCATGCTGACAGGGGAGAGACCTATGTTGTTTATACAGAGGTCTCTCCCTTGTCAGCTTTACAAAAAGTTTGCCGAGTGATGGAAGGGAATCGCCAGCCGAGACTTGGTGATTGACATCCCTAGCCACCAATAGTGTGCATGCCCCTACCATGCAAATCACGTATATATACAGTGAAGGAAATAAGTATTTGATCCCCTGCTGATTTTGAATGTTTGCCACTCACAGTTTGGAATCTGATTGTTTGATCTGATTTGGAATCTGATTGTTTGATTGCTCCTGTGGACAGGTGTCTTTTATACAGGTAACAAAATGAGATTAGCAGCACTCCTTTTAAGAGACTGCTTCTAATCTCAACTTGTTACCTGTATGAAAGACACCTGGTAGCCAGAAATCCTGCTGAATGATAGGGGATCAAATACTTATTTCTTCATGAACATGCAAATCAGTGCATAATTTGTTAGACATGCATTTCTTTTGAATTTTTTGTTGCTTTTCTGTCTCTCAGTGTTACAATACACCTGCCATTCGATTTTTAGACTGATCATTTCTTTGTGAGTGGGCAAACATTCAAAATCAGCATGGGATCAAATACTTATTTCCTTCACTGTACGTGATTTTGGACAGCCCTGCCACCCTGTAGCAGTACTTCTACTATAGGGAGGCGGGCCAGCCATTAATACATTTTGGTCTTTCCTCCTAAAACTACCAAGAAGAAGTTTGAGTTAATCCAATGTACTCAACATTTAGCCTCCGACATAAAAACATTTTTAATTCTAGGTGTGATACTGAACAAGGTTCCTTTGTACTCCTTTGATAGTGGAGACTTGACTCAGAAAGCATAAAATAGGTTGAGGTGAATTCTTTTGTCATGTTGGAAAGCCTTTAGGTACAACATTGGAAACAATTTGTCATCCTTCCATACCTTCTGAGTTTGAAAAAAAGTGTCCTTTTTTTGTTTATACATAGGAAATGTGTAGTTGCAGTACAAAAGCAAAATTCTTCTATACAATTTAATGCTGTAAAGTCTTTTAAGAGGCTCTGATATAAGCATTGTATTCTAAAAAAATTTTCAAACTAACAAAAAGTATTTCTATTGCAGGTCTGTAATGTCCTTTTTAGTAAAAAAAAAAATCCTCTTGTCTTCTCCAGTGCTCATGATTCAAAGGTCTAGCAAGCGCTTGAAGAAGCAGTGGATATATTTTTCAGCAGATATTCAAAATTCCGTGAAAGCCTTTAATATACATTTGCTAGTGTATAAGGTCACCCACCTGTAGGTACTAATCTGATTAGTGTGAGATATTAGTTTTTTTTTAGAAAGAACCCATAAGGTAATATAAGTACTGAAGTGCAAGCGCTGTGTAGTACCAAGAAGTATCTATGTAAAAATCAATGTTTTGTTGCTAGAGAATGACTTAGAACCCCAAAACATTAAAGCATTATATATATATATATATATATATGCCAATCAGTAGTGCTAAATCACCTATTAAGAGGTGGAAAGTTCGGGGATCTCTTGATACCAAGCCAAGGTCAGGCAGACCAAGAAAGATTGCAGCCATAACTGACAGAAGAATTGTCTGGGATTCAAAGAAAAACCCAAAGTCAACCTCAAAAGAAATACAGGCTGCTCTGGAAAAAGATGGTGTGGTTGTTTTTAAGGAGTACAATACGGTGATACTTGAACAAAAATTAGCTGTTTGGTCGAGGTACCAGAAAGAAGCTTTTACTGCACCAATGCCACAAAAAAGCCAAGTTACAATATGCCTGACAATACCTTGACATGCCTAACCAGACCTTTTTGTGTCATTGATGCAGTAAAGGCTTCTTTCTGGCACCTCGACCATGCAGCTCATTTTTGTTCAAGTGTCATCATATTGTGCTCCTTCAAAACAACCACACTGTGTTTTTTTCCAGAGCAGCCTGTATTTTTCTTGTGGTTACCTATTGGTTTCCCTTTGTATCCCGAACAATTCTTCTGGCAGTTGTGGCTTCAATAATTCTTGATCTATCTGTACTTGGCTTGGTATCAAGAGATCCCCAAATGAGACAGGGTTTACGGAGGAGGGGGAGGAGCCTGGGCATGGCGCTGATCGTGAGATCGAGGTAAGATCTCACGGCACCCAGCTCCTCCAGCATCCCGTCAGCAGCATGGCTATTGAGGTTGGCAGGGGGACTCACCTGCAGCGGCTCTGGGTCTGGATGGTCTGTCTCCCGCGGACCTCAGTGGAGGGGAGATGCGGTCGAGCAGTCGGATCCGGGGGAGCGAGAGGAGGCGGTGAGTGCCGAGTCCTGGAAGCCGGAGCCCAGAGGAAGCCGGGCGGACACGTGGCCGAGGCAGAGGAGGTGTGTTGGCAGGGTGTCATAGAGAGAGAGAAGCCGGCCGGCTTACAAGGCCACACACTGCCGCGGTCATCTCTGTCTCCCTCACCAACCTCAAGTGAAAGTTATCCCCTGGGCTGCAGGGGAACTTTAGTGTCAGCATTTTTGACATGATCAGTCATATTTTCAATTTCTGCCAGGGTATGCAAACTTTTGAGCACAACTGTATATATATATTAGTAGAGACCCTAGAGAATAAAATGGAGGTTGTTGCAATTTTTTATGTCACATGGTATTTGTGAAGCGGTTTTCGAAATGCAATTTTTTTGGGAAAAAAATACACTTTAATGAATTAAAAAAAAAACAAAGCACAATATAATTTACATACAATGTAATTTGTATGTTTAGTGTGTCTTTCATCATACCCTTTGCCTAGATATTAGATGAAAGGAAGTTGCATTTACTGATAAAATTAAGAACCTGACAGTGATAGCAACCCACAGAATGAGTGGAATATTAATCATTTTGCATCATCGTACAGACCTACAGCACTGCTTGCAGCTGGTCAGGTCCGTATGCCGTACAGACCTGCATTCCTGCTTCTGCTATAAGCTCATGGTCACTTCAGTGTCCATAAACATATAGCAGAATTGTTCAGCAGACACTGCTGAACAAACCAATAACCAATCCACTGATAAGAACTATTCGCCTAAAATATGACCCCCCCCCCGTGAGCCGATGCCGTTGATGCATGCTTTCCTTGGTCTCTCAGGCTCTCGACCTCCTGCCACTGTTCTATGACCTCCCACTATTTTTAATCATTCTCTTGCAAAGCACCCCCCAGCACTGATTACCTCCCCACCTCCCCGCACTGATTGCCCCTCGCAACCCCGATCCCCTGTGACTACTCTGTAGCCACCAGATTCCCACCTCTCCAACCAGCTTCAGGGCAGTCACAGGAGCTTTAAAAATAATTTTTATTCCCCCTCACCATCGGTTCAACCCACCCGCAATGCACCCCCGCTTACCAGGTTCTGGCTGCCATTCCCTCCTCCCCCTTCGTCCGGCTGCAGCAGCTGCTTTGGGACATATACAAGCTGTCAAGATGAACAGTGGGGATGGGGAGGGGAGGATTGGTAAAGATTTGTTTACCACTCCCCCTTATTTTCTTTGAGTGGGCACAGTGAACAAACACTCTTGGTTGCTCTTGTGTCCATTCATCACTGGAACAGTGTAAATAGTGTTTACAATGCTTCAGTTTTGTGAATGTATAGGAGTCTCTATACAGACTCCTATTCATTCACGTACACTGCAGCTCAGGCTACAGAGAAAGGGACTATCTTCAATCCCTTTCTCTGTCTCAAAAAGGAGACACCAGGGATCTGTTTACACCTCTGATATCTCACCAAAGCTCCACCTACCCCCCCCCCCCAGAAAAAAAGTCCACAAAACATTCAAAAATGAAATTGTAAAAAAATATTTTTTTGAAAAATGTAAACATTGTAAGGCCTTTTTTTACACAGGCCATACTACAGCGTATGCCCCTGCAAGGCCGTGTTTACCTGCACACTGATGCACTGGCGTTCTGTGCATCCCTGTGTAGGCAGTCCTAACACAAACACAGCTCCTAATTTGACATCCGTGTGGGTCAGGTTGCATATCCATGAGCTCACACTATCTGTATTCGGGGTCATGCACCCACGGATGTCAGATTTGGAGCAGCGACTGTGCCCATGCAACCGCTGCATTCCAATTGACATGAATAGAACTGCCTGCTCTGGGATGCACGGAACACCTGTGCATTTCCATGCTGGTAAACACAGTCCTCTATGAGCATACATGTTAGTATGTCCCATGTCAATGAGGCCTTAGTAGTAATTTAGCAGGAATTTTATGTTACCCCCCCCCCCCCTTCCTGACCAGGCCATTTTTTGAGGTACGGCACTGCGTTACTTTAACTGACAATTGTGTGGTCATGCAATGCTGCACCCAAATAAAATTTACTTCCTTTTTTTCTCACGAATTGAGCTTTCTTTCAGTGGTATTTGATCACCTGCATGGTTTTTATTTTTTGCGCTATAAAGAAAAGACCAACAATTTTGAGAGAAAAAAATATTTTTTACTTTTTGCTATTAAACATGTCCAGTAAAAAAATAAAAAAAACACATTTTATCATAAATTTAGGCCAAAATGTATTCTGCTACATCTCTTTGGTAAAACATGTGGGGCGATCAAAGGGTTAACTGTGTGCTGTTTTACTAACTGCTGTGTGTGTGCGCTTCACTATAAGCACACTGCTATGCATGGCTCTGCTATCCAAAGCCATGCATAGCAGTGTGCAGGAGCTGATAGGGGAGAGAACTGTATTGTTTGCTTACCCGGTGATTGACAGCCGAAGCCGTGAACAGCCGGAAATGCAGAATCATGTATATATACATGATTTTGCACACCCCTGCCGCCCTGTAGCAGGATATCTGCTATAGGGTGGTGGGAAAAGGGTTATTGAACAATTGCACAACTATTGTGAGGCCTAAAAAATCAGTAGCACTTTCTTTTATTCATCAGGTCATGTGCTTTCAGAAAACATTTGGTTTGGGGGGTCTTTTACAAATTCTGAAAGCTGTAAGAGAAAAATAGTAACCTCCAGATTTTGAGACTAAATTGTTTTTATTTACAGTCTTGCGCAGCTTCAGTTTTCACCATTTCACAAAAAGGCACACTTAAAAATGTACAAATATTTGTTTTTTTATTAACCCAATACAGTTTTAACTTTTATATTTAGTAGGAATTTAGAATGAATTTAGTAAATGTTGCCATTTATGTATCAACTATTAATAATTTTTGTATATATTTAGTGAAAACAGCGATTTGATAAACATTGCGGGGCCCAAAAATATATAGCACATTTCTTTGTATTTGATAGGTCATGTGTAGAGATGAGCGAATCGAACTTGGCGAAGTGGAATTCGTTTAGAATATTAGGAAAAATTCGATTCGCATCGAATCCGAATTTTAGCCAACTTCGGATGCACGAATCGAATTTTCCCCGATCAGCCGGCAAAAGTGTCACTGCAGAGAGCTCCGCTATTTCTGACAGTTCTCTGACAGTTCTGACAGTTCATTTACAGCGGTTGAAACATTGTATCTATTTGTTTCCATTTAGGATACAGATGTTTTTATTCGGAAATAAATAGATACAATGTTTCAACCGCTGTAAATGAACTGTCAGAACTGTCAGAGAACTGTCAGAAATAGCGGAGCTCTCTGCAGATACACTTTTTGCTGTGCTGGAATTCTTCTTCTTTTCATTCTTCTTCTTCTTTTCATTCTTCTTTTCATTCTTCTTCTTCTTCTTTTCATTCTTCTTCTTCTTGTTTTCATTCTTCTTCTTCTTCTTTTCATTCTTCTTTTCATTCTTCTTCTTTTCATTCTTCTTCTTCTTCTTTTCATTCTTCTTTTCATTCTTCTTCTTTTCATTCTTCTTCTTCTTCTTTTCATTCTTCTTTTCATTCTTCTTCTTTTCATTCTTCTTCTTCTTCTTTTCATTCTTCTTTTCATTCTTCTCATTCTTCTTTTAATTCTTCTTTTCATTCTTCTTTTAATTCTTCTTTTCATTCTTCTTCTCATTCTTCTTTTCATTCTTCTTCTTCTTTTCATTCTTCTTCTTCTTCTTCTTTTCATTCTTCTTCTTCTTTTCATTCTTCTTCTTCTTCTTTTCATTCTTCTTTTCATTCTTCTTCTTCTTCTTTTCATTCTTCTTCTTCTTCTTTTCATTCTTCTTTTCATTCTTCTTCTTCTTTTCATTCTTCTTCTTCTTCTTTTCATTCTTCTTTTCATTCTTCTTCTTTTCATTCTTCTTTTCATTCTTCTTCTTCTTCTTTTCATTCTTCTTCTTCTTCTTTTCATTCTTCTTTTCATTCTTATTCTTCTTCTTTTCATTCTTCTTCTTCTTCTTTTCATTCTTCTTTTCATTCTTCTCATTCTTCTTTTCATTCTTCTTTTCATTCTTCTTCTCATTCTTCTTTTCATTCTTCTTCTTCTTCTTTTCATTCTTCTTCTTCTTTTCATTCTTCTTCTTCTTCTTTTCATTCTTCTTCTTCTTTTCATTCTTCTTCTTCTTCTTTTCATTCTTCTCCTTCTTTTCATTCTTCTTCTTCTTCTTTTCATTCTTCTTTTCATTCTTCTTTTCATTCTTCTTCTTTTCATTCTTCTTCTTCTTCTTTTCATTCTTCTTCTTCTTCTTTTCATTCTTCTTTTCATTCTTCTTCTTCTTTTCATTCTTCTTCTTCTTTTCATTCTTCTTTTCATTCTTCTCATTCTTCTTTTCATTCTTCTTTTCATTCTTCTTCTCATTCTTCTTTTCATTCTTCTTCTTCTTCTTTTCATTCTTCTTCTTCTTTTCATTCTTCTTCTTTTCATTCTTCTTTTCAGTCTTCTTCTTCTTTTCATTCTTCTTCTTCTTCTTCTTCTTCGTCGTGCCCCGTGACTGCCCAAATGAGTGAAGTGTGCGGTGATTCTAAGATCGACGGCACTCATCTGCATGTCATACTGACTGACAGTATTATTTCTCTTCCCCAGCAGACTCCAAGGGCATTTAAATTAAAGGTACAGTGTTCTGCACTAATATAAAGGCTCTCTGAAGCCTAGAAACCCTTTAAATAAGTTAAATTCGCGGCGAATAAATTAGCATCGAATCGAATTTCTCCCGCAAATTCGGCGAATCAGCCGAATCGAATTTTTGAATAATTCGCTCATCTCTAGTCATGTGCTTGCAAAAGCATATGGTTTGGGGGGGGGGGTCTTTTACAAATTCTGAAAGCTGTAAGAGAAAAAAAGG
This sequence comes from Staurois parvus, assembly GCF_062004578.1. Classification (NCBI taxonomy): domain Eukaryota; kingdom Metazoa; phylum Chordata; class Amphibia; order Anura; family Ranidae; genus Staurois; species Staurois parvus. The sequence continues at coordinate 2,403,587 of NW_028318954.1, forward strand.
GTGCCTTGAGAGTGTCCATAACTTCAAATGGTGCCTTGACTGAAAAAAGGTTGAGAACCACTGGGTTAAACCTTAGCATAAGGGAAAGGTTTTGGGTGCACGTAGAGCTGTCTGTAGTGTGGAAAGCAATGGTAAGATAACAATTGCCTGTTTGCCAGAACTTGGCCTGAACAGTCAACTTTCCAGTGCCATCAGGCAAAGTGGAGCAAGTGTCTCCCAAATAAAGGGATATTGAGATGAGAAACATAGTAAAAAGAGAGGAAAGAGAAAAGAGAGAAACTCTTGGTCAAGACCTTGACTCATCCCAGCCTCCATCTATTTTCATGATCTTAAATGGGAGACATGTCATATTCACGGATTCCAGACCCTCTTGAACCTGTCTTGTTTGACCTGTAGAATGCTTGTTCATCTTTCATGGAGCATGATCCAGTAGATCGTGTTGTTTCTAATTACTGGAATATCGACCACAGCTCATTTCCCATTGCTTTGGCTATGGGCATTTTTGGAGTGGTTTTATAACTATCAATCAGCTGCAGCACTTGCAGGGTTCTGATGAGGAAAGTGGCTGCATCCCTTTAGACATGATTTACCTTTGGGAGTATCGCACAAAAAATTTAATTTTTGTTGCAGGGGATGCCAAAAATCTGACTTGTATCTTATGGGAAAATCGATAAGCCAGTCACACAAGCAGGGCATTTTCAGGGGGCGTTTTGTACACCATCTGTGTACAGAATGCCTCCAAGTACCCATATTGCACTGAATTTTAAAGAAAATTACAGCTCTGCAGATTGAAAAGGAAAGGTTATTTTTAATGACATAAAATTACAATATGACTTTTATCACAATTGTATACAATATATAATTATTTCTGATAATTTTTTTCTTACAAAAGTGGAGTTACCCTTTAACAGTGGAATTGCCATGAGGTGCAGGGGGAGGTGCAGACTGCACCAGGTTGACACCAGCCAAAGGGGTGACACCTTCAAGTAGAAAGTGTCGATCTTCCACTGTCTTCACTACCTCCGATCCCAGGCTTTTCTGTTGAGAGCGGCAGCACCCTGGCACCCCCGAGCTTAGGCTCTTCTCTCCAACAGCAGGCGAGCACCTGAGGGAGTCAGTGTGGGAAGGGAGTTCAGGCCATGCCCACCCCACTGCGATCACTGCCCCCCTCCCGCTCTCAGGAATCCTCCACCAGGCCTTTTACCAGGGCACATTCGGCCCGGGGGAAGTGAAAGCGAGGCTGAGCTTGGCTGAGCTGTGATGTGAGAAGAGAGTGCCAGGGGAGGCCAGTAGTTCGGAGTGACACCATGTTTTACCACACCAAGCGACACCAACCCTAGTGACGCCATTGCCCTTTAAGAGGGCTGTTTGGGCATTCTTTGGAACATTGATATTGGTAAGAGAGTGGATCATTATGTATATTCTTGTCTAATATTGCTTGATTTCAGACTGACCTAATAATTTATGATGTATCATGATCTTACATATGAGATGCAGGACTTACAGTATATCACTTGCACATGCAAGAGGAAAGAAGGAAGGGAAGAAAGAGAAGGGAAGGGAAGAAGAAAGAAAGAAAAAGAAAGAAAGAAAGAAAGAAAGAAAGAAAGAAAGAAAGAAAGAAAGAAAGAAAGAAGGAAAGAAAGAAAGAAAGAAAGAAAGAAAGAAAGAAAGAAAGAAAGAAAGAAAGAAAGAAAGAAAGACTCTTCTGTAATGTACCTAGAGCAAAAACCTAATGTCCATACTTGCTTCTTGATCAGAGTGCTAGCAGCATGTTCCTGTGTTACCTGCATGTGTATGTATGCTATATTACATATATATTACATATATATGCTGACGACACGCAAATCTATCTCGCTACCCCTCACCTCACCCCTTCAGTCTCCGCCCATATCACAAGCCTACTGAGCGACAAATCGGATTGCATGTCACTCCACTTCCTCAAACTAAATCTTTCCAAAACTGAGCTTCTAGTATTCCCCCCAGCCCGCGCCCCCCCCCCCCCCCGACTATCAAGACCAACAACACCACCATCAGTCCCTTCCCTCAAGCCAGAATACTAGGTGTCATCCTAGACTCCAATCTGTCCTTCCAGCCCCAGGTCCATTCGCTGACAAACGCAACATCTCCAAAATACACCCGTTCCTAACCACGGAAACCACTAAGCAGCTCATCCACTCCTTCATTATATTACGCCTTGACTACTGTAACTCCCTCCTCATCGGCTTACCTCACCGCAGGCTATCTCCGCTTCAGTCTATCTTGAATGCTGCGGCCAGACTCACCCACCTTACTAACCGCACCGTATCCTCCACCCCTCTCTGCCAATCCCTCCACTGGCTCCCGATTGCCCAATGGATAAAATTCAAAATGCTAACATTGACTTATAAAGCTGTTCATAATACTGCCCCAAACTACATCACTGATCTGGTATCCAAATATCACCCAAAACGTACTCTCCGCTCCTCACAAGACTTCCTACTCTCTAGTTCCCTGGTCTCCGCCTCCCATGCTCGTCTCCAGGACTTCTCCATGGCTTCCCCCATCCTCTGGAACTCCCTACCCCAATCCATCAGACTATCACCTACTCTCCTCTCCGCACTCTGAAAACCCATCTCTTCAGGGAAGCCTACCCCGCCCTCAGCTAATTACTGAACTCCTCCACTCTTCCTACCACTCCACCCCCCACAGCTATTTCCTCCTGTACCACTATCCCCTCCCTCCTAGATTGTAAGCTCCAAGGAGCAGGGCCCTCGAACCCCTCGCGTATTGAATCGTATTGTTACTGTGCTGTCTCGTGTACTGTCTCCCATTATAATGTACAGTGCTGAGCAAACTGTTGGCGCTATATAAATCCTGTATAATAATAATAATATTGACTGTACTTCCAGAGTGCAACTCCACTTGTAGGCTATGGTTCTGAATCTCAGCATGCTCCTAAACATTGGTGACATGCCCAGTACTGAACAGAATGTCCTGCCGTGACTTGGGCACATGCTCTGACTGCCGATTTATCCACACTGAGTGCACACAGAAATACTATATACTATACTCTGTAGCCTCTGTTGTCGTAGATATTCTTATTTGTATCCAAATATATAACACTTTACTACTATACTGAAGTAAATCCAGGAAAGGTATCAACTTTCATATGTATTTATGGATCGAAGGCAATCTAGAGTCTCATTTGTTACGTTTCTCTACGGACATGAAGTGGTGATAAGTATCCTGCTGTGTAGCTGTGGCTGTGCTCTAGGTCTATAACTAATAATGTTCTTTGTTACAGTGCTGCGGTAACATTTCATTGTTGAGGGAGTAGATCGATAAACAAGGAAGTAGAAAATGGATTTTCATTTAGAAAGTGTCACTTTGAAATGATCACTTATTGCATGGCTGAAATGTAATAGACTCACAGACCATGGAGATTCACATATATTGTGGACAGCGTCATACCTTACAGGTTAAAGACCATATGTCATACTAAGGCAGACTTATTTAACAAAGAAAATCAGCCATGCTTCATTATTTCAGCTTTTTCTGCCTTGTCAGAGAATTAATTTCCTTTCTTTGATGATGGACGATGCCATTTAACTTAGCAGAATTTCTCCTGAAATCTTTATTATTTATGTATTTATTACAGGTACCTATTTATATAACAGTCAATTTACACAATGTTTTACATATATATTGTACATTCACAAGAGTTCCTGTCCTCAAAGAGCTTACAACCTAAGGTCCCTAACTCACATTCATACATACACATATTATGACCATTTAGTAACATCGTTCAGCATGACCTTTTTGGTGATTGGTCAGTGATGGATGGTCTGGGAAAGCATATCCATGGAGGGTTGCACAGGCTAGACAATGGCAGCCTGACTGCCATTAGGTATCGGGATGAAATCCTTGGAACCATTGTCAGACCCTACACTGGTGTAGTGGGTCCTGAGTTCCTCCTGGTGCACAACAATACCTGGCCTCATGTGGTGAGAGTATGCAGGCAGTTCCTGAAGGATGAAGGAATTGATACCATTGAATGGCCCCCACACTCGCCTGACCTAAATCCAATAGAACAGCTCTGGGATATCATGTTTCAGTCCATCTGATGCCACCAGGTTACACCTCAGACTGTCCAGGAGCTCGGTGATGCCCTGGTCCAGATCTGGGAGGAAATACTGCAGGATACCATCCATCTTCTCATTAGGAGCATGCCCCAACATTGTCAGGCATGCATACAAGCACGTGGGGGCCATACAAACTACTGAGTACCATTCTGAGTTGCTGCAATGAAATTTCAGCAAAATGGACTAGCCTGCTGCATAATTTTTTCACTTTGATTTTCGGGGTGTCTTTGAATTCAGTCCTCTGTAGGATGATAATTTTAATTTCCATCAAATTATGGTGCATCCTTACGTTCCTAACACATTACCCAGTCCATATCAGCATTGCTTTTTTTCTGGTGGAATGTGCCGGAACGGCATTCTGGTACCTCTGCCAGAGTACTATCTCTCACTCTCTCTGTCATATATTATAGTAGACCTGCATTTCTCTCTGCCTCTCCCTGCAGACTGACCAGAAGTTTTATGTTGATAATTTATAAACAATACTTCTGAATGGGGGTTGTGTTGTGTCTGTCTTTCTGATGCACTGGGCTGTCAATTTGATGCACTGGGCTGTTTCTTTGCTGGATGGGACTGCCTTTCCTGAGCTGTCTTTTTGCTGAATTGGGCTGTCTCTTTGCTAGACTGAACTGTCTCTTTGCTGGACTGGGCTGTCTCTTTACTGAATTGGGCTGTCTCTTTGCTGGACTGAACCATCTCTTTGCTAGACTGAACTGTCTCTGCTAGACTAGGCTGTCTCTTTGCTGAATTGTGCTGTCTCTTAGCTAGACTGAACTGTCTCTTTGCTAGACGGAACTGCATCTTTGCTGAATTGGGCTGTCTCTTTGCTGAATTGGGCTGTCTCTTTGCTGGACTGAACTGTCTCTTTGCTGAATTGGGCTGTCTCTTCGCTGGAATGAACAATCTATTTGCTAAATTGGGCTGTCTCTTTGCTGAATTGGACTGTCTCTTTGTTAGCTTAACAGTCTATTTACTAGACTGGGCTGTCTCTTTGCTGAATTGGGCTGTCTCTTTGCTGAATTGGGCTGTCTCTTTGCTAGACTGGGCTGTCTCTTTGATGAACTGAATCATCTCTTTGCTGAATTGGGCCATCTCTTTGCTGGACTGAACTGTCCCTTTGCAAGCCTGAACTGTCTCTTTGCTAGACTGAACTATCTTTTTGCTGAATTGGGCTGTCTTTTTGCTGAATTGGGCTGTCTCTTTGCTGGACTGAATTGTCTCTTTGCTGAACTGGGCTGTCTCTTTGCTGGACTGAACTATCTCTTTGCTCAACTGAACTGTCTCTTTGCTGAATTGGGCTGTCTTTTTGCTGAATTGGGCTGTCTCTTTGCTGGACTGAATTGTCTCTTTTCTGAATTGGACTGTCTCTTTGCTGGACTGAATTGTCTCTTTTCTGAATTGGGCTGTCTCTTTGCTGGACTGAACTGTCTCTTTGCTGAATTGGGCTGTCTCTTTGCTGGGCTGTCTCTTTACTAGAATGAACAGTCTCTTTGCTGAATTAAGCTGTCTTTTTGCTGAATTGGGCTGTCTCTTTGCTAGACTGAGCTGTCTCATTGCTAGATTGAACTGTCTCTTTGCTGGACTGGGCTGTCTCTTTGCTGAATTGGGCTGTCTCTTTGATGGACTAATCTGACTCTTTGCTGGACTGGGATGTCTCTTTGCTAGACTAAACTGTCTCTTTGCTAGACTAAACTGTCTCTTTGCTGGACTGGACTGTCTCTTTGCTGGATATTTGGGAATATCTCTTTGTTAGACATATGGTAATGTCTCTTTTCTCAATATATGGGGTTGCCTCTTTGCTAAATTGCTGAAAATATGGGGATGTCTCTTTGAATATATAGAGATGTCTCTTTGGGGCTGTTTCATTTCTGGATATATGGGGCTGTCTCTTTGAATATATAGGGATGTCTCTTTTGGGATATTTCTTTGCTGGATATATGGGGCTGTCTCTTTACTGGATATTTGGGGATGTCTCTTCAGATATCTCTTTGCTGAATATATGGTGACGTCTCTTTGCTGGATATTTGAGGCTGTCTCTTTACTGAATATATTAGGATGTCTTTGCTTAATATTTGTGGATGTCTCTTTGCTTAATACAAGGAAATGTCTCATTGCTGAATATTTGGGGGTGTCACTTTGCAGAATATTTGGGGATGTCTCTTTGCTTAATACAAGGAAATGTCTCATTGCTGAATATTTGGGGGTGTCACTTTGCTGAATATTTGGGGATGTCTCTTTGCTCAGTTGCACTGGGCTTTCTCTTTGATGCGCTGGGCATCGAATTTTTGTACATTTTACTGCGTTGCTTTTTAATAACAAATTCCAAACAAATTACTTGTATAGCCCCCTGAAAATTATACTTGGTTTCCTGTTCTCTAAAGGGGGTGGTTCTAGGGGGGGTTCTAGGGGTGGGTAAGGGCATGACCTGGGGGGGGAGTTCCTGCACCTTTTTTTTTGCGAAAGAAAAAAAGTCCTGCATATCAGTATAGATATCCAGCATGATATTTTTCCCTATTTAGATTTGATGTGTATTCAGAGTGCTCCTTTAATTTTTTTTGAGCAGTGCATGTGCTCAAGATTAAAAATCCAATACACTTTCCCTTTAAAGATTAAGACTCTACACAACATCAAGTTGTTTTGACACTGCTACTATTCTTCTGTTGTTTAAACCACTCAGCTTTAACTGTGAAATCTATTTTTTGTTTTGGATGTTAACAACTAAAGAGCGTGCAAAGTCCAGAACAACCGGTTAAAAATTGCTGCTCTGTATAATGTGAACTCTGATAGGTGGCTACAGATTACTCATTCTTCCTTTGAGGGATTCCTTTTTTCCTACATGTCAGCAGCCATGCAGCACAAACCAGGCAGCATAATCTTATGTGAGTTTAGCAGCAGATCATGAATCTATTTTTTTACATGCCAACAATAATTCAGAATTGCTTGTCGAGTGGGTGATATGCTGTAGAGAAGAAGAGGACAGTTTCAGAGCTGTAGAAAAAAGTTGGTCCCATTTGATTAAAAAAGAAGGGTTTATTTTGACGCTTGCATTGTTTTAAAAATTATAGAAAATAAACTGGAATTCCCCCAAAAAGTATGTTCAGTAGTTTCTAAAGGATCATAAGGCAACTGTTAACAATCATCAAACTAAATAGAAACTACAATGGTTTTTGGTCAACTTATTTTTTGTTAACCAGAGGAATTCAGCCAACGTTCTAAAATGTGCCAGCTTATAATAGGTTAAGTCCAATGAGGTGCATACCAACTCATGGACTTATCTTTGTTATTTACAACTAAAAGTTTTACTAAGCACTGGGAGTAAAGCTATCACTATATTCCTGGCACTCCGACAGGAGAGATGCTAATTTCTCACACAGCCACCCCTCCGCTATCCATTAACAGAATGCTATGTCTTTTGTGGATTGGATCACATAACACAAAGTGCTCCATGACTGATCAAGAAGAGTGGAATTGCATTTAAATTGATTGACTACTTAAGGGTGGCTTCACACTGCCCCGGAGCGGTCCCACTGCGATTTTTGTGCAGGTTATCCGTGCTTTCCCATAGACTTCTATGATATCCCGTGGTTTGGGTGTGGATTCAGAAAGAGCACCAAAGATACAGCATGAAGGAGTTTTGGTGTGCCTTTAGGCTCTGTTCACACCTGAGTGTTTTGTAGTTTAAAGCTCAAAAACGCTCAACAAGGAAATTTCCATTCATTTCAATGGCCCCTATTCACATCTGAGCATTTTGTCGCCTGTAGCAAAGTGCCTGTCGCTCACAAAAGTACATGATCTTCTTTTCAGGCAGAATTGAGCATTTTTGTATCTATAGACTTCAATGGAAAAAGACAGAACAGTGAGAAATTAGCATTTCTTAGTGTTTTTTTTTCAAGCGACTACAGCTCAAACAGCAGCTCCCTTTTTCTAGCATCACTACACACCTTATAAACACACATCTGATGTTCAAAATGGAGGAGAGCTTTCTGCTGGAAGCTGAGGCCTTTATTGGTCTAATTTATTGCCACCCCTGCATCTATGATCCCAGGGATCCCCATTGTATGAGCCAGGCAAGAACCTCCGGAGGAAGTTGATAGAAGCTTGCCGCACAAAGGAACAGCTTCACTGCTCCACAGATAAAGGAGGAAGGTACAGTACTTCTGTGTACAGGAGCCACGTGCTTGATTCTGGTTTTCCTGTTGTACTATATGTGCCCAGGACTTTTCTACAGCATATCTTGCCAGCATGTCAGTCAGGCACAATTTCCCACTGTTTTTAACTTCTTATCTTTCTGTAGAACGTTTGTGGAAATTTGCCGCTGTATTCTTTTCCAGAAGTGTGATCCAGCTATGTGATCAGTCTTATCCATCCTGTGTTGGCTGTATAAAATCTGCCTAGAACTTTTCTGCAATATTTCAGCTGCATGTTTTCCAGAAAACAGAGCAAAGTTATGTTACACAGGTTCCACATCAAAAACACCTACATGAAGAAAGCCTGACATATTTGCAATTCTGCTGGAAAAAAATGCTAAAAAAAACCCTGAAAAAATGCTTAAAAATGCTCAGCTCAAGTGTGAATACCCATATGGAAGAAAAATATATTTTAAACATATTTTAAAAATATTCTTCCCAAATATATTGACATATATTTGAAATACTACAATTTTGGTCATATTTAATATATTTCAAAATATATGATAGTGAGGTCAGTGCAGAATGTGTGTGCTAATGGGATCAGCTGGTAATCTGCTTCCAAGTCTATACTGACTCCTCTGTCCTCTATCTACATTCCAGTAATTGAAAAAGCTTTATAAGAAATCTACCAAATGCTAACCCACATGAAAGAAAAGTGTATTTGAAATATATTTAAAAAATATTGTTCCCAAAGTTATTAACATATATTTGAAATACTACAGTTTTGGTCGTATTCAGTATACTGTATATATACTGTATGTTGAAATGCATTTTTTCTATATTACAATATATATGAACAATATTTTAAAATATATATATTTTTTAAGTATATTCTTCCGATTTTTTTAACATATAAATACGTCATTTTAACATATATTTTTACATACTGTATATTTGAAAATTTATTTTTTTAAATATTTTCATATATTTTGTAATTAAAACGCATTTCAACATAAAATGTATATATATATATTTATTGAAATATATTGAATATGGCCAAAATTGCAGTATTTCAAATATATGTCAATATATTTGAGAAGAATATTTTTAAAATATAATTCAAACATATTTTTCTTCCATGTGGGTATAGGCTTAAACCACATAAAAAATTACAGGATCTCATGGAAGGCTATGGGAAAGCACAGCTGATCTGCAGTAAAAGTGCAGTAGGTCAGTGTGAAACAGCTCTAACGTAAACCTATCATAATGGGAATATGGTGGCTGCCAATGCTGACCCTCTTCCAAAAATGCCATTTGCCTGGCTATGTTAACCATTGACTTTGATCCTTCTGCATCATTGAGCTGGAAAAAAATCTGCAGGTCAGGAAAATCAGAGTGCAAGATGTTCTTATCTGCATACTCATTTAGGCCACAGTTATTTGGGCTGTGCTGTTTGGCATGCATACGGTATGTTGTACTTATATATTAAATGTAATTTGTACCAATGTACCAATTAATATAAATATATTCAACAACTTAAAGCCATGTTAACATCTCACAACATTTATGTACTGTATAGTGCTGAACATGTTATAATTTGTGACTGACTTAAAGTGGAGTTCCACCCAAAAGTGGAAGCTCCGCTTGCTTGCCTGCTCCCCCCCTCCACTGCCATATTTGGCACTTTTTAGAGAGGAGGGGAGAGTGGGTAGCTGCTTTTGACAGGTACCCGCTCCCACTTCTGGCTCAGTTTGCAGTTGCAAAGTGAGCTGTAAGTTCGGCTCTCTCCTTCCTTCCGCAGTCTTCTGGGACACGTCATAGGTCCCAGAAGACTGCCGGACCAATCAGGATGTGCAGCGCGACTCGTACATGCGCAGTGGGCCCCCAGCTGTGAAGCTGCAAGCTGTCACAGCCTGGTGCCCACAGCTGAGATCCCGGCACCAGGGAGAGAAGAGGCAGAGAAGGGACAGCACGGGCGAGCACATGGTTGGACCCTAGGACAGGTGAGTGTGTGTTTGTTAAAAGTCATCAGCTACAGTTTTTGTAGCTGCTGACTTTTAATAAGCACAGAAATGGCTTGAACTCCTCTTTAATTTGGAAAAGTCTTAAAGCTATAGTAAACCACAGCAACAAATAAAAAAAATTGGGCCCCGGGCAGTTTAAGTCATAATGTGCTAGTTTGCACTGCATACTAGCACATTATGACAGACTTACCTGAAAACTAAGCCCTCCAATGGCACGTTGTCACTACTGTAGGTGCTTCCATCTTCCCTTGGTCTTCCTTCCGGGTTCATGGGCTTTGACGGTATGAATGGCCAATCCGTGATGATGTCACTCCGGTGCATGCACGCAGGAGTAATTGTTTGTACACAGGACTATGAAGGAACGGCACGTGTAGGCCATTCCTTCAGAGCGCATGTGCCAGTGATGTCACCAGCTGCTTCTACAGTATATATCTCCTAATCGGTGGACGTTTAGGAGATTTTTACTTTACCTGTAGGTAAGCCTTATTGTAGGCTTTCCCATAGGTAAAAATCAACCGGGGAGTTTACTCCCACTTTAAAATAACCTTTCCTCTTAGGACTTATGTACACGGGGTGTTTGGAAAACTCTTCGAATGATGGAAACTGACTGCTGGAAAATATAGGTTAAAAAACATCAGTTTAGCCACGTTTGCATACCGCGTTTATGTGCGTTTGTGTTTAGAAGCGTTTTCTAAAAGATAGCCTCAGGAGACCTTCCAAAATGCCCAGAATGCACTGAAAAATAGTAAAAAATTAACTATTTCAGACATTTTGAGAGGAATAGAGAGAGCAGAAGCAGAGAGAGAAGTATGTGTTGAGATTACCTGTCTTTTCTGGTTGTATTCACTATGGATCCCATCATGAGCATAATGCGGCACGTTCTACCATTTTTTCCTTCACGCGAAACCTGGAACTGACTGCGCTGGTGTACCGGGCCCATTTGAATACATGGAAAACGCTTTGCATGCATTTCTGATGATGAAAAAAGGCTCTGGAGAAGGAACAGTTAAAAAACGCTTCTAACCGCAAATACTTATAAATGCGGTTAACCGCATTTACAAGCGTTTACACACGTTTACAAGCGTTTGACGTTTGAAAAAAAATCTACTCCTGAATGCAAGTTTGGCATGTTCAAAAAAAACGACTGTAAACTCAACTGCCTGTAAACGACATAGTGTACATGGACACATAGGAAAACATTAGGGAGAGTTCAGGGGCTGCTGAAAAAAACGCAGAACAGCTCCTGAACGTCAGTTTATCAGCTGCAGTGTACACAAGCCTTTATGCAGGCCATAGATGGTTCAAAAACCGGCCGTTTTAAAAAAAAAAAAAATCGGTTGTTCGATAGGCCGACGTTACCACCAACGGTAAAAAAAATCGGGTGATTTTCGTCTTCTCTACGGCCGGCATTTAAATACTTTTGTCCCTGCAGAGAGCTCCGCTATTATATTTGACATGAAAAAGTATTGCGGTTGCAACATTGTATCTTTTTGTATCCATTTCGGATACAGATGTTTTTATTCGGATACTAATAGATACATTCTTGCAACCGCAATACTTTTTCATCTCAAATATAATAGCGGACTGGAATTCTTCCTCTTCTTTTTCTTCTTCTTCTTCTTCTTTTTGTTGCAGGTCACGGCTCATGCGCAGATTTTTTATCGGTAAAAAGATCGGCCGATTTGCCCATCATTGCCGTAAGAATCGGGCGATCGGCAAAATCGGCCGATTTTGTTCCAACTTTACCGATAAAAAAATGTGCCAAACTCCAGAAAAACGGATGACCAATTAACCCATTAATGGTGTGAAAATCGGGCAATTTTTTTTTTTCGGCCGAAAAATTGGACGATTTTCAACCCATCTATGGCCTGCATTAGTGTTGCTGCTTTTGGCCCTCACACTGCAGTGCTGTCTGCTGGCATAGCTGAGTAACAACCACACCCCCCATCACAATTGTCCTCAAACAGACTTGTGCAAGAGCAAAATGAAAGTCTTATAAGAGGATGCTGGACAATGCCTATTTTCCACACCAATCTTAAATAGTTGAATTCCACGCCCCTTGTTAGGATGGCCAAATAGCGTTAAGCCCGGGTTCATACTGATGCGGTGCAAATTCCACACCACATCAGAATCGCACCCCACTCATGCGAACCACTGCGGGTGTGTATGTCAAGTTAACAAAACCCCGAAAGCGGTCCGCAAAATGTGCTGCAATGTGCAGAATCGGATCGCATAGGTGTGAATACCCATGCGATCCGATTCTAGTGAGGGCCGAAAAAAGGGTCCTGCACGTCCTGCACAAAATGTATGGTTCCAATCACACCGCACACAAATCGCATGTGATTTGCACAGGAATGCAAAGCTGTTCCTATGCAAATCACATGCGATTGACCGCATATATGTGAACCCAGGCTAGGTTCTTCAAGTCTAGCCTATGGAAGCTATAGCCACCAGTAGTAATCACATGGAAAAAATCTGATAGGTTGTTCTAACTGAAGGTGATCGATGGATCGACTTCAGTACAACCAACCTTTCCATAGATGTATTGAATCTCCTCTGAACTGGCTGAGATTCAATCTACCTAGGGCCGGTGCTATATTATTTTGCTCCCCAGGCAAGACCAGCTACTTGCGCCTCCCCCATAAAAAAAATAAAAAATAAAAACAGTAGAAAATATTAAATCAACAAAACATGAAACTGCTATAAATCTTTTAATTTGCAGAAATAAGTGCCATAAGATGCCACCAGCACCAATATTAACCCCTTGATGCCAAGCGCACACAAAAATGTGGTCTCTCAGTGTCTGGGCCTTGATGCCGAGCAGCCGCATATTTGCATGGCATTAAAAAATACATATATGCTGAGAGCGTGCACCCTGTGCGCTCCCAGCACATGTGTCCTTGACTCATGGAAAGGTCCCGATCTCACCTTGCGATCAGGACCTTTTCTGATCATGTGACCACCGTGACGGCGAATCACTGTGGTCACATGACCCTAAAACCCTGCCTGCCTCTCGGCTTCTTGAACTCCTAAAGGGCTGGGAGACGCCAGCGCTAAGAGGTTAAAGACAAAATCAGTGTCACAGATGGACTGTATCTGTGGCTGGCAGTGGCAGGGTGACAGTTGCAGTGAGTGGAGGATGATGGATCCACACTCTGACAGATTCCAGGCTGGAATTCCCCAGGTAATGGGGGGAGATAAAACGTTGTGACAGCAGGCAGCCCAGCCCACACACACAGAGAGAACACCTGAACTGAACGAATCCCTCACAGTGTCAGATCTGACACAACACACCACCATCAACACTGACACAGATCAGCAAGCCCAGCAGGTACTAGAAGAGCAGGCTGTGGGATTATGATAATGTCATCACTCACTGACACATTGCACATGTGATGGATGGCTGATCGGGTCACACTCACACAGACATGAGACATCAGAGTCAGACATTACCTTCCTCTGCAGGCGCAGCTCTGCTTCCGCTGATGAATGGAAAGAGAAGGGCTGGAAATCCACAGTGTTCAGCAGCCGCCAGCCGGCTTGCAGTGAGGGACTGAGTCTGAGAGGAACACTGGAAGGAGCTGCAGCTCAGCTGCTACACTGGCCCCAGACACCCGTCATTTCTTCCTCCCCTCTGCTGCCCCTCTCCTCAGCTGAAGGATCATTCACATACAGAGAGTGCCGGCCTGTGCTGCACCCAGGCGCCCCTAAGTGGCAGTGCACCCTAGGCGGCTGCCTAGTTTGCCTAGTGGAAGCACCGGGTCTGGATCTATCTATGGCTGGCTTAACTCTGGATTCTATCATATTTGGACATCTGGAGGCAAGTGGAGGTAAGCCTATGAAAACCTAGGTTATGAAAATATCTTTCTAAGCGCATATCTATTGCTATGGCTTTAGCTTGGCTTTGAACAGTGTTGTTATTATGAGAAGCTGAAGAATTTATTTTTGTAATCTATACAATACATATCAAAGGCCAGTCTGAATCCTAATGTCACTTAATGATATACTGTAAATAAAAAAAGGTAGTTTACATAGGATTAACAAGCTGCTTTTAAGACAGAGCCAAAAAGTGTGCAAGCCGTAAAGCTACAAACGAAATGTTTCATTCAAAGTATTTCTTAAATTATCAGAGACAAAACAGCTTCCTGGTAGCTTTCAGTTACAGAGAAAATAAAATTTTAAGCTATGACAAATGTTTGCTTCATAGAACTTTGGACACTAGAGCTGTTGTTTGTGATCTGCTAAACTGGATTTGGCTAGACACCCTTGTTTGCCACTCTTAACTATTTTTGGCAGAGTGTTACAGCCCTGTGTAGTCTATTTGTCTTTTCTTCTTTTTGTCATTGAGTATTGCCTCATACCAGGTGGTTAAGGTTTATATGCCTGTGTGCATATTTAAAAGTGGATAAGCACTGACACGTTGTTCTGCAAATGCAAAACTTTGTTCTTGGAGTGTGTAACCACATGTTCTAAACATGGGTATTATCTGGGGAAATTAATCTGACATGTACATATATCAAAACACCTTGATGGATAATGTACTCTGGCATTTGGTTATAATGCTCATTATTTACCTGCTATGCATGAACTTTCATTAACATGGCACTGTTAGTAAGCTCAAAGCACAGACAAGATTTTCTGCAAGGAAGCCACCTGAAGACCCTTCAGGAACCGACACTTCTGGGTGTGTCAGATTCTTGGTCTCCCAGAGCACTTAGGGCTCATTTACACATGCAGCAGTCCTTGCTGTGCCTCTAAGAAGCACTCTGCAGTGGATCACTTTTCAGAAGTGGATTGGCTCCTTAGTGCCTGTTTTCACTCTTGAAATCCCTTGCCACCACCTTCCAAGTGGTTGCAGGGTGGTTGCGGCATGACCCGATGGCGTAACGCGTAGGGGAGGAGCTCTGACATCATGACGCTTAAATGCAACACACAGGCAATTGTATCTATGGAGAAAAAAATTCTAAGGAAGCAAGAAGACCCTCTAGTGAGAAGAGGGATAACTCCATCCATCCACCTTCAGGAAAAGTTCCATTGGAAGGGAGGAGACTCCCCTACTGGGAAAAAGGATAACTCAGTCTGTCCATCCATCCCCAGAGTATAGGGATAATCTCATCCATTTATCCCTAAGTCCAATTAAAGGGACACAAGCCTTTTATGACCTCACTTAACTGGTCATCTATGCCAGGTGAGAGCACAGCCGGTGAATGTGTACACATTTTTTATGATTGGTGGACTGCACGATATATACTTCGCTTCACACCATTAGAAGAAATGTCAAAATCACGGATTAATTAAGAGCATGTAAGCAGCAGCAGCATGATTGCATTGTCACTTTAATTTGATGTTGGACTATTATTTATATATTTATTTATTTTATTCACATATTTGATAATTCATATTGCAATTGTTAGTAGAGCGCGACACTATTTTCTTTGATCATGGTTGCGGCATGGCCCCATTGACTTGCCCACAGGAAGTATAATTTTTGTACAAACCCATACATTTGTAGAACCCCATCCAGCTGGCTTTGCAGGGTAATGAGGCAGTCAGGGGGATGGGGGGGGCTAAAACTGTGGCTCAACCACCTATTTTGATCACCTCCTGTCTGTGTACACAAGTGTTTTTTGATTCGCTAACCCCTACTTTAACAATGTGTCCTTTAGTGGGGTAGGGGTTGGTGGGAACAACCATTTAGCCCAGCAGGAGAGCACGAGTTCAACACTCTCACCAGTATCTGCTGGAGAAGAGTCTACAGGCAGTTGTTTATTTTCAATGCAGCACTGAGTAGTGGCATAAGTGGCAGGAGAGGTATTTACTATATTAATTGCAGGTAACTCTGATTCTACAGACAGTTTTGCATTAAACTACACTGTATCTGAGCACCACAAACCAAAATCACTATTTAATTCACTTTTAATATTCAAAGCAAACTCCCCCATGCATCCATGTCTCTATACTTTATTTTGCTGAGAAATCGCTTAGAAGAGCAGTCCCTAGCATTTCTGCGCATGGCCATCTTGAGTAAGCGCAGATGATACATATAGCATTTACATAGTGGAATCCATCTGCCCTTAGCTCAGGTATGTAGACTGGAAGGTGTGCTTAGCTGAGAAAACCCCTCCAACCCTCCTGAAGACTCCTGGGATGTATGACATCATTTGCCTAGGCAGGGAAACCAGGAAGTAACTGAAGAAATGTTAAAAACTGTTTAAAACAAGTAAACACGGCACATTTTCCTATCTACAGTATTTACTAATGCTAGCAGCATAAGGATTCAATATAATCAATGTTTATTGAGAGAGTGAAGTTCCACTTTAAAGTAAAACTGACATGGCTTTAAAAATGCTACAGTCTTTTTCGAGGTATTTATCATGGAGGAACAATTTAATCAATTCCAGGTCTCAGGAAACCCCAGCTAAAAAAGGTTTCTACAGCTCATGGAACAATAGTGTGATACATAATTTGTAAATACAATCATAAACATTAGAATTAGTAATCATGCAATACCTACGTTATTTGTTTTCAAGACTGAATAACTGCTTAACCATTTGCCCTCCAGAGGATTTACCCTCCTTCCTGACCAGGCCACTTTTTCTTATATGGCACCGCGTTACTTTAACGCAAATGAAATTTATGTCCTTTTTCCCCCACAAATGGAGCTTTCTTTTGGTGGTATTTGATTGTCTCTGTGTTTTTTATTTTTTATAAACAAAAAACGACCGACAATTGCGAGAAAAAAACAATATTTTTGACCTTTTGCTATTAAACATATCCAGTAAAATAAATTAAAAAAATCAAATTTCGTCCCAAATTTAGGCCAAAATGTATTTGTTACGTCTTTGCTAAAAAAAATCCCATTATGTGTAAATTAATTGGTTTACGTGAAAGTTATAGCACCTACAAATGGCGGTATATATACTGGAATTTTTTTTTTTTCACTAGTAATGGCGGAGATCAGCGTCTTATAGCAGGGCTTGGGAGGAACTGTCACTGACATCCCCAGTGACACTAATACAGTGATCAGTGCTAATAAAGAGTACTGACACTGTACTAATGACACTGGGCAGGAAATGGTTAACATCTGGGGCAGGAGCGGACTGACCATTCGAGCACTTGGGCACTGCCCGAGGGCCCGGGGTCAGTAGGGGGCCCCATGAAATGCCCCTGGTACCTTTTTATAGGCTTTTTTGGGTGTGCTTTGAGTGTGGGCAAGGACACAGGGGCCCCATGATCCCCTATTGCCCAGTGGCCCCATGAGTTGTCAGTCCGCCCTTGATCTGGGGTGATCAAAGGGCTGTGTGTGTTTTACTTTGCGTGCTGTTTTACTTAGGAGACATGCTGCTTTGTATCTCTCTGCTGTGCACACAGCAGCAATAAAATACCACCAAAAGAAAGCTCTATTTGTTTGAAAAAATGATAAAAATTTTGTATGGCTACAATGTTGCATGACCGTGCAATTGTAATTCAAAGTACGACAGCACTGAAAGATGAAAGTTGACCTGGGCACGAAGGGGGTGTAAGTGCCTGGTAGGCAAGTGGTGAAAGCTTACATGTAGGTAAAATGAATATCTTCTAAATATGCACCATTTAGGAGATAATCCAGTGAGTAGTAGCCGGTCATGTCACTGACGCATGTGTTCATAATGTGTTGCATACTTGAGTATGCTGTCCAATGAGTGTCCAATCATCTCGGTTTGGCCATTCAAACGGCCGAAGCCTGCAAATCCAGAAGGAAGCCTGGGTGAAGACTCAATCCCTGTCAGCAGTGACAGCATGCCGCTGGAGGATTCCGTTCTATAGGTAAGTCTGACATAATGTGGTGCATACTAGCATATTGTGGCTTAAAACTGAAAGGGAACCCCCCCCCCCACCGCCTTTTTTTTGTTAAGTTTACTACCGCTTTAAGTTGTGTGCTGTGTTTATCTTTTCTATTCAGATGCTTTCAGAAAATGTCAGTTATTTTTGTGGTGCAACAAGCAGAACAGAAAGATTCTACAGTGAAGATTTCAGTTGCAGATATTTACAGATGTCCTTGTCCCTTCAGCTTCCTATAGATACTGTATATATGGTATATGAGATTTCATTATATATGCAAAAATTGTAAACCTATGTGAAACCTTAACAAACTGATGAAAGATTTTTGCGTTTTTAGCAACTACAGCAAGTAAACATTTGAGAATTATTATATATTCCCATCATTCATTAATCCTTCACATATTATACATATCCTTGTATTAGCAATATTTGCTCCAAATGGTTGGCCCACCTCACGCTTAGTTTAGGTGTTAAAGAGGAACTCAAGGCAGGGCCGTCATAATGAGTGGGCACCCCTGGGCACTACCCTGGGGCCCCAGGTGCACGTGGGTCCCCATCAGGGCCATACAAATAGTACTAGCAGCAGGGCTTGGGAGTCATGCTGAGTGGGCACTGGTGGTCTGGTGAGGGGAAGCATCTTCTGTTCTACCTGCCAGCTGTGCGGTCATTTGTCCTGAGCCTCCCTGAGTGAGTCATTGTGATCAATCATTGCTGAATGTTGGCAGCTCTGCCTCCAGGCTCTACCTGCCGCCCAGCCAGGTCGAGTGTACAGTGAACTGTACTGTCTGTGGCTGTGCTGATCCTGTCACTCAATATCTCACTCACACACATCCTGCGAGTGAGATATTGAGAGACATGATTTAGAGTGAACAGCTGCATGGGTGCTGAGTGGAAAGTGTCCATGTGTACTGTGCACTCCTATCCCATCCAAACTGTGCCCTACTGCTCCCTGTACTGTGCCCTCCTGACTTATCCACACTGTGCCCTTCTGACCCCCATACTATGACCCACCCACACTGTGCCCTACTGACCCACCCACACTGGGCCCTCCTGACCCACCCACACTGTGCCCTACTGCTCCCTGTACTGTGCCCTCCTGATTTATCCACACTGTGCTCTTCTGACACACCCACACTGTGCCCTTCTGACCCCCATACTATTACCCACCCACACTGTGCCCTACTGACCCACCCACACTGTGCCCTACTGCTCCCTGTATTGTGCCCTCCTGACTTATCCACACAGTGCCCTTCTGACCCCCATACTATTACCCACCCATACTGTGACCTACCGACCCACCCACACTGTGTCCTCCTGACCCATCCACACTGTGCCCTACTGCTCCCTGTACTGTGCCCTCCTTATTTATCCACACTGTGCCCTTTCCGACACACCCACTCTGTGCCCTTCTGACCCCCATACTATGACCCACCCACAGTGTGCCCTACTGACCCACCCACACTGGGCCCTCCTGACCCACTAACACTGTGCCCTACTGCTCCCTGTACTGTGCCCTCCTGATTTATCCACACTGTGCCCTTCCGACACACCTACAGTGTGCCCTTCTGACCCCCATACTATGACCCACCCACAGTGTGCCCTACTGACCCACCCACACTGTGCCCTACTGCTGCCTGTACTGTGCCCTCCTGATTTATCCACACTGTGCCCTTTCCAACATACCCACACTGTGCCCTTCTGACCCCCATACTATGACCCACCCACAGTGTGTCCTACTGACCCACCCACATTGTACCCTCCTGACCCACCCACACTGTGCCCTACTGCTCCCTGTACTGTGCCCTCCTGACTTATCCACACTGTGCCCTTCCGACACACCCACACTGTGCCCTTCTGACCCCCATATTATGACCCACCCACAGTGTGCCCTACTGACCCACCCACACTGTGCCCTATGCTCCCTGTACTATGCCCTCCTGACTTATCCACACTGTGCCCTTCCGACACACCCACACTGTGCCCTTCTAACCCCCATACAATGACCCACCCACAGTGTGCCCTACTGACCCACCCACACTGTGCCCTCCTGACCCACCCACACTGTGCCCTACTGCTCCCTGTACTGTGCCTTCCTGATTTATCCACACTGTGCCCTTCCAACACACCCACACTGTGCCCTTCTGACCCCCATACTATGACCCACCCACAGTGTGCCCTACTGACCCACCCACACTGTGCCCTACTGCTCACTGTACTGTGCCCTCCGGACTTATCCACACTGTGCCCTTTCCACACATCCACACTGCCTTTCTGACCCCCATACTATGACCTACCCACACTGTGCACTCCTGACCCACCCACACTGTACCCTCCTGACCCAACCACACTGTGCCCTACTGCTCCCTGTACTGTGCCTTCCTAACTTATCCACACTGTGCCCTCCTGACACCCCCTCACTGTGCCCTACTGCTCCCTGTAATGTGCCCTCCTGACTTATCCACACTGTGCCCTTCCGACACACCCACACTGTGCCCTCCTGACCCCCATACTATGACCTACCCACACTGTGCACTCCTGACCCACCCACACTGTACCCTCCTGACCCAACCACACTGTGCCCTACTGCTCCCTGTACTGTGCCTTCCTAACTTATCCACACTGTGCCCTCCTGACACCCCCTCACTGTGCCCTACTGCTCCCTGTAATGTGCCCTCCTGACTTATCCACACTGTGCCCTTCCGACACACCCACACTGTGCCCTTCTGACCCCCATACTATGACCCACCCACACTGTGCCCTACTGACCCACCCACACTGTGCTCTACTGCTCCCTGTACTGTGCCCTCCGGACTTATCCACACTGTGTCCTTTCGACACACCCACACTGTGCCTCTCTGACCCCCATACTATGACCTTCCCACACTGTGCCCTACTGACCCACCCACACTGTGCCCTACTGCTCCCTGTACTGTGCCCTCCGGACTTATCCACACTGTGTCCTTTCGACATACCCACACTGTGCCTCTCTGACCCCCATACTATGACCTTCCCACACTGTGTCCTCCTGACCCACCCACACTGTACCCTCCTGACCCACCCACACTGTGCCCTACTGCTCCCTGTACTGTGCCTTCCTAACTTATCCACACTGTGCCCTTCCAACACACCCACACTGTGCCCTACTGCTCCCTGTAATGGGCCCTCCTGACTTATCCACACTGTGCCCTTCCGACACACCCACACTATGCCCTTCTGACCCCATACTATGACCCACCCACAGTGTGGCCTACTGACTCACCCACACTGTGCCGTACTGCTCCCTGTACTGTGCCCTCCTGACTTATCCACACTGTGCCCTTCCGACACACCCACACTGTGCCCTTCTGACCCCCATACTATGACCCACCCACACTGTGCCCTACTGACCCACCCACACTGTGCCCTACTGCTCCCTGTACTGTGCCCTCCGGACTTATCCACACTGTGCCCTTTCGACACACCCACACTGTGCCTCTCTGACCCCCATACTATGACCTTCCCACACTGTGCCCTCCTGACCCACCCACACTGTACCCTCCTGACCCACCCACACTGTGCCCTACTGCTCCCTGTACTGTGCCTTCCTAACTTATCCACACTGTGCCCTTCCAACACACCCACACTGTGCCCTACTGCTCCCTGTAATGGGCCCTCCTGACTTATCCACACTGTGCCCTTCCGACACACCCACACTATGCCCTTCTGACCCCATACTATGACCCACCCACAGTGTGGCCTACTGACTCACCCACACTGTGCCGTACTGCTCCCTGTACTGTGCCCTCCTGATTTATCCACACTGTGCCCTTCCGACACACCCACACTGTGCCCTTCTGACCCCATACTATGACCCACTCACAGTGTGCCCTACTGGCCCACCCACACTGTACAATACTGTTCCCTGTACTGTGCCCTCCTGACATATCCACACTGTGCCCTACTGACTCACCCACACTGTGCCCTACTGCTCCCTGTACTGTGCCCTCCTGACTTATCCACACTGTAACCTTTCGACACACCCACACTGTGCCTTTCTGACCCCCATACTATGACCTTCCCACACTGTGCCCTCCTGACCCACCCACACTGTGCCCTCCATACCCAACCACACTGTGCCCTACTGCTTCCTGTACTGTGCCTTCCTAACTTATCCACACTGTGCCCTTCCGACACACCCACACTGTGCCTTTCTGACCCCCATACTATGACCTTCCCACACTGTGCCCTCCTGACCCACCCACACTGTGCCCTCCATACCCAACCACACTGTGCCCTACTGCTTCCTGTACTGTGCCTTCCTAACTTATCCACACTGTGCCCTTCCGACACACCCACACTGTGCCCTACTGCTCCCTGTAATGTGCCCTCCTGACTTATCCACACTGTGCCCTTCCAACACACCCACACTGTGCCCTCCTGACCCCCATACTATGACCCACCCTCAGTGTGCCCTACTGACCCACCCACACTGTGCCCCCCTGACCCACCCACACTGTGCCCTACTGCTCCCTGTACTGTGCCCTCCTGACTTATCCACACTGTGCCCTTCCGGCACACCCACACTGTGCCCTTCTGTCCCCCATACTATGACCCACCCACAGTGTGCCCTACTGACCCACCCACACTGTGCCCTACTGTTCCCTGTACTGTGCCCTCCTGACTTATCCACACTGTGCCCTTCCGACACACCCACACTGTGCCCTTCTGACCCCATACTATGACCCAACCACACTGTGCCCTACTGACCCACCCACACTGTGCCCTCCTGACCCACCCACACTGTGCCCTACTGCTCCCTGTACTGTGCCTTCCTGATTTATCCACACTGTGCCCTTCCAACACACCCACACTGTGCCCTCCTGACCCCCATACTATGACCCACCCTCAGTGTGCCCTACTGACCCACCCACACTGTGCCCTCCTGACCCACCCACACTGTGCCCTACTGCTCCCTGTATTGTGTTTTCCTGACTTATCCTCACTGTGCCCTTTCCGATACGTCCACACTGTGCCCTCCTGACCCACCCACACTGTACCCTCCTGACCCAACCACACTGTGCCCTACTGCTCCCTGTACTGTGCCTTCCTAACTTATCCACACTCTGCCCTCCTGACACCCCCTCACTGTGCCCTACTGCTCCCTGTAATGTGCCCTCCTGACTTATCCACACTGTGCCCTTCTGACACACCCACACTGTGCCCTTCTGACCCCATACTATGACCCACCCACAGTGTGCCCTACTGACCCAACCACACTGTGCCCTACTGCTCCCTGTACTGTGCCCTCCTGACTTATTCACACTGTGCCCTTCCGACACACCCACACTGTGCCCTTCTGACCCCCATACTATGACCCACCCAGACTGTGCCCTACTGACCAACCCACACTGTGCCCTACTGCTCCCTGTACTGTGCCCTCCGGACTTATCCACACTGTGTCCTTTCGACACACCCACACTGTGCCTCTCTGACCCCCCTACTATGACCTTCCCACACTGTGTCCTCCTGACCCACCCACACTGTACCCTCCTGACCCACCCACACTGTGCCCTACTGCTCCCTGTACTGTGCCTTCCTAACTTATCCACACTGTGCCCTTCCAACACACCCACCCTGTGCCCTACTGCTCCCTGTAATGGGCCCTCCTGACTTATCCACACTGTGCCCTTCCGACACACCCACACTATGCCCTTCTGACCCCATACTATGACCCACCCACAGCGTGGCCTACTGACTCACCCACACTGTGCCGTACTGCTCCCTGTACTGTGCCCTCCTGACTTATCCACAATGTGCCCTTCTGACACACCCACACTGTGCCCTTCTGACCCCCATACTATGACCCACCCACACTGTGCCCTACTGACCCACCCACACTGTGCCCTACTGCTCCCTGTACTGTGCCCTCCGGACTTATCCACACTGTGCCCTTTCGACACACCCACACTGTGCCTCTCTGACCCCCATACTATGACCTTCCCACACTGTGCCCTCCTGACCCACCCACACTGTACCCTCCTGACCCACCCACACTGTGCCCTACTGCTCCCTGTACTGTGCCTTCCTAACTTATCCACACTGTGCCCTTCCAACACACCCACACTGTGCCCTACTGCTCCCTGTAATGGGCCCTCCTGACTTATCCACACTGTGCCCTTCCGACACACCCACACTATGCCCTTCTGACCCCATACTATGACCCTCCCACAGTGTGGCCTACTGACTCACCCACACTGTGCCTTACTGCTCCCTGTACTGTACCCTCCTGACTTATCCACACTGTGCCCTTCCGACACACCCACACTGTGCCCTTCTGACCCCCATACTATGACCCACCCACACTGTGCCCTACTGACCCACCCACACTGTGCCCTACTGCTCCCTGTACTGTGCCCTCCTGATTTATCCACACTGTGCCCTTCCGACACACCCACACTGTGCCCTTCTGACCCCATACTATGACCCACTCACAGTGTGCCCTACTGGCCCACCCACACTGTACCATACTGTTCCCTGTACTGTGCCCTCCTGACATATCCACACTGTGCCCTACTGACTCACCCACACTGTGCCCTACTGCTCCCTGTACTGTGCCCTCCTGACTTATCCACACTGTGCCCTTTCGACACACCCACACTGTGCCTTTCTGACCCCCATACTATGACCTTCCCACACTGTGCCCTCCTGACCCACCCACACTGTGCCCTCCTGACCCAACCACACTGTGCCCTACTGCTTCCTGTACTGTGCCTTCCTAACTTATCCACACTGTGCCCTTCCGACACACCCACACTGTGCCCTACTGCTCCCTGTAATGTGCCCTCCTGACTTATCCACACTGTGCCCTTCCAACACACCCACACTGTGCCCTCCTGACCCCCATACTATGACCCACCCTCAGTGTGCCCTACTGACCCACCCACACTGTGCCCCCCTGACCCACCCACACTGTGCCCTACTGCTCCCTCTACTGTGCCCTCCTGACTTATCCACACTGTGCCCTTCCGGCACACCCACACTGTGCCCTTCTGTCCCCCATACTATGACCCACCCACAGTGTGCCCTACTGACCCACCCACACTGTGCCCTACTGTTCCCTGTACTGTGCCCTCCTGACTTATCCACACTGTGCCCTTCCGACACACCCACACTGTGCCCTTCTGACCCCATACTATGACCCACCCACACTGTGCCCTACTGACCCACCCACACTGTGCCCTCCTGACCCACCCACACTGTGCCCTACTGCTCCCTGTACTGTGCCTTCCTGATTTATCCACACTGTGCCCTTCCAGCACACCCACACTGTGCCCTTCTGAACCCCATACTATGACCCACCCACAGTGTGCCCTACTGACCCACCCACACTGTGCCCTACTGCTCCCTGTACTGTGCCCACCTGACTTATCCACACTTTGCCCTTTCGACACACCCACACTGTGCCTTTCTGACCCCCATACTATGACCTACCCACACTGTGCCCTCCTGACCCACCCACACTGTACCATCCTGACCCACCCACACTGTGCCCTACTGCTCCCTGTACTGTGCCTTCCTAACTTATCCACACTGTGCCCTTCCAAGACACCCACAATGTGCCGTACTGCTCCCTGTAATGTGCCCTCCTGACTTATCCACACTGTGCCCTTCCGACACACCCACACTGTGCCCTTCTGACCCCATACTATGACCCACCCACAGTGTGCCCTACTGACCCAACCACACTGTGCCCTACTGCTCCCTGTACTGTGCCCTCCTGACTTATCCACGCTGTGCCCTTCCGACACACCCACACTGTGCCCTTCTGACCCCCATGCTATGACCCACCCACACTGTGCCCTACTGACCCACCCACACTGTGCCCTACTGCTCCCTGTACTGTGCCCTCCGGACTTATCCACACTGTGCCCTTTCGACACACCCACACTGTGCCTTTCTGACCCCCATACTATGACCTTCCCACACTGTGCCCTCCTGACCCACCCACACTGTACCCTCCTGACCCAACCACACTGTGCCCTACTGCTCCCTGTATTGTGCCTTCCTAACTTATCCACACTGTGCCCTTCTGACACACCCACACTGTGCCCTTCTGACCCCATACTATGACCCACCCACAGTGTGCCCTATTGACCCAACCACACTGTGCCCTACTGCTCCCTGTACTGTGCCCTCCTGACTTATCCACACTGTGCCCTTCCGACACACCCACACTGTGCCCTTCTGACCCCCATACTATGACCCACCCACACTGTGCCCTACTGACCCACCCACACTGTGCCCTACTGCTCCCTGTACTGTGCCCTCCGGACTTATCCACACTGTGCCCTTTCGACACACCCACACTGTGCCTCTCTGACCCCCATACTATGACCTTCCCACACTGTGCCCTCCTGACCCACCCACACTGTACCCTCCTGACCCAACCACACTGTGCCCTACTGCTCCCTGTACTGTGCCTTCCTAACTTATCCACACTGTGCCCTTCCGACACCCCCTCACTGTGCCCTACTGCTCCCTGTAATGTGCCCTCCTGACTTATCCACACTGTGCCCTTCCGACACACCCACACTGTGCCCTCCTGACCCCCATACTATGACCCACCCTCAGTGTGCCCTACTGACCCACCCACACTGTGCCCTCCTGACCCACCCACACTGTGCCCTACTGCTCCCTGTACTGTGTTTTCCTGACTTATCCACACTGTGCCCTTTCCGACACGTCCACACTGTGACCTCCTGACCCCCATACTATGACCCACCCACGGTGTGCCCTTCTGACCCACCCACACTGTGCCCTACTTACCCATGTACTGTGCCTTCCTGACTCACCTACACTGTGCCTTCCTGACCCACCCACACTGTGCTCTACTAACTCACCCACACTGTGCCCTACTGACCCCGTATTGTGCTCTCATGACCCACCCACATTGTACCCCTCTGACCCCTGTACTGTGCCCTACTAAGCTACCCACACTGTGCCCTTCTGACCCCTATACTGTGCCTTCTTGACCTATCCACACTGTTCCCTAATGACCCCCATGCTGTTCCCTCCTTACCCACCCACATTGTGCCCTCCTAACCTACCATGATTCTATTAAGACGGCCTGACTCAAGGGAAATGAAAAACATTTTTAGTAGTGAGTGTAGTAGTTTACTAAAAGTGCATATCTTACTGAGCCAAGTGAACCTTTGTTTATTGTAAACATTCATGTGCAGAACTATTTAAAATATTTAGAAAATCCTTTGCGTGTGTCTGAATGATTGAAGTACATAAATCTTCACTGAGTTTCAGCAAAATGTACTTCCTGATCCATCAAACCTGGTGTACTTGATATGGTTTTTAGGTTGTGCTATTTGTAATCATACGAACATTTGGGGCTTTCATGTACCTTGATTTTATTTTGATTCCTGTGTCCTTGTGGAACTACTTGGATCTCAGGCCCGGTTGCAAGTTAAGGTCCAGCACCTAGAGAGGGCAGGTCTCACTCTTGACTTGGAGAGAAGTTGAGACCTAAATTCAACCTTGTCTTTGAATCGACAGGGCACAAGGATCCATCTGAAGACAAAACCAGCCTGATTGTCAGCAGTGTTGTTACTTTGGGACAGTCATTATTTGCCAAGGTTCCTCCAGAGGTTACTAAGAATAACTGGTGGTAGTGGCAGATTATTTTGTGACTGATATTGCCTGCACATTTCTGGCACCAATGTCACTTGGCAGACCCATTGGAATGGGAACAGCAGAAACTCTGCACTTTCTCAGGTAAATAATCCTTATAGCTGTCTGTAAAAAAAGGGGCATTCTTCCCACTAACCAACAAATTAAAGCAGAACTACACTGTATCTGAGCACCACAAGGCAAAAATGATACTTATTCATTTTTAATATTCAAAGCAAAGGCCCCCATCCATCCGTGTCTCCATGCTTTATTTTGCTGAGAAATCACTTTTAAACCCCCCCCAGCATTTTTGGCCATGGCCATCTTGAGGAAGGGAAGATGATTCATGTAACATTGGCTACCTATGCCCTACCCGCGCCGCCATTGGTGGCTTCAGCTGTTGATTACTTGTCCCCGGCCGGTGATTCCCCGCCGGCACCTGGCGATTGTCAAGTATCACTGACAGGAGAGAGGTCTGTATGTAAACAATACAGATCTCTCCCCTGTCAGCTCCAGCACACTGCTTTGTATTGCTCTGCATAGCTATAGCTATAAACAAAAAAAGAGAAAAAAATTTGAAAAAAAAAGGTTTTATTTTGTTTCTATTATAAAATTTTGCAAACAGGTAATTTTTCCCCTTCACTGATGTGCGTTGATGAGGCTGCACTGATAGGCAGCACTGATGGGCACTGATAGGTGGCACTGATGGGTACTGATAGGCGGCACAGATTAGGTGGCACGGATAGGCATCATTGATGGGCACTGATAGCTGGCACTGATAGGTTGCGCTGATGAGCTGGCACTGGTGATGCTGCACTGATATGCAGCAATGATGGGCACTGATAGGCAGCACTGATGGGTGGAACTGACTGGAGGCACTGCTGGGCACTGATGACTGGCACTGCTGGGTGGCACTGATGGGGGCACTGGTGGGTGACATTGCTGGGCACAGGTGGGTGGCACTGCTAGGCACATGCGAGTGGCACTGCTTGTCACTTATGGGTGGCATTGCTGGGCACAGGTGGGTGGCACTGCTGGGCATGGATCATCAGGGGGTGCACACCGCTGGGGGTGTGTTCTGGGAGGACGTCATATGATTCCCTCCCAGAACTGGACAACCGCGCTGTAGCCATCATTCAGCTATAGCGTGGTTGCCAAGTGGCTAAATAAAATCTTACCTGTAGGAAAAGCTGCAACGTGGACTTTACTACCACTTTAAAAGGTCATTACAAAGCTAAAAAGGACCACAGACAATAAATATTTCTTGATGGGACAAACCAAACTGACAGGACAGGAAGAAATAGCAAATCTCTCCTGTGGGCCCACAGACTACAATCAAACATTTTTTTTTAAAAATAAAATGGTCAAAGGTTAGAATCTCTGTTAGGGTTTTATGACTTTGTTTTTTGATTTTTTTTGCCTGGTGACAGGCACTACCTTAAAGTGTTACTAAACCCACAACAGTAAAATCAGCCTGTAGATGCAGAAAGCATGTTTGTTATACTCACTATGGAATCTAAGGGGTTAATCTTCCACATTGTGTAAAAAGTCAGTTTGATCCTTTCTTCTCTGTTCCTCCCTTTTTTTAAGCGACCACCTCTTATCTCCTGATAAGACAGACTGAACCACAGGCATTTTACACATGCTCAGTTTGGTGTGTATTGCTAGAGAGGTTTTTTTTTTCTTGGGAGAGTGCATGTGATCAGCACAGGGCCAATCAGCACTGGTCAGACAGAGGTCAGGGGACCTGCATCCTCCTAGAGCAGAAAGAAAACTCTTCATACAAGCTGTAATCAGTGCTTGGCTGAACACTGATAGAAGTCACAAGACTGCTCTTAGGCTACGTTCACACTAGCCTTGTGTGCAGGCGGCAGAGAGGCGTTTGGGAAGCGTTTTTACCGGTTCCAAACGTCTCTGCCAATTCTGCACATTACAGCACATGGTGCTGTTCTAACGGGAGCGTTTGCGTCGCGTCGCGTTGCGTTGCGGCAAAACAGACGCCTCTGGTCGAGTCAGGAGGCTTTGAAGCCTCCTATTCTCGTCTATGGTGCCGCTCCGCAAACGCCCGGCCGGCGTTTGCGGTGCGTTTGCGGTGCGGTTGCGGGGCATTTGCGGAGCGGTAACACCACTCAAACTGTATTATAGGCGTTTGTGGGGCGTTATTAACGCTCGGCAAACGCCTAGCAACCGCCACTAAACCGCGCATGCGGCGTTTGCGGAGCGTTTGCTGAGCGTTAAAAAACGCTCCGCAAACGCCGGACCAACGCTTGCCAAACGCTATAAGGGCGTTTGGCAAGCGTTGGTAAAACAGCCAAGTGTGAACGAGCCCTTACTTCTAAAGAAAAGGTATTTAGCAGTTTATATTTACTAAAATAATTGCATTTCCATGTTCTGTGTACTGTAGGAGACCAGATATAGTGGATGCAGGGTCCTGGATTTAGTAACACTTTAATTCATATCTACTGTGTAGCTATCACTGGAACAGAATGTGAGGTGAAATTTCCAACAGGAAAAAAAAAACATCAGTTAAAGTGTTACTAAACCCACAACAGTAAAATCACTCTGTGTATGCACTGCGGAACCTAAGAGGTTAATCCTCCACATTGTGTAAAAAGGCAGTTTGATCCTTTTTCTCTGATCCTCCCCTTCTTCCATTTCATCTATTGATAGAACACAGCCTCGTGGACACTTTACACATGCTCAGTTTGGTGTGCACCGCTAGAGAGTTTTTTCTTTTTCTTGGCAGAGTGCATGTAATTAGCACAGGACCAATCAGAACTGTCAGACAGAGGGTCAGGGGTTATGCAATCTCATGGGGCAGTGAGAGGAGAATGAAAACTTCTCCTACAAGCTTTAATCAGTGCTCAGCTGGACACTGATAAAATTCCCAAGACTGCTCTAACTGCTAATGAGAAAAGGTATTTAGCAGTTTATATTTACTAAAATAATTGCAGTGTGTACTGTGGGAGACAAGATGTAGTGAATGCAGGGTCCTGGGTTTAGTAACACTTTAACACTGGCTCTAGTATTCATTGTGTAGGAGCTGCTTTTTTAAGTTATGCACACCAATGCACATGTATGGTGTGAACAAAGCACATAGAAAGCAGTTGCTTTCTATGAGTCTTTGCATTGGGCGTCATTCATCAGTGTAGAACAGCTCAATAAACCTGGTGTGAATGAGCCCTACGCCTATTCAAAAAAAAGGGCAAAATGTAATGTAAGGCCTTGTTTATACTTATGAGGGCAGTAAAAACATGTAGCTGATCCATGTTGATCTGTGCCGCAGCAAAAATTATATCATGCGTTGCATTCTGCCAAACATGACCCATTCAAGTGAACACAGCTGCACCACAGCCGCCCAACAACCATGTATAACACACAGGGTCGCAGATTGGTACTGTGGCCTTTTAAAAATGGCATCCCAGAGATGACATGTCACCTCCAAGCTGCCTGTCAAATCCCTGAAAATTGACCCACTGCCAATCGCTTTTTACAGGAGTGACAATGACAGTCACAAGTGTCCTAAACCTAGTGACCTGAAAAGTATACAGACTCTTTTGCAGTTTCTGCAAAACTGTTTTGGTTGACTGCTGAAGATTGACGGCACAGGAATTGTAAAATAAAAAGAACCTTTGCTAAATGTGAGCCAGCCTGATTTGCATTGACTCTATAGGTAAGTAGCTTGAGAAACCTCTTCACAAGTATAGTTTTGATGCAATCTCCAAGAATAATTAAAGCAAGTGCAGACCATCCAGTTGCCCTTGGGCCTAAGAAGAAATGGGTCCACTACTGTCTACATACGTATATAATTGTTTATCCAAACACCAATAGCACGAGCCAAATACTCACACTAGACAAATAATTTAGGATAAAATGAAAGTTTGTACAGTCTGGAAACTTGCTATAAAACAGCCTACTGCAGCTGGAAGAAACCTCTTAGGTCAGACTGCAATCAAATGAAAATGGAAAGGCCAAGAAGCCCTACAGAGATATTGATGAGATATCCCATCATTTATAGACACACCAATACTCTTCTAATATTTTACAGCTTCATGCTGTGTATAACCCATAAAGTGCTTCACTATTGTGTACTTAGTCCTATTAGTCTATTCTGGCCTAGACTTACAATAGCGACCTTTCGACAAATATGAGGCCAAGGGTTATATGAGGATAAGTTTATACTTATTGTAAGATAAATGTTCCTTTCATTTTAATAGACGCCATCCTTCTGCTAAGCTCAATGTGCCTTATCTCTATTGTGCCACAACTGACCTCATGTCATGAGCCAGCTCAGCCTCTGGCTTGTTATCAACATGTCAAGTAAAATATATTTATGCAAATCTATTGCTATTTATGTGCACCATCAGAAAAACTTCTAAATTAATGACTGCTGAGATGTACAAGACAATTTATGGTGTTACATTTGATACACCCGTCACTGAAAGCATTAAAAGCTATTATGTAACTAAAGTACTGTAAATAAACTAGTAAAACTTAATAGAAAAAATAAATAATTTTAAAATATTCTGCTCACTCTGAACAACTAGCTTTTTCATTGGTTGTTACAAGTCACTGCACAAGACAACAATTTACATTATTATAAATTGTAAATTTAATTTTATAAATAATTTATAATAAAATAAAATAATAAAAAAATAAAATTTTATAAATATAATTTTATAACTGCAGATAATAAAATGCACTAAATAAAATAAAATAAAATAAAATAAAAGGCACTGACAAACTCTAATTATAGGAAAGCAATAACCTTTGGCTTGAGAAGAATAGGCCTTGACCAATTCTAATTATTCATCCAATCATGTGCCATATTGGATACCAAACATGTGTCAGATGAAATCCTGTTTACTTTTATTTCTCTGCACATGATTGGGTATGCAACACAACTTCACTTGAATTACTAAGCTAAGTGGCTAATTTTTTAAAATAAGCCTTAATTAAATCAAGAGTTGCCCTGTGGTGCTATATAGTCTTTTGGAAAACGGTAGGGATTATTACAGAAATAGAAAATATTTTCTTAGAAAAATGAATGTTAACTTGAGTATTCACGTAGCTCATTAAATAAGCTGAAGCTTTGCTTATTTTTAATATGTACAACAGAAATAAAGAATCAAGATTGGATGATTGATGTCTACACCGTTTCACCTTACTAATTAGGATAAGTGGAAATTTACTTTGCAAAGGTAACATTTACTTTGCCAGGTTAACAGTTTGTATTCTACTTAATTAGAAAATCAACCTTTGTGTCTGTTATTTACTATTAGTGTCCAAATCATTCCCTACAATGCAAGCCTGTAAGCAAAATACACTATTAATAAAAGTTGGGCAGATCACAAGTTAATGACCATTGATATAGATAATGTACATATTTAAGTAATAAAACTTCATTTTTTAAAAAAAATTTTATTGTAAAAGAGGGCTATATAAAACTAGTGTGATATTTGACTCTGTTTTTTATAGACTAACGCATCAAAATCTGGTTTGATGGATGCAGTAGTGTTTCTCAATGAATCCTTAAGGTGCTCATCAGATATTTTGGTTCTAATTTTGCCCTTTGTGTGCTTCATCCGTGAAAATAGTTGGTCACAAATATAGGTGCTGATGAAAACTGATAAGGTGTGATTGGGAAGAGTTGGATATTCTTCTTTGGGAATATAAAACTTAAAAAAGCCCAGTAAATAAACACTATCAAATTTTTCTTGTCCATGTGTACGCTGAGTGTAAACTCATTTTTACATAAAAATTTACAAAAGAAAAACAAACAATATTTTTAAGAAAGATTACGATTTTGTGTTGGGCTACATTTATAGCCATCTTGGACCACATGCAGCCGAGCGTCGGACACCCCTGCTTTAAAGCCTTAAGTGTCAAAAGGGCAAAATGTATAATTTGCAGAGGTGATTGTCTCATAATTATGTACACTTTTGGCTGTCAGTTGGATGGCACCGTTTAATAATGCAGACACATAATCAAACAGAGCCAATCACTTAGCTTCTGAAAATTATTTATTTTGTCTATGTAACTCTTAAGGCAATAATGAGAGAAATTGGCCATTTTGGAAGCTGTGTACAGAAATTATTATACAGTTAAATATTATTTTTACAATTAACAATTTGTGTGGGGATGGTTTAATTCTGTTTATGGAATGGTCTTCCTCTTTATGGCTCTTTGTACCATATATTGAACTACTGATCTTGATTTTACCCTTGTTGGCATTGTTGCCTGATGAAGAAGCGATAGAGAGGTCTGAAACAATACTTATCCTTGACTAACAAATGCCTGTATTCTGAGCATACAATTATTACATACTATTCACTGTGCATCATTACAAACACTTGTTTGACTGGGAAACCATTTGGTGTGCACCACCTTCTTCTTTGCATGTGGTATTCTGACTATTTTGCAGAATTCAGATTCACATTCATGGAAACTGATTTCTCTCCAGTGGCAAGCTTAACGCACACTAGTGCTCTTTGCATCATGTTACTAAATGAGCCCATTTAAGCGCAGTTCCCTGGGTGTTCTCATTAAACCAGCCTGTTCATGGTCTGGTTGGATCAGCGGTTGTGTTGTTGTACCTGACCTGTGCTGTGATGCGTACATAAACTACAACACAGTAGTAGGTTAGTTTGGAATAATGTAGTCTTTGGAGCAAAGACAAAATGGGGTTTATTTACTAAAGCTGGAGAGTCCAAAATCAGACTCCCTTCTGCATAGAAACCAATCAGCTTCCAGGTTTCATTGCCAAAGCTTCATTGAACAAGCTGAGGTTAGAAGCTGATTGGTTTCTATGCAGAAGGGAGTCTGATTTTGGACTCTCCAGCTTTAGTAAATAAACCCCAATGTGTCCTTTGCCTCTAATTGCGTAACAAAAGCCATTTTAAAATCTCACTCCTGAAATATACAGCAAAGAGGGGAACAGAATACCTTTAATGGTAACCTAATTTAGTTAGTAAGTAAAACTTACTTTATACAAAATAATTTGCCATTGTATTTGTTTGATATGATTGTGTATTTTTAATATTACAAAGGTAAAGTAAAATATTATGCAAACTATGCAAATTATACATTTATGTGTGTACTTAAAGTCATCCAGGCTTTTATTTATAGTGTTGATTTTTAATAAAGATAAAGTTTTAAAACAGAATGGATGAATTATGAAGATTCCCCTGGCATTCCAGACATACAGTATATAAAAAGTACAGTTAATCCATTTACATATTCAATAAAAAAAATCTTAAAGCTGAACTCCAAGTAGATAAAACAAAAAAAAAAAACGTAAATGTGTGCAGCTCTGTAATTACCAATAGATAAATAAATGTATTTTTAATAAACTGTTTAAAAAGTAAAGTTTTAAAACAGGATGGTTGAATTATTAAGACACCCCTGGCATTCCAGGCATATAAAAAGTATAGTTAGTCAATTTACGTATTCAATTTAATAAAAAAATCTTGCTGAACTCCAGGTAGATATGAAAGACACAAATGTATGCAGTTCTGTATTTATCAGTACATCAATAAATGTAATTTTTTTTGTTAGAAGTGTAAGTACCTGAATTTAACTTGGCAGCAGCTTCTTCCAGTCCCTGTACAGCAGCACTCAGACTGGGAAAAGGAGAAGCATCAGGAGGAGCCAAACAGGTATGCTTCAGTGCAATAAATATGCCGATAGGAGAGAGCAAGAGTTGAGCTCATAAATGAAAATCCCAGGAGATCAGCAGTTTTTGAAATACTCAGACCAGCCCGTTTAGCACCAACAACCATGCCACATTTAATGCCACTTAAATCCCATTTCTTCCCCATTCTGATGCTCGGTTTGAACTTCAAAGTCGTCTTCACCACGTCTAAATACCTAAATGCATTGAGTTGCTGCCATGTGATTGGCTGATTAGCAATTTGTGTTACCAAGCAATTGAACAGGTGTACCTAATAAAGTGGCAAGTGAGTGCAGTTAAATAGATAGATAATTTTCTATATTCTATATTTTCTAAATTCTGACTTCATACTGAACTGCTATCTGCACAGTGCCTTATATGACATTCTATTTTGCTTTCAATCTTCTTACTAACACATAACTCTTAACTTAACCCTGAAATGTAATCCTTAACCTGACTCTAACACTAAACCCTTACGTTAATCCAAAAAATGGACTATGCTGCCAAGTTTAGCAGGGAATTGGCCCCAAATACAACATGTCTTCTACCTAACAAAATAATAACTAACAAATGCTGAAAGTCCCCAAAAAATATAAACCTTTTAATACCACAATAAAGCCCAAAAGGAATATGTAGTGGATTTGTATATAAATATTATAGTCAAGAAAAAAATAAAATGTAAAAATTATTTTCTTTTTAGAAAGGTAAATTGAAGTTTCACATTCTGTCTTTTGAGTTCACATTATCTCAAAACAAATATAACGCAATCCATAGGTCTGTCAGTGGGACTATTGATACCTGATGTAATCAGGTCATACATTGTTGCTTAATGTATGCCCCTGTGGGTCCCCTCCAACCTGATATCCTTCGTTAAAAAAACTGAAGGCGCCAGCTGAAAATTGTCATTTGAACAGCCAGAGATTCAGCTATCCATGGTGTGAAGCATAGATGAAGAAATCTGATTTTTTTTCATTCAGCCTGAAAACTAAGTGTGTATGGCCAGCCTTTTTCATACCAAAATGTATTGTGGTGGACATCCTTGCCAACAATAGACAATGCAATTGCGGTGGTGTGCACCGAAAAATGAAGGATGCACACTATTTTTTTCATCACAGCAAGTTGCGACACACTGCCAAATGAAATGTCATTTTGAAATTTCAATAAATTTGTGAAAAAAATAGAAAAAAATAGTGTAATGCATTGTAATCAGCATATCAACACTGTTTCACAGTTTAGTTGACATCACACAACAGAGCCCATGTTATAACACACCTGCTGGTGTGAACGGGTGCTTAAGCAGGCTATAGACGGTTTGTCTGGTACAGCAGGGACTGGGTGAGATTCAAACCATGTATGGGCAGGCTGATTGTACCCAAATTGATCCATCGATTGACTTGGGAACAATCAGTATGTCAGATTACTAGCATGTGATTACACAGTAGCTCCACGGAAGGGATTCCGCCATCCAAACTGACTTGTGTTGATGGGGGAATTAAGCGATTTTCTCATCACCTATGACGTGCCTTAAGCCTGGTACACACAATAAGAATATTGGACAAATAATTGTCCGTTTTTCTTTAATGCTAGTGTCATAAAAAAAATGAAGAGGTTACTAAGGTTATGAATATTCTTGTACGACAGATTACAACTTCGTTACAACTGATGTAATGTACTGTATTGTATTTTAATGTATTCTTTTGTTTCTGAGCATGTGTGGTCTTGGTTTACAAGTTATTTTCAGATGAATACTGTACTTATTATACGAAAATCACTTGTTTTTGTATCATATGAGAAAAAGTTTTGTGTTTGTCCCTTTGGATAATTTTGCATGAACTGTCGTGATCAGCTCTTGAAAGCTGTGTACTAACAATCAGATTATCGTACGATCACTTCGAAAGTGGTATTTTTCATCCGATATTCTGATCATGTGTACTAGGCATTAGTCAATTTAGCCAATTTCATCAGTACAATTGACCTTTGATGTTTATGAGTATTCCTGGGGTCAGAAAGTAAGGTGACAGATTGGCCCCTAAATTCCTTAGAATTACGTTACTTGCAATGAGGCTCTTTTTTAAAGTGCCACCTAAGTAAAGTTTACGTAGATCAAGCATAAGCCTGTAAAGAAAAGGCTAAACTTTGCTCTTTTGCTGTGAAATGGTCCCCTGAAGTCCACTGAGTAAACTGCACTTCTGGGATTTGCTAGGTCTCTTGCAGAATGCAGCAACATGGAGATCAGCAGGAAGAACCAGTGAGTCATTCAGGGGACCCAAAAGATGAACATTTATTATAGTGTCAATTTACTAGTCAACTTTGGGTGGCAATTTCACAGCAACTGAGTGGAGTTTAGTGGTGCAGGTGGCAGGAGAGGTACGTATTCAGTCTCTTCTTTACAGGTATATGCTTAGTTAATACCTTCTACTTGGGTGACAGAGTCACTTTAATATTTGGTGTGGCTACACGGCTGTAAGCATGTGAGTAATACGGACAAGACAAGCCTGGTAGTGTATAACAACAAAAATGCAGGCAACAAAATCCTAGAGCACTGTAGGATGTGAGCACAGCACATGCACTTACTGATATATTTTAGCATTCTGATAATCTTCAAAGTCCATCTAAAATCTATGGCTAGAATATCCAAGTTGCTAATCAATGTTTGCCAGCAAATTTAAGCTGTGAAAACAGCAAACCTTTCCCCTTTGTGGAAACTCAGCGTGAAAAGTTGTTTTAGTAGTTGCCATAGTTAATAATGTCTTTGATGCACTTAAACAACAAAGCCAATTAACTGTTTCATTCAGTAATGCTGTGTGGTTGAACACTACAGAAAAAAACATTTGACAGCTGCCAAACATGTGGACTATTTGGCAATTATCAAAATGTGATAAAATCATTTTGGCGCCATAAACATTCTGAGCAAATATAATTAGATGCAGCAGCACCATTAATGGTGCAGTCCAGTGCATACAAAGAACAGTGTAGAGCTTCACTGCAGGACATAATTATTGCATGGCACCCCTATTAAGTGTTATTTGCAGGTACAGTGTAACTAAAAAGGCACTTCTTCTGCCCTTGAATACATATTTAAAGCAAAGATCACAGGTCACCCTCTCACATCATTGTAAATCATCTGCATTCTGTATAGTATATTCTGTATACACATAATTTCATCTTTCTACCAGTCAAACACATAGACTATTATTCGACTGACCCACCATTAGAATCAATTTACTTACAAAAACAAGCGGGATCATTATTATTTGGGTACTAATTATTCAGCTGTTTATTGTGGCTACCATTGTAACCTATATTTAATTTTAACAGCCAGTCAAAATCTTCACCAATGACATGCTTTGAACCAAGCCCTGACAGTGGCTTGACTTAATAATCACCTTGGCCATATGTTGGCCTCACAGGGAAAGCCAACAACTCAGCAAGCATTGGCTAAAAATATTTGTGCTTCTGCAAATTAGTGCCTAAAACAATTCATGACAGTTGAGCAAAATGTCCACTTTACATGAAAAAATGGGACCAATTTAAAAGAAACTACAGACTTTACTTTTTCATCAATCGGTTACTATTTCAACCACATAAGCTCTGAAAGATTTTACTCCATTTATGACCAGGCCAATTTTTGCTATGTGACACTGTGCAGAGCTTCATTTGTTAGAGATCTATGTGTTGTTTACCAACACAGAGCTCTCTCCTTTCATTCACTCCACTGATCAGCGGGTCCTGGTCATAAATCATTGGCCAGGACCTGCTAATCAGCATGTGCTGGAGAGAATGGCAGCAGAGCTGGGGCGGTAGGCACGAGTGTGTTCCCTACCCAGAAAACCTGAATCATGTACATGTATATGATCTGGTGCAAGAGAGCCGCCAGCCCGCAGTATTCTTACTGTGGGCCAGTCAATAACTGGTTAACTTGATGGTTCTGATGGAAGTATCAATACATGGAGCATATATATATAAAATGATCAGATTTTCTATGTAAAGAGGATCTCCATTCAAAGTGATTGTTTAGATTAATGATAAAGGAAGACAACTTATTTTTTCTTTTCGGATAGAGTAAGGGACGGTATAACCCCTGTCAGCTTTTTTTGCCAATTGTGTCATGCAGAGATTTTACTTCCTGTCCCATAGCTAAAAAAGGAAGTGAGAGGAAAAACCAATAAAGTGAGGAAATCACTGGTTATTAGCAGGATCACCAGCACCAGAAGATCACCAGAAAATTCCTGTTCTGGTGACAATCCAAAGTTTAGGATTTTCTTTAACTTTTATTCTCAGTCATGCAAAACAGGACAAATATAGAGGATGAATCTCCCTATTGGAGGGACAGACAGCAAAGGGAGAGACAGCAATAAAAACAGGTGTTCTATTCCCTGTTCAGTCTATCTAATATCTATCTAATAGTGAAACAAACCTTTTTCTTTAGTTATACTTAAAAAAAAACAAAACTACAATATAGTGTAAATTAAAGCAGAAGTAAACTCACCAATTAAATACTGTCTGATCCAAAATCTCTCCTTACACAAGGTCCATAGCAATTCAGGAGAATATTTTCCATGCATTTTTTTTAACTGTGTCAGGTTGGCAAGTGGCACGTGCACAGTCACTGCTAAATACTTAGAATCTTTCAGGTGGTGGGATTTGTTCTATTCTGTATTGGGGTGACCTGGATCTTTATCAATTAGCTAATAGCCACGGAGAAGGGCTATGACATGTAACAAGGTTTCTTATGTTAGCAGTCCAGGCTACTTTAAAGGACTTTGCTGTCATAGAATTTATTTCTGTGTCCCTGTTGAAGAGGTTTACCCTAACTTTCTGATACAACAGGATAAAAGGGCAAATCTCACCAATGGGAATGCAGAGAACAGAAAAACCTGAGGATCTAACCCTTTTTTTGCTCCAAATTTAAAAAAAAAGAAACTTGGTTGTAATTAAATCCTTATGTATTTTCTTTAGCCAGCTGTGGACATTGGGCATGCTACACATGGCCAAAAAACATCAATACAAGCACAGAGGGTGTGTGTACTATGGTGTGTCCTCCTCAGCTGCCCCCTCCCACATTTGTCAGAAATTCCTGGCTGTCAAAATGACAACTGGGAATTGATGTGTAAATAGCTGCTGTCAAAAAATGGACCCTTCTGAAAAATTGTTTATAAACACTGTTCGGAGGCAAGAAAGATAGAAAGCAACAATGCTACTCTTTATCTTTACTGTTGCATTCATCTGAGCTTCAATCTGTATATGATGTCACTAAGCCACCTGACAAGTAAAAGAGGAATTTTATTCTATTTAACTCCTCTTTCAGTTGTAAATACATCCTTCTTTCCCTTCAGACATTAGCTAAAATGACAAATTGTAGAAAATTATACTCTACTCTAGGGCTATATCATCTTTCAACTTTCTATATTTCTCCTGTATGTCCCCTTAGCTGTTATTTTCCTTATTTTTTTTTTTTTGTTTTAGTTTTTGAATTATTAATATTTATACTTTTTTGTTTTTAATAATTTTGCTCAGTTTTTTTTGTGTCCCATTAAAATCACCAAAATGAAATATGTATTTGTCCTAAACATTATATATTTAATACTTGTTATCTTTTAAGTATTGGCAAAGTGATTGCCAAATAAACAGACCCATAGCAGAAATGTAAAAAATGTTCTGGTCCATAGATGGTATACTGGTGTGACAGCTGAACTGGTTAAAAATCAAAGTGAAATTAATTAAATAAATTAATAATTAATTATCATTAGGTTTAATCATTGTCATACCATATAAAAGGTCAATAAAAAAAAACCCATGTTCTTGTTACCCATAACTATAGTCCACTATGGGGTTAAATCATATTCCCTCTTCCTATATTTCTCAGTGACTCCTCCAGTGCTATTCTTTAGACTCCTCCGATGTGCAGCTTCCATTATAGGAAGGATTCTCTTTCCCTGCTGACTTTTCCTTTATCTCACCAAGAACTAAGCA
This sequence comes from Staurois parvus, assembly GCF_062004578.1. Taxonomy (NCBI): domain Eukaryota; kingdom Metazoa; phylum Chordata; class Amphibia; order Anura; family Ranidae; genus Staurois; species Staurois parvus. The sequence continues at coordinate 2,444,982 of NW_028318954.1, forward strand.
CAAGGATTGGCACTCCATTAGCAGAGGAACATTAAGATATACAAAGATGAAAAGATAATCTGAAGCAGTCAATTCTAGAACGTATGTGCAAAGATCAGATTAGTGCAATGATCAGATATGAAGTTGACTGAACTAATTAGGCTTACATGTTCATTGTCATTAAGATAGTGTATGGAGATGTCTACATCCAGTGTATTTTTGTTTTCTGTCTACATGCTACTCTTCAGTATATGGGTGTACTTATAAAGGGTAGGTCCCCAAAGAATAAAGATATTTCTTTTTTGGGTGGATTCTGATACGTTGAAGCATATGTTAAGAACAAAAGCATATACAATATGTTTTTATCTCTTCAAAGGCCCTACAAGTACAGAAAAAATACCTAGTGATCTACCAGAAAAACACTCAACTTCTAAAGCTGGCCATACCTCAGTAGACTTTCAAACAAAAAATTTGTACGAATATGCGTACAAACATTCTTATGAAAATTCTTTGTACATTTGATGAGGTGACAAATGTCCCTTGAGAGTACTTCCAAATTTTGCTTGTTTTTAACATTCGATTTTAAAATGAGTGGACTGCCCCAAATGGAAAACCACATTCACTGCTGGAAATGTATTTGTTCAGAAAATATTTCCATCCTGCTTCTTTGAATTTTCTCATCACTGTGGTTGAAAATGTAAATCACTTTGGCCCCCTTAACAATTAAAATGAAAAGTTTCCAATAAAATTCTACTAGTGTGATGTCAGCTTTAGTCCTGTTGCAGGCTGACAACACAACATTTCTGTGGACTGAGTTGTGTCAACTTTCTCAGTCGTATTTTGGTAAAATACTCAGCCACTCCCACAATCTTTGCAACACAAAGGCAAATTTTTTGGTAGTCTAAAATAAAAACTAGCAAGAACTAGGAGGGCTGTTTGAAGTAACACAAAAAGTGTAGATTACTCAGCTCTAAACTTTCGAGAAGATCAGCATTTTGTTTTGTACTTGTCTTAACAGACATAACAAAATGTTCCAATTGCATATTTAACAAAGCAAATTGAAGCAAATAAGAGATGCTCATTGTTAGGGGTTCCATACTTCCTATATTTCCTGGGGATTCTACTGGTGGGATATATGCACTTAAATTCCTTGGACTTTGCAGAAGCTGTAAACATTATGAAGGTACTCTCACTTTTAGATAATTTTATTTATAAAAAAAAATGGAAAGTGCAACAAGAGGTGCTGGAACATGCAAAACGTTGCATGTGAACAACCAACAGCCAGACGTACAAAACAGAGTTGGAAATTCATTACGTAATGTAATTACGCTAGAGAGATTACTCTGTTGTTGTATCCAACACTTAGAAAGTGCTCAGCCCACAAGACCCCAACTAGAACTAAAATATCAGTTATTGGGTACATTAGCCTTTACAAAAAGATTTTGTAAAAAGTAGAATCATCTAGCAAAAATGACAAAAAAATCCTAAAACAGAAAAAAAGGGAAAGCCTGAAAATAACTGGTAACCTCCAGGAGTATAAAGATAGTGTCTATATTAACAGTGCCTGCCATGAATACACCCTACACTACTTCGCCTTTATTCATAGGAACTATGCTGTCACACACCTTTTACTAAATTTAGCATACAGCACCAAAAATATAAACACTTCTCTATCACCATAACACAAGCTGAATGCAAATTGATTACATAAAAATCTCTTAATTTAACTACACTGAGTAATGACATTCACCTGCGAACACTTTTTTCCCCTTTGAATAAATGTGACCTTTCTGGTTCTGAACATATTGTACATGCCATATGGTTTGAGGCAATAAAGGTTATATCACATACCGTAGTTACACACACCGATCATCAGCTAAACCTCCTCAAAGCTTTAAAATTTTTAACTTAATTACAAAATAACTTCCCATATGGAACAATATAGTCTAAACCTTAAATAACTATTAAATCACCTTAAATAATATTTTTTGTTAAAAAAAAAAGTTCTAACATAGTTTACAATCAAATTCTACATAAGCTCAGTGTATCATCTATACGTTGCCAAGAGTAAAGTGCAAGGGCTCCGTTCTGCTTTTGCGATTATGATATAATAAATATGTTCGGGAACAGTATCATAAACAAATACAAGTGAAGTTTCCATGCTATGCTGCCTGCTTGTGTCTCTGCGCTGATCAGGACATGAGTCAGTCGAGCACCTGTTAGGGTGTATGTCACACTGACAGCAGCACCAGGGACACAGTCGTCTGACCAAGCTACTCTGCCCAGGATCTGTAGATACTGCAAGTGAGGAATGCTTCTCCGCCACTTACTGCACGAAGCCCAATGACAGCATGGCACTGTATTACACAGGCTTCTCTTTATAGTAAATGCAATCATTCTGCCCAGTCATTTAGGACTGCATGGCACTGTAACGCTCCTAGCTGAAAAGTGGACAGGACACTGCCAGATGGGGCCCTATATAGGAATCACTAATATATGTAGCTGGACAGTAGCAGTATTTGTATAAAGTAAACATTAAAAGAGAACATACAAGCATAAGTTAGAAGTTTGTACAGTTAAAAGAGCTTTTATTAGCATTCACAGATACATTTTGCAAATGTTCAGGAGCTTATCAGCACTGAGTGTATTTGAGATAAGGGTGGTATTTTTTGGAAAGATATTTTGCAACAGAATGTTGACTGGCTGATCTGGAATCACATATCACGTGTTATACCAACTGTCATTTTAACAACTGGCTGCAGAGCAAAAGGAGAAACACAATAGGCTCAATTCACAAAGCTTTAACGCAAGGATAAAGGCTCTCTAATTTAACCATGTAACTGTCATTTTCAAATCTCATCCAAATCACCTGAAAATAACTGTCACTTTCTTAGCATTAGTATACTTCTCCTGGTGTGTTGAATTTATGACTTGAGCCTAAAGTCTATGCTTAACTGCAATAGGCTCAATTTACAAAGCTTTAAAATAAGGATACAATTTTTATTTTACCTATGTGACTGTCATTTTCAAATCTCATCCAAATCACCTGAAAATAACTGTCACTTTCTTAGCATTAGTATACTTCTCCTGGTGTGTTGAATTTAAGACTTGAGCCTAAAGTATATGCTTAACTGCAACAGGCTCAATTCACAAAGCTTTAAATTAAGGATACAATTTTTATTTTACCTATGTGACTGTTATTTTCAAATTTCATCCGAATCACCTGAAAATACCTGTCACATTCTTAGCATTAGTATACTTCTCCTGGTGTGTTGAATTTATGACTTGAGCCTAAAGTATATGCTTAACTGCAACAGGCTCAATTCACAAAGCTTTAAATTAAGGATACAATTTTTATTTTACCTATATGACTGTCATTTTCAAATCTCATCCAAACCTCCTGAAAATACCTGTCACATTCTTAGCATTAGTATACTTCTCCTGGTGTGTTGAATTTATGACTTGAGCCCAAAGTACATGCTTAACTACAATAGGCTCAATTCACAAAGCTTTAAAATAAGGATACAATTTTTATTTTACCTATAAGACTGTCATTTTCAAATCTCATCCAAATCTCCTGAAAATACCTGTCACATTCTTAGCATTAGTATACTTCTCCTGGTGTACTGAATTTATGACTTGAGCCCAAAGTACATGCTTAACTACAATAGGCTCAATTCACAAAGCTTTAAAATAAGGATACAATTTTTATTTTACCTATGTGACTGTTATTTTCAAATCTCGTTGGACATTGGAGTTGAAAACAACTGTCATTTTCTTTTTCAATAAATATCCTTATCTTGGTGTGTAAGGTTTATGAACTGATTTTAAAGGGTCGCATTCAATAAAGAAGTTGTTTTTACCCTTGTGTGAATTCACTTCAAATTTCAATCAGGATCCAAAGAATTTGTAATAAAAAATAAAAATTTCCTGTTCCACACTGGTTATTTGACCACAAACAAGAGTGAAAACAACCCCATTAGCTGTAACAGTATTAGTCACCTCCAATGTCAAATATTGTGATTTCTGTACAGATTTAAGTACCTTTGCATACACATTCATGAATTTATTATAAGTCCTTCTATATAAAGTAACGTGTCTTTTATATTTTCTGTTTCTTGAATCTTTTTAGACCTCCAGCCCCATCTTTTACCCATCAAAAAAATGTAAACAATATAAAAACACAAACAACTTGGACTCATAGTACAATGACCTTTAATTGAGAGCAGCATACAATACTGTACGGCTTGGAAATGTGCAAAGGAGCTGATCTGCTGGTGGCCCTGCATGCAGTGAAGTGGACAGGAATACCTGTGGACATGCTTAGTCACAATGGCCATCATTAAGTAACACGAAGCAAAGAGCAATGACGTACTGTTATCAACAGCAACCAAACATTAGCTTTCATTAGTCTGGCTACACGAAACTGGTTGCTGTTCACAAACCTGGCCCCACACTTTAAAATGTGATTGTACAATTGACTTAAAACTCCACACTCACATTACAATATGGTTGTAGAATCCCCTTTAGAGCTACTAACAAGAGTAAGAGCCTGCCTTATTAGATTTAAATTGACTGGACAGTTTAGGTAAGTCCTTGTGTCACATGATTTTGGAAAATCTACAGTTGTTTGTAGAAAGGTTGTACAGTCAGATAGTAAAGTATATGGCGACCCTTGGAGTTGCCAACAACTACGAAGTGGGAGGTTTCTACCAGCTTAGACATAAATAACAGGGATTGCTTAGGTAGTCCTTCATACCATATAGTTGACGGGAAATCTAAAGATTGCACGATTGGGGTGTAATGTGTGGCCAGCTTCACAGTACACCATTACTCTTTGCATTATAGTATTAAACAAGCAGATTGCAGGATTTTGTTAGTAAGTTTGTACAAACTGCAGTGAAGGTGCAAAGTGCCATAACACACAGCAACCAAGCATATTTTAGTTAACTGTGACCAAGTGAGGAAAAAGAGGAAATCCGGTTGCTATGGGTTATGCGCTTTGTTCTACCTTATGAAATAAGCCCAAGTGTTTAACCTGGAGAACTCATCCCCCTATATTATAGACTCCGCTAGAAGACTTTTTTTCCAGTCAATCATTAAGGAAAAGTCATCCTATCTCTTTTTTTTTCAGGTTCAGTAATTGATTAACTCAGTATGTTTCAAGCAGAAGCTAGAAAAGCCTCTCATTTATTTCCAATCCTCTTCCTATAACTTGATCATGCACTGCAATGGGAAACCAATTCCGAAGCTTATGGACCTCATCTAAATCTTTACACAATGAATTCAACAGTTATGTAAACTGGATATGGCAATAGCAAAAATTGATTAGCGACACGTTTCTGTTAGCGAAACCTGTCTGAACCAGCAGGACTGTGTCAGCTAATTTGAATAACCTCCAGAGTGAGCAGGTAGTGGGGGAACATCTGTTCTTCTCCATTTAGAAAGACCTGCATGGCTTCTCGTCATACGGTGGCTAGTAAAGCAGGTGGACAAGTCTACATTTATACATTCACTGTTGGACTAGTTATTAAAGGACCACTATTGCCAAAAAAAAACTATTTGTGATTGGTAGATGTAATAATATCATTCAGTATATTTATTTTACTTGCTTTAAAAAAGGTATAGGTTTAGGTTACCTCCACCTTTACATGAAGATCAACCTGTCCCGCAAATGTGAACATTACATGGGTTGCAACAAACTAGAACACCTTCCGGAGTGCTTATAATAGTCACCTTTTATTCATATAGTTTGAATCTTAAAAAAAAACTGCAACTGCCCAAGCACCTCTGCCAGTGTCATAGTTTGTGTCACTCCATACCATCTGGACAGTTTGTTGGCATGTAAATATTGAGGGAAAATAATAAAAATAAAAGTATGAAACGAAAAACAAAATAACACACTGAATACTATTATTATATGTATAAATAACATACAGTTAAAATAATTAACTAGTTATTTTTTTTTACAGTAGTGGTCCTTTAAACCTACCATATGACACTCTGGTAGACAATGACCATACGTCAACTCCTACATTTTTGCATTTGAAGCCAACAGGGCTTCTCATAAAACTGCATGTAGTAAATCACCCTCCAACTGTCATAGTCTGCAGGTCTCATGAAGGGGGATGGGTTCTCCATATGGACTTTCCTGCTAAAATTAAGTGAACTCAAAATAACTTTAAACCCCTTCATGCCTGGGGGAATCCTTCACTTGAAGGTCGTCCATTCAACTACTGTCGGTGCCCAGAATATGGGGTGTCACTTGCCCACAGTATAGTAATGTTCCTTCAACATGCACTTGATCCTGGATCTCAGGATGAAGGGGTTAAAGGCGTTGAGTTTTAGCTTCTAGAAATGAGTTTCTCACACAATTTCTAAGCTGTCTTTTTCTAAGTTGTTTGTTGTTGTCCTATAGAGATCTGAAAATTGACATCCACCAAGTTAACCTATCCACTGCTGGAGAGACCAGCCACTCCAGCAGCTAAGTGTTCATATTGCAGTCACAACACATAACAGGACACAAAAAAAAAAAAAATATGCATGACAAAAAAAAAATCCTAACAACACAAGAACATAACTATTCTCTTTTTTTAGATCCATGAGGTAGATTCTTCTGGTTTTGCCAAATATATAAGACAGCAACAGAATCAAAAAGCCTTAATGCTTTAGTGAATGTCCTCTTACCTTAATTTAGGAAGTGAAACTATACAGAAAAAAAACACTTGCCTAATAAAAAAAATATACATCCTGCAAGTCATGGGCACCGCCCAGTTGCAATTTAACAACTTTAATATAAAGAAAGACCTCCATATCCTTCATGTCAATGCATCAGAGAAAGATCTGATTGACCCTTGAATTGAAAAACATCCAGTTTGTCATCAGTGTTTCTAAAAAAAGGGATCCTATAATAAACAATCATCCTGCGTGTTGTGATTCTTGCCCAGGGGATCCATGCTGTAGTCCACCACAGTACCTTCACAGCTCAGTAGGGATGGACTTGGAGTCTTCTCTTCCTTGAAGAAGACCTCATTAGTTCTCTCCCTGCTCATTTGAGCAGCATCAGTTTCTTCATTGTACATGCTGTTCCCATTGCTTTGGGGGTATCCATTGGTGTAGAGCTTGGTGCTTGACTTCTTCAAACAAAGTAGCTCCTGGAAAGCATATCTGAAGTCTGGACTCCTGCAGTATATGAGTGGGTTGAAGGCAGAGTTCACATAGCCCACCCAGTTCAAGAAGGTGAAAACCTCGGCAGGGATATCCTTGTGCATCACCTGTACAATATTGATTATGAAGAAAGGGAGCCAACACAAAGTGAAGGTGCCCATGATAATGCCCAGTGTCTTCAGTGCTTTGTGCTCCTTCAAGCAGAACTTGGATGTCCTCCTGTTGACTACTTTTCCATTGGCATCTTGTTGGTTGTAGAACCTCCCCTCACACTTGTCTATCTTTTTCAGCTGTTTCTTGGCCTCCTGAAAGACTCTAGAATAGACAAAGATCATGATCACCAGGGGTAGGTAAAAAGAGATGATGGATGATGAAATGGCATAAGCAGGGTTGGTATAAAAGTAACAGCAGGACTCCTCGTTGTAGCAGGCCACTGCTTTGCTCTCCTCGGTTCTATACCAGTGCATGTAGATGGGAAGGAAGGAGGTGAGGATTGACACAACCCAAACTATGAGGATGACCATTCTGGCTTTGCACTTGGTCAGCAGGCTTTGATACTTGAATGGAGACGTGATAGCGAAATACCTGTCCACTGCTATCACACACAACGTCTCTATGCTGGCAGTGACACACAGGATGTCCACTGATATGAAAAACTCACACCAAAAGTTTCCAAACTTCCAGGAATCCATGATGATGATGCCTGCCCCGAAGGGCACCACCATCATGCCCATCACCAGGTCCGCACAGGCTAAGGAGGTGATGAAGTAGTTAGTGACTGTCTGAAGTCTCTGGAACTTGGCTATAGCCGTGATCACCATGATATTCCCAAACACAATGATCAGGACGATGATGGACATGACGATGCCCATTCCCACCATCCAGCTATCATCAGGCTTGGTGCTGTTCTGTGGTCTGGTAGAGTTCGGTTCTATGCTGGGGGTGACCAGCTGATCCATAGCGGTGAACTTCTTTGTGTTACTCCTATAAGCGGGTCACTTGGCTTGGTCATCCAGCGCTGCTGCCAGTGTCCTCCTGCATGTAGCTGCCTGGGTGGCCCCGATGCTTTCACCCTGTTGTCCCGTATCGTACATCTGCTCTGACACCGGCTGGAGTATACACAGCGCTCCGTCCCGCTGACAGTCCCTGCCACTTCTAAACTCATCTCCCTTCTCTCTGCCTTTAATAACACCCCTCGTGACGTCACTGCCCGGCGGCCAATCCCCGGAGATCGGCGGCTGCTGCACAGTCATTTGCTGTCAAGAAGTTGGTGCAGAAGTTTACCAGCGATCGCTGACTTCTGTGTACTGCCGGCCGGGTGACTCCGTACAGGCAGGTGTCCTTTCACTTCTCCCATGCGGGGCAGCCTAGCTCCGGGAGAGCAGAGGGACACTCACAGTGCTACACACTGGGGGGAGCAGGATGGCACACAGGTAATGGGATGGATCACACATGGAGAGGTGCCCGGAGGGATCTATACTATCTGCCATCAATTGTCAGTCTATCGTTCTCTATAGTTAACTATTCTCTCTCTCTCTCTATATATACATCCTATTTTTCTATCATTAGTCCATTTATCCATCTCAATCTATGTCTATCTACCCATCTATCTATCTCAATATCTATCCATATCTACCCATCTATCTATCTCCTGTATAATAATAATAATTATAATAACATCTCAATATCTATCCATCTACCTATCCACCCATACCTACCCATCTATCTCAATATCTATCCATCTACCTATCCATCCATACCTACCCATCTATCTCAATATCTATCCATCTACCTATCCATCCATACCTACCCATCTATCTCAATATCTATCCATCTACCTATCCATCCATACCTACCCATCTATCTGAATATCTATCCATCTACCTATCCATCCATACCTACCCATCTATCTGAATATCTATCCATCTACCTATCCATCCATACCTACCCATCTATCTCAATATCTATCCATCTACCTATCCATCCATATCTACCTATCTACCTATCTATCTATCTATCTATCTATCTATCTATCTATCTATCTATCTATCCATCTATCATCTCCTGTATAATAATAATATCTCAATATCTATCCTCCATCTACCTATCTACCTATCCATCCATCTCTCTCTCTCTCTCTCTCTCTCTCCATCCATCCATCCATCCATCCTAGGTAAGAGTAAAATGGGGGGGGGGGGGGGGGGTTGGAGAGAGAGAGAGAGATTCTAGCACTCACCTGCCAGCCACCCCAGGAGCCATGATCAGGAAAGTAAGTCTGTCTGTCTATCTGTTTATCCATCCATCCATCCATCCATCCATCCATCCATATCTATCTATCCATATCTATCCATCTATCTATCTCAATTTCTGTCTATCCATCCATATCTATCTATCTATCTATCTATCTATCTATCTATCTATCTATCTATCCTTCCATATCTATACATCCATCTATCTATCCATCCGTCTATCTATCTAGTGGTGTATTTTGATTGTGTGCTGCCCTAGGTAAGATTACATTGGGGGGATTGGAGGGGGGGGGGGTTGGAGAGAGAGAGAGAGAGAGAGAGAGAGATTCCAGCACTCACCCGCCGGCCACCCCAAGAGCCGTGATCAGGAAAGTCTATCTATCTATCTATCTATCTATCTATCTATCTATCTATCTATCTATCTATCTATCTATCCATCCATCCATCCATCCATCCATCCATATCTGTCCATCTATCCATCCATATCTGTCCATCCATATCTATATCAATATCTATCTATCTATCTATCTATCTATCTATCTATCTATCTATCTATCTATCTATCTATTTATCTATCTAGCCATCTATCCATCCATCCATCTGTCTCAATCTCTGTCTATCCATCCATATCTATCTATCTATCTAGTGGTGTATTTTGGTTGTGTGCTGCCCTAGGTAAGATTAAATTGGAGTAAAATGGGGGGGGGGTTGAGAGAGAGAGATTCCAGCACTCACCCGCCGGCCACCTCAGGAGCCATGATCAGGAAAGCCTATCTATCTATCTATCTATCTATCTATCTATCTATCTATCTATCTATCTACATATTTATCTGTCTGTCCGTCCGTCCGTCTATCCATCCATATCTATCTATCTATCTATCTATCTATCTATCTATCTATCTATCTATCTATCTATCTATCTATCTATCTATATATCCATCCATCTATCTCAATCCCTTTCTATCTATCCATCCATATCTATCTATCCATCCATCTATCCATATCTATTTATTTATCCATCCATCCATCTATCTAGTGGTGTATTTTAGTTGTGTGTACCACCCTAGGTAAGAGTAAAATGGGGCAGGTTGGAGAGTGAGATTCCAGCACTCACACCAGGAGCCATGATCAGGAAAGTCCGACATCTTCCTTCTGCACCCCCAGAAGCCTCCAGCCTGCACTGCTGTGCCTATATCTGACAATGATCCAGGAACGAGAGTCAGACACCCTTCAGCAGCCCACATTGCTGTGCCTCATCTGCTGTCACCAGGTGTCACATGTGAAACCTTTCCTGGGGGGTGGTGCTGCCCCCCTGAAGAATGCTGCCCTAGTTAAACGCCTTGTTTTCCTCACAGTAAATACGTCTGTCTATCTATCTATCTATCTATCTATCTATCTATCTATCTATCTATCTATCTATCTATCTATCTATCTATTTATCTATCTGTCCAGGGGGCGAATTGACCATTAAGGCATTCGGGCACTGCCTCAGGGCCCGGGGTCAGTAAAGGGCCCCATGAGAAGGTCGGTCAGTCCCTGGATGTGCCCACAGCTTCTATGAAGAAAGGAGATTTAACAACTTCAATACCAGGCACTTTTACCCCCTTCGTGCAGAGGCCAATTTTCAGGTTTCAGCTCTCTCACACTTTGAATGACAATTGCGCGCTCATGCAACGCTGTACGCAAACTAAATTTTTATCGTATTGTTCACACAACTAGAACTTTCTTTTGATGGTATTTAACCACCTGTGGGGTTTTTATTAAATAACAAAAAAAGTCTAAAAATTTTGGAAAAAAAACCTAGTTTTTCTTTGTTTCTGTTATAAAAGTTTGTAAATAAATAGTTGTTCTTCATAAATTTAGGCCAAGATGTATTCTGCTACATGTCTTTGGTGAAAATAACCCAAATCAGTTTTTATTATTTAGTTTGTAGGAAAGTTATAGATTTCACAATCTATGGGATACATCTGAAAATTGATCAATCCTGAAGTACTGACAGCTAATCTAATTTCTTGAGGCCCAGAAATGTCAGAACAGTACAGATATCCCCCAATTGACCCCTTTTTGCAAAGTACCGTATTTTTTGCTCCATAAGACGCACCTGACTATAAGACGCACCTAGGTTTTAGAGGAGAAAAACAGGAAAAAAATATTCTGAACCAATGGCCTGCAGACATAGTACAGGGGATGACCAGAGACTGCGGACATAGTACAGGAGATGACCAGAGCCTGCGGACACAGTACAGGAGATGACCAGAGACTGCGGACACAGTACAGGAGATGACCAGAGACTGCGGACATAGTACAGGAGATGACCAGAGACTTTGGACATAGTTCGGGAGATGACCAGAGACTGCGGACATAGTACGGGAGATGACCAGAGACTGCGGACAGTACAGGAGATGACCAGAGACTGCGGACACAGTACAGGAGATGACCAGAGACTGCAGACAGTACAGGGGATGACCAGAGACTGCGGACAGAGTACAGGAGATGACCAGAGACTGCGAACACAGTACAGTAGATGTTCAATATATAGTGCAGCGCTGGTATATCAATTAAAAAATGAACATAATTCAATGAGTACAGGTAAAATAGTTCATAAAGTCCTTCCACAATAAAGTGATCATAGATATGAGAAGGTCTCCTCCTTATTAGGTGACTGGTATCAAACAGAAAAAATGCGCACTCACCGACCGCACATTTTAAATGCGCATGTGTACACTCTTATGCGGATGACCAGCCAGGCATGCAGATCCTAAGGACACATAGACCATCCCTCTCAAATACTGACATCGGCCTTGGGTGCAGTGATATACCTCCAGGTACAGAGAGCCCTCTCGCTCCAAATGATAGCTAGACAGGGGTCCCCCTCCTGGTTCCAGGTACCCCAGAAATGGTAGATGCAGATCTGAAACCCTCCAGCAAGAGGGTCAAAGAAAAGAGGGAATGCCAATAGTGTAGTAGGTTCAAGAACTTTATTGGATCAACAGTAGTTAAGCCAGGGTTACATGTGCACACAAATACCATTAGCCATCAAGCAGACTGGTAAATATGAAGGATAAAAACATGTACTAACCCGGCGAGGATCAAAGACCACCGGACCTCCTCGTGGTCCCAGTGGTCAGGAAGTCACACTTGCTACTGGCTCCTCCTGAGGCCTTTCGTGCGACAGCACTTCATCAGAGTGTTGGCATCCAACCCTCTGATGAAGTGCTGTCGCACGAAAGGCCTCAGGAGGAGCCAGTAGCAAGTGTGACTTCCTGACCACTGGGACCACGAGGAGGTCCGGTGGTCTTTGATCCTCGCCGGGTTAGTACATGTTTTTATCCTTCATATTTACCAGTCTGCTTGATGGCTAATGGTATTTGTGTGCACATGTAACCCTGGCTTAACTACTGTTGATCCAATAAAGTTCTTGAACCTACTACACTATTGGCATTCCCTCTTTTCTTTGACCCTCTTGCTGGAGGGTTTCAGATCTGCATCTACCATTTCTGGGGTACCTAGAACCAGGAGGGGGACCCCTGTCTACCTATCATTTGGAGCGAGAGGGCTCTCTGTACCTGGAGGTATATCACTGCACCCAAGGCCAATGTCAGTATTTCAGAGGGATGGTCTATGTGTCCTTAGGATCTGCATGCCTGGCTGGTCATCCGCATAAGAGTGTACACATGCGCATTTAAAATGTACGGTCGGTGAGTGCGCATTTTTTCTGTTTGATACCAGTCACCTAATAAGGAGGAGACCTTCACATATCTATGATCACTTTATTGTGGAAGGACTTTATGAACTATTTTACCTGTACTCATTGAATTATGTTCATTTTTTAATTGATATACCAGCGCTGCACTATATATTTAATATTCTTGTTATAAGGTCCAGTGATCCCTTGGAGTGTTTCAGCAGCTGATTTTTGAGCGCTCGCTTTACCTTTATTCCACAGTACAGTAGATGACCAGAGACTGCGAACACAGTACAGGGGATGACCAGAGACTGCGGACACAGTACAGGGAATGACCAGAGACTGCAAACACAGTACAGGGGATGACCAGAGACTGCGGACACAGTACAGGGGATGACCAGAGACTGTGGACATAGTACAGGGGATGACCAGAGACAGCGGACGTAGTACTGGAGATGACCAGAGACTGCAGACAGTACACGGGATGACCAGAGACTGCAGATGTAGTACAGGAGATGACCAGAGACTGCGGACATAGTACAGGAGATGACCAGAGACTGCGGACGTAGTACAGAAGATGCCCAGATACTGCGAACACAGTACAGGGGATGACCAGAGACTGCGAACACAGTACAGGGGATGACCAGAGACTGCAGACCTTTGGGGAGGGAGGTGGAGCGGGTACCTGAATTTGACAGGTACCCGCTCCCACTTCCGCGGAGTTGTCCTCCCTTTAGCTGTACCGGGTGCCCACTGCACATGCGCGAGAAGGACTGGCCATAGAGGGATTACTTTGACGCAGTTGGCCAGCTTAAGCATGTATTGCAATATGTGTGTACCAAATATCCCTATTTATTGCATAGTCTGCTTGAAAGGGTATATACCAGTGTGCAGAGGGTCCTTCAGAATTTCTAGAGTTAATGTGGTTACACCCCTTTAGCACCTGATGGATAAATGCATGCACTAGCTGTATGGATTTGAGCACAGGGATCTCTTGTTTGTTGTCTTCTGGGACCTGTCACGTGTCCCACAAGACTACAGGGAGGGAGGGTAGGAGGACAACTTCCGCTTCTGATATCCTAGGCGATCAATTTTGGGTACCTGCTCCCAAAGGTGCCAATCCTTAATGGTGAGCAGGGGACCAATTTTTAAAGCGGAAATTCCCCTTTTGGGTGGAACTCCACTTTAAGTTAACAACCTAAATTATGATAACAACTGTGTACACCAGTGATATGAAAGCTGACAGCCTCCAGTTATGGAACTACAATAACCACCCTTCATACTGGTAATTTACTCTGAAGGTGCAGCACCATAACACTTGGAGAACCGTACGTTCCAGTTTACATGCACAATGTACAGTATATGGAGCTACTTAGCCTGTGACAAATATTTTATATATATATATATATATATATATATATATATATATATATATATAGTCTAATTATCAAAACTTTTACATGTAGTTACATCCCTTTTACATGTAGATGACATTTCTCACTTTCACAGATTAAATGACCTCTGGACTTTGATAGGTTACCGTAGACAGTAGAAAACAGCTCCAATTTTTCTGTCCTCTCCAATCCAGCATATGTTAGCCTCAGGTTTTGACAATGGGAAAAAGTTTTATCAGTATCTGAAAGTTCATCATAAGAAGGCAAAAGAAGCTCCATATCTCAAAATATTTGTACCCCAATAAAATAGACTTCTGACATGCTATTCCTGATTCTTAGGTGTAAATGATCTATGATGTATTGCTGCCATATTAGTCATGCAGAGGATCCTGAGAGGTTAATCAGGACGATAAGCTACATCCAGTAAATTATACCACTACAATGTTTCCACCTCAACTGAAGATTGTGATGAAGGAAATGATATGAGTAGCAGCAGAACAGTAGGAAGGAGAGTGCACTGGGAGGCAGCAGAATCCGAGAAGTGCAAGCCTGGGTTTTCATTCACAGCCTCCAGAGCCTTTACTGGAATAAACTCAATGACAAAATACTGTATATAGATCTGATTCCCAGTTACATTATATCCTGTAATAATTAGGAAAATACTGACACCAGATTGGCAGTAGTCTAGTGGTGTCTAGTAGGCTATCCTACAGGCTTTTCTTGTAATTGCATTTTTCTTGATGTATTGAACAGCAGGTGTGCCTATATCCTAGAGGAAATTCCTAGACAGCCACAGTGGAAAGGATTACTTGCAGAGGAAGAACATTGAAAGGGGGGGGAAGTAATATAGAATGTCTACAATTAGAAAGGAAGCCCAGCAACTAAAGTAAATAGTAAGAGAACTTAGACATACGGTAGAAATATGAGGACGCTCTTATGCTGCTTCAAGCCTTTATCCTAGATTATGTATCCATACTCCAAATCTTTTTCTGAAACATGAAACATCTCAGTACTAAAGAAAAGGTAGATAGATAGATAGATAGATAGATAGATAGATAGATAGATAGATAGATAGATAGATAGATAGAGTGCATCCATAAAGTACTGTATTTAGACCCCTTCACATTTTTTCAATTTTGTTATGTTGCAGCCTGATACTACAGTTGTTTAACCACTTCACATCCACCCTATTGCAGATACACTGCTACAGGGAGGCACGGGTGCGCAAAATCACATATATATACTTGAATTTGTATTTCCAGGTAGGGGGCACACGCGAGCCACGGCTGTCAATCACTGGGTCCCGGCCAGTGATTACTCGCTGGTGCCCGGCAATTTTCGACGATCTCTGACGGGGAGGAGAACTGTTTTGTTTACTAACAGTTCTGCTCCCTGTCAGCTCGGGCACACTGCTTTGGATGACTGTGCACAGCACAGCCATCCAAAGCAATGTGCTTACAGTGGAGCACATTGACACCGCCCCACAGAAAAACATACCCAGCACACAGTTAACCCTTTCATCGCCCCTCATGTTAACCCTTTCCTGCCCAGTTCCATTAGTACAGTGTCAGTGCTTTTTTTTAGCACTGATCATTGTATTGGTGTCACTGGGGATGTCAGTGACACAAAGTCAGTTCCCCTGACATTCTGACACCTAGGGGTTTATTTACTAAAGCTGGAGAGTCCAAAATCAGACTCACTTCTGCATAGAAACCAATCAGCTTCCAGGTTTCATTGCCAAAGCTTCATTGAACAAGCTGAGGTTAGAAGCTGATTGGTTTCTATGCAGAAGGGAGTCTGATTTTGGACTCTCCAGCTTTAGTAAATAAACCCCCTAGTGTCAGAATGTCCACCGCAGTCCCGCTATAAGGTGATTGCCACCATTACTAGTAAAAAAGAAAAAAAATACCAGTATCTATACTGCCATTTGTAAATGCTATAACTTTCATGTAAATCAATTAATTTACACATATTGGGATTTTTTTTAGCTGGACATGTTTAATAGCAAAAAGTCAAAAATATTATTTTTTTCTCAAAATTGTCGGTCTTTTTTTTTATAGTGCAAAAAATAAAAAACGCACAGGCGATCAAATACCACCGAAAGAAAGCTCAATTCATGTGGAAAAAACAACACAAATTTAATTTGGGACAGTGTTATATGACCACGCAATTGTCAGTTAAAGTAACGCAGAGCTATAACGCGAAAAATGGCCTGGTCAGGAAGGGGGGTAAATCCTCAGGTGGGCAAGTGGTTAAATTAATTTTTTTCTCATCAGTCTACACTGAAATTTTGCTCAGGTGATTCCCATTTCTCTTGATTGTTGCTGAGATGTTTCTACACCTTGACCACCTGTGGTAAAATAAATTGATTGGAAATTATTTGGAAAGACACATGCCTCTCTATAAAAGGCCTCACAGTTGACAATGCATACTGTATCAGAGCAAAAGTGATGAGGTCAAAGGAACTCTGCAGAGCTCACAGACAGGATTATTGCAAGGCAACAAATTTCTGCTGCACTGAAGTTTCCCAAGAGCACAGTGGCCTCTATAATTCTCAAATGGAAGAAGTTTGGCACAACCAGGACTTTTCCAAGAGCTGGTCACCTAGCCAAGCTGAGCAATCGGGAAAAGGACCTTAGTAAGAGAGGTGACCAAAACACCGATGGTTGCTCTAACTGAGCTCCAGAGAACCTATTTGGAGATGAGATAAAGTTCCAGAAGGACAACCATCACTACAACCCTCCACCAATCTGGGCTTTATGACAAGAGTAGCTAGATGGAAGCCCCTCCTCCTGCTTGGAATCGTGGTGGAAGTATGCTGTGGGGTTGTTTTTTAGCAGCAGGGAATGGGAGACTGGATTGGGTTGAGGGAAATCTGAATGGCAAAGTACAGAGATATCTTCAATGAAAACATGTTTCATAGCACTCAGGACCTCAAATTGGGCCAAAGGTTCACCTTTCAACATGACAACGATCCTAAGCACACAGCCAAGTCAACACAGGAGTGGCTTAGGGATAATTCTGTGAATGTCCTAGAGTGACCCAGTCAGAGCCCTGACTTGAACCCTATTGAACATCTATGGAGAGACTTGAAAATGGCTGTCCACTGACCACCCCCATCTCACCTGACTGAGCTTGATAGGATTTGCAAAGAAAAATGGCAGAAAGTCCCCCAAACCAGGTGTGCAAAGCTTGTGTCATGTCCAAAAAAAGATTCAAATTTGTTATTACTGCAAAAGGTGCTGAGTAAAGGGTCTGAATACTTAAATACATGCAATATTTCAGTTTGAGTTTCAATACATTCACAGATATTGATACAATTCTGTTTTCACTTTGTCATTATGAGTGTAGATTAATGAGGGAAAAAAAAATAATTTAAACAACTGTAGTATCAGGCTGCAACATAACGCAATTGAAAAAAGTGAAGGGGGTCTAAATACTTTTTGAATGCACTGTAGATAATAGATAGCGAGATACAGTAAGCTCTGTACACACGGTTCGAATATTGCGTGGTATTGGCCAGTTAAATAGAAACTGTCCAACATTCTGCCCGTGTGTATGTCAGCCTGTCTGACAGAAGCCGTCCAACAGAAGTTCGTCCAGGTTCTGTCAAAGGGGCATGACCAAAAACAGGTCTATCGATCTGCTTCCGATCAGCGCTCTCAGCCAATTGCTGAGAGCACTGAGCGGAATGTTCTGGCGTGGGGATGGGGGGCAGTCCCCCTGTCAAAACACAAAATGTCACAATGGGGGGGGGGGGATTACTGCACTAACACTGCTTTTGTCAAGTCAAAACAAGTAATCCAGGGCTACAGATCTGCCTGCACCAGCTGGTCCCCTTTTGCTGATGCCATCCTCTTTTGATTTTGAGTGGACCCCACTCATGGTATCCGGTAAGAAGTGTTCACATCATGCATGCAGTGACATGGCCACCTGAAGAAGGTCTGCACCTCCTGTACACTGAAAAAGAGTGAAGACTCAGGACAGGAACATCATGTGACCACAGATGTAGGTGAATAAAATGGGCTTTAAAGGATCTTTATTGCTTTTAAGTTCTTTTTTCTTTGATAGGACCAGGTGACAAATTATCTCTGTGAATAATTTCTGATCCCTGCAATACCCACACCAGTTGACTTCTTGGCCAGTAACTCGCAATAGTCCTTCCACCCAAAGTGCATACAGACTTTAAGTATATCTAAAGATTAGACATCCTTTTTATTTGGGTTAAAATATGGAATGGTTAGTTATTACTATTATTTTTATTTATGGTCTTATTGAAGAGATTACCCTTCCATTTCTGACCTGAAGACACAGGAAGTGAAAGGAAATATCTGCAAAATGAGGGAAATCCCATCGTATTTATCAAAGTACCAAGTGTCTCCTTTTTAAGTTTTTCCTTGTACAGCATTTTAGCACATTATGGCAGACTTACCTGTCAAACATTTTTTAAACTATGTACAGTATACTAGACCCAATGCTCCAAAAAGGTTTCCCTGATGGTAGCATCTAAAAAAAGAAAAATCAAAACTTGGATGGGAAAAATTGTTTAAAATGTTACATGCCCTGATACCCATGGTTCACTCCAGGGGAGCACATGGTCCTCTTTAAATTTTGGAGAGGATCCCACGAGGTTTGCTGTTTTTAATTCATGAAAGGCAAGGAACTGAAATCTCTACTAGACCTTTGTCATGAGTGGGGTACAACACCTCAGGATAGTTAGAAACACATACAGCTCAAAGACTTCTTTAAAACCCTTGGGGGCAACCTACGTCCTCAAGATTCACTTTCCAGATTTGAGGCTCTATGTCTGGACAGAAGTGACTGCTAACTTACTTTCCAGATTATATACGCTCTTACTTGAAAAGCTCTCTACTATGACTCCTTACTATATTAGAGAATGGGAGAAGGAATTAGGGAAAGGCCTAGCTGATAGCAGTGTAGAGAAAATTACTGTACCGGCCCACAGAGGCTCAATCAGTGACAGGACGAATATGTTGCCATTCTGTAGTTGCTGTACTTGGGATCAAATTTTGTGCCTTTGCTGGTGTATATAACTGTGTTCCATATGTAGCCGGTAGAGGATTCGCACAGCAGGTAGGATTTGATGCCAAATCGTGCTCTCTTGGACGTGATATACTGTATCCAGCTGAGCCTTCCTTTGTAGGCCATTAGACTTTTGTCTGCGCTAATGTCTCTCTCTGGCACATAGCTCTGCTGGAAATTTCTTACAATTATTTGAGAGACTTCCCAAATTTTTTTTAGCTTGGGAGCCGGATGAGTTGTTTCATCAAAATCCTCATTAATTGCAAAGTGCAAAAATTTCATAATGAGGGAAAAGCTGTACTCCGACATGACTGTGCCAAAGAACGGCGTGGCTAACATTTTGTTCGTGGTCCAGTACCACTTCTGCAGCAGTTTCCCCACCACTCCTTGTAG
Source organism: Staurois parvus (assembly GCF_062004578.1). NCBI lineage: Eukaryota > Metazoa > Chordata > Amphibia > Anura > Ranidae > Staurois > Staurois parvus. The sequence goes on from NW_028318954.1 coordinate 2,464,892, forward strand.
AATAATTAGGCCAAGAAACAGCCAAATGTCCTCTTTGGTGACAGGTTCCCACTTTCTGCTTCGTGAAAACCTGCTGTGTGGAGCAGCTAGTTGTTGCGCTGCGTACCTATTTGTCTCGCTCACGATAATTTCAATAACCTCGTCGGTCAGAAACAATTCCAAGTACGCCAAGGGGTTGTCACCTTCAATGTGGACTTTCACACCAGGTGCGCCGGTAAACGGAAACCTTGGAGGCGCTGGCGTACCGCAATCAATAGTGCACCACGTGCGCAGATCACTCACGTCAATCTCAGATTAGCCACTGCCTTCACTGTCAGTGTCTGAAGACAAATCGCCACATGAGTCGCTATCGCTCAATTCAAGTAGCTCCTCATTGTCGCTGTTCGCTAGCTCATCATAAATTGCTTTGGCGCTAGTGAGACGCTTTTTGGAAGCCTTGAGTGCAAAACCGTTTTTAGTCACAGAAACTGGAAAACTGCACTATCTGATATCTGAGGTAAAGTTACAATGTATGCACTAGAGCAGAGGTTCTCAACCTTCCTAATGCCGCGACCCTTTAATACAGTTCCTCATGTTGTGGTGACCCCCAACCATAAAATTATTTACCCAGTAATTATAATTCATGAGTGTCGTTTTACCTCCAATACTGCTGCTTTCAACACAGTAGCTGCTTTTAACAGAGTAGCTGCTTTCAACACAGCAGCTGCTTTCTACACAGTAGCTGCTCTTTACACATCGGAAATATGTGTTTTCTGATGGTCTTAGGGGACCCCTGTGAAAGGGTCGTTCGACCCCCAAAGGGGTCGTGACCCACAGGTTGAGAACCACTGCACTAGAGTAACACTTTATTTTGACACTGATCTATTTTTATAACTCCCGCCTCCAGCAAGCCCCGACTCCGATGGCACAGCACGGCTGGCTCACGCTGATCACACTGATCAGCGTGAGATAGCAGGGAAGGAGACAGGGGACAGACGGAGGGGATGGCTGCATCCGGCTCAGGACCTGGGACACGGATCGCAGGGACCAGGTATTTAGTTTGCGGTGACCCCGAGTCTGGCTCATGGTTACCGCTATTGCCAACTAGATTTAACCCCAAGCCAGGCTCGGGAAAACCGCTAGGGAGGTTAATGCTGGAAAATGTCCTATTCCGCTTCTCTGGAAGTCTCAGTAAGTGCCATTAGTGAAAGAATGGTTACTGAAGGTACAGGATATAATGGAAGTCAAGGAGTGGAGGCATCAGTGTGTGAACAATCGTAAGTTCTATCAAATCTGGGCTTTATGGTTGAACTTTCTGTCTTCTTACTTCTACAAACAATTAATGCAATGATTATGACAGTTTGCTTATATATATAAAGAAAATAACGCATATATCAGTTGTTTGCTTAACCAGGGAATCTTATGTTCTGCAATTACTTTGCTCTTAAACAGTACCTTATTCCCCGTTTTCCCCTACTGTCTCCCCTATACCCCTATCCCTTCTCCCTCAAGGTGACAGTTCCTCCTTTCTTCTACATTCCTTATTAACAGACCGCACTCTCGGGAAGAGCCTTTTATGTTGTAAGAATGAAGTAAACCTTTCATTTGAGTAGTAGGTCAATGTAAACACTACATTTGTTTTAATTGTTTTGACACTTTTTACTGGGAATGTATACATTGTCTTATTTCCTGTCTCTGAAAATAAAAATAAAGATTTGTAAAAGAAAAAAAAAAAAAGTTACGTGCCCAATGAAGGCATCTCTGCTCTATCATTTCCCTTATACCTGACAACTCAAAACTTTTATTTGCACAGTCTTTATTACCCTCTGCACTACACTGATATCCCATGCCCAGCCACATTATATGTCACAATGTTCTCTATTGCGCCTCTATAAAAGGCAGACAGGATTTTCTGTTGCAACACAGCTTTCTTAAAGCGGAGTTCCAGCTGAAAAAAAAAGTCAGCAGCTACAAAAACTGTAGCTGCTGACTTTTAAAATACAGTCACTTACCTGTCCCTCGGACCAGCGGTCCTCTCCTCGGCATCTTTAGTGTGGGCACCTGGCTGTGACAGCTTGCGGCTTCACAGCCAGGTGCCCACTGCACATGCGTGAGAAGCGCTGCGCTTTGTGAATGGCCCTGTAGTCTTCTGGGACCTGTCACGTGACCCACAAGACTACGGGGAGGGAGAGGGGGATCACCTAGGCGATCACAGCGGAAGTGGGAGCGGGTACCTGTCAAATTCGGGTACCCGCTCCCCAAAGATGCCAATCCTTAATGGGGACCGGGGGACAAGGCATTAAAGTGGAACCTCCCCTTTTGGGTGGAGCTCCGCTTTAAGACTTCTCAGAGAGTACTGTCTGTAATGTAAAGTCTGCTGTGCCTTTCCCACCAAACCCGATATACAGTATGTGCACTATATGATGAAAGTTCATCTGTATTAATTGTACCCAAAAACTTAACATTACTCGCCATCTCAAGCACCTCACCCTTTTAGAAACACTAGGTTTTGCTCCAGTCTTTACGCTGTGGTTGTGTTCTTGACAAAGCTGTGCCACTGCTCCAGTGAGTCTGGCTCTGTTGTTTGCCAGGGGTGTCCATAGTACAAAGCTGGATGCAAAAAATTAAACATGCTTTGGCAGATAAAAGAAAAAAAAATATGATATATATGTATATTTCAACTATGTGTTTATCTGCCTGCCAGAAGCTGGTTTTAAATGATAGGATTAGTAGCATTCACAATACTCCCGAACTAGGAAAATCCTAGGTGTTTCGATGATTTTTCTATGAAGAACTGTAATGCTTTTTCAAGTCCACATCTCCTGGACATTTATTGCAGGTTCTCTGAGAATGTACTTGCTCATATGCAAGTCCTAAATTAGTTACTAGATAAGGCAAAAATCAGTGTACCAAGTGAAGCTGCAGCCTTGCTTTATGTGATCACATATTGATAGAATATATATATATATATATATATATATATATATATATATATATATATAATATCATATATCAGACATCCAGTCTCTGAGCTTGATATTCCAGATCTGCAGATACTATAAATAAAATAAATAATTATTTTCTGTTACGGCTGGCTGTATCTCCACCCTCAACCCCAAAATATGGGTGTTCCCCGTGGGGGGGGCAGGTTACAGCCAGAACTAAACCCCACCCCCTCTCTTTTCTGCAGCTCATGACACTCTCATCTCTTTTGTTCAGGACCTGCTACCTGCTATTTAGGGCATAGAAACAGTGTAAACTGTTGTGAATGATTTGAGCTGGAGAAGAGCACTTTTATCAACCAGTTCCACACCACCGTATAGCAGAAATATTGCTACAGAGCAGCACAGGTGTGCAAAATCTCGTATATATTCGCAGTCTCGGCTGTCGATCACCAGGTCCCGTCTGGTGATCTCTCACTGGCACCCGGTGATCGCTGAGTATCTCTGACAGGGGAGAGACCTTTGAGTAAACAATACAATTCTCTCCCCTGTCAGCTCCTGTCAATTTTGAAAAAAAAAACAATATTTTTTACTTTTTGCTATAAAACATATCCAAAAATGTTTTTTAAGAAATCACATTTCGTCATAAATTTAGGCCGAAATGTATTCTGCTACATGTCTTTGCTAAAAATAAATCCCAATAGTTATAGCATCTACAAATGGCAATATATATATAATGGAATTTTTTTGTTATACTAGTAATGGCGGCGATCAGCGACTTATAGCGGGACTGTGGCGGGCATTCTGACACTGGGGGGGAACTGACTAACTGCCACTGACATCCCAATGACACTAATACAATAATCAGTGCTAATAAAAAGCACTGACACTGTACTAATGACACTTGGCAGGGAGGGGTTAATATCTGGGGTGATCAAAGTGTTAACTGTGTGCTGTGTGTGTTTTACTAGGGAAACATGCTGCTGTGTAATTCTTCTGTGCAGAGAAATACATAGCAGCATGTTGCTGCTGGCAGGAGAGAGACCTGTGTTGTTTACACACAGGGGTCTCCCCTGTCAGTGATACTCGCTGGGTGCTGGCTGGGAATCTCCGACCGGGACCCAGCTATTGACATCTGTAGCTGTGCACCCCCTACTTGGATATGCAAAATCATGTATATATACGTAATTTTGCTCAGCCGTGCCGCCCTGTAGCAGTAGTTCTATTATAGCACCATGGGGAAGCAATTAAAAATACTTTTCCTTTTCCTGGGCAGTGTGCATAGGCACAGAAGCTTTTTTATAGGCATTACTAGCCACAAATTTGTGGGAAATGGGCAAAGCATTGGCACTCAATAACACTAATGACCCAAACAAGGACCTATGCTTGAGTTTCTATACTTGAATTACAGTGCTGGGGTACATTTTTATGTGTCCTGCCTGTGTACGCAGATCTGTAAACCCCCCATTATCTGTCTGCAACAATTGATTGATAACTAACTCTTCAGTTGTCAACACATTAGCTACTTATTTTTATTAAGTTGGGTCTTTTCCCTTATTTGTTTTTTTTGGATCATAACTTTAAGCTTGGGGCAACTAGAGAACATCATGCAGTTGTTGCTGACAGTCTGTTAAAGGTTATGTATTTTTGTGGGAAGGCCAAATGACTTTTTGTGGTCGCTTTAACCAGTCCATCATTACATTATAGGGGTTTGCTTTGGGGTGCAGGACCCTCAGGGATCTAGTTCCGACCCTTCCCTTACATCCCCCCTCCTACTTCTTGCTTCCCCACCCTCCCCATGCACACTCTTTTTTTTTCTATTTTTCCTCCTCTTCCTTTCCTGTTCTTCCAACCCTTCCCTTACATCCCCCCTCCTACATCTTGCTGCCCTACCCTCCCCACACACACCCTTTTTTAATTTTGTTTAAATTTTTTATTTTTTTTCTCCTCTTCCTTTCCTCTTCTTCTGAGTTCTTAATTCTCCTGCTGCTTAGGTAGGCCCAGAATCACAGGTCATATTGTGGACATCTGCACATTTTGGGACGGCATAGGCCTTTCCTTGGACCACTGCCCCCGCCGGTGGCTCAACACCATACAGGCTATATGATCAGTTTGATGATGAACATGCATCTTTATTTCATATTTTGGGCATTACGGGGTGTACTTTTGACCTTGTTGTTATAACTCTACATTCTTCTAACCCCTAGTACCTTTTGTTGTTGCTTTTTCAGTGGAATACTAAGCATGCTTTCTGTATTATGAATGCTGTACGCATTGGTATGCCTTGTGATCCACCTTACCTTCATATGCTTTGTACTGTTTTATATGATGCAAAATCTTAATAAATACCATTGAAACAGAAAAAAGGCTTTTTTGTTTTTTGGGTTTTTTTTTTTTTTGGATTGTTTTAAAGAAAATAAAGTGCACCTAAACCACCTCAATCACATCATTCACAATCCGCACACCCTTCTATCTGTTTTTATGCAGCCAACAGGTGACCAGGCAGTGCTTGGCTTTCTCATTAGGAGCCTAACATTTTCTGAAAACCAAGCACCCTGTGTAAGATGTTTATTTATTGTTTGCTTTTTTTGTAGTTAGTAGTTGAAAGTTTATTATTTTATAACAATAATAAAAAGATATACTAGCCAATTCTGTATCTATTTAAACTTACAAAAAATGCAAGCAAAATTATGATGTCCCTTGAAAGAGAAAGAAAACAAATTCTGCTGTTATTACTCAACAATGCTCCCCCTTTGAAGAATGCTGTTGCAGCACGTTCTAGTAAGCCTATGTGGCAAATACAGCCCTGGGGAACCTAAAGAAAAATAATCAAGAAACATGAAAAGAGTCTAGCTCAGGGCTGCAGGTACAAATAGAATAGACAGAACTTGTTTGCTGGTAATGCTGTGCACTAACCTATTCAACATAAATATTCTTATGTGTTTAAAAATGTCTTCTTTGCTTTATTAACATAAGCATTCCAGGTATCATTGTGCATTTTTTAGATTTTGCTTCAAAAGCCTCATAAATCTTACTTTCAAGAAACTCAGATGCCTTAAAGAAAAGTGAAAGAAAGCGTGATGTTGGATATATTAGGTTAAATGAAAATGAATCTTCATTTATGGCTGCACAGGAAGCCAGTAATGGGTCCTGAATAGGAGGAATGCATCCCCGTTGTTTGGGCTGTGGTCCCTTTACGTGGGATGACAAGAAGCAGTTGAAGTCCTCAGGCATTCTTCCCTGTGCAGGGTGAGGGGGTTCGGGGGTGATCTGATAGGGAGGGGACACTGATTTGCAGTTATCCAGGATTATTAAAGGCTTCAGTTCAACTTTTATAAAAAACAAAACAAAAACAAATGAACATCTTTTTGCAGGTAAAACATGTGCATTTATTATTTTTTTGCTTTGCAGCCTGTAAGGTATTGTAAGACATCAGCAGATCGCGGGTACAGTGCCAAGCTTCCTGAAGACACTACAGTACAGCTGTCTGTACTAAACAATTATGGAATTACAATAGCCCTCGTAGCAGCATCTTGATGGTTCACTGAGAACTACAAGCTGACAGCCGACGGTACTTGTAGTTCATTCATTCACAGAACTCTGTGAATGAATGCCGTGGCCATGAAAGCAGAGCCTCACATGGCCACGCTGTTTCTACATTCTGACAGCGGGTGCAGGCAGAGGATCCCCTGCCTGCTATCACAGGCTTCACCAGCAAGGCTCCCACTTTTAATCCATTACACATCTGCATCAGAGGCTGGTCATTAGCTCTGAGGAAAGGGATTCGTCCCCAAAACGTGTCAGCCATTTGACCGCACTGACAGTGAGGACACCTTGCCTGCCGTTGTGGCCATCGTCATTTTTCTATGCTTTTTAGATACATGCTTCGTTTGTGAGTATGTTTTTATTATTTTTTACTCTTTACAATAAACCTTGGATAATGCACTAGGTGCGTGCGCCACCTGTTTTCTCTTTATCCAGTGGCTGATTTCCCCGTCTGAGGAGGGCTGCACCCCTGAAGCATTTCCTTTGGTTTTCGCTGTCCTGATACCCTTGGCTTCCCTTTTGGCTGTGCATATCCTGAGGCACTGGAGAGTACATACGATAGCAGGAAGAGGATCCCCTGCCTGCTATCATAGGGAGGGGGGATCAGGTGGAGAGAAGGCAGGAGCTGAAACATGTTAAATGTTCCTAATTATGGGTAGAACGTGTAGCATGTTCCAAAGGTGAACTTAGTCTTTACGTCCTTGTATGGAACCTGGAAATTGGACGCTCAGACAGGTTTTTTGGTGGGAAAGAGGCTCCAACCCTGACTACAGGTACTGTGGCTCTGAAAGGGTTAACCCATCTGCGTGAGAGGGCTGAAAGGGGCAAGAAGCAGCCAGTAGGTGTTCATGCGGTACGGTGTGGAACAGCACACAGTTGTGAGAGGTCTTTGGGTTGCTTATCAACTAAGATGCTGCTGGGTTCATGTGACCCTTTTCTGGACCCCTGAAGCAGAAAGGAACTTTAAAACTGTGTGGTGGGACAAGATTACGCTGGCGGTGAGCTGTATATTTGTGCTGATTTTTTCACAATGACATTATTTTGGAAAGACAAAAAGGAAACCTTTAGAGCTCATTCACACTATGGGGAACATTTATAAAACAGTGATTGTGACTTTCATCAAACATTTACTGGTAGTATATCAATCAATAATGTAAAATACCTGCACCTAGAAGATTCACCCACAATGAATGTGTGTTAGATTGACTGCTTTATTAATGTAAATTAGGCCCTATGTTGTGATAATGAGCATTTTAACTGTGTATTGCCACAACATTTGATAACAGTTAATACACAGCGCTGTTGTAGTGGCATATCACGCATGTACTTTGGAGCACCACAATGCACAGGTGAAACATCTGCAGTGGATATAAAAAGTCTACAAACCCCTGATAAAATGTCAGGTTTCTGTGATGTAAAAAAATGAGACAAAGATAAATCATTTCAGAACTTTTTCCACCTTTATGTGACCTATAAACTGTACAACTCAGTTGAACAATAAACTGAAATCTTTTAGGTGGAGGGAAATAAAAATAAAAAACAAATCATCTGGTTGCATAAGTGTGCACACCCTTACACTAATCCTTTGTTGAAGCACCTTTTGATGTGATTCCAGCACTCAGTTTATTTGGGTATGAGTCCATCAGCATGGCACATCTTGATTTGTCCAAATTTGCCCACTCTTCCTTGCAAAAACACTCCACATCTGTCAGATTGCGAGGGCATCTCATGTGCACAGCCCTCTTCAGATCACCCCACAGATTTTTGATCGGAGTGAGGTCTGGGCTGTGGCTGGGTCATTCCAAAACTTTCATCTTCTTCTGGTGAAGCCTATCCTTTGTTTATTTGGATGGATGCTTTGGGTCGTTGTCATGCTGACAGAAGCCTGAAGGTTTTCTACCAATGTTGGTATTTGGAACTGTTCATAATTCCCTCTACGTTGACTAAGGTCCCAGTTCCAGCTGAAGAAAAACAGCCCCAAAGCATGATGCTGCACCATCATGCTTCACTGTGGGTATGGTGTTCTTTTGGTGATGTGCAGTGTTGTTTTTGCGCCAAACATATCTTTTGGAATTATGGCCAAAAAGTTCAACCTTGGTTTCATCAGACCATTTTCCCACATGCTTTTGGGAGACTTCAGATGTGTTTTTGCAAAATTTAGCCGGGCTTGGATGTTTTTCTTCATAAGAAGAGGCTTCGATCTTTCCACTCTACCCCATAGCTCAGACATATGAAGAATAGGAGAGATTGTTGTCACATGTACCACACAGTCAGTACTTGCCAGATATTCCTGCAGCTCCTTTCATGTTGCTGTAGGTGGCAGCCTCCCAGACCAGTTTTCTTCTCGTCTTTTTATCAATTTTGGAGGGATGACCAGTTCTTGGTAATGTCACTGTTGCACCATATTTTCTCCATTGATGTTGACTGTCTTCACTGTGTTCCATGGTAGATCTGAGGCAGCAGGCAAAGGTGTACACAGGCCGCAGCAGGAATTACACTGTTACTTTTGGTGGATGCTACCGCCTGTCAACCGAGACCCCTTCAAGTAAATGGAGCCACTCTGCAAGTGCCCTGCAACTGCATGCTTCTGCGGGGTCCAAGGCCTTAAAGAAGGTGGTGAGAAAACAACACACCACTGCCTGTTTTTTGCTGTACTGCAGGTCTGATCTGCAACTACAGGAAACGTTTGGTTGAGGTTATTGCTGCCAAAGGAGGGTCAACCAGTTATTAAGTCCAAAGGTTCACATACCTTTTCCTCCCTGCACTGTGAATGTTTACATGTTATGTGCAATTAAACCATGGCAACATCTAATGTTTGTGTAGTATTATGTTCAGCAGACTGTGTTCTTCTATTGTTGTGACTTAGATGACGTTCAGAGCACATTTTATGCCCAATTCATGCAAAACTCCACGTAATCCCAAGGGGTTCACATACTTTTTCTTGCAACTGTATGTCTGGACCTCCCACAATGTACTAATTACTAGACCTATGTGAAGTGATAGCACAGAGAGAGGAAAACATTGTTTCCTTCCTTTTGGTGGTTTTGAAAGCGTTTCGTAATAGAATGTCAACACATTGTTGCAAAATATGTACATGTTGATTAGAGATGAGCGAAGTATTCAAAAATTCGATTCGACTGATTCGGCGAATTCGTGGAAAAAATTTGATTCGAGTCGAATATATTCGCTGTGAATTTAACTTATAAAAGGGTGTTTCTAGGCTTCAGAGAGCCTTTATATTAGTGCAGAACACTGTACCTTTAATTTAAATGCCCTTGGAGTCTGCTGGGGAAGAGAAATAATACTGTCAGTCAGTATGACATGCAGATGAGTGCCGTCGATCTTAGAATCACTGCACACTTCACTCATTTGGGCAGTCACGGGGCCAAAACCAGAGTTTGGAGCCACAGTGTGGCGGTGGAGGCAGCAGCAATGGGAGGCCATACAGCAAGCTATGACAAAATGGAACCCAGCAGGAGTGTGAGGAGAGCTGAAAGTGGCACATGGCAGAGTGTGGCGATGGAGACAGCAGCAATGGGAGGCGGTACAGGGACCCATGACACACTGTGGACCTAGCAGCAGCGTGAGGAGGCGGTACGGGGGCCCATGGCAGATTTGGGGCCTGGCAGCACCTATGGGAGGCCTGTAATCTGCCAGCAACCTATGACAAAATGGAAACCAGCAGGAGTGTGAGGAGACCTGAAAGTGGCACATGGCAGAGTGTGGCGATGGAGACAGCAGCAATGGGAGGCGGTACAGGGACCCATGACACACTGTGGACCTAGCAGCAGCGTGAGGAGGCGGTACGGGGGCCCATGGCAGATTTGGGGCCTGGCAGCACCTATGGGAGGCCTGTAATCTGCCAGCAACCTATGACAAAATGGAACCCAGCAGGAGTGTGAGGAGACCTGAAAGTGGCACATGGCAGAGTGTGGCGATGGAGACAGCAGCAATGGGAGGCGGTACAGGGACCCATGACACACTGTGGACCTAGCAGCAGCGTGAGGAGGTGGTACGGGGGCCCATGGCAGATTTGGGGCCTGGCAGCAGCTATGGGAGGCCTGTAATCTGCCAGCAACCTATGACAAAATGGAAACCAGCAGGAGTGTGAGGAGACCTGAAAGTGGCACATGGCAGAGTGTGGCGATGGAGACAGCAGCAATGGGAGGCGGTACAGGGACCCATGACACACTGTGGACCTAGCAGCAGCGTGAGGAGGCGGTACGGGGGCCCATGGCAGATTTGGGGCCTGGCAGCACCTATGGGAGGCCTGTAATCTGCCAGCAACCTATGACAAAATGGAACCCAGCAGGAGTGTGAGGAGACCTGAAAGTGGCACATGGCAGAGTGTGGCGATAGAGACAGCAGCAATGGGAGGCGGTACAGGGACCCATGACACACTGTGGACCTAGCAGCAGCGTGAGGAGGCGGTACGGGGGCCCATGGCAGATTTGGGGCCTGGCAGCAGCTATGGGAGGCCTGTAATCTGCCAGCATCCTATGACAAAATGGAACCCAGCAGGAGTGTGAGGAGACCTGAAAGTGGCACATGGCAGAGTGTGGCGATGGAGACAGCAGCAATGGGAGGTGGTACAGGGACCCATGACACACTGTGGACCTAGCAGCAGCGTGAGGAGGCGGTACGGAGGCCCATGACAGATTTGGGGCCTGGCAGCACCTATGGGAGGCCTGTAATCTGCCAGCAACCTATGACAAAATGGAAACCAGCAGGAGTGTGAGGAGACCTGAAAGTGGCACATGGCAGAGTGTGGCGATGGAGACAGCAGCAATGGGAGGCGGTACAGGGACCCATGACACACTGTGGACCTAGCAGCAGCGTGAGGAGGCGGTACGGGGGCCCATGGCAGATTTGGGGCCTGGCAGCAGCAATGGGAGGCCTGTAATCTGCCAGCATCCTATGACAAAATGGAACCCAGCAGGAGTGTGAGGAGACCTGAAAGTGGCACATGGCAGAGTGTGGCGATGGAGACAGCAGCAATGGGAGGCGGTACAGGGACCCATGACACACTGTGGACCTAGCAGCAGCGTGAGGAGGCGGTACGGGGGCCCATGGCAGATTTGGGGCCTGGCAGCACCTATGGGAGGCCTGTAATCTGCCAGCAACCTATGACAAAATGGAAACCAGCAGGAGTGTGAGGAGACCTGAAAGTGGCACATGGCAGAGTGTGGCGATGGAGACAGCAGCAATGGGAGGCGGTACAGGGACCCATGACACACTGTGGACCTAGCAGCAGCGTGAGGAGGCGGTACGGGGGCCCATGGCAGATTTTGGGCCTGGCAGCAGCTATGGGAGGCCTGTAATCTGCCAGCAACCTATGACAAAATGGAACCAAGCAGCAGTGTGAGGAGACCTGAAAGTGTCACATGGCAGAGTGTGGCGATGGAGACAGCAGCAATGGGAGGCGGTACAGGGAACCATGACACACTGTGGACCTAGCAGCAGCGTGAGGAGGTGGTACGGGGGCCCATGGCAGATTTTGGGCCTGGCAGCAGCTATGGGAGGCCTGTAATCTGCCAGCAACCTATGACAAAATGGAACCAAGCAGCAGTGTGAGGAGACCTGAAAGTGGCACATGGCAGAGTGTGGCGTTGGAGACAGCAGCAATGGGAGGCCGTACAGGGACCCATGAGACACTGTGGACCTTGCAGCAGCGTGAGGAGCCGGTACAGGGGCCCATGGCAGATTAGGGGCCTGGCCGCAGCAATGTGAGGCCCGTAATCTGCCAGCATCCTATGACAAAATGGAACCCAGCAGCAGTGTGAGGAGACCTGAAAGTGGCACATGGCAGGGGCATGATTCATGGCGGATTTAGTCAGTTGTGTTAGGGTGGACAGTCGTGTCCTCCGCGGAGTTACAATACCTCCTGCCGCACTAAACACGCGCTCCGATGCCACGCTACTGGCCAGGCATGACAGCCTTTCAAGGGCAAATTCAGCTAGTTGGGGCCAAAGGTCAAGTTTCGTTGCCCAGTAGTCAAGGGGATTGTCTACCTCGGTTGGCAGGGTGCTGTCCAAGTAGGCCCAAGCCTGTTGTTTGAGCTTCTGCTCCAGGTCCACCTGATGCTGCTGCTGCTGCTGCGGCTGGTTAGTAGTTTCCTCACTGCGCTGGTGAAGAAAGCTACTCATCATCGACTGCAGACTGAGGCAGCCGCTGCTGGTGGAGCTGCCACTGCTCCTACCACCCCACCCCTCCCCTGCTGCCATGGCAGCGGAACGCGAGCGCACAGGGCCCACAGTGTCTGAGGATGGACGTTGGCGCAGAAAGGCAGAGACCAACTGACTACATAGGTGGTTTTTATAGTACGTAATTTTGGCCTCCCTCTCAGCAGGTGTGAAAAAGGCCACCATTTTGGAACGGTAGCGAGGGTCCAACAAGGTGGACAGCCAAAAGTCATCCCTCTGTCTGATGGTTATTATTCGGCTGTCGCTACGCAAGCAACCGAGCATGCTATGGGCCATTTGTGCCAAGGAATGCGAGGGACTCCCTGCCTCCATCTCCACAGCATACTGCCACGGTGCGTCTGGGTCCTCTGTCTCCTCCTCCTCCTCCTCTACCAGATGCTCCTGCTCCTCCACTCCTGTCCGCTGAGTGGAAAAACCACCCATTTCACTCAATAATTCCTGAGCACAAATGTCCTCCTCTACCTCCTCCTCTTCTTCCTGTCCTGCCCCCACAGGGGTCATGTGGCGTTGAGATCTGTGCGCCACGTCTACCGCACCCTGACCAGCCATTGTTAACAGCATTTGTTCCAGGACGTGCAACAGAGGAATAACGTCGTTCATCCCATAGTCCTGCCGACTCACGAATAGCGTGGCCTCCTCAAAGGGCCTGAGCAAGCGGCAGGTGTCACGCATGAGCTGCCAATGGCTGACATCGAAGTTACACAGGGGAGTACCTTTATCCGCTTGTAACATCAGGAAATCGGTGATGGCCTTTCGCTGTTCGTAAAGGCGGTCTAACATGTGTAGTGTTGAATTCCACCTTGTTGCAACGTCGCAGATCAGGCGATGCTGTGGAATTCCGTTCTGCCGCTTCAGCTCAAGGAGGGTGTGCTTTGTGGTGTAGGAATGGCTGAAATGCATGCAAAGTTTACGTGACATTTTAAAGATGTCTTGCAGTGGGATGGTGGATTTTAGGAACCGCTTGACAACCAGATTGAACACGTGAGCCATGCATGGCGCATGGCACAACCTTCCTTGACGCAGAGCAGACACCATGTTCTTTCCGTTGTCGGTCAACATGGTTCCGATTTTCAGTTTGCGCGGAGACAGCCATCTGTCGATTTCTCTGTTCATTACACTCAGAAGTTCCTCCCCTGTGTGACTACGTTCGCCAAGGCATACCAGGTGCAGCACAGCGTGACACCGTTGCGCCCTGCACATGTGATATGCCGGTCGGGTAATGGGACTTGGCACGGGGGTGGCGGCTGAGGACACGGCGGAAGAAGAGGTGGTAGAGGCGGACAAGTTTGCTGGACCAAGGACGTGCAAACGTGGAGGCAAAAGCGGCGTGACCTGTCCAAGTTGCTGGTGCGGCTGTGCCGGCACCACGTTCACCCAGTGGGCCGTAAATGACATGTACTGTCCCTGACCGTAGTTACAGCTCCACACGTCGGCGCTGCCGTGCACTTTGGCAGAGACCGACATGCTCAAAGACTGGCCCACCATCTCTTCTACATGTTAATGCAGGGCTGGCACTGCCTTTTTGGCGAAGAAATGCCGGCTTGGCACTCTCCACCGCGGCGCGGCACAAGCCATCATTTCTCGGAAAGGTGCTGAGTCCACCACTTGGAAAGGGAGGGACTGCAGCACCAGCAACTTGGACAGGAGGACGTTCAGCTTTTGCACCGTCGGGTGCGTGCTCGCAAACTGTTGTCTCTTGGAAACGGATTCCAAAAAAGACTGCTGACGGAATTCGTGAAGAGGAGTAGCAGGAGAAGGAGCATCTGAACGAGCGGAAGATGCCAACGAGCGACAACTCCCCTCAGCAGAGGTGTTGGAGCCTTGACTGGCTGATAGAGGGCGATTGACGTCGGGTGACGGAGCAAGTAACGGAGCGGGTGATGGAGCGGGGGCTGGGGCAGGCAGAACCGCCGTATCTTTATCACGGTATTCCCAGGCCACCAAATGGCGACGCTGCATATGCTGACGCAACGCTGTAGTCCCAACATGGGCCCCCTGGCCACGCTTGACTTTCTGGCCACATAGTCGACATACGGCTACGTTTACTTCCTCGGGCGGCTTGACGAAAAATTGCCACACCGCCGAGTAGGAAACTTTGCCCCCGCTACTCCTCACTGGCTGACTGCTACTTCCTCCGTGCACACCGGCACCACTACTGGCCGTGGTGGTAGGCTGCAGTGGAGCTGGTGCTCTACTCCGTGGCCGTTTGCCTCCACTGACACTGCTGCGACCCTGCTGCCTCCTGGGCAACCCACCGACTGTTTTGCTCGCTGCCAAGCTGGCACCCTCTTCTCCTGATGATGCGGAAGAAATTGCCTGATGACGACGTGGCTGCCAAGTGCGATCAACCTCCTCATCATCAAGTAGGGTCTCTGCCTCACTACTAGCCCCCTCGGCTGCGTCTGGGTCAGGAGACAGACCTGTCTCTAGACCGGCTACCGAGCCACTCTCCTCGCCAGTACTTCTTCGCCTGGCTGCTGAAGAGGCGGATGTCTCCCCCCGTTCCTGACCGCCCTCTGTTAGCTCTTCCTCACTGTACAGTGGGGCTGAGCCCACAGCATGCGATACTTCGCTTGGTGAGGGAACACCAAAGGACAGGGGCAGGTAGAGGACACGTGATTTCAGTGGGCTTGCTCCCGGGCCATGCCAACTAACGGTTGTGTCTGACGTACACACCGACCGTTGGCTGTAGGTGTCAGAGGTGACCTGGGAAGAGGAAGACGACCGAGCCAACCAATCGATGACGGCAGGGTTGTCGGTGGAGACACGACCGCTGGATGACACCGGGAGCACTGGCCTCTGGCTGCGACTAGTGCTGCCTCGACCCCTTCCTCTGCTGCCACATCTGCTCGCTCCTAAAACATTGCCTCCTCTGCCACTCCTCTGCATGTTGTCTGACATACTCTTTAATTCAACGATTCTGCGTCCCTGAGTAACAATTCTGTGTCCCTGAGTAACAATTCTGTGTCTGTCCCTGAGTAACAATTCTGTGGCCCTGAGTAATAATTCTGTGTCCCTCAGTAACAATTTTGTGTCCCTCAGTAACAATTCTGTGTCCCTCAGTAACAATTCTGTGTCCCTCAGTAACAATTCTGTGTCCCTCAGTAACAATTCTGTGTCTGTCCCTGAGTAACAATTCTGTGTCTGTCCCTGAGTAACAATTCTGTGTCCCTCAGTAACAATTCTGTGTCCCTCAGTAACAATTCTGTGTCCCTCAGTAACAATTCTGTGTCTGTCCCTGAGTAACAATTCTGTGTCTGTCCCTGAGTAACAATTCTGTGTCCCTCAGTAACAATTCTGTGTCCCTCAGTAACAATTCTGTGTCTGTCCCTGAGTAACAATTCTGTGGCCCTAAGTAACGTTTCTGTGGCCCTAAGTAACGGTTCTGTGGCCCTCAGTAACAATTCTGTGTCCCTGAGTAACAATTCTGTGTCTGTCCCTGAGTAACAATTCTGTGTCCCTAAGTAACCTTTCTGTGGCCCTAAGTAACGGTTCTGTGGCCCTCAGTAACAATTCTGTGTCCCTGAGTAACGTTTCTGTGGCCCTAAGTAACGGTTCTGTGGCCCTCAGTAACAATTCTGTGTCCCTCAGTAACAATTCTGTGTCTGTCCCTGAGTAACAATTCTGTGTCCCTAAGTAACGTTTCTGTGGCCCTAAGTAACGGTTCTGTGGCCCTCAGTAACAATTCTGTGTCCCTGAGTAACGTTTCTGTGGCCCTAAGTAACAGTTCTGTGGCCCTCAGTAACAATTCTGTGTCCCTGAGTAACAATTCTGTGTCTGTCCCTGAGTAACAATTCTGTGTCCCTAAGTAACGTTTCTGTGGCCCTAAGTAACGGTTCTGTGGCCCTCAGTAACAATTCTGTGTCCCTGAGTAACGTTTCTGTGGCCCTAAGTAACGGTTCTGTGGCCCTCAGTAACAATTCTGTGTCCCTCAGTAACAATTCTGTGTCTGTCCCTGAGTAACAATTCTGTGGCCCTAAGTAACGTTTCTGTGGCCCTAAGTAACGGTTCTGTGGCCCTCAGTAACAATTCTGTGTCCCTGAGTAACGTTTCTGTGGCCCTAAGTAACGGTTCTGTGGCCCTCAGTAACAATTCTGTGTCCCTCAGTAACAATTCTGTGTCTGTCCCTGAGTAACAATTCTGTTTCTGTCCCTGAGTAACAATTCTGTGTCCCTCAGTAACAATTCTGTGTCCCTGAGTAACAATTCTGTGTCTGTCCCTGAGTAACAATTCTGTGTCCCTAGGTAACGTTTCTGTGGCCCTAAGTAACGGTTCTGTGGCCCTCAGTAACAATTCTGTGTCCCTGAGTAACGTTTCTCTGGCCCTAAGTAACTGTTCTGTGGCCCTCAGTAACAATTCTGTGTCCCTCAGTAACAATTCTGTGTCTGTCCCTGAGTAACAATTCTGTGTCCCTAAGTAACGTTTCTGTGGCCCTAAGTAACGGTTCTGTGGCCCTCAGTAACAATTCTGTGTCCCTGAGTAACAATTCTGTGTCCCTAAGTAACCTTTCTGTGGCCCTAAGTAACGGTTCTGTGGCCCTCAGTAACAATTCTGTGTCCCTGAGTAACGTTTCTGTGGCCCTAAGTAACGGTTCTGTGGCCCTCAGTAACAATTCTGTGTCCCTGAGTAACAATTCTGTGTCTGTCCCTGAGTAACAATTCTGTGTCCCTAAGTAACGTTTCTGTGGCCCTAAGTAACGGTTCTGTGGCCCTCAGTAACAATTCTGTGTCCCTGAGTAACGTTTCTGTGGCCCTAAGTAACGGTTCTGTGGCCCTCAGTAACAATTCTGTGTCCCTCAGTAACAATTCTGTGTCTGTCCCTGAGTAACAATTCTGTGGCCCTAAGTAACGTTTCTGTGGCCCTAAGTAACGGTTCTGTGGCCATCAGTAACAATTTTGTGTCCCTGAGTAACGTTTCTGTGGCCCTAAGTAACGGTTCTGTGGCCCTCAGTAACAATTCTGTGTCCCTCAGTAACAATTCTGTGTCTGTCCCTGAGTAACAATTCTGTGGCCCTAAGCAACGTTTCTGTGGCCCTAAGTAACGGTACTGTGGCCCTCAGTAACAATTCTGTGTCCCTGAGTAACAATTCTGTGTCTGTCCCTGAGTAACAATTCTGTGTCCCTAAGTAACGTTTCTGTGGCCCTAAGTAACGGTTCTGTGGCCCTCAGTAACAATTCTGTGTCCGAGTAACGTTTCTGTGGCCCTAAGTAACGGTTCTGTGGCCCTCAGTAACAATTCTGTGTCCCTAAGTAACGTTTCTGTGGCCCTAAGTAACGGTTCTCTGGCCCTCAGTAACAATTCTGTGTCCGAGTAACGTTTCTGTGGCCCTAAGTAACGGTTCTGTGGCCCTCAGTAACAATTCTGTGTCCCTGAGTAACGTTTCTGTGGCCCTAAGTAACGGTTCTGTGGCCCTCAGTAACAATTCTGTGTCCCTCAGTAACAATTCTGTGTCTGTCCCTGAGTAACAATTCTGTGTCCCTGAGTAACGTTTCTGTGGCCCTAAGTAACGGTTCTGTGGCCCTCAGTAACAATTCTGTGTCCCTGAGTAACAATTCTGTGTCTGTCCCTGAGTAACAATTCTGTGTCCCTAAGTAACGTTTCTGTGGCCCTAAGTAACGTTTCTGTGGCCCTCAGTAACAATTCTGTGTCCCTGAGTAACGTTTCTGTGGCCCTAAGTAACGGTTCTGTGGCCCTAAGTAACGGTTCTGTGGCCCTCAGTAACAATTCTGTGTCCCTGAGTAACAATTCTGTGTCTGTCCCTGAGTAACAATTCTGTGTCCCTAAGTAACGTTTCTGTGGCCCTAAGTAACGGTTCTGTGGCCCTCAGTAACAATTCTGTGTCCCTGAGTAACGTTTCTGTGGCCCTAAGTAACGGTTCTGTGGCCCTCAGTAACAATTCTGTGTCCCTCAGTAACAATTCTGTGTCTGTCCCTGAGTAACAATTCTGTGGCCCTAAGTAACGTTTCTGTGGCCCTAAGTAACGGTTCTGTGGCCATCAGTAACAATTTTGTGTCCCTGAGTAACGTTTCTGTGGCCCTAAGTAACGGTTCTGTGGCCCTCAGTAACAATTCTGTGTCCCTCAGTAACAATTCTGTGTCTGTCCCTGAGTAACAATTCTGTGGCCCTAAGTAACGTTTCTGTGGCCCTAAGTAACGGTACTGTGGCCCTCAGTAACAATTCTGTGTCCCTGAGTAACAATTCTGTGTCTGTCCCTGAGTAACAATTCTGTGTCCCTAAGTAACGTTTCTGTGGCCCTAAGTAACGGTTCTGTGGCCCTCAGTAACAATTCTGTGTCCGAGTAACGTTTCTGTGGCCCTAAGTAACGGTTCTGTGGCCCTCAGTAACAATTCTGTGTCCCTAAGTAACGTTTCTGTGGCCCTAAGTAAAGGTTCTCTGGCCCTCAGTAACAATTCTGTGTCCGAGTAACGTTTCTGTGGCCCTAAGTAACGGTTCTGTGGCCCTCAGTAACAATTCTGTGTCCCTGAGTAACGTTTCTGTGGCCCTAAGTAACGGTTCTGTGGCCCTCAGTAACAATTCTGTGTCCCTCAGTAACAATTCTGTGTCTGTCCCTGAGTAACAATTCTGTGTCCCTGAGTAACGTTTCTGTGGCCCTAAGTAACGGTTCTGTGGCCCTCAGTAACAATTCTGTGTCCCTGAGTAACAATTCTGTGTCTGTCCCTGAGTAACAATTCTGTGTCCCTAAGTAACGTTTCTGTGGCCCTAAGTAACGTTTCTGTGGCCCTCAGTAACAATTCTGTGTCCCTGAGTAACGTTTCTGTGGCCCTAAGTAACGGTTCTGTGGCCCTCAGTAACAATTCTGTGTCCCTGAGTAACAATTCTGTGTCTGTCCCCGAGTAACAATTCTGTGTCCCTAAGTAACGATTCTGTGGCCCTAAGTAACGTTTCTGTGGCCCTAAGTAACGTTTCTGTGGCCCTAAGTAACGGTACTGTGGCCCTCAGTAACAATTCTGTGTCCCTGAGTAACAATTCTGTGTCTGTCCCTGAGTAACAATTCTGTGTCCCTAAGTAACGTTTCTGTGGCCCTAAGTAACGGTTCTGTGGCCCTCAGTAACAATTCTGTGTCCGAGTAACGTTTCTGTGGCCCTAAGTAACGGTTCTGTGGCCCTCAGTAACAATTCTGTGTCCCTAAGTAACGTTTCTGTGGCCCTAAGTAACGGTTCTCTGGCCCTCAGTAACAATTCTGTGTCCGAGTAACGTTTCTGTGGCCCTAAGTAACGGTTCTGTGGCCCTCAGTAACAATTCTGTGTCCCTGAGTAACGTTTCTGTGGCCCTAAGTAACGGTTCTGTGGCCCTCAGTAACAATTCTGTGTCCCCGAGTAACAATTCTGTGTCTGTCCCTGAGTAACAATTCTGTGTCCCTAAGTAACGTTTCTGTGGCCCTAAGTAACGTTTCTGTGGCCCTCAGTAACAATTCTGTGTCCCTGAGTAACGTTTCTGTGGCCCTAAGTAACGGTTCTGTGGCCCTCAGTAACAATTCTGTGTCCCTCAGTAACAATTCTGTGTCTGTCCCTGAGTAACAATTCTGTGTCCCTGAGTAACGTTTCTGTGGCCCTAAGTAACGGTTCTGTGGCCCTCAGTAACAATTCTGTGTCCCTGAGTAACAATTCTGTGTCTGTCCCTGAGTAACAATTCTGTGTCCCTAAGTAACGTTTCTGTGGCCCTAAGTAACGTTTCTGTGGCCCTCAGTAACAATTCTGTGTCCCTGAGTAACGTTTCTGTGGCCCTAAGTAACGGTTCTGTGGCCCTCAGTAACAATTCTGTGTCCCTGAGTAACAATTCTGTGTCTGTCCCCGAGTAACAATTCTGTGTCCCTAAGTAACGATTCTGTGGCCCTAAGTAACGTTTCTGTGGCCCTAAGTAACGTTTCTGTGGCCCTAAGTAACGATTCTGTGGCTCTAAGTAACGTTTCTGTGGCCCTAAGTAACGATTCTGTGGCCCTAAGTAACGTTTCTGTGGCCCTAAGTAACGATTCTGTGGCCCTAAGTAACGTTTCTGTGGCCCTAAGTAACGATTCTCTGTCCCTAAGTAACGTTTCTGTGGCCCTAAGTAACGTTTCTCTGTCCCCAAGTAACGTTTCTGTGGCCCTAAGTAACGTTTCTCTGTCCCTAAGTAACGTTTCTGTGGCCCTAAGTAACGTTTCTCTGTCCCTAAGTAACGTTTCTGTGGCCCTAACTCTGTCCCTAATACAGAGAGGTCTGCCTCTCTTGAATGACTGGAGGCAAATGGAGAATTCTAAAATGGCCGCCATTTATAGCTCGACCATTACACAGTGCTGGCTGGCTGCTGATTGGCTAATGCGATCACATGTCATTAATGAATGCATTATGGGTCAGTGCGCCTTGTCTGCGCGCCTTCCCAGACATCCCCGCTCCGTCGCCGCACATGTCGCCGCCATTTTAGGAAAAATTTCGATTCGCGCATCTGAAGTATGCTAATTTTCGGATTCGGCGCGAATCGAAATTTTTCCAATATTCGAAACGAATTCCACTTCGCCTACTTCGATTCGCTCATCTCTAATGTTGATCACATGAGATGCAATAAATATCTTTTTTTTGCTTCAATATTTTTGATATACCGCAACGGACTGTTTCGAACAGTGGTCAAATTAGAAGTAGTATTTCATTATTTTACACTAAACTTAAGAAAGTTGAAATCTAATTGGTTGCTAAGGGTAGTGTTGCCTTCTGCATTTAGAGAAGGTGGACACAAACATTGAAAGGTGGCCAGCGTTGTAGACGTGTATATTTGATCCAGAAGGAAAGCCAAGTTTATGCTTCTTTATATATATACATATATATATATATATATATATATATATATATATATATCACCAGCGCAGAAACAGGCTACAAAAACAGATTTTTCTAAAAATGTGAAATAAAAACAGCAAGGTAATTTTTTTTACTGTTTTTCTGTCATCTGCTTTTGTAAGATGATTTTACTAAATTTTCTATGCTGTCCTACCCTGCACTCTGCCTTTCTGGTAAATAAAAGCATGATGGGGGAGAGATGGGACCTCAGACTGTCCAGGGGGCAAACCAATTTTGCTGTTTCCTGGTTACAGAAGCTACAATAATTATCCTATTATCACCTTGTCCATGACAATTGATCATGTGAACACAAAAACATGTTTAGAAAGAATGGATTGTGTAGTAATGAAATATAGTTACAGTCTATCAATTGCCTAACAGTGTTCACATTTGTCCGTATTCTCTACTGCAAGCATATGTTCTATATATTTATGTCAGTTCTGTTAAACTGGCTTGCTTTCCCTTATATACTTATTCAATTTTCTATTTGCTTCAGTACTTATCCAGTTTTACGGGTTGACATAGGTGCTGTACACAGAAAAAAATCCCAATGTATGTTGTTAAAAATGGCCGGTGCAATCACCACTTGAAGTAACTGCCATATTCTACTAAAAGCAACTCCAAAAGAAAGCAATGCATTCATAAGGACATCTGAAGACCATGTTATTTTTTAAAGTATAACTAAAGGCAAAAATGTTTTTTTTTGTTTTGAACAGAGTGCAGAGGAAGTAGAAATGTACTATAATCACAGGCGTTATAATCCTCCCCTACTCTATCCAAAATGAAAATAAAAGTTTTACCTTTACCTCTACCGCTTCAACATGCTTTTTTGATGTGTTCTTGATGCTTTTGTGATGCTCCAGTGATGCTCCTGCCATGCTTTGATAAAGCTTGATAAATACTAAATGGTTAGCACTTCCGCCTGGCAGTACTAGGGTCGTTGGTTCAAATCCCAACCATAGCACCAACTGCCTGGAGTTTGCATGTTCTCCCTGTGCCTGCTTGGGTTTCCTCTGAGTACTCTAGTTTCCTCCCACACTCCAAAGACATGCTGGTAGGTGAATTGGCTCCTGTTTAAATTGGCCCTAGTATGTATATATATGAATGCGAGTTAGGGACCCTAGACTGTACACCCCTTGAGGGTTAGGGACAGATGTGAATGTACAATATATATGTAAAGCGCTGTGTAAAACTGACAGAGCTATATAAGTACTTGTAATAAAATATAAATAAATAAATGCCCCAGCTTATTAGTACCCCTGTTCAGCAGATCCCCAGCTCATTGGTACCCTCATCCATCAGATCTCCAGTATTAGTTCAGCAGATCCCCTGCTCAATAGTACTCCCAGCTCTGCTGATGCCTCACTAATAGAACTCCCCAAGCTCTATTGATCCCACCTTCAGTAGTAATCCCCAGCTCTGCTGATCCCCTACTCAGTAGTAACACCCAGCTCTGCTGATCCCCTGCTCAGTAGTAACCCCCAGCTCTGCTGATCCCCTACTCAGTAGTAACCCCCAGCTCTGCTGATCCTTTGGTTTGCTGATCTTCCTCTCTCTGGTTGCCGCTCACCTCTCACTATATTGCTCCTATGCTGCACACTACATGTGACATTGCTAGTTTCTCCTTCTCTGATCTGTCAGCTCTGCTGATCGTCTACTGCTCAGTCCTCTCTCTCTGGTCCCCGCTCAGCTTCTGCTATAGCGTTCCCATGTTGCACGCCACCTGTGCTGTCTGCTAGTTGCTCCATTCAAGTCTGGACCCCACTCACCTTCCTGCTGCTTCATGCTGCACACCAGACACTTTCAGAATATATGCATGAACAAAAAGTGACTACTGATGACGCCTTTCTGGTTCCCTTGTTGGTCTCCCAGTGCATCCTGGGATATCTCATACCTGCAATACCTCCAAAACAAAGCGACGTTAAAGCTGAATAAAATCCTCTCAAAACCTGCATGTGCTGTAAGTGAGCTGTGTCAGAGACTTCTATGGAGGCTTTAAAGACACTTTGAAGCACCAAGAAAGCAAACACGATGTGTAAACAGAACTGTAAGCTTTGCATTTTATTTAGTGACAGGATTAGCATGCAGAGTGCTCTATAAAAAAATATGTCCAATGCCACAATTTGAGGCAAGTGTAAACGAGCCCTTAGGGTGCTGAAAGCCTCAGGAATGGACACAAAGGGGTTTATTTACTAAAGCTGGAGAGTCCAAAATCAGACTCCCTTCTGCATAGAAACCAATCAGCTTCCAGGTTTCATTGCCAAAGCTTCATTGAACAAGCTGAGGTTAGAAGCTGACTGGTTTCTATGCAGAAGGGAGTCTGATTTTGGACTCTCCAGCTTAAATAAACCCCAAAATGCCCATCTGTAAAAACTCCATTCATTTATTAGACCTTGTGTATTAAAACGTGAGAAACAGAATGCAGTCAAAAGACTGAAATGTGCCGCACCGCCATGTAGAGTGTGCAAGTTACAGGACAGAACACCCTCTCTCCTATAATGCATTTAGTTCTACTTTAATGTCATACTCATACAGCAGCAAAATCAGAACATCTTGTGCATCCAAATTAAAATAAGGATTTAAAGTGAAACTGTTGGGCATGAGCTATGGGCTTAGCTATTGCTGACTTTTTATTGAAGCATTCAGAGCTTTCATGCTTCTCTATGTCTAGTAAACCACTGGGCCTGGAACAAGCATGAAGCACTGAAATCTAAACTGCCATTCTGGATATGTATTCTGGATAACTGAATAATGGGTAATGAAGCATGGATAGTTATAAGGGCTGTAGATCCTGTACCTTTAAATAACATAGCCAAGGTAGCTCTTTCATTACTGCTGACTTATTTATGCCTTTTAACAGGTATGAAAAATGTTACTAGGCCTTTTAAAGTAGAGCTAAAAACTTTTTTGATTTTTTTTTTCTGTTTTGGAGTAAAAACCCAACAGGTATTCTAATCCCTCTCCACACTGTCCAAAACTAAATTGATAATTTGTAATGCTGATTATACTTTCTGCAGTTTGCTAGGTAATTTTCATTAATTCATAAATTACTATTCAGGCACTTAAGCAAATCATTTTTAAGTACAGCACTCATCTCATTGCAGATTATTAGAAGAATACAGTGCCTTGAAAAAGTATTCATACCCCTTGAAATCTTCCACAGTTACATGTTACAACAAAAAACGTAAATGCGTTTTATTGGGATTTTATGTGATAGACCAACACAAAGTGGAACATAATTGTGAAGTGGAAGGAAATTGATAAATTGTCTTCAAAATTTTTTACACATAAATATCTGGAAAGTTTGGCGTGCATTTGTATTCAGCCCCCTTTGCTGTGATACCCCTAACTAAAATCCAAAATGCCTGGAAAATGCATTATTCAAAAGTACACCAAAAAAGGGCATAGAAGCTTCTTTGGAACAGCTCATTCAAGTAATTGTTGTCACTCCAAAAGGCACTAAAAAAATCACTCAAATATGAACAAGGCCTAAAATGAATAGTAGCATCTTTTTCAGTCCTTTGCTTTCAGAAAATGTATGACTTGGGGGGTATTGTACAAACTCTCAGAATTGGTATTAATACTTGAGGTGAAAAATAGAGAACAGGGCCTGGCAGTGAAAGGGTTTAAGTAGAACTAAAGTTTTAATTTTTTTAAAGTACAGGCCCTGTAATTGCAAGTTAAAAATAGCGTATGCAAGAACTAAACGTATAACTAGCGTATTGCAAGCAATAAAAGAAAATAGTTCCTACAGTGAATTTCCTGTGAGAGAATGATTTCACCTTCCACTAATTCTGATGAATAGACTGGGCAAAATAGCATATGGACAGGGGCGGACTGACCATTTAGCCATTCTGGCACTGCCCGAGGGCCCGGGGTCAGTAGGGGGCCCCATGAGATGCTAAGATAGTTATTAAAGAGGTTATTAAATACATTAACGTGTCACCCAATGTATGGTCTCCATTCAGTAGCCAAAAGAGGCATACAAAAAAGGGGGGTTGTGAAAAGAGATTCACAGAAAAGCGGCTACATAATGAACAGAACGTGACACTAAGGGAATAATTTCCAAAAATTATGCTTTATTACACACAAATGAATATGACATATGGGCATTAGCCCTGGTTTACCATCACCTCAGTATGAGACAATACACACAGACCTAAAACCATTTAAAATGACACAAAAACCGGTCTAAATGTATGTGTAGCAGGGAAAATGGCTACATGAGTCTAGTGTCCCTGCAACACAAACACACAGGTGAACACTTCCCTAGGGAGGTGTATCCAAAAATTATGCCATGGGCATACCATAATAGAGGATATAAGGGATTAAACAGTAACCATAATGGCAAATCCCTATCAAAAAATCCAAAAAATTATGCTGTAAATATATCACATGTATGCAATGGAGCAAGCACAATATGCGTCAAAAAGGAGAGTAGCAGGCCTCAGACCTGTATGAAGGAAGACATAAATGTCAAATATATTGTACAATACATTCCTGTGCCAGCACAAGTGGTTGGGGCCCATTCATCTGTAATATAGATAGCTGTTTCCTAGAGCTCTTGGATGGGAATATGCCCCATTTATTTCCAGGATGGAAGAAAAGATGCACACAGCAGCACTCTGCTTGAAATGGTTTCTTCACCACTACATGTGGACTATACACCACTTTTTGTAGGAAAAAACAAGACACATCCCAAAGACTCTTCTGCCTGTTGAAATATATATGGTATATCTTGTTTCCTATACAAAGCACCATGATGTCCCCATCCTGTAGTGAAACAAACAATATGTGGGAAGTCACTGACAGAGCTCACACTCTATAGAAGATATATAGGTCATATAGATCACAGAGGACCATATATCTAATGTCCTGCAACAATCCACTCACCACCTGTGCTATGGATAACGGGAATGAAAGAGAAATCCTTCATAGGTACTGCCATACAGGGCCAAGGCGGCCAAGGAACCACCGCTGACATCCGCCGATATACCGCGGGTTCCAGCCCCTTCTCGGCGCTTGTGCTGCTTAGGCTTGCCTCATGGCTTGTGAAGATGGCTTCTTCCTTATGGGTCAGCGTGCGTTCCACCTAGTGCGCATGACCGGAAGTGACGTATCTGACGTATGACGTCAACGCGTTTCGCCGATGGGCGTATCTCACTCAGCTTCGTCAGGACCAATGAATCATTGGTCCTGACGAAGCTGAGTGAGATACGCCCATCGGCGAAACGCGTTGACGTCATACGTCAGATACGTCACTTCCGGTCATGCGCACTAGGTGGAACGCACGCTGACCCATAAGGAGGAAGCCATCTTCACAAGCCATGAGGCAAGCCTAAGCAGCACAAGCGCCGAGAAGGGGCTGGAACCCGCGGTATATCGGTGGATGTCAGCGGTGGTTCCTTGGCCGCCTTGGCCCTGTATGGCAGTACCTATGAAGGATTTCTCTTTCATTCCCGTTATCCATAGCACAGGTGGTGAGTGGATTGTTGCAGGACATTAGATATATGGTCCTCTGTGATCTATATGACCTATATATCTTCTATAGAGTGTGAGCTCTGTCAGTGACTTCCCACATATTGTTTGTTTCACTACAGGATGGGGACATCATGGTGCTTTGTATAGGAAACAAGATATACCATATATATTTCAACAGGCAGAAGAGTCTTTGGGATGTGTCTTGTTTTTTCCTACAAAAAGTGGTATATAGTCCACATGTAGTGGTGAAGAAACCATTTCAAGCAGAGTGCTGCTGTGTGCATCTTTTCTTCCATCCTGGAAATAAATGGGGCATATTCCCATCCAAGAGCTCTAGGAAACAGCTATCTATATTACAGATGAATGGGCCCCAACCACTTGTGCCGGCACAGGAATGTATTGTACAATATATTTGACATTTATGTCTTCCTTCATACAGGTCTGAGGCCTGCTACTCTCCTTTTTGACGCATATTGTGCTTGCTCCATTGCATACATGTGATATATTTACAGCATAATTTTTTGGATTTTTTGATAGGGATTTGCCATTATGGTTACTGTTTAATCCCTTATATCCTCTATTATGGTATGCCCATGGCATAATTTTTGGATACACCTCCCTAGGGAAGTGTTCACCTGTGTGTTTGTGTTGCAGGGACACTAGACTCATGTAGCCATTTTCCCTGCTA
Source organism: Staurois parvus (assembly GCF_062004578.1). Classification (NCBI taxonomy): domain Eukaryota; kingdom Metazoa; phylum Chordata; class Amphibia; order Anura; family Ranidae; genus Staurois; species Staurois parvus. The sequence continues at coordinate 2,492,562 of NW_028318954.1, forward strand.
CACATACATTTAGACCGGTTTTTGTGTCATTTTAAATGGTTTTAGGTCTGTGTGTATTGTCTCATACTGAGGTGATGGTAAACCAGGGCTAATGCCCATATGTCATATTCATTTGTGTGTAATAAAGCATAATTTTTGGAAATTATTCCCTTAGTGTCACGTTCTGTTCATTATGTAGCCGCTTTTCTGTGAATCTCTTTTCACAACCCCCCTTTTTTGTAGGCCCCATGAGATGCCCCTGGTACCTTTCATAGGCTTTTTTGGGTATTGTTTGAGTGTGGGCAAGGACACAGGGACCCCATGATTTCCTTATGCCCGGGGGCCCCTTGAGTTGTCGGTCCTCCCCTGCATACGGATACTATGAATAATGGATAATGCGAAAGAAACACAGATTTGCAGTCACATGCACAGTTTTTAACATGCAATTTCAGAATGTTTGCATTAAAAAAAATACTCCAGTTCAACTTTAACTATCAATCTGCTTTACATGCAAATAAGCAGCCTATCTCTTGGAAAGTTGTGGAATAGCAGGTTGGCATTCTATGGTGTGGCCTATCAGCCAGTTATCTCACTTTCAAATAAATCTTTAAAGCAAAAGGTGACAATTCCTGCTGAAGGCCAACCATCACAGTTGATTCTGAAGGAGGCTTTATCTGGGAAGTCTGCAGGTAGTTCTGAGTGGCAAATGCAGTGATATACTGTCTGAAAAAAAAATGTCACATTATTCTAAATCTCCAATAGTTTACCACAGCCAGATTCAGCACACTCCACACCAGGAATACAGAAAGATATAAAAAACTGATTCTAAGCCTACCAAATTCCTTTTGAAATAATAACAATTATTTTGGCTGTGGTTATGGAAATAAATAAACAGGATAACTCTGAAATCTGCTTTTGCAAAGGAAAAGTCTACATCCCATGCAAGGCAACCACAAAGTCTACAATAAACAAGTCACTACCTCTAATGGATTGCAAAAGATTGTCCAGCTTTAGTGTCGCTGGGGGAAATCCTCATGGTAAAAGCAATAGCAATAAAAAAATTGTTTGACTAAAGCTGCCATTTTAAAGAATACATCTGATTAATTCTCTTCCTTGACTTGCATTTCTAACATATACTTATTTGTTTAAAAAAGTTTGCAAACAAATTGAGCAGCTCGCAATTCTTAGATTGAAACATGGCAATGTAGGCCCCAAGTATCCAAGGACTTTGATTTCCCTGAAAAATGTAAATGTTTGATTATTAAACCATTAGACAAGGTAGGCAATGTGATGGTGATGCTTAAAGATAAAAAAAAATGTGTTAACATCTTCTCTCAAGCACCAGCTGGGAGAAAAACATTTTTCAACAATGCTGAGTAATTTCCATAGAAGATTGTTTACCATTATTGATTTGACAAGGATGGAGGAACTTATTTCTATTGAGACCTTGAAGTTTCTTAAAGTGAAACATCTGCAAACTCCATTTTTTTGTACACTTAAATACACAAGATGTTAGAGGCCTCTTATCTTCAGCAGGGGTTCCCTGATATAGAAGATCCGTATTTCTATAGACAAAATCCTACAGGCTCATGTGTATGTCTTCATACATAAAATAAACTTCCCATTTGATTATACTGGAGGATATAAATGCACTGAAAGATGCTAACACATCCTTGGTTGTGGCATCAGTCTCTTAATGGGTCAGTAACCATGTCTCATTAACACCTTCCTGCCTGGCCTATAGCAGATTGATGGCCATTGCAGTGCGCTCCTCCTTCTGAGTGGACGTCATATGACGTCCTGTCAGGAGGCACCACCCATGAGGCCTCGGGGCTACGTGGTGGTGCGATCTGTCATCGGCTGTGTCCACGGGACACAGCCTATGACTGATCACTACACCGGCCCGCTGCCAGTGTCATGTGATCGCTGTGACCAATCACAGCAAATTACATGACAATTGTATATAATGGATGGCTTCCTTTCATGCCATCCATTGTATACAATTGTGTTGTTAGCTGTGATCGGTCCCATGAAACAGACTGGGCCAATCACAGCCCATCTGTACCATGTGATGAACTTTGGCCAATCACAGCTAATCACAACAAAAGACTGAATGAATCAGTTTCATTCAGTAAAAATTGTTGCTAATATAAATTAAAAACATTGGCATAAGCAATCATAATGTGTAAAAAAAAATCCTGATCACTTGCCCAGAGTAGTTCAATGTCACTATGGTAACATTGTAATGCTCTGGTCACAGTGTGTTGAAAAAAAAAAGTAAACAAAAGAAAAAAAAATTAAGAAGAAAATTAAAAAGCTAATGGAAAAAAAAATCAGATTATTATTTTTTTTTACATATTGTCATCAGTCAGTGTCCCTGGTCCCTGCCACACCAGTTATATGATAACGCTTAACTGGACTGGTGACAATATGCAAAAAAAAAATTGTGAAGTTGAAAAAAATCACAACTTCAATAAACTCACCGTGCCACTTACTAAATATCTTGGACTGTCTATTTTTCAAAAATGGGTCATTTAGGGGATATTTGTACTATCCTGGCATTTTCGGGCCTCAAGGTGAGATTGGTCATCAGTACATCAGGATTGATCGATTGTCAGATATATATACCATAGTTTGTGGACTCTATAACTTTCCTACAGACTACATAATATACACTAATTTGGGTTATTTTCACCAAAGAATACATTTTGATCTAAATTTATGAAGAAAGAACAGTCATTTGCAAAATTTTATAACAAAAACAAAGAAAAACGCAAATTTTGTTTTTTATTTAGCAAAAACTAAAAAAAATCAGCAGTGAATAAATACCACCAAAAGAAAGCTCTATTTGTGTGAAGTGATAAAATTTTTTTATGGGTACAGTGTTGCATGACCGCGCAATTGTTGTTCAAAGTGCAACAACGCTGAAAGCTGATAATTGGCCTGGGCAGGAAGGGGGTATTGAAGTGCTTAAAGAGCACTAAGTCCCCTTGGATGAATCTCTTCAGACCCCAACTGGAAACTACCCACCTGCCTGGCTGCCTTGAAGAGTATCCCAAAGCATGGGATTCCAGAACAGTCCTTAGCACTGTCCCAGGGAGAACTTGCTGGGTATTGCATCTGGCAACCATCTCCCTTGTAGGCCATGGGGGTGTTGCAGCTGTGGGTAACACTGCTTTCAGGTTTTTTGCTGGGCTAATTTTTCTCCAGGCTAAACAGACTGTTCTTTTCCAGTAGGCTTTCAGCTTCCTTGCCTTCAGCCTCTAGCCTGGAAGCAGAGCCCCCCTTCCCCGGAACCCCCTCCAAGGCCACGCGCCATCAACTCAGCATCTTCCTTCCTACTCTTCCTGCTGACCAGACTCTCTCATATTTAAGGGCTCACCAAGCCACCTGGCTCTGTGTGAGGTCCCAATCATGTGACAACTGATTGACCAATCAGTGATCACATGAATAGTAGTAAGCATGATGTCACTTCTGACATCATTACTTACTACTAGTGAAATCTGTGAATGATCACAGATGTCACATGGTACAAGGCTATTCACAACAGCCCTGTACCATGTGCCAAGCTGTGACCAATCACAGCCCTCACAGTATTTCTCAATGGCTGCAAGAATGCAGCCAGAGAGAAGGAGAAATGATTGCTTTTTATGGGTATAAAAGCAATCAGTGTAAAAAAAAAAAAATCTTCATCACCCCCCACAAGTAGTACAGTGTCACTATGGTGACACTGTACTGCAAGGGTGACAGTATGTTAAAAAAACCCCCATAAATAATAATTTTAAAAAATAAAATAAAAATGTAAAAATACATTTTGAAAAATTATAATATTTTTGTTATAAACTAATTTGGGTTATTTTTTTAAATAAAAAGATAGCTGAAAACATTTTGCCCAATATTTATGAAGAAAGATGATTTATTTGCAGAATTTTATAAGAAAAACACTTTTTTTCTTAAATTTTTGGATTTTTTCATTTATATAGCAAAAAATAAAAATCTCAGAGGTGAATAAATACCACCAAAATAAAGTTTTATTTATCTCAAAAAAATGCTAAAACGACCATATGGGTACAGTGTTGCATGACCGCGCAATTGTCATTCAAAGTGTGACAGCGCTGAAAGCTGAAAATTGGCCTGGACAGGCAGGGGGTGAATGTGTCCGGACTTGAAGTGTTTAACATATGTTTTTACATGTATTTGTAAATGCATTCCAAAAATGTAGGTTAAATGTATTTTTGAAGACATACAGTATATTTGAAAATGTATTTTTAAAAATATTTTTCAACGCATTTCAACATACAATATGTATATATATATGTATATTGAAATATATTTTGAAATGTATTGAATACAGCCAAAATTTTAGTATATGTATAAAATTGTAAATATATGTCAATATATTTGGGAAGAATATTTTTAAGATATATTTAAAATATATTTTTCTTCCATGTGGGAAGGTAAGGCCTTATTCTCCAGATCAAAGAGAGATTGTATATTTTTGCAACTAAGGTACATTAATAGTATATTGGTGCATAGGCGGGCTGGATTTTAGAAAAAAAAAGGTGAATTTAGCCTTTAAGGCTTGCCTGGCCTGGGACATTGCTAATAGTGTACCAGTGCTGTCCACTTCATGTCCTAATACCTGGAGAATTGCTAAGAGGACAGTATCCTTGTATTCTTCTTAGGTGTTCTGGAGTGTCCCAAAGCTTCCTGTTTCTTCAGCTATGGGAGTGAAAGTTGCTGTTTGCCTGGCTGTGCTGCACTAGCGGGAAGAGAACCAGGGACCAGGGGCTGACTGACAACTCATGGGGCCCCTGGGCAATAGGGGATCATGGGGCCACTGTGTCCTTGCCCAAACTCAAAAAAGCCTATGAAAAAGGTACCAGGGGCATCTCATGGGGCCCCCTACTGACCCCGGGCCCTCGGGCAGTGCCCGAGTTTCCAAATGGTCAGTCCGCCCCTGCCAGGGACACAAATTGGCAGCCCTTGTGGGTAGCGCTACATTTAATATGATTGTGTGAACCAGGCCTTGATCCAAGGGTACAGTGGTGATGACTGGGAACCCCATGGTTTCATAAGTAAGGTCTCCTACTGCTAAAGAACTGTTGCAAACACATTATGCAGAGAATGACTACATTATTTAAATGTAATGTACATACTGCATACAGGGGCAATCATTTGCCACACATTCTAACTGTAGGTGCTGCTACCATCCTTGATCACTAGAAGTTAAGTGATGTAATTATCACCTATAATCCTTTCAGCTTATTTCTGAAGCAACTAGGCAAATAAACACAGTCTAATTGCAACATACAGAAAGCCAGCAAATACTAAAAAATATACTGTTGTGCTAACTGTAGCTATTTTGATTAGAGCCAGCATGTGTGCACAGTACATCTTGGTGAAACTAGAATTTAGCACTGATTAAAAACCACAACCTACTTTAACCACTTCCCGTCCGGCCGCTGTTTATAAACGGCAGGACGGGACATCTACAGGAGCGGGTTGCCGTCTCTAAACGGCACCTTGTGTCTGAGGCTCGTGCGCGGCTCCTAGAGCGCGCACCCGCGAGCCCGATGATCGCCGAGTCCGACGGACTCGGTAGATTACGTGACATGGTATGGGACCAATGAAATCGGTCCCATACCATGTGATCAGCTGTGTCCAATAAGGACACAGCATAAGTGTAAACAAAAGCCGCATGGTGCGGCTTCCGCCTCCTTCTCCTCACACGGAGTTGTCTGTGAGAGGAGAAACAGCCAAGAAGAGGTAGTAGACACCTGATCGCCCCTAAAGTGTCCCTGATCGCCCCTAAAGTGTCCCTGATCGCCCCTAAAGTGGCCCTGATCACCCCAATAAGTGGCCCTGATTGCCCCAACAAGTGGCTTTGCCCATAAGTGGCCCTGATTGCCCCCACAAGTGTCCCTGATTGCCCCCACAAGTGGCCCTGATTGCCCCAACAAGTGGCTTTGCCCATAAGTGGCCCTGATTGCCCCCACAAGTGTCCCTGATTGCCCCCACAAGTGTCCCTGATTGCCCCAAGTGGCCCTGATTGCCCCAAGTGGCCCTGATTGCCCACAAGTGGCCCTGATCGCCCACAAGTGGCCCTGATCGCCCAACCAGTGGCCCAGCAGTGTCCCTGATGTCAGTGTCCCTGATCGCCACATAGTGGCCCAGCAGTGTTCCTGATCTCCACAGTGTCCCTGATCGTCACAGTGTTCCTGATCGCCACACAAGTGGCCAAGCAGTGTCCCTGATCGCCGCAGTGGCCAAGCAGTGTCCCTGATTGTCACACAAGTGGCCCAGCAGTATCGCCGCAGTGGCCAAGCAGTGTCCCTGATTGCCACACAAGTGGCCCAGAAGTGTCCCTGATTGCCGCAGTGGCCCAGCAGTGTCCCTGATCACCACAGTGTCCCTGATTGCCACACAAGTGGTCCAGCAGTGTCCCTGATCGCCGCAGTGGCCCAGCAGTGTCCCTGATCACCGCAGTGTCCCTGATTGCCGCACAAGTGGTCCAGCAGTGTTCCTGATCGCCACAGTGTCCCTGATTGCCGCACAAGTGGTCCAGCAGTGTCCCTGATTGCCGCAGTGTCCCTGATTGCCGCAGTGGCCCAGCAGTGTCCCTGATCGCCACACAAGTGGCCCAGCAGTGTCCCTGATTGCCGCACAAGTAACCCAGCATTGTCCCTGATTGCCGCACAAGTGGTCCAGCAGTGTCCCTGATCACCGCAGTGGCCCAGCAGTGTCCCTGATCACCGCAGTGTCCCTGATTGCCGCACAAGTGGTCCAGCAGTGTCCCTGATCGCCGCAGTGGCCCTGATTGCCGCATTGGCCCAGCAGTGTCCCTGACCACCACACAAGTGGCCCAGCAGTGTCCCTGATCACCGCATTGGCCCAGTAGTGTTCCTGATCACCACACAAGTGGCCCAGCAGTGTCCCTGATCACCGCATTGGCCCAGCAGTGTTCCTGATCACCACACAATTGGCCCAGCAGTGTCCCTGATCCCCACATTGGCCCAGCAGTGTTCCTGATCACCACACAAGTGGCCCAGCAGTGTCCCTGATCGCCGGACAAGTGGTCCAGCAGTGCCCCTGATCACCGAAGTGTCCCTGATCACCGCAGTAGTCCAGCAGTGTTTCTGATTGCCACACAAGTGGCCCAGCAGTGTCCTGATCATCGCAGTGGCCCAGCAGTGGCCCTGATCGCCGCAGAAGTGGTCCAGCAGTGTCCCTGATCGCCGCAGTGTCCCAGCAGTGTCCCTGATCACCGCAGTGTCCCCGATTGCTGCACAAGTGGTCCAGCAGTGTCCCTGATCACCGCAGTGTCCCTGATTGCCGCAGTGGCCCAGATCACCACACAAGTGGCCCAGCAGTGTCCCTGATCACCACACAAGTGGCCAGCAGTGTCCCTGATCGCCGGACAAGTGGTCCAGCAGTGCCCCTGATCACCGCAGTGTCCCTGATCACCGCAGTTGCCCAGCAGTGTTTCTGATCGCCACACAAGTGGCCCAGCAGTGTCCTGCTCATCGCAGTGGCCCAGCAGTGTCCATGGTCGCCGCACAAGTGGTCCAGCAGTGTCCCTGATCGCCACAGTGTCCCTGATTGCCACAGTGTCCCTGATCGCCACACAAGTGGCCCAGCAGTGTCCCTGATCACCGCAGTGGCCCAGCAGTGTCCCTGATCACCATACAGTGGCCCAATCAGTGTCCCTGATCACCTTACAGTGTACCTGTTCATAAAGTGTCCCTGATCTCTGCCACACCAGTGGATCCTGTTCACTGCCATCGTCTGTGAGGAGAGAGATCCAGTACAGCTAACTGTGAGTAATTTTCAGCCTTTGCACAGAGTTTACACACACTCACAAAACATTGCCAGCCACCTCACTGTATCTCTGATTTTTGCCCAACAGTGACTAGTGTGAACCAACTGCAGCCAGATATCTGTCCCTCACTGCAACACCATCCTGATCACTGCCATACCAGTGGGTCCTGATCAGTGTCAAAAATATGGCCAAAAGATCATATACAAGCGAGGAGGCATTTCAAATTCTGAGTATGACAGATGAGAGTGACGGAGAACTCTCACTGTCAAACTCTGATTCTGTATATGAACCAGAACACAGCAGCGGTTCACTCTCTGAATCAGAAGAAGGTGTTCCAACAAAAAGAATGAGGAACTCCAAGGAGCAGCAAGCAACCACCAGCAGCTCAATACGTTCTTCTGATATGGCTACTACCAGCACTGTAAGTGCAAGTTCTAGTATTCAGGTGTCACATCCGCCACCAAGGATTAGGGCCCATACTGCTGTCCCAGATGCTCTTTTAAACCCTGTGTGGCTACCTTCAGGATCAGGAGCACCTATAATTCCCCCATTCATAGCCCAGTCAGGCATTCAGGCAGAAACCCAAAATTCTACAGCCATTGATTATTTCCATTTATTTTTCACTGAAGAGTTTTTGAATTCAGTTGTGCACCAATGCAATATTTTCGCCCAGCAATTAATCACTCAAAATCCCAACTCCTGTTATGCTCGAACATTTGAGTGGAAATGCCTCACAGTTGAAGAATTTAAAGTTTTTCTTGGCCTTACATTTAATATGGGACTAACAAAAAAAAATGAACTGCATGCTTATTGGTCGACAAATCCCATTCAACACATGCCGCTCTTTTCTGCCACTATGTCCAGGACCCGCTATAAAACAATTCTGCACTTTCTACATTTCAACGATAATTCCCTGTTCCCCCCCAGAGATCACCCCGAGTACGACAAACTTTATAAAATTCGTCCACTAATCAATTATTTCAACCAAAAATTTTCAGAAATATATTGTCCTGAAAAAAACATCTGTGTCGATGAATCCCTAATCCATTTCACTGGGAGGCTGATCATAAAACAGTACATTCCAAGTAAACGGGCCAGATACGGGGTGAAGATGAACAAACTCTGTGAAAGGTCCACAGGATACGTGCACAAGTTCCGTATCTACGAGGGAAAGGACAGTCAGCTAGAGCCCCCTGAATGCCCAGCCTATATGGGGATTAGTGGAAAAATTGTCTGGGACCTGGTATACCCCCTCTTCAATCAGGGGTACCATCTTTACGTGGACAATTTCTACACAAGCCTGCCCCTTTTCTGCCACCTTTATCTCAAGGACACTGTAGCCTGTGGCACAGTTCGACCCAATCGGAAGGGATTTCCACAACAATTGGTTGCCACCAAGCTAAACAGGGGGGAGTCAGCTAGCTTGAGAAATGAAGAGATCCTGGCCCTTAAGTGGCGAGACAAACGGGATGTGTATGTCCTTTCATCTATCCATAACAGCAGCTCATTGGAAATTCAAGGAAGTCGCGGTCCCATCCGAAAACCTCAATGCATACACGAATACAACCTGTTCATGGGGGGAGTGGATTTAAATGATCAAATGTTACAGCCCTACATACCCAACAGAAGATCAATCTACTGGTATAAAAAAGTATCCTACCTTTTCCATATGGCCCTGTACAATTCCTACATCGTTTTCCAGAAGTCCACACAAAGACCTGTCACCTTCTTACAATATCAGGAAGAGATTATCACATCCCTCATCTATCAAGTAAGACCCGTACCTGAACAAATTCGGTCTGATGCAGTGAGCCGATTGCATGAAAGACATTTCCCCAATATCGTCCCCCCTACCGAAACAGACCGCAATCCTCAAAAGAGATGTCGGGTATGCTCCAAACATAGAATTCGATCTGACACCCGATACTACCGTCCCCAGTGTCCCTCAAAGCCTGGTCTCTGTATAGAAGAGTGCTTCCGTATCTACCATACCGCACTACATTATTAGTGAAGTACGGTGAAGATATATTTCTTTGTCCTCTGTTTGCTATTTCCCTGCCACGTTTCTGCCTGTTGCCTGAATTCATTTTCCTGCCTTCCATCTGAACTGACCTTGGCCTGTTTATTGACCATGCCTCTGCTTGCTGCCTGAACTGACCTCGGCGTGTTAATGGACCATGCCTCTGCCTGCTGCCTGAACTGACCTCGGCCTGTTACTCGACCATGCCTCTGCTTGCTGCCTGAACTGACCTCGGCCTGTTAATCGACCATGCCTGCTGCCTGCTGCCTGAACTGACCTCAGCCTGTTAATCGACCATGCCTCTGCCTGCTGCCTGAACTGACCTCGGCCTGTTAATCGACCATGCCTCTGCCTGCCTCCTGGACTGATCTTTTGCCCTCCCACTTTAGTAGTGGGATTCAAGACAACACAGGGGTCTCACGTATGTGAGGGGATCCAGAGTAGTGTTTCCGAGCAGAGAAAACTTTTTTGTTTTCTTTGGGTTTTTTAATTCCCGGATCAGGGTCTGGAGACCAGAGGCTTCGAAGAGATTTGGGTGGGATGAAGCCTCTACCCCTTTGTCCAGTCTTACCTAACCAAGGCCCTAAGCTTAATGTTTCTGCCTGGACCAATCCTTTTACCACGTCTTTGCTTGCTGTCTGTATTGACTGTGGCCTTTTTATGGACCATGTTCCTGTCTTCTTCCTGGACCACTACTTTGCCTGTTTGCTCACCACGTCTATGCATGACACCGGTACTGACCCATCTGCACATCCCACTGGCTACCTTCCTGCAAGACACTGGTGCCACCCACCCTCTGCACTGAAACAACAGGTACTCTTTGGTTTATCTTTTGTTCAACTTCTTGGTGAATGAACATAGTGCTATGTGGACAGCCACGTACTAGTAGGTTAAGCTTTTAGGAACAGGCTGTAGGTGAAGCTACACTATGCTTTATTGATATATAATGTTTGCTAATTTTTGTGATAAACAGGTTGCAATGACCAGTAATCAGTCCAAACACTGAAAATGTCTTACACATGTGGTATCCCCATACTCAGGAAAAGTAGCAGAATGTGTTTTAAAGTGTTATTCTAAGAATACCTATGCAGTGTGTTAGAAATATGTTATTATTGGTAACATTGCATTAAAGAAAAAATAACTACTTTTTTTCACATTTTCTAAAAATCTGTGTAAAAAATTAAGTCTTCAGAAGACTTTGCTGCTCCAGGACCTCCAAAATTGTGATACGTAGTCAATAAATTAGATGTGTAATTTTTGCCCTTAGTATGCCTAACGGTGCTTATTGCATGTGGGGCCCCTCCATTTGGTTAGGCTGTGAAAAAGTCTTGCACGTGTGGTATCGTTATACTCAGGAAGAGTTAGAGAATGTGTTTTGGGGTGTAATTTTAAGTATACCTATGCAGTGTATTAGAAATATCTTCTATATTGACAACTTTGCATAGAAAAAAATACATTTTCATTTTCTTTTAACATATTCCAAAAACTTTTGGCAAAAAATGAAGTCTTCAGAAGACTCCCCATGCCTCCTAAAACATACCTTGGGGTGTTTGCTTTCCAAAATGGGGTCATTTTGTGGATAATTCCATTGCCCTGATGCTCCAGGACCTCCAAAACGGCAATAGGTAGTCAAGAAATTAGATGTGTAATTTTTGCCCTTAGAACGCTAACAGGTGCTTATTGGATGTGGAACCCTTCTATGTGGCCAGACTGTGAAAAAGTCTCACACATTTGGTATCGCCGTATTCAGCAGGAGTTAAAGAATGCATTTTGAGGTGTAATTTTAAGTATGCCTATGCTGTGTAATAGAAATATCTCATAGATTGACAACTTTGCATAAAAAAAAATATATTTTCATTTTCTTTTCACATTTTCCAAAAACTTATGGCAAAAAATGAAGTCTTCAGAAGACTCCCCATGCATCTTAAAACATACCTTGGGGTGTTTGCTTTCCAAAATGGGGTCTTTTTGTGGATAATTTCATTGTCCTGATGCTCCAGGACCTCCAAAACAGCAATAGGTAGGTAAGAAGTTAGATGTGTGATTTTTGCCCTTAGAACGCTAACAGGTGCTTATTGGATGTGGAACCCCTCTATGTGGCCAGACTGTGAAAAAGTCTCACACATTTGGTATCACCATATTCAGCAGGAGTTAAAGAATGCGTTTTGGGGTGTAATTTTAAGTATGCCTATGCAGTGTATTAGAAATATCTCATAGATTGACAACTTTGTGTAGAAAAAAATACATTTTCATTTTCTTTTCGCATTTTCCAAAAACTTGTGGCAAAAAATGAAGTCTTCAGAAGACTCTGCATGCCACTTAAAACATACCTTGGGGTGTTTGCTTTCCAAAATGGGGTCATTTTGTGGATAATTCCATTGCCCTGATGCTCCAGGACCTCCAAAACGGCAATAGGTAGTCAAGAAATTAGATGTGTAATTTTTGCCCTTAGAACACTAACAGGTGCTTATTGGATGTGGAACCCCTCTATGTGGCCAGACTGTGAAAAAGTCTCACACATTTGGTATCGCCATATTCAGCAGGAGTTAAAGAATGCGTTTTGAGGTATCATTTTAAGTATGCCTATGCTGTGTAATAGAAATATCTCATAGATTGACACCTTTGCGTAAAAAAAAATACATTTTCATTTTCTTTTCACATTTTCCAAAAACATGTGGCAAAAAATGAAGTCTTCAGAGGACTCCCCATGCCTCTTAAAACATACCTTGAGGTGTTTTCTTTTGAAAATGGGGTCATTTTGTGGGTAATTCAATTGTCCTGGTGCTCCAGGACCTCCAAAACTGTGATAGACAGTCAAGAAATTAGATGTGTAATTTTTGCCCTTAGTATGCCTAACGGTGCTTATTGCATGTGGGGCCCCTCCATTTGGTTAGGCTGTGAAAAAGTCTTGCACGTGTGGTATCGTTATACTCAGGAAGAGTTAGAGAATGTGTTTTGGGGTGTAATTTTAAGTATACCTATGCAGTGTATTAGAAATATCTTCTACATTGACAACTTTGCATAGAAAAAAATACATTTTCATTTTCTTTTAACATATTCCAAAAACTTTTGGCAAAAAATGAAGTCTTCAGAAGACTCCCCATGCCTCCTAAAACATACCTTGGGGTGTTTGCTTTCCAAAATGGGGTCATTTTGTGGATAATTCCATTGCCCTGATGCTCCAGGACCTCCAAAACGGCAATAGGTAGTCAAGAAATTAGATGTGTAATTTTTGCCCTTAGAACGCTAACAGGTGCTTATTGGATGTGGAACCCTTCTATGTGGCCAGACTGTGAAAAAGTCTCACACATTTGGTATCGCCATATTCAGCAGGAGTTAAAGAATGCATTTTGAGGTGTAATTTTAAGTATGCCTATGCTGTGTAATAGAAATATCTCATAGATTGACAACTTTGCATAAAAAAAAATATATTTTCATTTTCTTTTCACATTTTCCAAAAACTTATGGCAAAAAATGAAGTCTTCAGAAGACTCCCCATGCATCTTAAAACATACCTTGGGGTGTTTGCTTTCCAAAATGGGGTCTTTTTGTGGATAATTTCATTGTCCTGATGCTCCAGGACCTCCAAAACAGCAATAGGTAGGTAAGAAGTTAGATGTGTGATTTTTGCCCTTAGAACGCTAACAGGTGCTTATTGGATGTGGAACCCCTCTATGTGGCCAGACTGTGAAAAAGTCTCACACATTTGGTATCACCATATTCAGCAGGAGTTAAAGAATGCGTTTTGGGGTGTAATTTTAAGTATGCCTATGCAGTGTATTAGAAATATCTCATAGATTGACAACTTTGTGTAGAAAAAAATACATTTTCATTTTCTTTTCGCATTTTCCAAAAACTTGTGGCAAAAAATGAAGTCTTCAGAAGACTCTGCATGCCACTTAAAACATACCTTGGGGTGTTTGCTTTCCAAAATGGGGTCATTTTGTGGATAATTCCATTGCCCTGATGCTCCAGGACCTCCAAAACGGCAATAGGTAGTCAAGAAATTAGATGTGTAATTTTTGCCCTTAGAACACTAACAGGTGCTTATTGGATGTGGAACCCCTCTATGTGGCCAGACTGTGAAAAAGTCTCACACATTTGGTATCGCCATATTCAGCAGGAGTTAAAGAATGCGTTTTGAGGTATCATTTTAAGTATGCCTATGCTGTGTAATAGAAATATCTCATAGATTGACACCTTTGCGTAAAAAAAAATACATTTTCATTTTCTTTTCACATTTTCCAAAAACATGTGGCAAAAAATGAAGTCTTCAGAGGACTCCCCATGCCTCTTAAAACATACCTTGAGGTGTTTTCTTTTGAAAATGGGGTCATTTTGTGGGTAATTCAATTGTCCTGGTGCTCCAGGACCTCCAAAACTGTGATAGACAGTCAAGAAATTAGATGTGTAATTTTTGCCCCTAGAACGCCTAAGGGTGCTTATTGGATGTGGGGCCCTTCTATGTGGTTAGGCTGTGAAAAAGTTTTACACATGTGGTATCGCCATACTCAGGATGAGTAGCAGAATGTGTTTTGGGGTGTAATTGCAAGTATGCCTATGCCGTGTGAGAGAAAGAACTTGTTAAATGACAACTTTGTGGGAAAAAAAAAAAGAATTTTTTTTACTTTCATCATTTCCTTAAAAAATTGGCAAAAAATGACAACTTCAAAAAACTCCCCATGCCTCTCATTAAATACCTCAGACTGTCTACTTTCCAAAAAGGGGTCATTGGGGGGTATTTGTACTGTCCTGGCATTTTAGGGCCCCAAGAAATTATATAGGTAGTCCGTGCATCAGGATTGATACATTTTCAAATATATCAAATATATATACCGTGGTCTGTGGACTCTATAACTTTCACAAAGACTAAATAATACACACTGATTTGGGTTATGTCTACCAACAAAATGTAGCACAATGGATTTTGGCCTAAATTTATGAAGAAAGTATATTTATTTGCAAAATTTAGTATCAAATACTAAGAAAAACATGTTTTTTTTCAAAATTTTCAGCCTTTTTTCATTTTTCTAGCAAAAAATAAAAACCCCAGTGATGATTAAATACCACCAAATTAAAGCTCTATTTGTTTGAAAAAAATGATAATAATTTCATTTAGATACAGTGTTGTATGCCTGAGTAATTGTCATTCACAATGTGAGAGCGCCGAAAGCTGAAAATTGGCCTGGACAGGAAGGGGGTAAAAGTGTCCGGACAGGAAGTGGTTAAAGGAGTTGTAGTAGAATATGCAATATGCACCAAAATTAACAAATGGAGAAGTTCATCAGAGAGGGAGAAGTGCCAACAGAAATGAGAACTAATGGCTTTACTCATTCGAAAACTGGTAGTATAACTTCATTCGAAAACACAGTTCTGAAAACCGCTGTTCAGTTTATGAAACCCCTAAAAAACGATTTCATAAAATGCTGCTGGTTTCAGTTCAGTGTTCTAGTTCTAAAAATATAATCAGAAATGACAGGCATTTGTTGAATCATTATGCATTATGAAGAGGAAGATTATTGTGTTAGAAACCAACCAGAAGGTTTTGCGTCATTAACAAAACATTAGAATGTCACACAGCAATTTGGGTGACTTCTGTACACCTGAATGTCACAAATCCACAGTTTCTAAAATGCTGAATTAAGGCGATGACTTTGCTACTAAAATCGTATGCTTAAAACTGAACTTCATGCTCCAATAAAGTTTAAAGTGTTACTAAACCTACAATAGTAAAAATCAGTCTGTATATGCAGTAAAGCATGCTTGTTATACTCATTGTGGAACCTAAGAGGTTAATCCTCTGTATTGTGAAAAAAGGCTGTTTGATCCTGACTTCTCTGATCCTCTCCTTCTTCCAGTGCCCCCCTCTTATCTCCTGAGAACACATATCATGTGGAGACACTCTTTACATGCGCAGTTTGGTGTGTATTGCTAGAGAGGGTTTTTTTCTTGGGAGAATGCATGTGATCAGCACAGAGCCAACCAGCAATGTCCAGACATAGGTCAGGGGTTCTGCATCCTCCTAGAGCAGACAGAAAGCTCCTCCTACAAGCTTTAACCAGTGCTCTGCTGAACACTGATAGAAGTCACAAGACTACTCTAACTGCTGATGATAAAAGGTATTTAGCAGTTTATATTTTCTAAAAAAAATTTACTTTCATGTAGTATATACTGTGGGAGACCAGATATAGTGAATGGAGGGTCCTGGGTTTAGCGACACTTTAACCTCACTAGTGGTCTGATTATTCCATATTTCTGTGCTCAAAGCGGTACGTTTTTTTGCATGGAAATATGTATTTTTTTTATTGTAGGCCTGTAATTTTTAGGAATGACTCACTGAAATCTGTCCGAACAAGAGTCTAGTAAACATCCCGGGTAGGATAAAACTTGAAACACGAAATCATAATTTATAATTTAATAAAAAATCATAAAAAATAATAATATAATAATATCAATACATTGAATTCAATAATATTATCAAACCAAAAACACTGAAATTTGAAATATAGCGCCAAGTTCGCACATCACTGAGCAAAGTCGCAAAATCATTTCAGTGTCTGATGACGAATTTCCCCACGAATCATTATCACTCAATTCTGCAAGTAGTTCTAATTTACTATCGCTGTTCTCTAGCTGGTCTAAAACCGATTTTGATCTAAAGGGACGCTTTTTTGGACGTCATGGACGTTTCTCAGTTTCTAGGCAGAAAGAACAGTAAAAATGCAGGCAGGGCACAGGACAAATCACTAGGGACAAAATGTATGTGAAATGGTTTGATACAGTAATGTTTTACTATGTGATTTTAGTGAATGTCACTTTTTGTCATTTTCAAATTTCCCGCCGTTTCGTCCCCGTATGTCCTGACGCTCGCAGGGGACAGAACCCAGATGACAGATGCCGGCATCCGCCGGATTACATTGCTGGGGACACTGCAGGAGGGATATCGTGGGAGCACAGGACAAGGTAAGTGATCGAGGGATCCTGGAGCAACGCCGCGTGGTAAGCCCGAGTGTAGCTCGGGGTTACCGCTTGTGGTACTGAAACTTTACCCCAGGCTACACTCAGGAATACCGCCAGGAAGGTTAAATATTTTCCTCAATATCCACACCTGAACTTTGCAGTCTGTACATAAAGCAGTCCTGAACATTGCACTCTGTACATACCCCCCCCCCCCCGAACTCTGCAGTCTGTATGTAAAGCACTACTGCACTCTGCACTCTGCACTCTATGCGTAGTGAACCCCTGAACTCTGCACTCTGTACATAGTGCACCCCTGAACTCTGCACTGTGCATAAGACACCTCTGAACCATACACTCTGCACGTTACACACTCCTGAATCCTTTAAGGGCAACTCTGAAACTTGGAGGGCAACCATACGGCTGATGTAGCCTGCAATGAAATTGAGTTTGAAACCCCTGCTCTACAGGCTGCTTGTAGAAAACTACAGGAGAGGATGGATACAAGATCAGTCACAAGGAGAGTGCGCAGCAGTCACCGGTCTTTATTACAGGGAGCTGCTGTATAGAGGTAAGGTTGTACACTGGGTTAATGCACAGATGTAGAATAAATACACAAAGCACATTAAGATTCCTGTAAGAATACACATGCTTCTTGTATTTAGACAATATTTGCTTATCCTAGAGTTCTTCTTTTCAAGCTGTAGCACAGTAACTAAGTGGTTAGCACTTCCGCCTAGCAGCACTAGCATTGTTGGTTTGACTCTCAGCTGCGGCACTACCTGCATCAAGTTTATTGTGGATGCATTCTGACCACTACAGTAAGGGTGGCATGCTTCCCGATGAATGCCTAATTAAGGGTCATTTCACCCACAGGTCAGGTAAGAAATTAATTGGTTTTGACAGGGACCTGAAAATTATTTCAAGGCTTCCTCTGAGGTAAAAAGCTTGAGAAAAATTACTCTAAGGTGTGCAGTCCTTTTATCCATTTTTCATTTGTATTGTGACACTAAGGTTTTTAGCTCTTTTTTTAGTATTGCGTTATAAACACAATACTCACTAAACAATCCAAGAATACAACAAATAACAGGGCATGAATTGATAATAAAACCATTCAGAGATGTAACTACCAATAGAACCAAAACTGCATGCATAGGTAACATTAAAAAAACAAAAAGCTGAACTATCATTTATAAAAATATGGTAAGATTTAATTCTTGGTATCGACAAATGTTTTTCTGGGGATTTTGTATAGACTCCTCTCTGTACATAAGGCAACTAATCGGTGTGTGACCTTTTTGTCTAGATATCACATATCAATGGAGCATTATTCCATTGTGGTCTTTTGCTTTAAATATCATACAACAATAACGTATTGCATAACCTAGAAACAACATATTATATCATACAGAAGCATATTGTTATGATGAGCAGGGTGGTGCAGGACACAAAGATATTACCCTGGAGGTACAAGCATAACATAATCGTCCCCCTAGAAAGGTGATACAAATCCAGCCAAGGGTAATGCTAGCTTATATGTTACTATTTATAATGCTTTTTACATTATTTTGTATGTATACTGTACTTACAATGATGTAACAGCAATTCTGCTATTCAAATTTGGGAGCACTGCAGGTAGCGGTGGTTGTATAGTGGTGAGAAAGGGTGAGCAAAACAGAAAGTTTTTGATGTGCCAAAGTCTCTTCTAAAAGTGGTACATATAAGCACATTTTTGCCAATTTGCTTTGGTATCAATGGGGATGAGAAATAAAGTTATTTTGGTGGCTTTTTTTGGTGGAAATTGGGCCTTAATCATCCCTTGAGAAGCTCCTTTCATATGTATTGTAAATTGGGCCATAGACAGTTCGAATCTTGGCTGGTTCAACAGCGACTGGCCAAGATTGGAATCATGTATGGGCAAGCTTAATGTACCTATGTTGACTGATCAATCAACTTGGGTACAATCAGCCTGTCAGATTTTACATGTGATTATTGTTAGCTGCTAACAGTAATCACTGTGTTCTCCCAGTGGGGATGTCTCCCCCTGCCCCCCTGACTGAAAGAACACAATGGCTCTTGCTTGGTGGAGGAAGGAAAATTGCATGGCCACAATTTATCATGGGGAGGCTTTAAATTACTTATTTTTTTCTCTAATTTATTCCCACAATGCACATGGCAACATTAGAGACTAATCACTAATTTAAGAAAAAGCGGAACTCCAAGATAAGCAAATATACGATATCAGACACTTGAAACCACATATCTGGAAACATTAGAGGCAGTGGCTCTTGCAACCTGAAAAGTAGCTGTATGACTGTTGTACTGTCCTTTAAAACAAAACTACTCCATAAATCTTTTGGATGGCTAAAACACAAACAAAGTGTTCCTGTACAATGTGCTTAAGTTGACTTGTCCCAACTCATTTGATAGGTGCAGAATTGCACCCCTGTGAGGGCCGTATTTTACCTGCACAGGATGCACAGATGTTCTGCACATCTCCATGCAGGCAGTCCCATTATTATTATTTATTATTATATTATTATACTGTATTTATATAGCGCCAACGGTTTGCTCAGCGCTGTACATTATAATGGGAGACAATACACGAGACAGTACAGTAACAATACAATACAATACACGAGGGGTTCGAGGGCCCTGCTCCTTGGAGCTTACAATCTAGGAGGGAGGGGAGAGTAGTACAGGAGGAAATACTGTAGCTGTGGGAGATGGAGTAGTGGGAAGAGCGGAGGAGATCATAAAATTAGGTGAGGGCGGGGTAGGCTTCTCTGAAGAGATGGGTTTTCAGGGTGCGCCTGCAGGTGAGGAGGGAAGGTATAGTCTGATGGATTGGGGTAGTGAGTTCCAGAGGATGGGGGAAGCCCTGGAGAAGTCCTGGAGATGGGCATGGGAGGAGGAGACCATGGAACTGGAGAGAAGGAGGTCTTGTGAGGAGCGGAGAGTGGGTGGTAGATGGATATCAGGTCGATGATGTAGTTTGGGGCAGTGTTATGAACAGCTTTGTACGTTAATGTTAATATTTTGAATTTTATGCGTTGGGCAATGGGAAGCCAGTGGAGGGATTGGCAGAGGGGGGTGGCTGATACAGAGCGGTTGGTAAGGTGGATGAGTCTGGCCGCAGAATTCAGGATAGACTGAAGCGGGGATAGCCTGTGTTGGGGTAGGCCGGCGAGGAGGGAGTTGCAATAGTCAAGTCGGGAGATGATAAGGGAGTGAATGAGTTGCTTTGTAGTTTCTGGAGTTAGGAACGTGTGTATTTTAGAGATGTTGCGAAGGTGGAGTCTACATGAATTTGTCAGCAATTGGATCTGCGGGTAGAAAGACAGATTGGAGTCTAGAATCACACCTAGTACTCTGGCTTGCGGGGTGGGGCTGATGGTGGTGTTGTTGGTCGTGATGGAGAGGTCGGGGGGGGAGCGCGGGCTGGGGAGAAAACTAGGAGCTTTGTTTTGGCAAGGTTTAATTTGAGGAAGTGGAGTGACATCCAGTCTGATATGTCGTTCAGAAGGCTAGTGATTCGGGCGGAGACTGAAGGAGTGAGATATCAGTTGGGGTGCAGTGGCTGCACGGACACAGCAATTTCACAACTACTGTATGTGGGTGCGGATGGATGTTCCCAAATGTAGAGAGTGTGAGTTCAGGGACTTGCACCTGCACGTACCCGCACCCACATGGATGTCAGATTGGGAGACACGGCTGTGTCTGTGCAGGCACGGCATCCCAGTTGACATGAATAGGACTGTCTGCGTGTGCATGCATTGAACACTGGGCTTCCCATGCAGGCATAACACGATCCTCACATGAGTGTATGCTTATGTACATCTGACTGTATGAGACCAGGTGTCACAAAGAGCAGATGATACAATTCTGCAGCTATCAAGTGAGCTGAGACATGCCCACTTACACCCCGGTCACATCAAGCCTGACTTTGAAATTGTGTGACTTACAGTGAAGTCATACGATTTCAAAGTCGGGTGAGATGTTGATTTCAGGTGCGATTTGCAAGACATCTGACACAGTTGTCTATGCAAATCGCACCAAAAGTAGTGCATGTACTACTTTAGAAATCGGCGCGGCTCCGACCAAGTCGGAAAAGCACCAATATGACCGCTGTAATTGCAGACAGTAGGGTGCGACTTGGCATGCGATTTGCAGCAGTATTGGGTTGATAGCAGATCATTGCGCAGGATAAACATTTAGTGGTGTAAGTATAGCACTCTGAGCAGACTTTGTTTTATTTTGTTTTGCAATACACCAAAGTTACTGCTTGTGAATGTTTTCCTTTGTGCATGTGTTCTGCACCACCCTACCTTCCTCTACCTATTACATGCTTTAACCTGTGATTATGTAAGCTTACCAGCAATTTTATTCCTGACTGTGTTCTCTGTTATTTGTACCACACTTTCTTTCCTGTAACACCCTTTAAAAAAAAGCATAATTTGCCAGGAAAAAAACAACAACATATTTTGCTTTTAATGTAAAAAGTTCAATTAGTAAATAGTGTTGGGCTTGATGTTCGGTGAACATGTGAACGGAAAGGGCGTTTGGCGGGATATTCACCAGCCGCACCCTACGATGCACTGCACCCTGAGAGTGCATTGTGATTGGCCAAAGCAATGCATCTGACATCAGGTAAGGTGCAATGCTTTGGCCAATCACTGCACATGGTGATGTCACAAGGGTCACCCCACCCCCTTGTGATGTCATCACAGTATTTAAGAACTTATCAAAATATATATAAAGTGCAGCACTATAATAAATATAAATGAATTATACTCAGTTCATAAAGGGATCCATGCAAAATATATAAAGTGCTATTTAGTGCAATATATGCATTAAGTGAGTAAATCAATAAATGTCCATATTAATCCTTCTGATTTCAATAGAAAAATAATTCAGCAGAAATAGTCCTCAAATTAAGAGACAGTATATCCTTGTGACCAAAGTACAGATGTGCGTATATCTTTAAAGGTAATCCACCACTTCTGCTGGGTGTGCACTCAGCAGAACTTTGATGTATACAAGCATTGGTTACAATCTGTCACATCTGGGTGCAGGAGTAAAGAAGCAGTTTAAGGGTTAGTCATCCAGCATCCTCTCAGTACCGGTGGTGCATGTATCTTTAATCTTGAGCACAGGGGTGCAGTACTCGGCTACTTCCAGAGCCTTGCCCTTCACCGTGTTGATGACGCTCGGCATGGCTCTCATCTCCCCTCCAGGGGCAGACTGACCATTTGGAAACTCGGGCACTGCCCGAGGGCCCGGGGTCAGTAGGGGGTCCCATGAGATGCCCCGGGTACCTTTTTCATAGGCTTTTTTGAATTTGGGCATGGACACAGGGGCCCCATGATCACCTATTGCCCAGGGGCCCCATGAGTTGTCAGTCCGCCCTTGCTCCCCTCACAGGGGTTCTGCCTTGGGGAATTTCTAGGGGGAACCTCACCATTCCGCCTCTCTACCCCACTGCCAGATACATGCACCACCGGTACTGAGAGGATGCTGGATGATTAACCCTTAAGCTGCTTCTCTACTCCTGCACCTGTGAGATGGGGAAACAGCTCTCATTGTTTGAACACTGTTTGTGTGGAAGTAAATTAATGTTTTGACTGACATTTTGTGGTTTAGCCAAAGATGTCACGTTTCTTCTAACACAGCCTCAGACTGCATAGATATTTGTATATTCATGAAGAGGTGGGGTTTTTTTGCACACAGAGTTGGAGAGAACAGGAAGGAGAGAGGGAAGCCATGTTTTGG
This sequence comes from Staurois parvus, assembly GCF_062004578.1. Classification (NCBI taxonomy): domain Eukaryota; kingdom Metazoa; phylum Chordata; class Amphibia; order Anura; family Ranidae; genus Staurois; species Staurois parvus. The sequence continues at coordinate 2,515,112 of NW_028318954.1, forward strand.
AGCATGGTGAATAAGGGGCCCTGTGAGCTGAGAATCTGATGACATCCAGGTGTGAAAGCGTCCCTCCGTAACCAGAGCTGCAGCTAAGTGAAGCTGATGAGATTGCTGCCAGGAAGCTGATGAGATTGCTGCTGGGAATGTGGATGAGATTGCTGCCAGGAAGGCTGATGAGAACAGAGGAGCTAAGCAACATATACGACGAGACCGCATGCTTGTTGGAGAGACATTTGTTCTGTTCAGAGTCACCAGCGGATGAAAAGCAGACCCGGGTCGGTAAGATCGTGCATGCACCTCATTTCAGTGTTGGCGCCTAGAGACTGAGTCCAGGCCTATAGTTAGTTAGTTAGGGTCTCTGTTTGTGTCAGGCCACAAGTGTTATTACTGATCATTGGAAGGACTCCATAACTTAAAGTGACATTTCACATTGGAGAGCTGATAACATCCCACAAACTCAAGCCAGACTGGCGTTTTGCTCAGAAGGAATACTCAGGCACGTGCTACAGGACCAGTTATGGGAGGGGGAATACTGTAGATTTGTGTAAGATTGTAAGCTGTTGTGCTGCACCGCAGGCTAGCCCATACCATACACCCATACACTGATTCTTGCTCTTTTAGGGTAATAACAGGTAAGGTGTGGCAGCTTAGTTGTGCCCGCCAGTAGGTAAATTACTTCACTTTCTACCTTCATGCATCAGAAGGCGCTGTGCTGTGCAGCACAAGGATCTCGGCCTTTGGGCTGGGTGTATGTAAATTTATTGTATGTTTGCAGCATTTGTGGTTGTGTTTATTTGCCACATCTAAGTAAAATTCTGTTGTAGCAAAAGCTGGTGTTGGGGTTGCTTTCCTCGTTCGTGACTTCATTGTATCCTGGGGAGCCCACCCCGGTACACGGCTTACACACCCAGATGTGAAAAATTGTAACCAATGCCTGGACGTAATTTTGCCATTGGCCAGGCGAGAACAGGTTAAGAAAAAAAATGGAGCCACCACGTCTAAGGACTTGTAAGCTAAACATGAAATATGGTATATGAAATCTTTGATTTTGGACTTGGTGGTGCCTTTGGGAGTTTGGTGTGTGCTCTTGGGGAGATTTCCCTTCACTTCTTGTTCCAAAGATACAACAGCACTTGAGAGGAAATCTCTCCAAAATGAGGGGAAATCCCTCCATATATGTGTCCCCATTGGAAGATCCTCCCTTACCCTAGGTTCACACCTAAGCATTTTCTGCAGCATTTTGCGTTTTGCAGAAACGCAGTACAGTCCATTTAACATGATTTTCTATGGGACAGGTTCACATCTCCGTGTTTTCACCTGCTGCTTTTTTGGAAACGGTCAGGGACTTTTTTGAATGCAAAACGTTGTGTTTTTGGTTCTATAGACGTCAACGGGAGCGCTGCAGAAAAGCATGTATTGCGTTTTTTGCTGCATTTTAGCCACGTATTTGATGCGTTTAAAATCTGCCTAGCAACAAAAAGAATTTAAAAAAAATGAAAGAAATACAAAACGCATCAAAAACACGTCAAAAACGCAACGCAAAATGCAATGCAGAAACGCATCAAATGCAACCTGCATAGGTGTGAACCTAGACCTACATCCTGTTACAGGGACAACTGTAAAAAGTATTTCCCATCAATTTCCATCCCACAATAATGGTCATAAGCACAGAGTGAGAGGGTAAATCCCATCAAGACAACAATAAAAAGTGACAGAGGTTCTAACCATCTCCTACTTTCATAATCAAAAATAAAAAATGTTGGATACCAATACACGTAAATCCATTGCTTGTTGTATTGTGTCACTTACTAAGAAAACATATCCAAAATCCTTAGCATATGTATGCATCCTTCTGTTTTAATATCTGGTTACAGCTGCTAGAATGGAGACATTGCTAAACAATAACGCATAGTCTAGATAACAACAAAATATTATATAAAACACAGAACAAGAAATGCATATAAGGAAGAAGACTGCGTGCCAAACATATACAGATATGTTATCTGCCTAGAGAGTTTATGGAAACTTCCAATAATAATCTGTATATCATTTCCTACAACCGCAACACATGCATGAGTTAAAATGTGAATCGAATGACCATTTCTAAAGTGATTTACATATTATTTCAAGAGTGTGAAACAACATAGCATTGTGAAACCTAGAGATATTTCACTTATCTTTAAATATCATGTTTTATTTGTGTTTGCTCTATGCAGATATCATTTTATTACAGTGCAGGTATTGTACTGTGTGCATGCAAATCATAAAACAAATATGCAAGTGTCAGTGTAACAAAAGGTGCTAAGCCTATGGACTGTAATAGCTTTGTCTTTAGTAATGCTAGTCTTTTATCCTAACATACTGCCTCTGGTGATATATGGAAAGTTCATAATTTCACTACTGGATAAACCCACTAAAATATATTTAAATGCAGCTGTTTTATTATTTTTTTTTACATAACAGATGTGTAGTGAGCTTGCCTGCTTTGTCAGCCAATGAGGGGTATCAGAAAGTATTTGAATGGGCTTATGATCATCCTCATCACTTACATCATGGGCTTATGATCATCATCACTCAGTACAATGAGTTCTCCGAGGAGTAGGCAGAAGGCAAGGTAGTGTCATGGAATTACATACTCTGAGAAATGTCTTCACTGTTGTAAATACAATTTAGGAAAGCTAGTCATGCCAGTCAGCCATCAGGGCAAGGTGATATACTGTATCTGCCATCAGTCTACACAATGAATTAGGCACACAAAGCTATTATCAATTTGAGCTTAGTGCTGGGATTCAAATGTAAGGAACGTTGCCATTGTAGTGCTATATCTCAGGATGATTTCATTTCAAATGGGACTCTGTATTTCCTGTTACTTGGATTGTGGGGGATTGTGATGCTTCATTACAAGATATTCCTCTAGCTGAAATCAGAAAACTGAAGATTTAAAGCTATATTAGTGTAGAGATGTGCTGGTTGCTTTAAATCTTAAACAGCAGTTGCAAAGCATTTTTTTTCTTTTCTCTCTTTGTGAGTGACAGACAGGAAAAGCAGGACTGTGCTCTGATTGGTTGTTGCTACAGCTGAGAAGAATCCACCCATAGCAGCACTGTTGCAGCTGAACTTATGATTGGCTGTGGAGGAAAGGAGAGAGGAAAAAGAAAGAAGAAGCACATGTGGGGAGGCAGACATTTTCAGGGGACCGCATGGAGCAAGGGCTCCTGGTGTAGAGTCACAGAGTCTCACTCTCTGTGCTGCTAGAGCCCATGGGCTGGGCTGAGAGTGTGTAGCAGAGGAATTGTTGAAGGAGGGCAGTGTGAAAATCAAGGATTTTCCTGCTTGATATTCAGGATTACAGCCACTCAAGTGCATGTGTCTCTCAAAGTCTGGAGCTGCTGAAAGAGAGAGGATTTCTACTACTGTCTAATGCTATCGAGAGGACAATCCAGAAACAGTGAGTACTCTGTGATGAAAGAGGATTTTGATATTGCTTCATTTGCTGTTCATCTCTGGAGAATGGTCATGAGAAAGCCTGCTCTCTAATTCTTAGAGTGACACAGATCTTGGAAAGCCCAAGCTGCTCAGAATTAGCTATTCCTGTTGCTGATTGATGAGAGAACTCTGTCTCTGTATATTACTAGTGATTGTCTCCTCAAGACTTGTGCTGTGGCTGAAGAGTGTGTTTAGTTTCAAGTCCCCACAGAAGCTTGCTGCTTTGAATATACTGATCAAGTGTCAGTATATCAGGATTTCACCTGTATGGTAAAGATTTGTTGAAGTGTTGTTTCTTTCTATTGCAATGTTCACTGGAAGATTCTGCTTAAAGGAGACTGTGCTATCCTGCTACCCCTGGATTACAAATACTCTCCCATGCAGAGTGTGAGCGCTCTTCCATTGATTAAAGGGCCCCAACGTTGAGAGACTTTAAGTTTCATCCCACTGGCCAGTGGTTAGGTAGGATATTTCTGCTCTAGATAGTACTGCTATAACAAATGTCAATAAGCTGCTAAACCTCATTAACAGTTATTGTTTCATGTGTCAATGTCACTCTCATAGGAAACTAGTCAGTTTTTGGAGTCTTTGGCGAGCGAAGAGTGATTTTTTACTACCTGTGTTATGCAAAGTGGTATCTGTGTTTTATGTACATTACCTGTGTTAAATCAGGTAGTTCTTTTTCAGGGTTTGTCTTCTTCAATAAAACCCATAAAAAATATTCTCAGAGTGTCAAAGTGTTCTGAGTATAATCGGAGGTATCACCAGCTTCGGGTGGGAGCTGAACCTATATCTAGCCAAGTTCCACCCAAGGGTGTGCTACACTAACTTTACTATTAGAAAGCACAGTGTTTCTTACCTCAAGTCCTGTGCAGTAATTAGGGATGAGCTTTGGGTTCACGTTTGCCATGAATTCGCCTTGAACCCAAGCTGTTCAGTTTGCCAAACAGGCAAAACAGAATGATCAGATTTGGCAAAGGTTGTCTGCCCGCCCACTGCTCCAGCTGCTGCTGCCATCAGTTGTTCATTAGGTGGTGGTATTCCTACCACCACTAAATGACAGCTTCCAGATGCCCTCTGGCTTGTTTTACATAGTAAATGAGCTTATAGACATCCCAGATGATGTCATTTTTTGTCAATGACCAGCATCTCTGGCTAGTTTGTTCTCATTCAATAATGGGAGAAGAAATGGGAGATGATCATCATGGCATGGGTCATTGTGTTTGTGTTGGCAGATCATTGGGGTCACTTGTCAGAGCTGACAATGTAACTATACCACTGGAGAACATGATTGACATTGGATTTACATGGGACATTTTTAATAAAAAAATGTTATGGTATGGGTGTTGTCATTTCCTATTTACATTTTTAAGTGAATGAGCAACAGGGGATACTATGTAGAACAGAGGGGAGGCCCGATATCTGAGGGCCCTGCAGATCCCAACATCCACAGGGCTAGGGATGTGGGGACGAGGCCCTTTTCCAAATTATCATTGGGCAAGATACCTTGCCTGGGGGGTAGGGGGCCTGGCAAGGCCCCTTCTCAGTGTGTTGAGCAAATGGCCTGCTGTGCTTCGAGAATGGGGGACACATACTCACTGCACTCTACTTTCCTAGTCAGCCAAGCTGCATACATAGATAAGGGTCTGATGTTGATTTTTCTTTTTTTTCAGTTTTTTTTTTTCATAGATGAAATCATAGATGATCATCATGGCATGGGTCATTGTGTTTGTGTTGGCAGATCATTGGGGTCACTTGTCAGAGCTGACAATGTAACTATACCACTGGAGAACATGATTGACATTGGATTTACATGGGACATTTTTAATAAAAAAATTTTATGGTCTGATGTTGATTTTTCTTTTTTTTCAGTTTTTTTTTTTCATAGGTTCCCCTGAATGGAGTATAGATGGTAAGCCAATCCCTGATAGAGCCTGCATTTGTGGGACAACAAAGCCATAGAAAATAGGAAACTTGGAACTTAGATACTGTTATGCCCTTCATGTATCCACAATGGCCAGTTTTGAAAATGTTTACATCTTGCTTTTTTCCCATGCTGGAACTGCAGGCACACTACGAGGGGTGACTGAAAAGTTCTCGGCCTACCCATGAAACATTTGTCTTAGCCCAAATGATGTTATCCAATACCTTCTGAGAAAGGCAATGATTCACATAGATATCAGTGAATTCTGTCACTTGCATACCAGCATGAGAGATGCACTTGAATTCTGGATGGAAAGATGGAGCTATATTTGAAGGCAGTGATCTGGACTTCTACAGATATACATATAGACATACATGTTCATATGCAGTTTATGAGATCACTTACAGTGTGAGCATCCACCAGAACAAAAAAGGGGTAGAATCTGGTGTGTATTGATTATAATGAATGTGAGTTGATCTGTAATTTTTCATCTAACCATCTGCATTGATTGGCCTGACTTACACGATTGAAGAAGGATTTGACTGTTTTATTTCATGTGTGACTCAGCATTGATTTTATGACTCAAACATCTACTACAACATGGGGATGTTTACCAAGGTTTCTCAGCATCTAAGACAGCTCCCTTTGAACATCAAAATAAAGCTTTCAGCATCCCAAGACTCATAGTGTGGTTGTTTTTCCTCTTATTTTCCAATATTGTACCCATATAAGCCTTTAATACAGAGCTTAGATTTCATATGTTGTACTAGTAGATTCTTTCCAAACAAACCTAGCTTTATAAATAGCAGGTCTTACGTGTATGGACTATTTCACTTTGGAAAGAAAACACATACAACACTTACATAACCAAAAGACATTTTGTTCTCTAAAAAGGGTCCCAACCTTTTATTTAGGATCATTACAGCTATTATTTATTTTACATGCATTTATTTACAGGCATTTATTTATTTATTTATTTACAGGTATTTATACTGGTTTTCTAAATCAAGTGGAGGAAAATGCTTCTTTATATGAAATGAGACAAGGCTATGTGTTATGAGACCATGATGACCTATAATTTCTTTTTAGCTAAAATTACTATTTGGTAAAAAAAGGAAATTTTTATTAATTTTGTTCTTATATGTGACATATTTCCAGTCAAACAGGCAAGAGGCTGATTAAAAGATGTCACTGCTATATCCATGAAAAGATCTGCCGAGCATTGAAGCTGACCATAAAGAAACCACATGTATCTGTGCTATATAAGGATCAATAGCTCCTCTCATTGAATAGTCCTTGGCAGTATATTGTCCTTGAAATTATACTGAATTTGCCAGATTTTTTGCAGCTTCCCTGTCAATGCAAGGCAATGACAAAGCTTTAAAGAAAAAAAACAGAAGAAAAGGGTAGGACAAATCCAATGCAGGGAAACAATTTATTAACCACTTCCTGACCAGCCGTTGCATATAAACGGCCAGACGGTGGCAGTGCAGGGTCGGGTGGCCCTCCGGACACAGTGAAACACTGATCGTCGGACGGGACCTCTGTACGAGGTCCCGATCATGTGATCACTGATTGGCCAATCAGTGATCACATGCAAAGTAGTAAGCAAGATGTCACTTGTGACATCATTGCTTACTACGTGTGAAATCTGTGAATGATCACAGAGGTCACATGGTACAAGGCTATTCACAACAGCCTTGTACCATGTGACAAGCTGTGACCAATCACAGCTCACTCAGTACTTCTCAATGAGTGCAAGAATGCAGACAGAGAGAAAGAGAAATGATTGCTTTTACATCCTATATGGGTGTAAAAGCAATCAGTGTAAAAAAATGTGGATGCATCCGTGAGGACGTCGATGACGAAACGCGTAGGGCGGAGCTTGATTGATGTGATGTCATTACGTTTTTGGCTGCCAGCTACTGCGCATGTGCTGAGTAGCCAGGCTCGTTTATGTGATTGCTGTTATGCTGTTGATGCTGGTGTCGGCTGGGACACCTCTTGAGTAAGTGCAATGAGTACCTAATAAAGGAATTGGTTTTTATAATATTGCACCATGAAGTCTTTCTGTTTCTCTCGAGTGCTTGGCATTTCCCCCCATGGATACGTTTGAAGGTGGTCCTTTATCTATTGGAGAAGTGGATTTTCGATTAACTACAAAGTTTTTCATCCTGTTATTTCGATCGATGAGGATCGGTGTGTTGCAGAGTTTCCGTTTCTGAAGATATATTTATGGATGATCTGCCATTATATTATCAAGGTTTTTTGGTGAAATTTTTCATATTTAGACACTTTTTTTGCACAAAAGTTTTTTGCACTTAAAAGTTTTTTTATATTTTTTTGTGGTATTGGCATATATATATTTTTTTGTGGACTTATGATTTGATGATTTTTTTATATACATTTATATATTTATACACATTTACTAGCGCAAATTATTTATTTATTGGTACACTTTATATATGGTGATTTTTTGCAGCTGGTACACTATTAGTAAGTTATATAATTTTGACCATAGGCGCTATTATTAATTTTTCTTACTCACATAAGATTGGTGTATAAATGCCCTTTGAACGGGTACACTGGAGGCCAGGTTGGAACTAATGCAAATCCAGGAAATATGGCGTCAGTTTGCCCTCAGACACCCCTGCCAGACAGGACAGCCAGCTCCTCGACTGTCACAGCAGCAGCTGCAAAACATGGTCATGAACACACCTCAGCCTGTTGGCATGAACCCAGCAAGCTAATGAGGTCATCACACTGCTAACTCTGCTCTCTAGCCTTGGCTGTGTGTTCACCGTCAACGGAACCCAACCTGCTCCTTAGGCAGGCAATACATTATACATTTGTTTTCGTTCAACCAGTGGGTCAAACAAAAAAATGTGCCGTACTTCTGTACAACCATGGTGCCCATACATGGATTGAAATTCATACAGTTCTTTTTGAACCAGACAGATTTCGATCCATGTATGGAAGGCTTAAAACTGCACATCCTAGTCTTGCTGTAAAGGAGCTTACACAAGCTGATAAGAGGACAAATATAGGCACATTTTGGTCTGATGGTTTGATAAATATACATGTGCGCTCATGCTGAATTAATACATTTTATTGAGACCCTACTGCCCTGCACCTGTGATGACCTGCCCTTAGCTGGACTGGAAAACACTGATGCACATTACACGGTTTAAATGGGCTTCATTTAAATGCAAAGCCTTAAAAAGGAATAGGTTTGTTAGACAACAGTTTCCAGTATCACAGCAATGCAAGTGCCTTGTTATACACAGTAAAGGGGGAGATCGATCACTTCTCATACCCTCCTGGGAGGTGACAGTGCAAAACGTGCACTAGGTGAGCATGAAAAGTTACACTGGTGTGAAATGCATATAAGCAACAGTCCCAGAAAAGTACAGCAATACAAATAATGTCTGCAATAGCAATACAACCTATTTATTCTGAGTTGCTCTGCCTAACCACTGGCCAGTGGTACAATGAAGAGAGTCTGCCAGTGATGGGGCATTCAATTAAATAAGCAAAATGATGGCTGGAAGGCTCACACCAGAGATGACGCCAGTTCTGGTCCTGAGCAGTCAATCGGTGACCAGCGAAAGGGTCCTTCCTCTCAAGTCTGCTCTCTGAAGCTGTAGCAGGTGGTGGCAGTTGGAAAACGTGGTAATTCTGGATAACTGGAACATATTGAAATAGAAGCACAGTCTCTCCTCCTTCACTGCATAAAGTGGCTCTCAGCACAGCAGCAGCTCAAAACTTGGTCTCTACACACAGTTTGGCATGCAGTTCAGGTGCAGCACACCTCTCCTGGCAGAACAGATCCTCTGGCAACATCATGTGATCAGTAGCTCCCAACAATAGATAGTCCTGTGCCTTCTTGCAGACCTCGCCACTGGGACCCAGGACCAAGGTATTATTGCTGGGCATTGCACTCAAGACTAGTTGAGACTAACTTAGATGCCGAACTGTAACTACTTTATTGAACAGAGATACAGTTTTCATACACTCCAGAAATAGGTGCAGTGCCCCCACATGAACAATAAAACAAATATTACACCCCACACTGATTAGATAATGAGGTGAAGCTGACATCAGTCTAATCTCATCATGTAGGAGACTACAAGAGGTCTTGCCAACAGACCCACAGTAGGTGACTCAATTAACAATGGGAATGCACACCTAGGAGGCACACAATGGGAGAAGGTAGTAAACACATAACACCTTAATAAACAAATTAGAACACAGGTGTCAAACTGGCAGCCCTCCAGCTGTTGCCAAACTACAAGTCCTATGAGGCATTGCAAGATTGACAGTTACAAGCATGACTCCGAAAGGAAGGGGCATAATGGAACTTGTAGGTTCGCAACAGCTGGAGGGCCACCAGTTTGACACCCCTGCATTAGAACAAGAGTCCTCACTTCAGGTCATTTTGCTAATTATATCAACATCTTCTTAGAGTCTCAGAGTCTGGGAAGGAGGGGATTGAAGCAGTCAATACTAGTTTGGGCACAGAGACACCTGAGTCTGTATGTTGGTCCTCCAGTTCTCAGTGTCTGTGTGTTTTGGGGAGACATGGACTTGAATCCCAAGTAAACTACTCCAAAGGTCCCCCCAGGCATACATTAAAGAATAGTGCCCCCTCAGATGCTAGGTCCATGGTCAGTTGGCAAGAGGCTAGCCTTCAGTCACCTCCAAAAGCCCCTTCTCCGATTGGGTCCAGTTCTCTCTGTGGACTACAGCAGGGTTTTCAACTGCCGCAAAGAGTCCTCAGGGGTGCTGTGGCCACATCCCAATCTGAACGCTACTTTGTCAACTCCCATGCACTTTAACTCTGCGAGGAGAGAGAGCACAGCCCACATGGATCTCTCCTCCCTGTACTGTACCGACAAAGAAGAAATCTGTGCAGGCTGCCTGCCGCGTCCTGCCAACCAATGACATCATCGGTTGTTAAGGACATGTCGGGCAGCACTATGCCTTGTGTTTTGCCAGCAATACTATCCATAGCTACAGATAGGAGGAGAGAGCCATGCGGGTTGTGCTCTCTCTTTCCCTGTAGAGTCGCAGTTCAAGGGAGTTAACACAGTAACTCTCTCATCCCAATCTGCAGGATTTGATTAATGATCCATGTTAAATCCAGAAGGGAGAGTAGTTGTTGGGGGGGGGGGCACAGCTTACATTTGTGTAGGAGGGGGGCTGTGGGGGGGTGTGTAGTGCTAAGAAGGGGGATTTGTGGAGATTGAGCACAGCCCACATTTGTTCTAGGAGAAGGGGTTGGGGGTGCTAAGAGGGGGAATTTGGGTAGGGGGATTTGAGGGGATTGTGCTGGGAGAGGGGATGGGGGCAATGAGCGGGGTTTGTAGTAGGGGTGAGGAATTGGGAACAGGGGATTTTGTGCTAGGAGGTAGGATGGGGGTGTGTGTGCTAGGAGGGGTGATTTGGGGGGGATGCTTGAAGGAGGTATTTGGTGGGGGATTTGTGTTAGGGAGGGGGGGTTGGACCAGGGTTTGTACTAGGAGTGGGGATTTGGGAGCAGGGGAGATTTAGGGGGGTTTGTGCTAGAAGGAGGGATTTGGGGAGGATTGTGTTAGGAGGAGGGATTTGGTGGGGGATTTGTGCTAGAAGGGGGAATTTGGAGAGATAAGAGTTACAACCTATGATCACTGAACATTAAAAAATGCATTGTGTGCGAACACACAAAAAAGCGTGTGCTCAGATGCACCTCCAGGTGTGAACGAGCCATTACACTGGTGTGCACTGGGATTGTGCACAGGATGTCTTGACTGAAAAAAGATTGAAAAACACTGGACTACAGGACACCTCTCCCTATGTTCTGGAAAAGAAGAGAGGGAAAGTTGTGCTATAGTTCCAACAGACTGTCCTAGGGTGGCAGCACTGCTTCTTTATAGAGAGTACCGTGAGTGAGTGTTGTTACCTTAGTACAAGAAATGTGTTACTGGCAGGATCACCAGGTAAAAAGTTAAGGAAACAAAACGTAAAAAAATAAAATAAATGTAGCCACCACATCTAAGGACTGGTAACCTGCAACATTTTTGCTCTTGGGTTTAAATATGCTTTAAAGCAGTATTAAACACAAAAAAAATACCCTATAGGCTATACATTTTCGTGGATTCACCTAGGAGTTTATTTTATTATATTATTTTATGTACAGTACAATTGTAATACTATTCTGCAGGATTTGTTATCTCCAAGAATTGAGCAAGCACTTAAAGTAAAAGTGAGAAAAGATAAATTATGATTTCCCCAGCAAAATGTGCGTAAACCTGCTATGATAAAAATAAATCTTAACTAATAAATATGTGTATTTGTAAGTCAGAAAGATAGCAGGGATGTGTATCCTAGCCATGATTTTAAGTGTGTCTCAGATTTCAACGCTAAAGCTATGCTTATCTCTACGCAAAGGCATTTCAAGAGATTACTTTGCTCTGTTTGCAATTAGAATATGTGAGTGCCATGGGAGCTTTATGTAATGAGGCGGATATTTTTCTTCCTGTCCACAAATGTGGGTCATGCTTTGTAGCTTGAAGTCAGCTAACATGATTTGCAGTATATACAGTACAGTAAACACTGGAAAACACCTGTGTCAGGTGCAAAAACTGGCTGAGCATATGCTAAAAAATAGTTCATCTGAGCCATATAATCAATTAGTAATAAGGGCTTGGCGTAACACAGGCATCAGGCTTGTTATATAACTGGGTTAGGGTGTGGATGGCCAACGTGCGCCATACCTGTGTGTAATGGGGCATCCTGGTTCTACAACTTTACTGTACCTGAAAATATCCGCAGGACTTCCTGTGACTTTATTGAAGCAGAATGTGCCAGCAGAGGAAACAGAGAATGTTCCTGTCAGCACTATCTGGTCAGGTAATACATTTAAACACTTAATTAACTCAGATAATACATCTACTGTAAATAATGTGTGAAATGTCAATATTGTTCTCACTTGAAGTGCATCAACATGGATTCACAAAGAATATTCATGTCCCTGTGTTCAAAGGCAATTAAATGTATTGTATTACCAATAAATTAGGGTGGAACTGTAAAATATGCTATGGCTTCTGGGGTTATGAGATCATGATATAGCTAATAAGTCCATTTTCCAGCTGTGTGCTCATTTTACATTCTCTAAACTATCATGCTTTTGGGTCAATACTATTCTTTCAAAGTGTATATGTTTTTTTAATTTTATACATATATAAATTTTATTGGCAAAAGTATTGGGATACCCCTCCAAATCATTGGATTCAGGCATTCCAATCACTTCCATGGCCACAGGTGTATAAAATCAAGCACCTAGGCATGCAGACTGCTTCTAAAAACATTTGTGAAAGAATGGGTCGCTCTCAGGAGCTCAGTGAATTCAAGCATGGTACCGTGATAGGTTGCCACCTGATAGGTGATAGGTTGCCACCTGTGCAATAAGTCCATCTGTGAAGTTTCCATGCTACTAAATATTCCACGGTCAACTGTAAGTGGTATTATAACAGTGGAAGCAAATGGGAACAACAGCAACTCAGCCACAAAGTGGTAGGCCACGTAAAATGACAGAGCGGGGTCAGAACATGCTGAAGCACACAGTGCATAGAAGTTGCCAACTGTCAATAGCTAAAGACCTTCAAACTTCGTGTGGCCTTCAGATTAGCACAACAACAGTGTGTAGAGAGCTTCATGGAATGGGTTTCTATAGCAGCTACATCCAAGCCTTACATCACCAAGTGCAATGCAAAACATCAGATGAAGTGGTGTAAAGCATGCTGCCACTGGACTCTAGAGCAATGGAAACCTGTTCTCTGGAGTGACGAATCACGCTTCTCTGTCTAGCAATCTGATGGACACGTCTGGGAGAACTTAACATGCCTGACTGCATTGTGCTAAGTGTAAAGTCTGGTGGGGGATTATGGTGTGGGGTTGTTCTCCAGGGGTTGGGCTTGGCCCCTTAATTCCTGTGAAGGGAACTCTTAAGACGTCAGCATACCAAGACATTTTGGACAATTTCATGCTCCCAACTTTGTGGGAATATTTTGGGGATGGTCCCTTCCTGTTCCTACATGACTGCGCACCAGTGCACAAAGTGAGGTCCATAAAGACATGGATGAGCAAGTTTGTGGTGGAGGAACTTGATTGGCCTGCACAGAGTCCTGATGTCACGTACCTGATGGGAGACTGAATTGACGAGGTCGGCCTCACTTGTGTCACTAGCCCTGACCCCGCTGATGTTGGAACAGAGGGAGTCTAGGGACCAGGGGGACAAGAGTGCCAGTGATTGTTGCTTGCAGCTTTTGCAGATGATGACCTTGGAAGGCGGATGATCCTCTGATTTGGACACCGTAATAATAGACAGAGCAGGTTCTGTGGATTGCCAGATGTGCAGCAGAGCAAGGTAGGTAGTGAGGACAAGAGACTGGAGCAGAGTCATGGGATAGCCAGGGTCAGGGGCGGACTGACAACTCACAGGGCCCCTGGGCAATAGGGGATCATGGGGCCCCTGTGTGCTTGCACAAACTCAAAAAATCCTATGAAAAAGGTACCAGGGGCATCTCTTGGGGCCCCCTACTGACCCCAGGCCCTCGGGCAGTGCCCGAGTTTCCAAATGGTCAGTCCGCCCCTGGCAAGGGTCATCAACAGTTGGGCAGTGTGGTACAGAATCAGAAGGAAAAGCCAAGGTCAGGAGCAGAGCCAAAGTCAGGAACCGGTAGCAGGAGAGTAATCGAAGTCGGGTCAGGAACAAGCCGGGTTGGTAACGGAAGAATCGGACAAGAACAAGCAGGACACGGGGGGAGCTGAGGACCAGTCAGCACTGAACCTGAGCAGAGGCACTCCTTAAATGGGCAGTCTGGCGCCAATCTTCGCTGTGCGTGTGCGCGTTCGAGATCGCGCGTTCCTGCGCGCATGCGCACAACCGGCAATTCTTCTGTGGGAATTCCTATGCGCATGCGTGTTTCCAATCGCAATTCTTCGTGCCGGAAATCCCTTACACCTGACCCCAAAATTCGGGATGAATTAGAGTGAAGACTGCGAGCCAAGCCTTCTCGTCAGACATCAGTGCCTGACCTCACAAATGCGCTTCTGGAAGAATGGTCAAACACTCCCATAGACACACTCCTAAACCTTTTGGACAGCCTTCCCAGAAGAGTTGAAGCTGTTATAGCTGCAAAGGGTGGGCCAACTCAATGTTGAACCTTACAGACTAAGACTGGGATGCCATTAAAATTCATGTGCGTGTAAAGGCAGGTGACCCAATACTTTTGGCAATATAGTATATATATATATATATATATATATATATATACTGCTCAAAAATTAAAGGAACACTTTTTAGTCAGAGTATAGCATCTAGTCAATTAAACTCCTGGGATATAGATCTGGTCAGTTAAGTAGCAGAGGGGATTGTTAATCAGTTTTAGCTGCTTTGGTGTTAATGAAATTAACAACAGGTGCACTAGATGGGTAACGATGAGACAACCCCCAATGCAGATATGGTTTTTCCTTACTCATTTTTTCTAACTGTTTTTCATTAGTTTTGCATTTGGATAGGGTCAGTGTCACTACTGGTAGCATGAGGTGATACCTGAACCCTACAGAGGTTGCACAGGCAGTCCAACTCCTCCAGGATGGCACTTCAATACGTGCCTTTGCCAGAAGGTTTGCTGTGCCTCCCAGCACAGTCTCAAGAGCATGGAGGAGAATCCAGGAGACAGGAAGTTACTGTTACTGAGCAGTATATATATATATATATGTATATAGATCATTAACGTAGTGCAGCGCTAAACAAATATTGGCCAATATATGAGAGACTAACCAATCATAGATATAACATACAATATACAGTATAATGTCCAGAGTTAGTCAATCTGCTGGTGGTAGTTATTCCCACTGGTAAATGATGGACCAATATTATAAAACTTCCCGTGTGCCTAAATCTGGAAATCCGGTGACGTGCGATCAGATAAGATATGGAAAGATTGCCCACTCACCGGAAGCGCAATCTTAATGCGTAAAGATCAGATAAACCAGGAGCAGGTGGTTCCCTTGACGGTACAGCCTGGAACAGGATCCTCTCCTCTGCAAATGCGGGTGTTAGAGATATCCCTCCTAAACGCCCTGGAACTGGTAAACTGTAGTGGGGTCTGGTCACTGGTTCCCTCCTCTAATCCTGGTGGTGCACCTGGGGTCCTGGATGGATTCAATTGCTAGGCATGGAGCAAAGAAGATGGATTCCCATAGTGTAGTATTTAATGGTATTTATTATGAATGATGAAATTAAAATAGTAGATAATACACAAACAATCAAATTGGGTAGATATACTGTATCCTGGGTATTGTGTAGGTAAGATAAAACAGTAATAGTATTGCTGTATGTACACTGACCAGCTGGAGTGTGAATATGGCCGCCGCACCTCCACGATCCGACGGTGTGACGTCACGGCGTGTATGGGCTCCTCCTTGACGCGTTTCGTACGTGAATACGTCCTCATAAGGGGTGCTGCCATAACCGCCGGACGTCTATGTGTGCTCTTATATAGGTTACTGTGGTGCGCGGTAATTAGCCGGCGCCATCTTGCCGGTGATCGCGCAAATTGACTAACTCTGGACATTATACTGTATATTGTATGTTATATCTATGATTGGTTAGTCTCTCATATATTGGCCAATATTTGTTTAGTGCTGCACTACGTTTATGATCTATTCTATTGAGAAAGTTTGTGGTTACTTTTTTTGGTGCATTAGCTGCTACAGTAAATGCTCGCTTTACAGTCTTGGTTCTGATATATATATAAAATCTTGTTTTACTAGTAATTATTTCATACATTTTAAATAATTCCCATAGACCTATGTGGTGGATTTATTAAAGGCACATAGACTGAGCACTCTGCAAGCACAGTTGCTTCAGAGCTTAGTAAATAAGGGGGAATACTAAACATACACTCGCTACATTCAACTTCTAGTCTATGGAAAGTCTATGGGAGTGTAGCGCCCACTAGGTGGGACTAGTGTGAGGTAAATTTATTTACTAGTGAGTGAGCCTGAATAACTGTGAGTTCAGTGTGAGGTCAGACTAGATGGCTGAGCAGGTTGGGATTCTGTTGCCTCCACCTGACTCTGGAGGTCCATGAAAGCTTCCAAAAGCCAAAGGGCGGAAGGGTAGAAACTTTAATCTTCATATTCATGTAAGTCTGACCAATCCCAGAGAGGAGGTTCTTGTAGTGTGTGGTAGACTAGCCCATAAATGTGAGAGAGCCATGCTAGCAGGGGAGGCGGGTGGCAGATCTAGTGCTGAGATGTGCTGCTGTGTGGCCAGGGAGGGAGCCACAGAGGTGGGGGGTTCTGCTTCTAGGCTGGAGGCTGGAGCAGAAAGAGGGAGCTCCACTGCCCTGCCGTCCATCAAGGAAGGACAGCCAGGACAGGAACCAGCCTAGCTAGAGGGCCTGAAAGCAGTTATTTCCACAGCTGCAGAACAAGGACAGAGTGAGTACCTCTACACCCCTAGGCTCTAAGGGGGAGACGTCGGCTGGATGCAAGTTCTGGCAAGTCTTCAGGGGACAGTTCATAGCTTACCCAATCCCTTATCCTGGGATCAGATACTGTAGCCAGGTGAGCTGGTATTTTATGCACCAAGGGGACCAAGAGCTCCTACACATTGTAACGTTGCTAGAAGTCCACTCAGAGAACATCAAGCTCCTAGAAGGGGATTACTCTATTAAGGACTGTAATGATTCCAGCTGGAACGCAGTCAAGTGCCTTTTGCTTTTCACTAAGTGTGCCAGAGCAGGAAATGTCCTCATCATTCTGTTCCTTCAGTTTAAATGAGCATCCCATAACCCCTTTACCCTATCCAAGTTGTTAACCACTAGTAAAACGAAAAAACCCAAGTCCATGGACTGAATACTGACTTTGGATGCAAGTGTGGAAAATGTGTGTTGTCTGGCTGTGCAGAGCTTAAAGGGGGCCCCAAAAAAACTCAGTGGCCCTCAAGAGGGTAGCGCTACAGGGGGAATTTATTAAAATGGAGCAGCCAGAATCTGAAGCAGCTGTGCATAGTAACTGATCAGCTTCTGTCTTCAGCTTTTTCAGTTTAATTTTGAAAATGAAAGATAGAAGCTGATTGGT
This sequence comes from Staurois parvus, assembly GCF_062004578.1. Classification (NCBI taxonomy): domain Eukaryota; kingdom Metazoa; phylum Chordata; class Amphibia; order Anura; family Ranidae; genus Staurois; species Staurois parvus. The sequence goes on from NW_028318954.1 coordinate 2,532,651, forward strand.
TGCCATCTGCAGCTGATCCAGGTTCTGACTGCTTCATTCTCCAATACCACTCAATGTGTACACAAAGTTTTCACTATCTAGGTATCTAGGTATCTAGGTATCTGGGGATAAAAACAAGGAAGCAATAAAGAAAAAAAGAATATCATGCTAAACAGGAAGAGATTACCCAATAGTCCCCCGGCAACCTTACATTCTTTTGCATTGACGGGAATAATGATTCAGTGGTTAGCACTTCTGCCTTGCAGCTCTAGGTTCTAGGACACTATCTGTTAGGGTGAAAGGGGCAATCCTTTCTCACTAATGTAAAAGTGATCAGGCAGCTGCTAATCACTATAAGTCTAGGACATTTTAAAGCAGCCTAAGGACTGCAAATTGTTAAAGAGCAAATAACCAAATTATTATACAGACATTGATACGGCATACCGCACACTATATACAGTACTTTGCAATAAAATATATAGATGTGACAATACAGAAAAGAGATATTATTGGGAAAAAAGAATCTTACAAGCTGTTTGTAAAATGTCCCTTCAAAACACAGCAGCGTACTATAAACAACACAGATTGCCATTAAAAAGTACAGCACAGCCAATGATGGAATATAGTAGACACAGTGATCGTGCAATAATATGCAGTGGGCACAGTATAAATGTACAATGCTTATACAATATATGAAGTGGCCAATACAAAATTACAATATACATTCCCTCTCAGTAACTAAGCGATCTATCTATCTGAACAAAGTGCTTATTTGACAAAAGAGTTCAGTAATGTATTTAAAACCTTAGCAAGATATGGGGTTGATTTACTAAACTGTTTACTTTTCAGGGGGGAAGTTGCACTTTTCCCCAGGTCTTAGCAAATGAGGTGAAGCTCTGCTGAATTCTATCATCTTTCCTTGCAAGTGATACAGTAAGCCCTGGGGAAAAGTTCCTTGCAAAGGGAACAGCCTATTTGCTTTCAGTAAATCAACCCCAATGTCCATTTACAGTGACAGTGATGGTGGAGACATCCTGAGCAAGCCCTGGATGAAGTGGTGTGCTTGGTGTCGAGGGGTGATGTACTGGCTACACAGAATGTAGGTGTTTTTCATCAGAAGTATCACTCTTAAGGACGGATTTTCATGAAGCACAATTATTCCATTGATTGTTTCTGGGAAACATACAGCGCTTATTGACCTTCCTTTGGGGGTCAAAAGTATCCAATAAGGGGCAGCGTGTTTGGTGTTGGTGAAGGACCTTTTCTTTTCCCCTTTGATGCTTCCTCTGGACACATGTTGTTGCTCTAGCACTGGACTCTCTATATTTTATATGCTCAATTTCTTGTATTATGTTATTTTAGATATACACTTAGCGCTGCTTTCTTTCCATTTTTATAGTGATAGTGGGGACACACATACAAACACACACCCTCACACACATATGTAAAATAGCACTGGGATCACACACACCAGCTGGCATCCTATTTTTCTATGCATTTAAATTATGGAAAGATACAGTATAATATTAATATTATTATTATAATACAGGATTTATATAGCGCCAACGGTTTGCTCTGCGCTTTACATTATAGTGGGAGACAATACAGTAACAATACAGTTCGATACAAGAGGGATTTGAGGGCCCTGCTCCTTGAAGCTTACAATCTAGGAGGGCGGCGTACAGTAGGTAGTCACTGTGGGGGATGGAGTGGTTGGAAGAGTAGAGGATTCCAGAATTAGCAGAGGGCGCGATAGGCTTACCTGAAGAGAAAGGTTTTCAGTGATCGCCGAAAGGCAAGTAGAGTAGGTGATAATCTGATAGATTGGGGTAGGGAGTTACAGAGGATGGGTGACGCCCTGGAGAAGTCTTGGAGACGAGCATGGGAGGAGGAGATGAGGGAGCTAGAGAGTAAGAGGTCTTGCGAGGAGCGGAGTGTATGGTTTGGGTGACATTTAGAGATAAGATTGGTTATGTAAGTTGGGGCAGTGTTGTGGATGGCTTTATATGTCATTGTTAGAGTTTTGAATTTTATCCGTTGGGCAACTGCGAGCCAGTGGAGGGATTGGCAGAGAGGGGAGGCGGATACGGAATGATTAATGAGGTGGATGAGTCTGGCAGCAGCGTTCATGATAGACTGGAGGGGGGATAGTCTACGATGAGGTAGACCAATGAGGAGGGAGTTACAGTAGTCGAGGCGTGATATGACAAGGGAGTGAATAAGTGGCTTAGTGGTTTCCGGGGTTAGGAACGGTCGTATCTTGGAGATGTTGCGGAGGTGAAGTCTACATGATTTTGTCAGCGATTGGATCTGGGGCTGGAAGGACAGATGGGAGTCTAGGATTACACCTAGTACCCTGGCGTGAGGGGATGGACTGAGGATGGTGTTAGCGATATTTATGGTGAAGTCAGTGGGGGTGGCAAGGGCAGGGGGGAATACTAGGAGCTCAGTTTTGGAGAGGTTGAGTTTGAGGAAGTGGAGTGACATCCAAGCTGATATGTCGCTTAGTAGGCTAGCGATGCGGGTGGAAACTGAAGGGGTGAGGTGAGGGGTAGACAGATAGATTTGCGTGTCATCAGCATAGAGATGGTAGTTGAACCCGTGGGAGTTTATCAAGTGATCAAGGGAGGAGGTGTAGATGGAGAAGAGTAGGGGTCCCCTAAGGACAGAACCTTGGGGAACCCCTACAGAGAGAGGGAGTGAGGAGGAGGTGGCAGAGTTATAGGTAACACTGAAGGAGCGCTGTGATAGATAGGAGGAGAACCAGGAGAGCGCGGAGTCGCTGAGACTGAAAGAGTGTAGTTTTTTGAGGAGGAGGGGATGGTCAACCTTGTCAAAAGCCGCAGAGAGGTCGAGTAGTAGGAGTACTGAATAGTGGCCGTTGGGCTTTGCAGTTAGTAGGTCATTAGAGAGCTTTAGTAGGGCAGTTTCGGTGGAGTGTAGGGGGCGAAAGCCAGACTGTAGGGGGTCGAGAAGGTTGTTGTCAGTGAGGTGTGAGCTCAGACGATTGTAGACTAAGCGTTCTAGGAGTTTAGAGGTAAATGGCAGCAAGGAGATAGGTCTAAGGTTGTTCAGGTTGGTGGGGTCTAGGGAGGGTTTCTTAAGTATGGGAATGATGTGCGCGTGCTTTAGAGGGGAGGGGAATGCACTTGTAGAGAGGGAGAGATTGAAGATGTGAGCGAGGGAGCATAGGATGGAAGAGGTGGGTGACCGAAGGAGTTGTGAGGGGACAGGGTCCAGGGGGCAGGTGGTGAGGCGGGCTTCTGAGAAGACCTTAAGGGCCTCTTCGGTGGTAGGTCAAGGGAGGACAGTGTTGAGGGAGGTATGGTGTGAGGGATGCTAGGTGGGGTGGGTGTCTGTGTGCTGGCGATGTCCCTACGAATTGCGTCGATCTTGTTTTGGAAGTGGTGTGCAATTTCATGGGCAGTGATTGAGGTGCTGGGTGGCGGTGGGGGTGGAGAAAGTAGAGAGTTAAAGGTAGAGAAGAGCCGACGAGGACTGGAAGAGAAGGTATTAATGAGGGTGACAAAGTAAGCTTGTTTGGCAGCGTGAAGGGAGGAAGTGTATGTTAGGAAGGAGGATTTATAACGGGTGAAGCCTTGGTGGGATTATATCATATATATCAATATGAATTAAGTTTGTATTTGACAAAAGAGTGCAGTAATGCATGTTAATGCATTTTTTAGTGTACATACACACGTGCACACACACACAAACACACAGATACCTATTCTCAGCTGCACACTCTCTCTGTTACAATCCAGCAACAGCTCTATCTGCACAACCCCTTCTCCCCTTCCTTTGCTGCCCTTGCTGCTCACCTCCCATTGGCTGGCCCTGCTGCTCACTTCCTATTGGCTAGCTTAGCTTCTCCTCTGCCATTGGCTGGCCCAGCTGCTCAGCTCTTATTGTCTTGCCAGGCTTCTCGCTGCTCAGGCAGAGAGCAGGCATCAGGAGTTGCCAGTACTGAGTACAAAAGCCCTGACTACATTAATCCATTTAGGCACTTCTTGCCAATTAGCAACTTGAGAAAATTAGAAATTTGTTCAGGATTATATAAAATACAATAAAGCATATTACAAGGGTCAGGACACAACAATGTACAACATTGCGTTTAAAGTGCAGACAACAGAGCTATATAATGTACAACATAGCATATAAGGTGCATCAAGTCAGGACTATATAATGTACAACATAGTGTATAGAGGGCAGACATCAGGCTGAGCTCATATCAATCCATGCACAGCTTTCAGAGGCAGGAATTAAAGTATATGTGAACCCTTAGGTAGGCAGGTGCAGTCTGCTTTCTCCACTGTAGGTTGCGCCTGACTGGAGCGGTATCACAACCTGGAGAGGAAGTCAGGAAAAAAATGGTTTCTCTATGGTTACCTGGTTCCTGGAAGCAGCGTTCTGGTTGGCTACATTGCATCCAGTTGACCTCTGGCAGTCATCAAGGGTCAGCAGAGCCTTTAGAACCCCCTGCCCCCAGGTTTTGGCATGTTTTTATGAAGTATATAAAGCAGGGAAAGTGTGCCAGTCTGTCAGGGAATGTGATAGCAGCAGGGAGAGGTTCCAGATGAGTAGAGACAGGTTAGGGCCTCGCAATTCTGCAAAGAGTCCTCCCCTTTTGGGAAAGGACCAGCCAGGCCACATTTCACCCTCTGAAGACAGACACTGTCGGTGCATCTCTGCATTGAACTGAACTGTGATTTTCACTCCCACTGGGGATGTGTGTAGTTTAGCATTCTTTTCAATACAAGTGTCAAGTATTACTGCAAACAGACTCATTACAACCGTCGCACCACGCTGTATTTACCCAAACTCACCTTGAAATACAACCCATGTAATTTAAATAGGAATGAAAGACAGGACGTATACTATATATATATAAATATATATATATATGTATATACATATATGCACTGTATGTATACAGGGCTTAGACAAAAAAATAGAAACGCTACATGATTTGCAGGTGTGAAAATGCGACATGTTTTGTGTTGAAAGTGGAAGTGATGTAACATTCTTTTGCTTCCGCTGTGTGATGAGACATCTAACTAACAGGTGGGAAGCCTCACTTTCATCATTCACTGCGTGCGCTGCTAGTAGTATGGAGTCAATTCAGAGCTTACTGAGCTTCAAAGAGGGCAAATTGTTGGTGCCAGCTTAACTGGTGCCTTTGTGACTGAAGTTGCAAGATTATTTTCCACGTCACAAGGTACAGTATTAAAGGTTATGACGGCATATGCAGTTTTCAGGAAACCATCGTCTGATAAGCATAAGTGTGGTCAAAATGGTCAACTGACTGAAAGATCGAAATAAGAAAACAACTGCTGCAAAAGTGACTGCAGAGCTCGATCTTAGTCCCATGAAGCGATCACATGATCTCTGTTCTCAGCTGCATAAGGAGCTTGGTGTGGTCAGCTTTAAATAGGAAAGCAGGTGAACTGGCAGGATCACCAGGGATTTCACACAATGGAAGCAATACAAAGAGAACGGGTCACTTTTTAATACAAAGTACATGGTATAACAGCTGCATATCAGGAATATGAAATGTTGGGGTAACATATTCTTTAAGTTGGTGATCAGTGCTGAGTACTTCCTTAACCCCTGGTTCACACATATTCAGCCGCATATGTGGGCCGCGTTTTGCACGGGCACGAGAGCCCATTCATTTGAATGGACTCCCGTGCCCCTTGACACGCAGGGAAGAAGTCCCTGCACTTTTTCTGAAAACGCAGGCAGCATGGGAATCTCAATTCCCAGTACAGTTGCGTTTTACAGTGTGGGCGGCGTGCCATAAGAACTAATGACACCTGCCTGCAGGTCTGCTTTCCTCTGTGGTGTGGCTACATGGATTTTCATGCAGATTTGCAGCCACGCCACCCACACATATGTGAACCTAGCCTATATGTTGGTGGTCAGTGTTGAGGGACCCCATAAATGTTGGTGTTAAATGGTGTCTGCCCCTCCACATTGGTTTTATGATCTGTGTGCCCATACCATTGGTGTTTAGCAGTATGTGCTTGCGTTACATTGAAATTTAGAGGTGTGTGTCTTTTCTCACTGGGAGTATGTTTTTACTTGGGCAAACGCTGCAGAAGTCCTATGCCACTGCCTCCTGAGTGACATCATGTGGACTACGCAGGCAGCATTGGGCTGACTATCACTCCACCCAGTGCTGCCTGCATCACCAAGTAAGATTCTTAGGTAAGTTTCCCAGGTGCTCAGGTCTAGTGACGTCTATGGAAAAATTGTTTAGCAGTTGTATCATTAAGTTGTAGTGATTGACTCTATGTATGTGTGCAGTATACATTTTATGAACTCTATGAGCTGCACCTGTTTTTAGTTCCTATTTTCCTAAGATACTGAGGGCAATGAGACACTGGGCACCTCACAACAAGCACAAACATACATATTCTATCACTTGCTTCTGCCATAATCAGTTATGGACTTGATATTTTTATTGTTTTTCAAAGCATTCCTGACCAATGTAAACATTTAAAAGCTATGGTTTTCACTCATAACACCAAAAAACATATGCAGTATGTAAATATAATATACTACTATACAATTTGCTGTTCAGTAAAACTAATAGATAAGTAGTTTTTATATACCTAATAATAATAATAATAATATACCTGCTCATTATAATGGCTTGCTAAGCAATGTTGCAACAAGAACTTGACAAAATAGGGGGTAGCAATGTTGCAACAAGAACTTGACAAAATAGGGGGATGAACATCTACATGGCAGAAGAAGAATTACATTGAAAAATTGTAAAGTTCGGCTCTCCCGAAGATTAGGAAGGCCGAAAGGTTCCATTACACAATGAGTTTTACTTCTCTTTCAATCCAATTTTTGTAAACTCTATAGGGCCACCAGGGAGTATCGCCAGAAAAAATAGATGATTTCATATCACATCTTTTTCTTCCATCTTTATCGATAGCCCACAAGGATATTTTGGAAAGGGAAATCGCAGAGGAAGAAATCCTTCAAATAACTGAGCAAGACAGCACATCTAAAACCTCAAGCCCAGATGAGTTTTAGCCTCAAATTTAAAAAAATTGCCCTGCACCTTATACCCCACCTTTGAAAATGTTATATTGCCCTTGGGAATGGCCTGCCTCTTGATGAGGATTCCAACATGGCATATACAGGGGTTGGGCAAAAATATAGACACACCAAGTAAAAGAACAAAATCATTACTTATTATGGGTTTGGACCACCTCTGGCATCCAAGACAGCCTGAATTCTCCTTGAAATTGACAAATATGCACCTTGGATGATGGATAATGGAATCTGATATCATGCAGCATGCAAAAATCATTCCAATGGCTCCTGTTGCTGTCTGGAGAGCCAAGGCTCATTGCAATGGGGCTCAGGTAAGTATTGGGGGGAGGGCTGGGAGTGCTGCTGCACACAAAAGGTTTTTAACCTTTATGCATAGAATGCATGCAATGCCCTGCATACACACACTGAACTGGAATGATGTAACTATGTAATAAAGGAGGAAATGCTGATGTATTCAAGAACAGATTGTTTTATTTCAAAATATGTAAACATGAAAATTCTGGTTTGTGAAACTTAGTACCTTTCTTGTATTAGTTTTTCCAGTTAAAAAACTTTACCATTACCGATACCGCTATTTGGTTAACTGAAAACATGGAATCTTGTGTCCACCATTGCTTTATACTTGGCCTTATCATATCTTGGATGTCATCCATCCACCTTGTTTCTTTTCTCACTTTCTCTACCTTTACCTCACTCTCTTCCGTCTTAAATAGCTAATCTTTAATATTGCCAAAAAAAAAAATTCTACTTTTCTTCAAAATTTCCTCCAACAGATATGGCTCTTTTTCATTTACTGTTTGCGGCACCTTTTCATTCTTGTCTGTCCAAAAGATTTTCAAGATCCTCCTGTTACATCACAGTTCAACACCTGAGATTTTATTTTTTAGCACTAGAAACATGGTTCAAAACTAGCATCATAAATGTTTACATAGTGTTCCTTGCACCTCAAGTGTCTTCTATGAGTCTTAACAGGCAGTGCCAGTGGTCTTACTGGTCAGGGGCGGACTGACCATTTGGAAACGCGGGCACTGCCCGAGGGCCCGGGGTCAGTAGGGGGCCCCATGAGATGCCCCTGGTACCTTTTTCATAGGCTTTTTTGAGTTTGGGCAAGGACACAGGGGTCCCATGATACCCTATTGCCCGGGGGCCCTATGAGTTGTCACTCCACCCCTGTTACTGGTCATATGTTAATCTATGTATCCTTAGATATGTACAGGCAGTGGTAAATGAACAACAGTTAGAGCAGTTGCACCGGCAATTTGACTTTTAGTAGAACATGTTGTGACCTCATCATGTACTGTTTATCACTGGTTACTTCTGTCTAGCCTCACCAACTTTCTGGCTAGTGCTTTTTGTGTTAGTGTGACTTTAATAACTGCACTGCTTGGCAATTAAAGGCTATGGTCACCCAGAGGTTGAACTTGAATAGCTATAAAGTATAAATAAGTAATGGTTGTGGTTTATGTAATGGTAACATCAATTATACAGTATAAGACCTTTTCAATAATAAGATGTCAGTTTCTAATGTACTGTACTTAAATGAAAATGATATACATATAGACACAAGGTATTGTTTTTGTACATTATAAAATTGGACTTAGACAGCTTTAGCTAGTTGTCTACAATATTTCATGCTTTACATACACTTACAGTATATACTTTAAAATGTCATCTTTTTGATTGTTGCACTATAATAATCTATAGGCATTCAAATACTGATGGATGAGTGTCACTGTGATCTTTTAGTATGTACTGGTTGTTTCTAACTCTATAGAAAACAGCATGCAAGATACTTGGGTAGATTATGTAAGTGAAAAAGTAGCTAATAAAGGATGCATTATGTGAAGTTTTTCTCTGTCTTGTTGTTCTTCAAATCGCTGATAATACCTGCAATTAGAAAGGAGAACTGAAATTGTAGAGAGTGTGTACTAACCACTCTTAGGGTGTGAGATGTTCCCTAAACAGCCCAGCTCCTCCTCTTTGACAATGGCTATAACAAGCTTGAACAATGGTTTCTATCATCTTCAGCATCATGCAATTTGGCAAGCACTGCAATTATTCTAGTCTATTTATGGAGTGTGGGAAGTATGCCCTTAAAAATCTCCCTAGGTTGATTATTCATTAAACTAACATTTTATCTTAGTACCTGAAAAGTGAATCTAATTCTCCATGCTTTATTTAACATTGTACTTAATTGGTAATTAAAAAATTAAAGCATATCTAAACCTGAAGCAAAAAAAAAGATAAATATATATACTAAGGCTTTTCAGTCCTTAGATATAATGGTTTCATTAGTTTTCTTTTCTTAGGCTTTTTCCCTTTAGTCTACCTAGTAATACAGCAAATAACACACTACTAAGGCTACGTTCACTCCCCCACTGCATCTATGAAGACATCCATGGCTCTCAACAAGTTCTCAAACATGTCTGCCTTTTTCATCTCCATTAGTTGGGTGATTATATGATTAGTAGTTTACACAACTAATATAATGCTTGCAGGTAAGCTCACATGAAGTAACAAGAACACTTAATTTCTGGAAGAATCACTAGGATTTCTACTGTACTTGCTGAAAATGTTCATAGTGTGAAAAAAAGCTAATGCATCCACCCAGTTTAGGGACTGGTAAGCTGCAATATAGAACATTTTTGTTAGGCTTTCTAATGGGGTATTATGCATTTTTATAAGATATGAATAGTTTGATTTCTAGATTGTATCTAATGTTAGGAAAATCTCAGAAGTGCTTTTGAGCTATCTGAGGAACCTGTGCTGGATGATGCTTTTGTTGCTAGGGAATTTAAGGCTGTAGAAATAAGATGTAGTATTCTATTAAAGCCTATTATTATTGCACCTGCCAAGACCAATGAATAAATTTCAATTGATACTGAAGAAAGTAAATAGGATATGGCCATTTTGTCTTGTTGAGCCTCTAATTGAAAGCCCCATATGAACAAAGTCGATCTCCAAGGATATCAATGTGTAAAGTCCTCCTACTGGAATAGGTGTTCTCTAGAGCAGTAACACACTGCATAAGTACTAGAGATATGGCTATTTTCCAGCCTCACCATTGTGTAAATCTCAATTTATTAACCTATTAGGTCGGTAGGGAGGAATCGGCCCTTTCTCACAAAAGTCTTCTGACCATTATACCCCATGTTTGGTTCCCAGGACATTTAATTAATCTAGTGGGAAGTTCACAAACATCCAACATAGTGAAAAAAAACATTCAAATCTATGGCCTTTTCTAATACTAATTAGAATTTTTTTTTAAATAAGAGATCATGGGTAGGTGGGCACTGTCATGGAGGACATGTACTAATGCAAAAGAAAATAAAAAAAAAATAATGCAAGGGGACATTATTTTAATGCAGTCCAAAGGGAAACTTTAAGAATACACAAGTCCTTTAACTACCATGCTATGGAGATTCTTTAAACCTGCACATGACATTGAGAAGCAGTAAGAGGGAGAAGCAAGATAATAGAGTTCCAGTTTCCAGATTCCCTACTGTGCAGACCCCTACTTCATTTGGGAGACAGAGATGCGGGGATGAGGCCTTGTCCCAACCCTTCTTCCTTTCTTTGTCACCCAGGCTGCATACACATTTTTTTTACATGCTTAAATGATGCGACAATCATATACAGTATGTACAGTATTTTTTTTTATGTTAACTGCGTTCGTATTAAGTAATGTGTAGCACTTATATGTAGACATTCAGGGTCACCATCTATTTCTTGAACTGAGGTTCTGGATCAGAGATTAGTCAACCATGTAATCATAAGGACATTTGCGATCAAGCTTATAATACAGTATCTTAGGACAGTAAACAAACAGTAAAGGGTAACACTGACAATGCAACAGCATAAGCATAGCATTGCCCTGGTGTATAACATACACATGTGAGAAGCAAGGAAGGTAGGGTCTTGGGCTACACTAGGCACTATGGGCGGGGTCACTCGCCCAGCACATGGGGTACATTTGCTGTGTCATGCTCATTGCTCATCAATTCCGGGGGACAAGGCGGGGTCAGCTTTCAGAGAAATTCAACCTTAAGGTGGTCCTCCAACTTACAGATGGTCTGTACATGGTCCTCCATGGCTCTGATTTGCTCCTGTTGCCATGAGAGACAGACCGCTAGGGGAGGGAGTCCCAGAGGTAACCCCCTTTCTACTGGAGTATGCCTTGCCTGGCACAGGTATTATACTTCAAGACAAGCTGCTTGCACTGGTTACTAGATTTCTGTAACTCTTGACAACTACTTACTTTACTCTGCACCATGTCAACTCTTGTGGAGCTGTCTTCGTGCCCCAAAGTGCTTTGACTGACCCTAGAATGCTGGTTACCTTCACACACCCCTTTCAATAACTTCAAATCAGTCAGAATGATGTTTGAAGGCTTTACTAATAAAACTTCAGTGTAACAGTTCCAAAAACAAACAGTCTCTTCCCTAACTGAACATAACCATAGCTGTGGCTGCTCCAGCATGCCTGCCCAGATTGACAGTCCATGATGGCCGTATCCATAATCATGGTGTCTTCCTGGCGAACTGTAAGACCCAGCAGTGCCCCTACTGTACATGGTGGTAATTGCAGAGTTTAGCAGTAGACCTTCACTTCAGGAAATCATGGTTATAAGGCCTTGACTCCAAAGTATCCTTATTAAAAACAGAGGTTTCTTAATTGTCATAGCTAAACCTGTGCATCCTTCTTGTGCCCCTACTCCCAAAAAAAATGTTAGTACGCCTTTAACGTGTTACTTAAAATAAAGATCATTACTACTATTTTAATATTGCTTGGGGTCAAATTTTGTGATAACATTGATAACAATGTAAACTGAATGCTCTATTAATTGCTTTGATGGCATAATGAGTTCTCATTAGCACTTTTCTCTAATTATCAAGCAAATTATCATTAAACAGCACTCTACATTATATGTCATTAAGCACATCATGCTATGCAGCCTTTTAGAACGTGAAGAAAGACATGAAAAATGGCAAGCTTTTGTTTCAAATGATCCAGTGTTGATTCCTTAGTAATTCATAAAGCAATATCTTTTGTAAAAAGGACAATAGGGAATACGGGAACTGCCAGGGAAGAAATAGATCTGATTGAGCTAGCCACATTATTTTATGTAAATAAAAGCTCTACATTTCTTTTTGTTTCCACAGTTCAGGACTTAAGTAGAACTGTCTAACTGATCAATCAAAATCCCTCAGCAAAAATAAGCAGAAAATGAGTAAAATATTCTTCCTAAGAAAATCAATTTTAAACTCTGAAGTTGTATGTGATAGAGGTTAAAGCCCACCTCTGGAAAGCTTTCAAACTATCTCTTGCTAACTGCTCATTTTTTTAGGGAAGAGGAGAAGTGATTTTACTTATTCAATCCTCCACTCCCCTTGCTGGCTGTCCCTCAGCTTCATCACATCTAGTGCAGGGCTATGAACCCTGCATGGGATCTTGATGACGTTGGGACCTTAAGCTGGGTACACACGGTCATAATAGCAGCTAGGTCAGCAGGAACCAGCATACTTTCAGACTATATGTACAGCTGTTCTTCTGACAGAAGAAGACCTCTGAAGCATGGGGAGAAGAACAGCACTGTGTATGACCTAAATGCCCAATTAACCCCTACGGTGTGGGCACAAGATATGATTTTAAGTGGACTAAGTCTCTAGGAAGCTTTCCCTTTGGAGCTAAATCTCACATCCACTATGAAAATATGAAAGTCCTAAAAAAACAATTAAGGCTCTGATGAAGGGATAACTTTGTATTTCCTAAACTACATTAGATTGTCATCTCTGGTATCTTCTGCTATGAAATAAATATTCTCCTTATAAGGAGTATATAGTGAGGAACAGAAGTATTTGAACACCCTGCGATTTTTCAAGTTCTCCCACTTAGAAATCATGGAGGGGTCTGAAATTCACATTGTAGGTGCATTCCCACTCTGAGAGAGAATTTAAAAAAAAATTCAGGAAATCACATTGTATGATTTTTAAAGAATTTATTTGTCTTGCACTGCTGAACATAAGTATTTGAACACCTGAGAAAATCAGTGTTAATATTTGGTACAGAAGCCTTTGTTTGCAATTACAGAAGTCAAACGTTTCCTGTAGTTCTTGACCAGGTTTGCACACGGAGTTTCAGCTCCCTCCAGAGATGTTCTATTGGATTTAGGTCTGGAGACTGGCTAGCCATTCCAGAACCTTGATATGCTTCTTACGGAGCCACTCCCTGGTTATCCTGGCTATGTGAGTGTATCCTCACTGTATACTGCTCTTGTACAAATATACTTTAACTCCTAAACCTTTGGTGTTACACTCTTTTTTCCCTACACCTTCTTTTGTTCACCTGAGGCACCTTCATGTTAGAGAGCAGACTAACCAGAATCATTGTGCTACACAGTATGGACTTACCCTCACACTATGGAACTAAGGCGCTTTAAGATCCAGGGCCATCTAACCTACTGTACATAATCTAAAATTATTAATGCTGTTTTTGCCTCTGCTAGGGAAATTTATACTTTCTGCTTGCACTGCTGAACATTGTAAATGGAGCACTAAATGACGAGCAACCCATACCTTTAAAATTGTCACCACAACATAGGTGAGGAGAAATCTTTCACTGGGGACATCCATTCCAATTATAAAATAACTGACTAAAGCTTTTCATATACTGATAAAACTTTGGCCGAAATTCAAATTAAACTATCACCTGGTACCTAGTAATGACATTAGAACAATACTACATATGTGAGTTTTGAAAAAAACATAAATAGTGGGTCCATAAACTTAGAAATTGTGAAAAGACCTGGAGAAAAACATTCAATTCTATTGTGCATAGAATAAAAAAGAGGAAATCATGATCTATGACATAATGGGCTCCTGGGCTGACACACTCCCTATGAATACGTGCATTTAGCACGAACTGCGTCAGGGTAAGAGCAGCATACCCCAGACATCACGCCACCACATGGATCGGTGGCCATCTTTGTACACCTTTTATGGTCAGTTTTATTTGTTTAGTTCTTGTCCTTTTTGGATCAATACATTTTCGTTTAAAACAATATCACACCATCCTGGCTTTCTTTCTTGGGACCCTGTTGAGTCCACCACCCGCAGAGCCACCTGGGAAGACAGCTGAGAGATGTTTTAGTGTGGAAACACACGATCCACAAGGAGAGCTCGGACGGACAGATGTGCCTAGATGGTGACCTTAAGATGCCATATCCGACTTTAAGATGACTTCGCTTGGATATCTGGATATTATTATCTACATGCATATTTGAATTATGCATCTGGTGAGTGCATGATTCAATTAATTTTGATCACCAGAAGACACACGTTTTGAATCACCATTTTGTTATTTCTAAGGACTTTTTTGGCACGTTGTTTTAGCACAAGATAGTCACATATTCTTAAATTGTTTGCTATATTTTTATGTATCAGAGGTAATTTCATTATCCTTAGCGCTGCGCCCTCTCTTTACATGTTTTCTATAGGTCTATTGGTACCTTTTGGTGTACAGCAGCTCTTAATCTAGCACTCACTTCCATTTTTCTTTAATTAGAACAATACTACATATGTGAGTTTTGAAAAAAACATAAATAGTGGGTCCATAAACATAGAAATTGTGAAAAGACCTGGAGAAAAACATTCAATTCTATTGTGCATAGAATAAAAAAGAGGAAATCATGATCTATGACATAATGGGCTCCTAGGAGATGAATGTATACGTGATATAAGTAATATAAGTGTATTGGCAGCAAATATACATATTTCCATGATAACAGAGGTTTTCTACTATTGATTGCATCCAAAACTGAAATGTTTAGATACTCTGAATCTGTGCAGTTTCGGCTATTTATGGAACATAAAGTGCACCCTCTTACTCAGGATAATTTTCTATTTTTTAAAAAACACTTTTTAAATTGAACGGAACAGAATCCTGTTCATATGCACCAACTAAAGAAAGTAGCATTCTCAGAGCAAGCTATCACAATGTAGCAATACATAGCATAAGTATACTAATTTTATACTGGTTGTTGAGAATATTGGTGCCTGGTAGCCCATACTAGATGAAGTATTCAATAATTATTTGATATCAGTATATTGATGAAGCTATACACAAAGAACAGCTAAATAACATATAACTCATCTGTGCCTGTGTTTGATTTCAGAAATTAGCAAAATATTACTATCTTAATCCTAGAGCACAGTTCAAAGGACTTGTACTCATAGACCATAGGATATATGCAGGCCTCCTTCAGGTGGTAGGACACTGGCAAAAAGCTTGCTACACCCAACCTAGTGCACACTCATACAACCCGAAACTCTGTGAGTTTTTTTTCTAGTGTCCTTAGGTTTTCATATTGATAACCTACATTATGTACTTTGGGGACCCTACCCAGACCTAACTGCTTTTTTGCTTGGCATTGGAACACTGGAACCTGCATTAGGTGCTCACCTTGGCTGGAAGTGCAGTGTGTGTAGTTAGCCACAGGATGTTATACAGGTCCAAGGGCCGTGATCCATTCTTTATGGTTCACAGACCCTGAAGACCTCTTCAAGGTTATGCCCACTGGAAAATCCAAAGCCTGGCCCAGCATTGTGGACATGTTGGTATCAGTTCATGTATTTACACAATCCGCAGTATGTATCACATTATGCGGTTTTACAGGCAGAGGATTTGGGAGTTATACCCCCTGTCATTTTGTCTCCAATGTTTCCAAACAGAAGCAATTTAAAATTGGTGTTTTTTTCTCCTCCTACCTAGATTTAATCTCAGGAGGATGAGGTAGCTGCATTATACTTCCCCCTTACACATTCCTGTCTGCCTATTCTGTTGAAAACACATACAGTATGTTATTGCACTCCTGTAACCATCTTCTACAGAGATACAGTCATAGAAACATGGTCAGCACCTGGGTATTCCAACCTCCGGTATCCAGACACTCCAATGTTTCCAAACAGAAGCAATTTAAAATTGCTGTTTTTTTCTCCTCCTACCTAGATTTAATCTCAGGAGGATGAGGTAGCTGCATTATACTTCCCCCTTACACATTCCTGTCTGCCTATTCTGCTGAAAACACATACAGTATGTTACTGCACTCCTGTAACCATCTTCTACAGAGATACAGTCATAGAAACATGGTCAGCACCTGGGTATTCCAACCTCCGGTATCCAGACACTCAAAATATCATCCACTCTGCCAGAATGCCATTCTGTGAGTACACCACTGGGGATCCCCTCACTTAGAAATGGACTGGATAATAGTTGCAAGATTGTTGGTATAAAAGGACCGAATAAAATGCGTTCTGCAGATGGCCCACTGGAAACTCAAGACACCACTCAGGATGATATATGTTCCCTTGTTCTAAAGCAACATCCTATTATGATACAGCTCCCCTTCTCTGATTCTAGCTTCCTCTCATGAAATAACTATGTGGCCTGTCTGACCACAGCAGGGGCGGACTGACAACTCATGGGGCCCCCGGGCAATAGGGGACCATGGAGCCCCTGTATCCTTGCCCAGACTCAAAAAAGCCTATGAAAAAGGTACCAGGGGCATCTCATGGAGCCCCCTACTGACCCCGGGCCCTCAGGCAGTGCCCGAGTTTCCAAATAGTCAGTCCGCCCCTGAACCACAGTATATTTCTCTGCTAATATGTTTGAATTCACCGGGGAACTTTATGCTCTTCTAGAATCTTCGATTTCCAGAGGCCAGCAATGCTACATGGCCTGTATTCCCACTGATACTGTTCAGGAACCAGAGGTGGAACCTTCTTTATTTGAGGATATTATAGGGAAAAATATTAGAGACTCAGAATTTGTAGTGGAGACTGCAGAGGATTTTCCTTCCCCTACATTTTATGATTTACAAACTATGGCTTCACATCAAATGCTAGCTACTGGGGATATATTGATTAACATGGTGTGCACTAGTCTTTGCCTAACAGCACCTGACTTTCCACAGCCTAAACAAGCCCCAAAGTGCACTTAAAGACTGGCTCAGTCAAAAAGACTTTTCCCATATTCTTCCAGATTGTTTGTGCACTTTATGAGTACTAACTTAACCATGAGGGGATTTTCACCCCTAAGCTTTTAGCTGATATTTATCCTATAGGAAAGGTTTGCAACAAAAATGCCATTTCAGTTATCAATAGTCAGACTATTAGTAATTGCACAAAACAAATGAACAAAGACCAGAAACCTGTCTTTGATTATCATGCTCTCTTAGAACAACTGCAGCTGATGCCCTCAGCTTTATTGTTTTGTGCTGACACTCTAGAGAATGTAAATCATCAATCCCTAGAATATCCTTTATCTTTTTGCATATGTGCAGGATGTTATGACTAAAAGCTTCATTTGCTGAACCTGCTTGTAAAAAGCATCTTTATGCATGCCGTTTGATGGTGAACACCTTTTTAGGGAATCCCTCGATAAATTCTCCATAGAAGTTACTGAGGGAAAAGTACTACATTACAAAAAGCATAGACTCTTCTCCTTGTTCTACATCTTCTGGTAAGCAAAAGAGGTCATTTTGCTCTCTCTAGGCATCAACCTCAAAAGCAATGCTTAACACTTCCCTTCATTGCAAGCCCTGGACTCCTTAGTCCACCAAACCTACTCAGAAACTTTTCTCACAATGAAGGGGGGGAGGGGGAGGGGGAGGGGGAGGTACTCCACGGAGTGGGAAAATGTCTGTTGATGTTTGTGCCAGTCTGGTTTAGAGATTTTCCTGTCCTGTGTCCAACCTGTCATTTCAATGTGGTACAAAATAGAGTTTCTATCACCCAATGCTTCTATCCAGCCAGACAAACTTTTCCCTTACATGGTGGATCTCCAACCCTGCCCTAGAATTGGGGAGGTCATTCCTTCACATTCCTTGGAAGGTAGTGACAACAGATGCCAGCCTAGCAGGCTGGGGTGGAGTATACTGCTTAAAAAGACTCATTGTGTGGTAATTGGATCCAGGTGGGACATCCAGCCGTCCAGCAGCAAGCTATGCCTATAGGATCAGGAAATAGAGTCCACGATGTGCCTGTGCATCAAAAATGAAGCTTGGAGAGCAGAGTCAGATGTAGCAGGTGAAAGGGGCGGTAATGCATTTCGGAGCATGCTCATTAGGCTCCTTCTTCAGACCTTCAGATTTTTGATGCACAGGCACATCCTGGACTCTATTTCCTGATCCTATAGGCATAGCTTGCTGCTGGATGGCTGGATGTCCCACCTGGATCCAATTACCACACGATGAGTCTTTTTAACCGTTAATCTTGTAAGTGCAAATTTTCCATTGTCTACTAATAAATTGTTAATACTGCATTTAGAGGCACCTTCCTCTCTTTTTCTTGTTACTGCATTAGAGCCTTGCTTCCACTCTAAGAAGAGCTGCCTCAGTGTTACTGCTTCCATCCATCCCTGACATCCATCTGGCCCCTTTATCTTACAGCTACAGAGGTTGGGCTCCAACAAGCGCGCCCTATATAATATACATTTTCTGGAGTATACTGCTTGACTGCCCAAGAGTTGAAACCCCCATCAATATTCTGGAATGGAGAGCCATCAGTCTCTACAACACTGGACCTCCCATTTGTAAGGTCACAGCATCAGGGTGCAGTCAGACAAAGCCACAATAGTGGCCAACATAAACCATTGAGGGGGTGTCACCAAAAATTAAGCTGCTCTCAGAGAATCAAGTCTGATACTCTCCTAGGTAGAAACTTGTTTTCCAATCGTCTTGGCTATCCACAACCCTAAAGTGGACAACTGGCAGATGGACTTCCCAATCTGCCCAAGCCTAGACCAGGGGGAGAGGTCTCTGTTGGCATCTTGGCCTCTAGGTTCAACAGCAAGTTTAACAAATTCATAGCCAACACCAGGGATCATCTAACCTTTTTAGGTAAGCTCCAACGAGCAGGACCCTCTCTTTCCTACATGATTAAATTTTATTGTAATTGTACTGACTGCCCTCACATTGTAAAATGCTGCACAAACTGTTTGTGCTATATAAATCCTGTATAATAATAATAGATGCTCTGGTGATTCCTTGGACTCAGTTCCAGTTGGTTTGCGCCTTCCCTCTAATAAAAATCCTTCCTCAACTGTTGCACAAGATAGAGGTGAAAAGGGTTCCAGTGATTGTACTTACACCAAACTGGTCCAGAAGAACAGGGAACACAGACTTACACAGACTTCTGGAGGTCAAGCCTTGGCCTCTTCCAAATAGACCACACTCACTGACCTAAGGCCTTCTATTTCATTCTTCTTCTCAGACACTGACTTGAACTGCATACTTGTTGAAACCCAAGTCCCAAAGGGGTATTTCTGACTTTGTTATTCTCACCTTCTCACTCAAGGAAGAAAATCCAACTTCGGCAAGATTTAACATCGCACCTGGAAGGAGTACATTACTTTGTGCAAAGATCAATAGTTGAATCCTATGGAATACTCTGTGACTTGTATTTTGGCCTTTCTTCAATCTTGTCTTGATCAGCGTCTGGCTTTGAGAACCCTCAAGAGACAGGTCTCTGCCTTATCTCTTCTCTTTCAGAAGCTCTTGCCTCACAATCCTTCATTAAAACTTTTGTTTAGAGAGTTGCTCATATACTGTAAATCCCCCACATCAATCTCCTGTGTCACCTTAGGAATATAAGTCAACCCTGGTGCTCTTTGTCCTTCAAAGGCCCCCTTTTGAACTGATTAGAGACATTCCTTTGGAAGACCTCACAAGTAAGTTGCCTTCCCGATAACCATTATGTCTGTATGGCATGTTTTTGAGTTGGTAGGTTTTTATGATAAAAAGCCTTTTCTTGTTTTGCACAGGGACACAGTTTTAAGGCCAAAGCCTTTCTTTTTATCTAAATTGGTCTCTTCTTTCCACCTCAGTGAGGACATTGTCCTCTCTTCCCTCTGTCCTGCCCCAAGACATGATAAAGAAAAAGTTGCTTACATTGCTTTAATGTGGTCATGGCTGTCAAGGTCTACTTGGCAGCCACTATCTCTGTTTTTAAGACTGAGCCCCTAAATGTTCTGTCTGGAGGTTCTCGTAGAAGACATTCTGATTCCTGATTCAGTATTACCAGGTGGATTGGTCAGCCTATTTCCAGGGCCTATGTCTTTAAAGTAGTTCTAAACTCGAAAGGTTTTTTTTTCTTAATGCATTCTCTGGATTAAGGTAAGAAAAAGTTCCCATACCTGCCCTCATCCCTAAGCACTTACTTGAGTTCTTACACTCCAGCGCTGTCCTAGGTGAAGCTCTGCTGCTCTCTCTTCCTGGTCTCACATGAGACTATCAGACTAATCCTGTGAGAAGGGAGTATGGTTGAGCCATGCTGTATGTATCTATGGATGTACACAGCCTGGCTTGTCAGCACTCCACCATGGGTGTACCCTCAACACAAATTACTTGCTGAGAGGGCACGGTAAGTAGAAGGAGCAGACAGCACCAGCAGGGGACTCCAGAAGAGGAGGACAGCTTTGTGCAATATCACCATTGTTCAATCACCTAAAGATACTCTATGAATATAAGTTATGTGTTGTGTATTGTACTCCAAGATAAGGAATTTACAGGTAAGAAAATTCCTATTATTCCAGATGTGTTTAAAAGGGAACTCTACACAACTATAAAATACACACCCAGGGCTCAGGCTAAGCTTGGTATCCCCCATGGTCAGGCAGTACATAAGCAGTCAGCATCTGAGCTGACTTAGCTAAAAACTAAAGCAATCCGCCATTTAAATCTGCTGCCTTCACAACCATCTCTACATGCTCAAAGTGTAACTGTGAAAAATCTCACTGCACACCCAGAGGTTGGGTGCCAACTCCTGTTTCTGCCTACTGTCTGTCAGACTTGCTGCACATAGCTGAGGAGTGTCGGAATGCCCAGTGTGCCCAACGCTAGGTACGTTTCTGGTAAGCTGTAATGTATTCATTTTTCTTCTTGGGTTTGGATATAAAGTACTTTAAATCTATGTGGACATCCTCTATTTTTAAAAAGACTTTCAATCCAATGGCAGAGACATTCATTGATGTGAAATTATGCTAGATCTCACCAGTGAGCTTATAGAAAGAATTCCTGTAGACCAATGTTTTTTTTAACACATGCTAAATAATATATATCCACATCCTGGAATGAGATGACACAGTCATGTAAATATTGGTGCCTGTGCAGATCTTTACTGTGTTCATAAATGTGTGATATGGATCAGTCCCGCTGCAGCCTCTCACCTTGTAATTTACTAAAAAAATTCAATTACATTCTGATCAGTGGGGTAGAAGAGACTGAGGAAATGCATCCTCCTTCATGCAGCAGACCAACAGATGATCTCAGTAAAACAATTTTTAATTATCAAAGTTAGAGCTTTACTGAAAAATGACTTGTTTGTAGTGTAATTACTGAGGGGTTCACTTTATGTGCCTAATAATAAAACCAGAAGAAGCAAGTTTTACTGTACCTAACATTATACAAGAGAGTAGGGTGGCTTGAAAACAGCGTGCATCTAATTTGTTAATTAATATGCTCATTGTTGTTAGTGATTCCACCAATTAAACCCTGGAATCAGCACAGGACAAGCCTCATAGGAAAACAATGAGTATGTACTGACTAGTTCTTCAGGTTATAAATAGCTCTGCTTTGTGATATACAGAAGCATGCTGTGCTGTGAAAAAGATAACAACTGGAACTAGGCAGTTCAGATACACACTGACTGCTGACCCCCAATGTCACTAACATTTACTGTTTGTACTGACCAAGATGTCCTGAATGTTAAAGCCAGCCATACATGGATCGAAATTCAAAATATTGATCGACCTGGGAACAACCAGCCTGTCCGATTTTTTATGTGGTTACTGTCAACAGCTATAGCAGTAATTAGTGTGTTCTGCCGACCTAGAAGGCTTCCTGCGCCCACCCCCCTGCCGGAAGAATACAATAGTGTTGCGGATAGACGGAAAGAAAGTCGAATCATCTATGGGCTGCCTTACTACTCAGTATAATCATTAAAATCTAGGTTTCAAGTGATATATTCAAATATATAAAATATAGTACATTGAATGCAATGATTAAAGATTGTTGAAATTGTTATATTATGGCAACATACCTGAACTATTAGCCATTGTGGATGGCCAATAAAGTTTTTCATGGAAGCCAATAATTTCTACTTACACCTCTGCCAGGAGTGTGAGTGTAATATGTGCATGTATGTGGGTAATAAAAAAATGGAAGCTTTTTGTACACTGAGTTTGGAAATACATTGTGAACTCTAGTTGCTTAAAAAGCAATGTGTTTCTAAGCACATTTCTCAAAAATGCATCTTTTACTGCATCAAACTTGGGAATAGGCTGTTAGCTCCTGGTGCTGAAACCTCAATACGGTTTGTCTTCTCTTTTCACCAAGTAAGTACTGCTCTTTGTGCAAAAAGTTTGGAAAATGATTGTCGGTTCCTAATACATAAACAGCAAAAAATTTTCACAAGCATTGTATACTAATAGGAAAATTCCACCTTGAGGAAAGAGATTGTCAGACCTCTTGTTTGAAAAACAATGGTATTTTGAAAAAGGTTGTCACAGTAAACCCATTTTTTGCCATGTTCACTAATCACTGTGGTACCATGGCATACTTTGGATGGTAGACTTTCCTTAGCACATGTGAATTTGTGCTTACCTTTAAAGGAATATACAGTACTAATTGGTTGAGTTTGTCCCCACACAAAAGGTTCCTAATTAGGCATGAGCTTAGGGTATGCTGTGTGCTTAGATTGTAGTCTGAACTACGATTTTCACTGTATTGGGTCAATCATAAGTGACCAAGGCATTCTCCGCCTAGCACATGCCCTTCGTATATTTTCTGAAATGCCTCTTTTTCAGATAATTGGCCCAGTACAGCGACACCTTTCTGGTGGAATTGCTAAGCTGGGTTCAGACTAGGATACAAACATGCCTGAGGTCTTCCCTATTTCCAATCCTCTCATGATACCTACTACTGCTTAAGCCAGTCTGTCACACTGGTGACAGATTTTACCCCTTTTTAAAAAGAAATTGTGGTTGATCACTTTTTAGACCGCATTTGAAAGCTGGCTTACAGGTATTCAGGAAGCAACACTGTCACTTCCTGATTGCCTGTTTGATTGATCCCCAGGGGGATTTCCTTCTGTCCCAAGATATTGGAGATTTTACATTGATCTACGATACTGCAGCTGACATAGCCACATTTGGCATGCATATGCAGCATGGTCCCATTGAGTTTATCAGGTGGTGTCATCTGCCAAACTTGTCATGCTGAGTCAAAATTTCCCCACGCTGAAGTGAAGCATCAGAGCCATAGCAATGTGTACTCATCCTTCACCTGCCATGTAAATTTGGAATTGAGAGGTCAGAGGATGATAAATATTTGGATAAACTATATGTTTTTATTGACACTTTTCATACCCGCCAGTGTGAACCAAGCCCAGGGCTTTCTTTCTGCCGGAACGCGGCGGTACTGCGTTCCGCCACCTTTTTCTTCTTGTCCCCGCTCACCGACTGCCTCTGCAGAGCTGACAAGCTATGCAGAGCAGCGAAAGTGACAGGTGCCGGACGCGGCTTGTTTATGTCATGCTTGCGCGTGCCCGGCACCTGTCACTGCCGCTGCTCACAGCCGGTGAGCGGGGACATGCACGCTTCACCCCCCCCCCCCTCTACCGCCAGCGTGTAAACATCGGGGGCGCGGACGATGGGCGAGGACACTATGCACGCTTCACCGCCCCCCCCCGCCGGCGTGTAAACATCGGGGGCGGCGCGGCGACATCAACGGCAGTGACAGCGTGGACGCAGGGGCCGTACAGCTTGGAGTAGGTAAGCTGCGCTCGGCTCCCTGTCACTGACTGCAGTATCATGTATTGCTCTAAATTTTTACTCTCTCCCCAGCCTGTGCCCACCTAAACTATCCCAACCACCTGTGCCCACCTAAACTATCTGAGCCCACCTAAACTATCCTCACCCACCTGAGCCCACCTAAACTATTTCAGAACGCAATTGCTCAGCGCTCAGCGGCGCCGATCGAGAGCGCCCCTCCTGTGCATGAGGAACAGGAAAGATAAATTCAGTGATGGACGGTATTTTTTGGAGGAAAAGGTGGCAACCCTAGGGGAGCCTGTAGGAGCAGGCACATCTACCAGACAGGGTACACATGCATGCTAGACTGATTTTATATCTATGCTGGACGTTTACAAACGGCCTGCCATGATTTTATATCTATGCATGTGTTCCTGGTGTCAGTACGGTACTGATTTTATATCTATGCGTGTGTTTCTGGTGTCAGTACGGTACTGATTTTATATCTATGCATGTGTTTCTGGTGTCAGTACGGTACTGATTTTATATCTATGCGTGTGTTTCTGGTGTCAGTACGGTACTGATTTTATATCTATGCATGTGTTTCTGGTGTCAGTACATTAGTCATTTTATATCTATGCATGTGTTTCTGGTGTCAGTACGGTACTGATTTTATATCTATGCGTGTGTTTCTGGTGTCAGTACGGTATTCATTTTATATCTATGCATGTGTTTCTGGTGTCAGTACATTAGTCATTTTATATCTATGCATGTGTTTCTGGTGTCAGTACATTAGTCATTTTATATCTATGCATGTGTTTCATGCAGATCATGCAAGAGGCAGCCGGGGGTCCGATGACATCATTTCCCTTATATGGTATGTACGGGAAATGATGTCATCGGAAGCCCCTCCCAAATTTTACTTGCATTCCTGTTCTCTAAAGGGGTGGTCCTAGGGTTTGATGGGGGCGTGGCCAGGTTTGGGTGGGGGAGTTCCACCACCTTTCCTCTGAGAAAAAAAGCCCTGACCAAGCCTAATAGTGTGAATATATTGACAACCTTCTGTTTCTGAAAATTAAATATAAAAAAGTGTTTGAGTGTATGTGCATTTGCTCCACCAACTGCTGGCTTACCTAACACACATGACCCTTTCCCACCTTTTGCCTCCCTACACAACACATAATATATTAGTCTGCACCTGTGAGCTGGGATTTTATGTGGATGGAGGACCTATTCCTCTAACCGCTGCTGGTTGTCTGCTGCAAGAGGCAAACAAGCTACTTGGCGAGTCAAACAGAATGGCAGGGATTATGGGGGTGTCCAATGTGTCAACAAATGCCCATATGCTTAAAAAAATGGCATACATCTTGGCACTGTTGATATTTATTTTCCATGAACATTATTGCAAAGCAAATGGGCTGGATCTGCTGCAAAGTTTGACTCTTAAGAATCAATGTGTTCATTCCTATTAACAGACTATACTTAGAAACTGCATTTCTGAGGGTGTGTGGCTTGGCGTCCATGTGAGCGGTAGTGTTTCAGCGCAGAATCCTGATCATTATCCTGATGGGAGACCTTCCTATTCCCTATACTTACCAGGACCACGGTTGACCATGTTTGCAGCCACATCCTGTTGCCGACGCAAACTCGAAGAGTGGCAGCCATGACAAAACAATAGGAGGATCAGCATGGCGGGGATCCGCTCCCTCAACGGCCCTCTAAAGACCACCAGAAAGACGTAGCAGCTAAATTGGGAAAATTTGACCACATAGCCACCAAGGAGTGGCCTCCGCCACCTACCCAGCAGGGTGCAGTGGGGAAGCATGCTACTGTGGGGGTCATTCCACCCGCAGGAAGCCTGATGACCTTAGCTTTGTCCTCCTCCTTTTCCTGAAACAGTGAGTACAAGTCGGTCCCCACTCTCTAACATTAGGGAGGTAGATGACTCAAACTCTCCAGAGCCATCACTCAAGGACATTCTGACGGCAGTACATACATATGGCACTTCCCTAACCCAGCTCACGGTGGAATTTAAGATTATGAAAGAAGATCTCCTGTTTATCTGCCATGACATGCAGAAAGTCAGAGAAAGGGCCGCAGCTCTGGAGGGTAGAATGTGCACCATTGAGGATACTGTTCCTCCCCTCCAACAGGATGTGCACTCTAATACTGTTAAAACTTCAGAGCACTCAGCCAGAATTGAGGACATGGAGAATCGTCTTCGCAGAAATAATCTCCATCTGGTCGGTTTAATGGAGAAGGCAGAGGGTAAACATCCTGTAGAATTTATTGAGAATTGTATTCTATCTACATTCGATAAGTATAATCTTACCCCTTTCTTTTCTGTGGAAAGAGCCCATAAGGTGCCCTCTCGTCCCCCACCCCCTGGGGGACCAGACAGGCCCTTTCTGCAGAAGCTTCTACACTATAAAGACAGAGACATTATCCTTAGATATGCTCGGCGACAACCACACCTGGAAATCCATGGTGGGAGCATATCTATCTTTCCAGACTTCCCTGCTGAAGTCCAGCGTAAACGAGCTAGATTTGTGGAAGTTAAAAAATGCCTGTTAGCAATCCAAGTACCCTATTCCATGCTCTATCCTGCCAAACTTCGAGTGGTGGCTGACGGATCCATACAATTCTTTGATTCGCCAAATGCTGCAGCCCACTGGCTAGATCATAATGAACGAAGTCTACGACCATCCCCTGCTTGACCAGGATGCCGACCGGAGGCCTCCTTGTGGTTTTTGTTTACAATGTCTCCTGAGTTAAGAAAGCAGAGTCGAGGGAAGTGAGCTCTCTTGCCACACAAGAAAGTCCGACTCACATGGTCCCAACATTCAGACTGTTGGCTGTAGCCCTTTTGTTTTCCCCCCATGTAACCCCGTTGGGCTTATTTAAATTTGACTTTTTGGATTGGCCCCTTTTTTTCTTGGGCCTTAGTTCTGTTTTGTTTACTTTTTTCCTCTTGCTGTATTGTCTTTATGACAGGTCAATAGTACCTCCTTCTCAATGTCTCACCAAGAGAACTATAGCCCATTTTGGATGGGGTCTTCTTCCTTGGAGAAGATGGGTAAACACTACCTGCCAGAATTTTTGCAATGGGAACACCAGCCCCTATCTACAATTTTTTTCTTCTGACTGGCTTTATTCTCGGTTAACATATCATGAGTAAACAAAAGGATGCTATCCTCTCCTGGAATGTCTGAGGGTTGCATGATCCGAAAAAGAGAACTGCAGTTTTCACATTCATCTGTCATCATTCCCCTTCTGTCTTCAAGAAACCCATCTAACAGTAGATACTCTCCATTATCTGCGAAGATCCAAGTTTCCTATCCAGCTTCACGCCACACACTCTCAATACTCTGAGCGTGATGGTGGCTAGAGGGGAACCATTTACGATTCTCTCATCACAAATTGATTCATTAGGATGTAATATTTTTTAACTTTGGAATTGGAATTCTAAGCTGTGTGTTTTTGCTAATATTTATATCCCTCCACCATTCTCTATGGAGATTGTGAGGTGTTTGTTCGGTTTATAGCTGCATTCCCGCAAACACCAATTCTAGTGGTAGGGGACTTTAATACCGTGTTAGATACCTCCCTGGATTTATTTAACCTCCCTAGTGGTCTGATTATGTCAATATTTCTGTGCTCAAAGCGGTACATTTTTTTGCGTGGAAATATGTTGTTTTTTTATTGTAGGCCTGTAATTCTAGTCTAGTAAATATCCCGGGTAGGATAAAACTTGAACCACGAAATAATAAATTATAATATAATAAATAATCATAAAAAATAATAATATAATAATAATAAAATTATTTCAATAATATAATCAAACCAAAAACACTGAAATTTGAAATAGAGCGCCAAGTTCGCACATCACTGAGCTTAGTCGCAAAATCATTTTCAGTGTCTGACGAATTTCCCCACGAATCATTATCACTCAATTCTGCAAATGGTTCTAATTTACTATCGCTGTTTTCTAGCTGGTCTAAAACCGCTTTTGACCTGAAGGGACACATTTTGGACGCCATGCACTTTTCTCAGTTTCAAGGGAGAAAGAACAGTGAAAATGCAGGCAGGGCACAGGACAAAGCATTAGGGACAAAATGTATGTGAAATGCTTTGATACAGTATTGTTATACTATGTGATTTTAGTGTATTTAGTGAATGTCCCTTTTTAACATTTTTAATTTTCCCGCTGGTTCCGTCGCCCGTATGTCCCATACGTCCCGACGTTCACAGGGACAGGAACCCGGAAGACGGATGCAGGCATCGGCCAGAGGAGATGGCCGGGGATACTGCAGGGGGGACTTCACGGGAGCGAAGGGCAAGGTAAGTGCAAGAGAAATCCCTGAGCAATGCTGCAGGGTAATCCCGAGTGTAGCTCTGGGTTACCACTTCTGGTACTGAAAGTTAACCCCAAGCTACACTCGGGAATACCACCAGGGAGGTTAAACAATACTCTCCCCAAGGTGCTAGGCAACCAACTCCCTTTTCACGACATATTAAGAAACTTGGCTTGCAGGACTTGTGGTGCATTTTCCACTCCCAGGAAGCCCAGTTTTCTTACCAGTCTAGCTTCCATTCTTCCCTATCCTGTATAGATTTTGCATTGGGCTCCAACATGTCTTTGACATTTACTCCACGGGTATCTTATTTAGCTAGAGGGCTTTCAGACCACTCCCCCTTGCTCCTCTCAATGTCTCTAAACAGATCACATGTTTCCACATTATGGAAGCTCAACCCCTTCTGGCTTACCTTTTTACAGATATGGACTGTTTATATAATAAGTTACAAAGCTTTTTACTTGATAACGGGCACTCCGCACCTCCAATGATTGTGTGGGACACTTTGAAAGCTTTTATTAGGGGGTTGTGTATCAAAGAAATTTCCAGGATTAAGAATAATTCCAAGCAGTGGGAGGTTGATGCTGAGCAATCTGTTACTAGAGCAGAACATGTTTACGTTAATAATCCTAATCCTGATACAGAGCGGGAGTGGGTGTCATCCCAGCAGTTTTTGCGTGCTGTGCAACTTCCACAAGTGGACAATAAGCAGTTCTTCACCTCTCAGGTTTTTTTCAAGGCGGGGGAAAAGACAGGGCATATGTTGTCAGTTATTGCTAGGGCACAGCAAGAATACTCCTACATTCTGTGACACAGGAGGCCATAAAAAAACCCTCTATATTGGAGGGCTTTAGATCTTTCTATGAATCGCTCTAGTCCATTAAGGTTTCCTACGAGCAATCTACTCTACAGGCATTTCTGGATCGGGTTACTCTGCCCCAGCTTCTGGAGATGGATAGGAAAATGCTAAATGCTCCACTCACTTTGGAGGAATTACAAACAGCCATAGCTTCCTATCCTAATAATAAGGCTTCGGGTAGTGATGGGCTCCCAATGGAAATTTATAAAACCTTCAGTGGCATATTATTGCCAGAATTACTGAAACTAATCCAAATAGCATTACAACAGCAGTCTCTACCTCCTCGATGTATGAAGCTATTATAGTAGTACTTTTAAAGCCGGGGAATCATACCACCCTATTTCCTTGTTAGCTTCTGATCTCAAAATTATCACTAAGGTATTAGCAACAATATTGACTAAAGTCGTCTCCAAGCTTATGCACCCTGATCAATCAGGATTCATCCCAAATAGGTCTACGACTCTAAATCTTTGTTGGGTATATTTAAATCTCCAAATTCCAACAGATAATATGGGGAACAGGGCGATTTTATCGTTGGACGCGGCCAAAGCGTGCGACAGCCTTGAATGAAATTATCATTGGTTTATTCTTTATAAATTTAATCTAGGTGATACATTTATATCATGGATCAAACTATTTTATCTCACCCCCAC
This sequence comes from Staurois parvus, assembly GCF_062004578.1. NCBI lineage: Eukaryota > Metazoa > Chordata > Amphibia > Anura > Ranidae > Staurois > Staurois parvus. The sequence goes on from NW_028318954.1 coordinate 2,562,377, forward strand.
TGCCCGCAATTATGTTAATAATGCATTGTCCCCATAATTCACTTTGGGTAGAGGGACGCAACAGAGATGCCTATTGTCACCACTGTTATTCACGTTAGCTCTAGAACCCCTGGCTGCAGCCATTAGAACAGATCCTGAGATTATGGGATTTTGTAGGGGAGATTTGGTGGAGAAAGTGGTATTGTATACTGACGACACCCTTCTATTCTTGGGGGATACCTCATCCTCATTGATATGTTTAATGACCTTGATTTCTGATTTTGGATCCTTCTCTGGTTTCTCTATAAATTGGGACAAATCTACTCTTCTCCCTTTGGATGCTCCCTCTTGTACAATTCCTCCAATTGCAGCGCAAATTGCACAAGTAAGCTCCTTAAATATCTAGGGATTGATGTTCATCCTAATCTGTCTAATTAGGCATTACATTGAACTTACTCCCACTTCTTCAACAATTTCAACAGAAAATGAACAGTTGGACTAAACTCCCCCTCTCTGTAGTTGGAAGGTGTAATTTGATTAAAATGATCTTGGCCCCGCAACTACTTTATGTCCTACACAATGCCCCTGTCTGGATTTCCCTGGGAGTTTTCAAGGAATTTGACAATGTGTTTCGTTCTCTGATCTGCTGAAAGCAATCTCCACGTATTAAATTGTAGACCCTGCAGGAATCCAGAGAGCTGGGTGGCCTAGCAGTTCCTAATCCCCTCTTATATTATATTGCAGCTCAATTGCAACACTTTATGGCCTGGTGAGATGTCCAATACTCTGACCCTGTGAAATCACTTCTTTTACAAGTGGCATCTGCAGATGACCTGGGGGAGAGTCTGAAAGCAGGTAAATTTGGGAAGTTATCACTATTCCTCCCTCTTGGTTTGTTAGATAGGATATGGAGCAGGGCGAAACACTATTTTCAATATCAAGGGTTTTCTCCCTTTACATGATAATCAGCATTATCCAGAACTCCTAAAGCTGAGGGGGTTTGCCCATTGGTCATTGCTAGGCATTAAATATATATCCCAATTGTACAGAGGGACACTTATCAAGGATTTTCACACGTTGAGGGAGGAGTTTGGATTGCCCAACTCAGTGTTTTTTCAATACTTGCATCTTTGTCATGTTATCCTAGCACAGGCCAAACCCTCCCCATGGTTATTGGTACATCCCATTCTATTGGAACAGTTGATGCTCTCACTATCCAGGAGAGCCTAGACATCCCATTTACATGGTGCATTGTTACAGTGGATTTCTAAATCTTTCTCTCTGAATTGTAGAGTGCAGTGGTCCAGAGATCTCAGTTCCATTTCAGAGGAAGAATGGGCCACGATACTATCCAATGTCACTTCAGTATCCTTATCCTCCTCCCAGAAACTTGCTCAGCTTTTCATAATTCATCGCACATATCGCACTCCACAGAAATTATTTGCCTGGCTTAGGAGGGACACTCTGCTCTGCCCGCGTTGTGCAGTTGAGAGTGGTACTCTTCTACACATGCTCTGGAAATGTCCCAAATTGGTGTGTTACTGGTCCTCTATCATGCAACTAATTAATAATGTTTATTCTCTCGCCCTACCCTTAGACCCGAAACTGTGTTTATTGAGCTTGCTGGACGAGGAGAATTTTGATCCCCATGTGTATACTGCTATTCTCCACCTTTTATTTGTGGCTAGGAAACTCATAGCTCAATATTGGCTGTCTCAAACCCTGCCCTGATCGGGTTGGGTCAAAGCTGTTAACAACATGCAACATCGGGAGAAACTAGTCTTTCAACATAGGGGGTGTTCAGGTAAATTCATTAAACTTTTGGGGGTGTAAGCCGGGTGGGCTCCCCAGGATACAGTGAAGCCACAAATGAGGAAAGTAACCCCAACACCAGCTTTTGCCACAACAGAATTTTACTTAGATGTGGCAAATAAACACAACCACAAATTCTGGAAACATACAATAAATTTACATACACCAAGCCCAAAGGCTGAGACCCTTGTGCTGCACTGCACGGCGCCTTCTGATGGATGAAGGTAGAAAGTGAAGTAATTTACCTACTGGCGGGCACAACTAAGCTGCCACACCTTACCTGTTATTACCCTAAAAGAGCAAGAACTTAGAAAGGTGAGCCAACCACCTCTGCTCAAGCGCACCGAGTTTGGCATTTTCCAGATGTGCTAACGGGTTGTTGTTCGTCATCACGGTCACCTCTGCACTGGTCAGGTACTCCGCAAACTTTTCGGTCATGGCCCACACTAGTGCCAGTAGTTCCAATTTAAAGGAGCTGTAGTTGTCAGGGTTGCGCTCTGACTCCCTCAGAGCCCGGCTGCTATAGGCAATGACTCTCTCACGTCCATCCTGGACTTGGGATAACACAGCCCCCAGACCATGTAGACTTCCGTCAGTGTACAGCAGGAATGGGGTGTTGAACCGTGCATAAGCCAGAATCGGGGCACTGATCAGCGTCCCCTTCACTGCTTCAAAGGCCCCTTGTTGCCGGGGTCCCCACTCGATGGAACGATTCTTCAGACCCCTGCAGTGCCCCTTAATAACTCGTTTAACGGGCCCACCAAATGAGCAAACTTGGGTATAAACCTCCTGTAGTAGCCGGCCAGTCCAATGAACGCCCGCACCTCTCGTAGTGTACTCAGCTGGGGCCACTTCTGGACGGCCTCCACCAAATGTCCCAAATACTCTATCTGCTGTTGAAACAGTTGGCACTTCTTGGGCTTGATTTTGAGCCCATAGTCTCGCAGCCGTTCTAAGACCTGTCGCAGTTTCTGGAGGTGATCCTCAAAAGAGGCCCCAAACACTACTACGTCGTCCAGGTATATCAATACCGACTCGAAGTTGAGATCTCCCAGACAGTGGTCCATGAACCGCTGTAATGTTCCCGGGGAATTGGACAGGCCGAATGGCATCCGGTTGAACTCGTAGAGACCCATAGGTAGGATGAAGGCCGTCTTTGCGTTGTCCTTCTTGGCCAATGGTACCTGCCAATACCCACTGGCCAGGTCAAGAGTCGAGAAGAACTTTGCATGACTCAGGGCGGACGACTCCTCAATCCGCAGAAGGGGGTAGGCAACCCGGACGGCCTGGGCATTCAGCTTCAGATAATCCACGCAGAAACGGAGACTCCCATCTTTCTTCCGCACCAAGACTACTGGAGCAGCCCAAGGACTTTGACTCTCCTGGATCACATGGTTTTCCAACATGCTGGCCACCATATCCTTCACCTCCTGGTATATTTTAGGCGGGATTTGCCGGTAACATTCCCTGATTGGTGCAGCATTACCGGTGGGGATTTCGTGTTCGATGGTGGAGGCACACCCGAAGTCCTCCTGAAATTCCCAAAGGATGTCTTCCAGCAACTTCTGTTGTCCTGGAGTCAGGATCTTGCAGTTCACCCCCATCTGGGCCATGATCACTCGACCGCTCCACTCCGCTGTCGGGGTCTCCCTTTGATGGACCTCTACAGCATAGGTCCAGGTTGATCTCCTATCTGGCCGTAGCGTGAAGCTCCTCCGTGGAGGAATATCCCCTTCGGACACATAAACTTCGGCCATCAAGGTATTCCTAGGGACGATTAACTCACAGTCTTCAATATTGAGGCAGTGTACAGGCACACATCCATCCTTCACAATAGCGAAGGCCCGGGCTATCAGTGGATGAATCAACGTTTCTTCTTGGTAAGCGGGCTCGATCAGGACCTCCAATCCATTCAGTTGTCGTCCAGCCCCAACCGGCAGCATCAATATTCGTTCCTGTCGAGGCGGGATCTTCACCGGGGTCCTCCGCGGCACCCTCACGTGTCCAATGGGTCGACCAGACATGTCGCCCTTTCACAGACTACAGCTCCTCACCATCTGCTGTAGAACCTTCTGGGTTGGCCGGTGTGTGGTGGCCCGTTGCCAATACCTCGGCCCTTCTTTGGCATAAAGTTGATGGTCTAGGTCTCTCAGCATGTTCATACCTAGTGTCACGTCCATCCCTCTCCAGGAGGAATGATTCACCAGCACGACCCCCTTCTTGCCGCCGTCTTGCCCACACAGCCGGACCCGCATCCAGACTATTCCTCGGATGTCCATCTCTCTGTTATTGGCAGCCGTTAGCTTGATGACACTCCCGTCTTCCGGCTCCATCATATGTCCAAAGTGTCTTTCGAAGAACTTCAGAGGCATAAGGGTGCACTCCGACCCTGTATCAACTAGGCAGCGTACCTTCTGGCCTTCCAACTCGGCTTCCATAATGGGGCTGCTGGCATACAGGTCGTGTTCCTCCTGCTTAGGGCTTAGCTGGAAGTTTAATGTCGGCTCGGAATTCATCTGTTCTGGGCACTCTCTGGCCATATGGCCGTACTGTCGACAAGCCCAACAAGGGCTCTCCTTTTGACATGCCCTTGCAGCTGAGCTATCCTGGGTGGAGTGGCGCGGGGTGCTGAGGTCATTTCCGGAGACCAAGGAGATTCTGCCTTCATCTGGGACACTTCCAGCCGAAGTTCTCTTAATTCTGTCCGCAGGGCCTGAACCACATCCTTTAAGGATTCTGAGTCTTCAGATGCAGACTGACCTCTTGTAGCATGGGTACTACTCACTATTCTCGCCTCCACAGGTATGCACTCTTCCTCTCTCTCCACGGCGGCTAAGTAGATGCTGTAGAATGTCATGTTGGGCACCGTCTGGGTCATCTCTTGCAATTTGTCCTGTAAGAACTTGTTGGAGAGACCCACTATGAACTGGTCTCGTAGTAGCTGGTCTACCTCCTGGAAAGTTCCCATGGCCTCTGGATCTCGCCGGTGTATTTCATTTAGCGTCTCCCGTAGGGCATTGGAGTACTGCATCAGGGTCTCGCCCTCTTGCTGTGGTCGGTAGGAGAAGTGGCTTCGCAGCTGCATTACTTTAGCACGCCCCCCTTCACTTAGCTGGAGCTCTGGTTACTGAGGGATGCTTTCACACCTGGATGTCATCAGATTCTCAGCTCACAGGTCCCCTTATTCACCATGCTCCAAAACATGGCTTCTCTCTCTCCTTCCTGTTCTCTCTAAAATCTGTGTGAACACCCCACCTCTTCATGAATATAGAAATATCTAATCAGTCTGAGGCTGTGTTAGAAAAACAGTGACATCTTGTGGCTAAACCGCAGAATGTCAGTCAAAACATTTAATTTACTCCACACAAACAGTGTTCAAACAATGAGAGCTGTTTCCCCATCTCACAGGGGCTTGGCTGAGTGTCCTGGGCCTTGCACCGCTTCACCTGGTCAAAGATAGATTATTGAGTGGGGGCTCTCCAGTAGTTCTGATCTGAGGGGTACTGTGACTATATAATTGCAAAATATACCTAGCGGTGTTTGGTCAGCTGAGAAATGATGACCTTGTATTTTTTATTTTTCAGATTCCTGTAGTTATAGGTAGTGCATTGGCCCTCATTAAGGATATGCTTGATATTTGAGAAATAGTGACCTGATTGGTGTTGTGGATTACGTGTCTTTTATAATATGGTTGTCTCTTTTTTATGTGGTCCTCCTTCCTATATATAATTGGAACTGAGGATTGTTGGCTGTTGGATTGGCAGTGGGGCAGGCGGATTACTGAAAGGGTTTCTCTCTTTTATCTCTCTTTTTCTTGGAGGTTATTGCTCATGTTTTGTCACATTGAAAAGGTCGGTCTGCGTGTCGGACCTTTACAAGTGTTTGTTCATTTCAATTTTTTCTTGTTCAGTTGTTCTTGGATTGTTTTGTTAAAACAAAAACTTAAATATGTATGGAAACTGTTTGTGTTTCTAATAAACACTATCTGATTTAAAAAAAAAGAAAATACATTTCTATTATTGTCACTTTTTCCCATGATAATGTGTGTTCATTATAATAACAGAGCTGCAATTTCAGGGTCATCACTTTGAACATCTACTTCATTAAAAACTAAATGAAGCAAACAATCAAGTACAGGTTGAATCACTTTTACTCATTAAAGTACATGATGTAGATGTAAACCATTAATGAATTAAATTTACTAGACTAGAGAACTGTGGATAATAAATAATTTCCATTTGTTACATTAAAAAAAATAATTTTCACCTTTTTTTCATCCTTTGTTGCTTCTCGGTAATGATAAGCTCTTGCAGCCTCTGTGCAATGCCTACCTGTCCATATGCATGGATTCCAGCTGCATGGCATTTACGAGGGCAGATTTCCTAATGTTGGAAACAATGGGTCATGCCTGCTTAATATGCGTTGAGATTGCCACTTGTACACTCCACTGGTAGCCCTTGTGACAGGGTGACAACCTAAAGGAACAATTAGGAGACAGGGAAAAATGGTTGTCACTCTATACCAGAAAGTGCCTGAACAAATACTATTATGAAAGAATCAGCCAGGTATTATTTTAATGAAAGCAGCAGACCAAAAAATATTAAAACGACTTGAAATTAATTGAATGTATCAGAAATGACATTTTATATAACATTAAACTTTATATGAGCACAGACTGTGAAATCATTTAATGGTTTCCAAGTTTATTGAGTATCATTGGGCATACTGTGCTGTGAATTGCAAATGAATTTGCTGACTTCGTCTTGGGCATCAAAACAACTAGTCGTTCCACTGCAATTTGATGTTTATGGTTAGCAGCAGATATCTCCTGCCAGCTGGTCTCAGGAAACATTGATCAGCTTGCTTGGATAAGCCAGTTAACCTCATTAAGGATCATTTATAAAAATTGAGGAACGGGAAGGAGAAGTGTTGCTCATAGCAGATTAAATATTTGCTTTCATTTTCTAATCTGCCAAGAAGAGATGACAGTTGGAATGTTAATGTTTGCCGTGGGTGATATCTCCATATTTATTGGTTCAAAATTATTTCTTTTGTCTGAGACTTTACCGAAAGCAAATTAAAGAGACAGCACCTTAGGTTAGATTTCAAAGGGCTATGTAGAGCATATAGTATGTAGCACTGTGTTCCTGTGAGGGACTTCCAGTCTGAAGCTGGAAAAGAGAGAAATTCTCAGCCATTCATAGGAAGCTTTGTATTTTTATCAATGAATACAAAGCTTTCTCTGACTGACTGAAGTGGCGATTGTGATGTCATAAGCCCACCTCTCCACCTTGGCCAATCAGGATGTCTTGTATTCATTGATAAAAATACAAACCTTCCTCTGAATGGCTGACTCGATTATGTTCCAGAAGCAGAAAGTAAGTTGCCCTTCTACAAATCAGACAGGAGAATGTATTTTCAAAAATAGAACCCCCTGGTCTTATTATGTCAAAGATAAAGCTCTAACTTAGAAAAATAAGCTTGGATCTGATGCAATACAGCACATATGTCAAACACAAGGCCCATGGACCAAATCCGGCATGCCAGGCCAATTCATGTAGCCTTCGTATCCAGGGCTTTTTTCAGCCAGAACATGACGGAACTCCGATCTGCCACCTCTGGCTCTTGCCGTCCACTCCCCACTTACCAATGTCACTTGTAAACACCAAAACCTTCTACAAGGGCAGCTTTCCTCTCAGTGGCTCTCAGCTCTCACAGATCCCTGCCTGCCCCGCAAGCACTCACAGAATGGCACAGTGAGGACTGATGCCCACCAATGATCTCCCTGCAAGTGAAAGAGAGAGGCGGGGTTGCCTATCTTACTGGGAGGTACTAGAGCCAGGTCAGGTAAGTGAGATGCAAGTAAGCATTTTTAAAGGAGAGATGAGAGCTGTGGAGGGAGATGTGTGCAGAGGTGGTGGTGGGAGAAGAATGGGGCAGCGGTCAGAACTGAGGAGGAGAGGTGGAAGTTAGATGTGGACAGCCTGTGAAAGAGAGCTGAACCCTGCACTCTGTGCAGAGCACGCCCCTAAACCCAACACTCTGTATGTAAAGCACTCCTGAACCCCGCACTCTGTATATAGCACACTCCTGAACCCTGCACTCTGTACATAGCACATACATAGACTTACAGATACAACCAGCTCTTTGAGGACTCCCATAAAGTTGATGCAATCCGCAATGAAATTGAGTTTGACACCCCTGCAATAGAGGCTCTTTGCTATCTCAAATCTCAGCATGATGTAATGGTAGGCCGGGATCAACACAACATTTTCTATGGTATAAGACACTACACTGTATTTTCTACTTTCTGACAGGACAAATGGCAGAATTGTTAGAAAGATATACAGTATGTAGCAATTTCTTAATTCCTTGCTGTAGAACCATACTGTTTTTTTTTAAATAGTGGCCATACCACAATTCTGGAGAGTGACAGTTTGCAATCGATTTCTAGGCAGTAAAGGTGAACTTAAATGTATGTCACCTTTGGCAAATGCTTTTACTACAAGTAATGAAATGAATGCTTCAAAGAGAAATACTTGATGTGTAAATGTGAAAAGTGTTATGCAACAGTAAACAGTAAAGGTGACAAATGTACAACATTACGAATGTATGTATGTCCCAGCGTGTTGGTACAATAACCGTTCCATTAAGAGTAGTTATAATTTTCAGTCCATTACAGTTAGTTTCTCTACAACAAAATAAATAAAGAAATTTATTTATAAATAAATAGGAATGAAAGCGAAGAAAGAAAGTTACAAATGGGTGCTAACATCTTCTTATACTACAGTTGCAAATTATTATTTCTTTAATGGACAGATCAGGGGTGGACAGACCATTTGGAAACTCAGGCACTGCCCAAGGGCCCGGGGTCAGTAGGGGGCCCCATGGGATGCCCCTGGTACCTTTTTCATATGCTTTTTTGAGTTTGGGAAAGGACACAGGTGCCCCATGATCCCCTATTGCCCGGGGGCCCCATGATTTGTCAGTCTGCCCCTGGGACAGATCATTCTGACTAAATCCAGCAAGTTCCCCGTTATCAGCTTGAAGACAGTAGGCAAAACAAAAGTAGAAAATTAAAAAAATGTACCTTCTTTTATCTTGAAAGATTTCCTTTAAAGTGAATATGTTTACAAGTTTTCACTTTTAAAGCAAACATCTTGCTTCTGCAAAAGGTTCTGTAGTGTATCTTTTATACTTGTAAACAAAAAAAGTATTTTCTGACCACCCCTTCTATTTTCAAGCACTGCTCACTCATCATTTAAATATCCAATGACAACCCCCTTTAAAACCAAACTTTAAAATGATTGCGTTAGGGCTGTGCATGTGTTGTATAAGGGCGAGGAGAAGCACTTTTACTTACCTGTTTCTCTGCTTCCCCAGCAGAACGCGCTCCCCGCTGCTCCAGTGGTGGACTGTCTCTCAGCATCCTCACGTGATCCTGATGATGCTAGGACCTTAAACTGCTGGAGAATAGAGAAGAAGTCTCTGAGGGGACTAGTCTGGCAGTATGGGGGTCGAGTAAGTAAATATTCCTTTATGTATCCCCTAGATCTAAGTGAGCAATTAACTCTTGCAGTGCAGGCACAGCCCCACTGCAAACTATCATTTTAAAATTTCCCAGGAACTGGTATATAAGTACAACTGTGTCCAGGCTATGAACATTCAAATATTCACATAATAAGCAGCTAATGAACTTAAAAAAAAAGCTCTTGTTGACCTTCATATCCTCAAAGTTTACAGCAGAAGCACAATAGCGCTCAGCAACACAGCTCATTCTGCTCCTCCCTCCCATCAGTGCCTTCCAGCCTTCTAATCTCTAATGCAACTATACAGAAGAAGCTATGGAAGAGGGGAGCAGAGGGTTGTGAGAATGGACTTGGACTGCATCAGTGCTTCTCTTGAGAAATTTGACAGTGGCTTGCTCTACAGTGCCTACAGCTTCAGAGATTATTGAGGTTTGTTTTAAAGATCATATACTCTTTTTGAAGAATATATTAATGCTTGAATAGCCTGTTATCAAGTTCACTTTTGAATGAAGAGACACTTAGAATATATAATAAATCAATAAGTAAATTATGTCCAGTCACTTCTCTCCATATGTGAGAAGAGACTTAATTGACCAAGCTTTAACGCATGTGTCATTTGCCATGACAGTTGATATATTTAGATATTTGATTGTTATTTCCAAGGGTCATTATGTAAAAATACAACCATTATAGCAACAACAATGTCTCTTCTGTGTAAGCTGCTAATCAGTCAGCATGACATCCTGGGGAAGGGGATACAGACATTTCATATTCAGCATGGTCAAGCTGTACGAGGTGGTATCAAAAAGTTTCAAGTCTAGCTCTGTTTATAAGAAAGTACTTTATTGTCCTGGTGTCAAGCACCCTCTGCTATTCGCAGCAGATATCCGCAATGTTGTCAAAACAACAAACTTTGAGCTGGATCTTCATCTTTGGGAAAAGGGCAAAGTCCGCAGGAGCCAAATCTGGCGAGTAAGAGTGGGTGCGGATATGAGATCATGTTGTTTTCGGCAGGAAATTCGCGTATGGGGAGAGCTCAGTGACGGGGTGCAGGGAGGATTGCCTGGGTGGTTTTTCTTATGCCACACAGAAAATGGCAGCAATGTTGTGGATTGTTCTCCAACGATCATCATGCACAAGTTGTCGAATGGTTTCAACGTTTTCACGGGTTGAGTTCGTTGAAGGTCTTCCTGATCTCTCGTCATCTTCCAGTGATGTTCTTCTGCTCTTGAAGCATGAGTGCCACCTCAGAACACCTCAAACGACTCCTTGGAGCATCGCCATAGACTTGCCGAATCATGTAAATGTCTCTGTGGCAGATTTGCCCAGTTTCACGCAGAATTTCATGTTTGCTCTTTACGCTAACTTGCTGTCCATGATGAAATAGTAGATGTGGTAACGCACATGGTCGGAATAGCACCAGTGTAAATGATGGAAATAAAATCTAACTTTTGTTGACATATTATAAGAATGTCTAATCTGTCATTTGATGCCTTTTGGAGATTTTTCCATCTTTCCTTGTCTTCTTTATGCACATTAATACAAATTTTTAGCTGGGGTGCCCAAACTTTCGATCCCCACTGTATATATATATATATATATATATATATTGTATAAAATTATATATATATATATATATATTGTATAAAATTATATATATACAGTATATGTATAAAAATACATTTACAGTTTAAATGAAGTCCATACAAGTGAGTTGTTTTATCTGTCAAAGGGTTTTCATCTCTTTCAATTAAGTTTTGAGATTTGAACATCCCTACCAAATAGTGCATCCAGTTTGGTGACCTAACTTAGCTGTAAAGCAAACTGAGGTATGTCCAAAAATGATTTGTGTACATTTACACAGTAAAAATAAGTTACCTCCACTGAAGTGTGCCACATCTCTAACTGCTGCAGTATTAGTTATAACTTTTATTTAGCCAACTCTCCCTTGCAGGCATTGTTACCTATAGTTACTGCTGCAGTACAGATATCACAGGAGGTCACTTGCCAGACACCCCCTCCATTCAAAAATGCCTTGCAATCTTTTCACAGAATGCAAGGTATTCTGTGGTTAGAGTAGAAAGATTCTTACATTTCACCATTCACAGAACATCTGAATGGTTCTGTACAGGGGTTTACACGGGGCAGATGATATCTAGTCAATTTAAGGTACTTTCTCTAATATATATATATACTGTATATATATGAATATATCTGTATTGACTTAATTTTTTTATTATTTACACTATATTGCCAAAAGTATTGAGACGCCTGCCTTTAAACGCACATGAAGAAAATGGCATCCCATTCTTAGTCCGTAACGTGCAATATTGAGTTAGTCCACCCTTTGCATCTATAACAGCTTCAGCTCTTCTGGGAAGGCTGTCCACAAGGTTTAGGAGTGTGTCTACAGGAATGTTTGACCATTCTTCCAGAAGAACATTTGTGAGGTCAGGCACTGATTGCTGGATGAGAAGGCCTGGCCCGCAGTCTCTGCTCTAATTCATCCCAAAGGTGTTCTATCTGGTTCAGGTCAGGCCAGTCAAGTTCCTCCACCCCAAACTCACTCATTCATGTGTTTATGGACCTTGCATTGTGCACTGGTGTGCAGTCATGTTGGGACAGGAAGGGGCCATCCCCAAACTGTTCCCACAAAGTTGGGAGCATGAAATTGTCCAAATTGTCCTGGTATGCTGACACCTTAAGAGTCCCCTTTACTGGAACTAAGAGGCCAAGCCCAACCCCTGAAAAATTACCCCACACCATATTCCCTCTTCCACCAAACTTTACACTTGGCACAATGCAGTCAGGCAAATACTGTTCTCCTGGCAACCGCCAAACCCAGACATGCCCAGACAGAGAAGCGTGATTGGTCACTCCAGAGAACATGTCTCCACTGCTGTAGAGTCCAGTGGCGGCGTGCTTTACATCACTGCACCCGACGCTTTGCATTGCACTTGATGATGTAAGGCTTGGATGCAGCTGCTCGGCCATAGAAACCCATTCTATGAAGCTCTCTATGCACTGTTGTTGTGGTAAACTGAAGACCACACGAAGTTTGGAGGTCTTTAGCTATTGACTCCACAGACATTTGGCAACTTCTGCGCACTGTGAGCTTCAGCATGCGCTGACCCCGCTCTGTCATTTTACGTGGCCTACCACTTCATGGCTGAGTTGCTGTTGTTCCCTGTTGCTTGCACTTTGTTATAATACCAGTACCAGTTGACCATGGAATATTTAGTAGCAAGGAAATTTCACGGATGGAATATCACAGTAATAAGCTTGAGTTCACTGAGCTCCTGAGAAGGATCTATTCTTTCACAAATGTTTGTAGAAGCAGTCTGCATACCTAGGTACTTGATTTTATACACCCGTGGGCTTGGAGGTGATTGGAACACCTGAATCTATTAATTTGGAGGGTTGTCCCAATACTTTTGGCAATATAGTGTATCTAAAGTTCATTGTTAACATCATAGAAATCATTTATTGTACACAGCTTAGACCCTTGTAAGGAAGTCATGAATAACTATTGATGCCATATTTACAGTATGTATTCATATCATGCAGTATTTACAAGATGTAGGAAGTGAGCATTTACCTCCGTGTTTGCACACAGGTTCTTTTTTTTTTTTTAATAATCACACGTGAGTAACCCGGAACTTGCAGTTTCCTGGATATGATCTCTTACTCACGTAATTGAGCCTTTGGATTAAACTGATGATTGAGAACAAACTGTCCTTACATGTGTAAAGATCGATTTACTGTACGTATACTATTTTTTTTTTCTTTTGCAGTTTTGTTCTGTCTTCATGTATGTGGTTAATTCGTGACGGGTTATGCATTACTGTTCAGTGCACGCTGTTCCATTCATAAACCATATTGGTGCAAGAACTCATTAAAAAAACAAACATGTTTATTTAATTAGATAAATAATGTACATATGGTGCAGCGCTGAAAATAAATACACATAATAAAATGATACAATATTAATAAAAAACTATCAAATTGTGTCAGCAAGGTGAATCCCATAAAAATGGGATAATCTTAAAGTGACAAGTGCCAAATCACAATATGCAAAGTGTATACATAGTACACACAGTGAAAAAAACAAAGCCAATAAATATGTGTAGTGAACCAAACAAATATTAAATATGCAGTGAAAAAACAATTATGGTGAAAAACTGATCGTATATAACAAAGCAGCAAATGTCCTTTTGAGTGCAATAATGGTGCTGTAGGAATCCTCCACACTAAAAAACAGTGCTCCACTCTCAACAGGGAACTGGTGCCGTGTGGTGTACACTCCAAAGAAATCCCAAAAGTCAATGGCATTTCTAAGACAAAAGTTTCTGTTTTGAGAAATTTGCAATTTAACAATACACCACTATTGCTTAAATAATCAGTACTGAATTTACTGTTACAAAATACATTTGTTTGTCTGGCACAACATTTTTTTCTACTAGTATAGCACCCTGCTAGGTGAGCCTGTTCAGAGAGGAGAAGAGAGTTTGGGTGTAAGATGTGAGAGCAGTAGGCAAGCATAAAGCATGGGAGGAGGCCAGGTGGGAAGGGGCCTGCTTCTAGGTGGGATCAAGACGGGGAAAGCTGAACCTCTGGACCATCTGTGGAGCTAAGGAAGGAGCCAGCCCAGCAGAAGGCCTGAAGGCAGCTACCAACCTACAGCTTGCAGGAGAGGAACTGTGAGTACTTCTACACCCCCTGGACAAGAGAAAAAGCAGAGGGCATTTGGGCGGGAAACCTGACTAGCTCCAGCTGGACTGTGCTCTTAAGGCAGCAGATACCAAATCCTTTTGTCCAGGGAAAGCCCTCAGGTTTCTGGATAGAGAAGGACTATCTGAGGTTTGGGGTGGTACACCAGGACAGGCTGGTCTCCAAGCGGAGTCCAAGAGGAGAAAAAAACCCTTCTGTGGACTTGTACATAGTTTCCAGGATGTTGTCTTTAGTTAACAGTTTCTTTGGCATCCCATGTGTCCCTAATCCCCATCCAAGTTCAATACCCCTAATAAAACTAAAAAAACAAGTTTAAGGTCTGTTTTATTGTCTGTGGAATGCAAGTCTTTGAAAAATGCATGTTGCCTGGCTGTGCAGGACTGTAGGGGTACTCAAAACTTCAGCGATTCCAAGGGGGGTAGTGCTACACTAGCGGTTTAAAAAATTGTCTAAGTACTCCTTCAGACCTTTTTCAGTCCATTACATGCTCTATTTCACATGTTATCTTGCATTACAATAAAGTAGCCAATTACTTTTAAATAGGCTACCAACATACATCAATGAATAAAATACTAGACCTGCAGCACTTTTTAATGTAGGCAAAAATAACACATGTTGTGTGCATTGTGATAGGCTATTTCTGAGAATTGGGGTGCATATGGTATGGTTCATTTCTATGGCTGCATGGCATTTCATAGGAAAGGTTTCCTGTTGGTGACATCAGTGGACCATGCCATGTTTTGAAATGGCCACTACTCTCTATCAGACGTGTGTGTGAAAGGGTGATAAGGAAAGAGCACAAATGAGGCATAGTAACGAACAATTATTTAGGTACTGTATATTAAAAATGTACTGAGGAGAGTGATGATCCATAGCTCAAAACTGTCCCTCATTTAGAGGGAGAGACTCTTTTAAAATCAAACTTCTTTGTGGTGTGATATTTTTCTACTTTTATAATGTACCATATAACTATGAAAAGTGTTACACTACACTAGACGTTTCATCCAACCTCTAAGTTATTGTATTTTTTTTTATTTTGAAAAGTCAATATAAAGGAAAAGTTGTGGTGAATGATACCACGTGGAAAGTTGATGTGATTATCAGATGTGGTACTGCATAGCAACCAGATATCTGCTTTTATGTAGTAGGGACATTGACAGATAATTGACAGTTGCTTGTTGTTCTGTTGTTCTGCTACTGCAGTTTGTAGAATATAGTTTGTCCTATTGAATAAACACAATTTTGTCAAGTGGGTTTCAATTGCAAAGTTGACCAAACCATCAGATTTATCGACTAGACTCTAGTATTAAATCTTTATCAGGTGTTGGCCCCATTATAGTAGCCGCAAGCATCCAAGTTCTTTTATCAGCTAAAATACCAAGTGTATGGGTAGTTAACCAGTTGCACAGGAATTTTTCCTAGTCAGAAACTAGGGTCTTGTAATAGGATTCTGGCATATACTATTGCAGTAAGTGTCTGAAAGGGACACTAGGAAGTAGTCAGTTTTTTACTTGATATATATCCAAAGAACAGATATACTGTGCACTGGTGGCTAGCAATAAGCCAATGATGATTATATATGAAACTCATGCCCAAGAAAAAGTTCAGTCCATCCCTTAGTATGTAAATATTATCCTTTAATTAACTCAATAAAATGTTACATCTCATAAGTCAGTAACCGCCATAGTATACCATAAACTCATTGGAAAGAAATGAAGCCAGCTCAATTTCACCACAGCCACGGTGACAACTCTTGATGTCATATTGAGGTAGATCGTAAAATGGCAGGTGGTATAACCATATGCGAACCAAGTGGAAGTACAGGTGGGTTCCAAACAGGGGAACCACCGTGTCATCCTGAACAAGAGCTTGGGTATCCCGTGGTACTGCTCTGTCTGAGTAGTTAGAGTGCAACTGGAAAGACAGCTGCTGTTCAAATTGGCAACACTTCGAACCTCCACATTACATCAAGAGTTGTCGCTGTGGTGAGATTGAGCTGGCTTAATTTCTTTCCAATGAGTCTATGGTACAGTATACTATTGCGGTTACTGACTTAGGAGATGTCATGTTTTATTGAGTTAATTAAAGGATTATATTTACATTCTAAGGGATGGACTGAACTTTTTCTTGGGCATTAGTTTCATATATAATCATCATTGGCTTATTGCTAACCAACCAGTGTGCAGTACCTCTGTTCTTTGCATATATTTGCTTTTCCCCTATTCCCAAGGGGGTTTCCTCTTATAGCAGCATTGGCCATATGTATGTGTCTATATAGTTCAATTGAACGCCTAATCCAGTTATTTTTTACTTTATATGCTGAGTCTCTGGAAGTGGAGATAAGCATTATTAACCACTTTAGGGCCACCTGCCTGCAATGTACTGCAGATTGGCAGCAGCTACAGGACCAGCGATGTATGGGTACATCGCTGGTACTTTACCAACATAGGGGGGCAGTGTGTGCAACCCTCCACCAAACATAGCAGAATGACAATCCCGGTAATTGGGACCCAGTAATCATGTGATTGCTGTGCGATCACATGATGATAATGACAGCAAAGCTTTTATGAATCAATCTGATAAATAAAAGCTTTGCTTCTGTTCCTGGAGAGCTGTGATTGGTCCACAGCTCTCACATGACACATGGGGCCAATCACAGCACCCTGTACCATGTGACCATCTGGTTCCAATCACAGATCACTGTATTTTGAACTGTCATGAACTTAACACATTCATGACAGTTCAAAGCAAACTTTGCATTGCAGAGCAATAATTTTCATTCCTCCTGCAAAGCAAAGTGTAAAAAAAAAATCCTTGATCACCCCCCAGAGTAGTACAATGTACTATGGTAACCAACAATGTGCTGGCAAGTGGCGGCTCTGGGCAAAGCAACATAATCTCACATCACTTTCTATTTCCGGGTGTGCATGTGCATGCGTGTACCCCCCGCTGCCCCCTGTGTCATTCAGGGAGAGAAGAGGGAACATGGCACTGAGTAAAAGCACTACATATTACACACACGATAGATTTAGCACATTGAAGTCTTTGATTGCCCCTATAAACCCTTTGATCACCCCATCACCCAGCCAGTGCCATTAGTACAGTGTCAGTATATAGAATTTTTCACTGATCACTGTATTACTGCCACTAGCAACATCAGATAGTGTCAGGGTCAGTTAGCACCCCTCCCAGGCAGGGTCAGCTAGCGTTAGATTGCCTGCACACTATCGCACTTGCTGATCACCGCCATTTTTAGTATAGTGTTTGTACAGATCAATATATTGATCACAAACAGAACTATGCTAGTGCCTCCTTTGTATAGTGTCCCCAAAAATGCAGTAAACAGTGTTTATAATAAACCACTTTGCATGAGTCCTAAATGGTTTGGTGGACTGTTCTTTCAGAATCTGAGACTGTTAGGGCTCTGTAGTTTTAAGAACTGGGGAGCCCACCCATGGAAAATTTGCCCTATGCCCACTCATTTCTTAAAAGTATCCTGACTGCAATGGTAACACTTCCTGCTTAGGTCTTCATAGACATCTGATAAGTGCAGACAACAAAATATGGCCACTGAGTGAATATCATACAAGTAAGATTTTTACTACAATGCCAATAATAGTCAAGGCCAGATCTCTGTATAGCCAATATAGGCTGTAATCTAGAACAACAGGTCTGCCAGGGGTGATACACAGCCACCCACCAATGTTGTTGTTGACCATCAGTAACACTTTCCAATTCCTAATAAATGGCTCCAAACTGTCACTCAACCTGCCAGTGCTGTACAGTTTGTGCATCTTGTTGGTCAAATAGTGAAGAGTGTACTTAGTGTCCACCTATTCAAACACTGTACACCTAGAACTAAACTGCTAGAAGCCTGGAGTTGTCAGTTCTAGACACACTGAGGCAAAAAGGACACACTGTCCATCCCCAGCCTTGGCATACCTTGTGTAGATAAAATGTCTGATCTTGTTAGTGTGATAATAAGACAAGAAAGGACGTAGCACAATGCAGTTGGCCTAAGAGTGCGGAGAGAATACATTTAATCCTAATAGTAGCATGAAAAAAAATCACTAAATTCAATGCAACACTGTTCTTGTTAAATAAACCTGACATGAAAAAACTAAAATATAAGCTCCTTTAGTTTAATCTATGACTACTAAACTTTCTTATCAAGCTGATTTGTTGACTTTCTCTTCTGAACGTGAATACAATGTAATGCACTAGTACAGACTGTTTCCCGAGGACATGAGTATTCTAGCACTGTAGACTTCTGAAGCGTGATTCAAAGTCAGGACAAGTACTGTTTTAGATGACAACGTAATGTCAACTCAGGAATGAAATGTTCACAACTGTAGTATGTGAGGAGCAAAAAGTGAAAGACAGGATATTCCTGAAATACCAGCAAGATGACATAGGCTTGAGAGGCAGCTGTGACTAAGACAGGCTGTGAATGTTGGAGGTGACCTGGGTGATAATCCATGTGCCCATCCTGGGAACATTTGTTGTAGACTGGTAACAGTACATAGCTTTTCACTGCATTGCATTGTTATTATTGTCCTTGTTGCTCTACAATATTTGAACAAGAAAACCAGAAACTATGGAAAATAAAACACAACCCATACATGTACTTAATCTTATTACAAATGTTTAAATCATAAACTCAATTTGTACTACATACTGTATGCACTGTTTATACATAGTGACCTTAAAACCTTGTGTAGCACTACCCCTGAAGGAGCTGCTTGTATGTTTTCCACAGGCTTCGCCTTGCAGCCAGGCGCAGTGTATTTCTGCAGCCAAATACACTCACATACACTTAATTTCTTCAACGACCAGTCTGGGGGATGTTTTGTTTTTGGAGTTTATTGTAGAAATGGGTATAGGGATGGGGAAATTTAGTAGGATACTTCAAAATCAGAACTATTCACACTGAGGACATCTAAGTGATCTTAGTTGATGTCTTGACTGACAGTAGATAGGTGATTTCTCTTGTAACATATAGCAGCAAGTAGTTTTAGGAGTGAGCAAAGTCTCTTTTTTTGCAGTAGTAGTTAAAGGGCTGAGCTCCTCAGGTATAAGCAGGTTACAGCAGACTGCGACAGCCCAAAGGTAACATAGCTGAGCAAAGTTCTTTGCAGTAGCAACACTCGGACAAGCTCTTCAGAACACTAACCAGTGTTCCCTTTCCTTTTTAGACCCATGCTGATTATCAAGCACCAGAACGGTAGAAAAGCACACAGGGTCCCCAAGATTTCTCAGTGTCTGTACTCACAAGTCCAAGGACAGAACTTCCTCCTTCCAAGCAACTCTCCAGTCATATCAGACAGATCTTTGGCAGACAGCTCCCCTCAGTCAGCTTACTGAAGAACCAGGGTAACTCTCTTTACCTTCATGCCCTCAGGTCGACCCACTTGAGGTCGCATGGCAGCAAGTGCCAGGTGAGGCAGCCTGCCTCCAGCCTGGCTTGGTGCAATCTACGTCCGGGAAAGACACGGAACCCATGTGCTCCCAGAACATAAATACCACTCTCAGTAAGCAATTGGTCTGCCCTCCCGTGCAACCAGCCAAGGCCCCATCCATATCCATGCCACCCATTTGCCTAGCCCCTACTCATGATCTGAAAGGCTCTCATAGCTTCCTGAAGGCAGGCACAACTCAGACAAACTCCAACAGCACCAGAGCAGCATGAGCAGCGCTAACTGCTCAAACAGAGCACTCTGTTAAGCAGAATACCGCACTAAATTTACCTGACAGCCTCTCTGATAAGCAGAGAAACACAACCAGGGGCGGACTGACCATTTGGAAACTCGGGCACTGCCCAAGGGCCTGGGGTCAGTAAGGGGCCCCATGAGATGCCCCTGATACCTTTTTCATAGGCTTTTTTGAGTTTGGGCAAGGACACAGGGGCCCCATGATCCCCTATTGCCCGGGGGCCCCATGAGTTGTCAGTCCGCCCCTGAACACAACTATGCTTAACTTAACTATACACATCCTAGCACCTAACTAGGAGGATGCTACACTTGCTAATCTAAACCATGACACTACATACTGTATATACTGTATATACTGTATATCTTGATTCTTCTCTTTATTATTTCCCATTATTCTTTACATCACTACTGAAATTTTAAATTATGTGTCTGGGAAGTCTCTGCCCTGGCATCTGCAATGAGAGAAGAGTCAGAGTAAGAATGAGTGACACATGCCAGTTTGCTTTTTCTTCGCATCTCTTTGTAAACCCTACAGAATTAAATTTAGTGTGGTAAAGCACTGTGCATCTTAAAAAAAACTGCAATTTTCTTTTTTCACCTTATTTAATTGTTTGTTGCAACCTTGCATACACACAAGCCATGGCTGCTTGGCATTTTTCAGGGTCAGTTTCCTGATTGTGGCAAAAGCTAACCATGTCTGTGCCATGTGTGTTGAAATAGCAACTTGTAGTCTCCATCAGATAAAGTGAAAATGTGGAAGACAGGAACAGAGCATTGTCACCCTTTCAAAGAAACTACACAAGGACCTTCATGTAAAGATCACAAGGTAATATTTAATGATAGATACATATTTGAAAATATTGAAAATTACTTTATTTTAAAATGATATTTAAATTGTATAAACCCAAAAGCCGTTTTTCAATGTTTATCATCATGTCTTAATGTAAACTTGTGTAAAATTTTGTTAGGCAAATAATTTTCTGTAAATTCTTGAAAATGTTTTTAACCCCAAAATCCTATCAGTAACAGCACATCCTTTGTCATGCTGACAACACTAAGTTGCGGTCTTGTAATTTAGCAGCAGCATTGCTGGCCGATAGTGTGCACTCCTTAAGTTGGCCATTGGGTTGCACGTCAAACCTGCAGGAGGCATGTGCAGCCCAACAGCCAACTAGATTAGCATGCAAAGTAGGCTGAAAACACTGCTGCTACTTGCAATGCAATGGCTTAGTGATGCATGTCAGCCTAAAATGAGAAGTGTTGTGACTAACAAGATCTCTTGGTAACAGTTTCTTCAGTCCCCTGTACACAGCACAGATGAACAAATCTCCTGATGCGGCTTTTGTATTTTGCCAGCTGTCAAAATACTTGAATTATGCCTGCATCTGATTGGATGCAGGCGCTTTGAGGGCAGCAGTCTTCCACCTGGCTCCTTTGATTTTTAAATCTAGGGGTGTTGGGTAGATGGTGGCCAACAGGGCCATCCACCACCAAGCTGGCTTGAGTATGGCCAGCTTAACATATTTAAGATTAAATAAGATTTAATTGGGTTTACATATCCTATAAAATGAACCAATATTATCTTTTAAAGCGATACTGCCACTTGAAAAAAATAGCCTGCAAGAGAAGACATTTAATACATAACTCTTCATCAAGCAGAGAATCCTTCCTTCAGTGTTATCAAGAACTACAGCTTCTGGCAGAATCTCCACAGTTGACACCCTGGGTGATTAAGATACCTGGTCCTGAAGTGATGTAGGGGCTGCCTAGTTCCCTGCTGTGTTCTGTTGTGATGCAGGGACCAACAGATGAACCCACAGCACTTGATGAAAGAAGCAAGCATCTGACACACCCAAAAAGGTTGAATGTTGAAGATTCTCTTTGAGGCCATAACTTGTGAACAGAGCAAAGCGAGGACTCACTGTTCATTGAAGGTAAGTATTGAGTTTTCTTTTGCAGTCACTTTAAAAATTAGAAGTAAGCATCTTACATAGAGGAGAAAACCACAAGATGTCTATTAATAAATTAGTTACCCAGAAAAGCTTCTTTTTAAGCCTCTTTGATTTGAATTCTCTTTTTTCGACTGTACCCAAATTTAGGGCTAACTTCTACAAGCTACCATTCCACAGTCCAATGAGAGTGCTTGAGTGGCAATTGGGGCTGTCTCATTGAAAATTGGGAAGGCAATTGGTGGAACTTAAACTGGCCATATATACCAACTGTCAGAACCAAACAGTGCCTGTATCTGATTTGGCAATATTTTTCCAACAGGCTCCTTCGTCAATTGGACAATCGACTTCTGATTCACAGTGTGGTGTCAACTGCTTGAATTTTGGACAAGCCAGGAATCAGGCAAAATTCAAGCAATGTATGGCCAACATTAGCTCTGAAGAAACTCAAGGCCCTGGACCAAAGTGAAATTTAAGCTGGCCATATGATGGATCAAAGTTCAGCCTGTTCAGTAGGGCCTGGCCAATTTCGACCCAACTTTGGGCAGATTGGTTGTACTGAAGTCGATCCATTGATCAACTTCAGTACAACCAGCCTGTCTGTTTTTTTTATTCGATCACTACCAGTCACTTAAAGAATCTGGCATTGATCATTGTATTTTGATGACTGGGAAACCTCCCAATGTCAGAATACAAAAGCTCCCAGGAGGAATTCCCCATAAACACTGAATGTGTTGGTGGGGAGACCAAGAAATTTTCTTTCCTGCAACCACAGGTAGCAGGAAAGAAAATTAATGTAGGACCAGCCTTAATCAAAGAGTCACAGAGAATTGTCTTTTCTGGATAAGAAGTGTAATGAGATCTTGTGATATTCACTTGTTGGAAATGCTTTTACTTTAATGGAGCACAGGTTCACTTTATCACAAATCTCTTGCTTTGGACATTGAGCTGAGAAGGTGTTTAAATGCCATACTTAGATCAGCCTGAGTTCCAGACTGCTTTGGGAGTCAGGGATAGACAATGTAGTGAAATAAAGTCAAGCTAAGAATATATGATCTGCTAGAGAAGTAGCTATATAGAATCAAAATTACTCATAAATACAAGAGGTAATTTAGAAAATAAAACATTTTACAAATAAACAATGACCACTAGAACTACTTGCATAGGGTTTTTTATTTCAACTGTGTATTGGACTTTCCCTTTGTTGGTATGTTCCTTTGTTGGGCTAAAAATAAAGCATGACAGCAATGAAAATGTAATTGCAGTCAAAGTACTGTACATACCAAAATTAACAGCAATCACATTTATAGCTGTCCACCTCCTCTCCGCTATGGTAAGAGTCTCAATGGTTATGTAAATTAGCTGTCATAAGGAGATACTCCAGTGATGATAACCTCATGTGATTATTAAAGGTAAAACCAAATGATCTGCAGACAGGACAGATTTTCATACACTTACTCATGTCCTTGCACATATTTTAATTGGTAGATATGTGTGACCTAATTCATAGACATTCCGAGGATCAGAATAATCTGAACCCACAGACTAAACAGATTTAAAGCAATTACTCATACCTAGTGATTATTCCAACGTTCTTTTATGAATCTGGATTGTGAGATAATGTTTTACAAGTTTCATAAGATTGCAAGTGTACAGTGTATTTATAAAAATTCAGATTTGCACCTAAGCAACATCTTATGCAGACATCACATTGTGCTTACAGAAGCTTCCACACAAAGGTTTCCAGATTTTCAGTGTTTCCCCAAATAATATGTGAAAGATATTACAGCAATCCCATTAAGGTCTAAGTTTATCCACAAATGAAAAAACAAAAATCAGCACAAGGTTCATTACTTACAGTCAATAAGATGTGTTCTTTGTGCTGCTGCCTCCTGCACCGGCTGAAAATTTTTCTTCTCCGATTTCTGATCTCCTCAAGAGTGCTGGCTATGCCCACCTGTCATGTACCTGGTAAAGATCAATATGGAGAGGGGGCTTCTCTTGCACCTCTTGTCCAGCATCCTTGGTAGTGATAACAGGAGGTGTGAGGACACAGAGTGGCATGAGGGCTGTTGTAATAGGTAGCGCTAGCTGGTGTTCGCAGAAAGCAGACGACCATAGATCATCAGGCAGGATCCTGGAACTAGAAAACAGTGACACTTGATTGGCAGACAGGAACATAGCCAGGACACAAGCCAAAAAGTCATTGTGAGGTGAGGTACAGGAACATCAGGCACAGGACAGAGTCAGGACACAAGACAGGATTGGTACACAGCTGGGCAGCAAGGTACAGGATCTCAAGACAGGAGCAGAGTCAGAATACAAGCAGAGATCACAGCAGGCAAGCAGAAATCCAAAGGATAAGCAGAGTCCTGCACAGGTAGACAGGTATAGCAGGTCAAGCAGGGGGGTCACTCCACAGCAAAGGTAGTTTTGAACATTTCCTGGAGTTCAACTTTATGTACATAGTAAAACAGCAAGAATAAAAATAAGACTGCCTAGTCAAGCTTAACAGGTACACTTTTAAAGTAAAATACAGTTTATAGTCATAACAAGACATCAGTAGACTGAAGATGCTCCTACATTTTAGAGCTGAATATTTGTTTTTTTTTGTTTTCCTGGTATGATCATAGCAGAAGTATTTATTTGTTAATTGATTTTTATTCCTATTGTGTGTCTAAAATTGTGTGCATTCCCTTTTTTGTTCCGGTAAGCTAGTACAAACCCCAAAGCATTGCAGCAGTGTGCGCTCCACGGGCTGGATGCAAGTCACCGCATGTTGGAACTAGAAACTCCTCCCGACATGTTTCGGCCCTTCAGGAAGCGCATAATATCCCTAGCACACTATGCACAGTAGGCCCAGATTTGGGAGGAAACCAATTAACAATACAGGATTGTAGGAAGAAACCTGTGGAAACACACACAAATATGGAGAAAACATTCAAACTCCATGTAGATAGTCATTGGTACATGGCTTTGCAAATTTTCAAGCTCTGATAAAGTGCAATCCTGTTTGTTATTTTTTTTCTGCCTGAAGATCTGCTTTTAAATCCCTAGGTTAACAGGACTCTGACATATGCATTAACCACTTTCCCTCCTGAGGATTTGCACCCTTCCTGATCAGGCCATTTTTTGTGTTACAGTGCTGCATTACTTTAACTGACAATTGTGCAGTGGTGCAACGCTGCGCCCCAAATGAAAATTATATTCTTTTTTTCCTATGAATTGAGCTTTCTTTTGGTGGAATTTGATTGCCTGTGCGTTTTTTTATTTTTTGCGCTATACTCAAAAAAAGACCGACAATTTTGAGAAAAAAAACAATATTTTGGACATTTGGCTATTAAACATGTCCAGTAAAAAAATTTAAAAATCAAATTCCGTCATAAATTTAGGCCAAAATGTATTCTGCGACATCTTTGCTAAAAAAAAATCCCAATATGTGTAAATTAATTGGTTTATGTGAAAGTTACAGCATTTACAAATGGCAGTATAGATGCTGGGATTTTTTTTTCTACTAGTAATGGCGTCGATCAGCGACTTTTAGCAGGACTGCGTCGGACATTCTGACACTGGGGGGTAACTAACTTGGTGTCACTGACATCCCCAGTGACACCAATATAGTGATCAGTGCTAAAAAACAGCACTGACACTGTACTAATGGCACTGGGCAGGAAGGGGTTAAAGTGAGGGGCGATCAAAGGGTTAACTATGTGCAGGGAGTGTTTTACTAGGGGGCAGAGGGGTGTGCTTTACTGTAAGCACACTGATCGGGATGGCTGTGCTGTGCACAACCATCCCGAGCATGTGCCCGAGCTGACAGGGAGCAAGACTGTTTGTAAACAAAACAGTCTTTCTCCCCGTTGGTGATTGTCAGTAATTGCCAGGCGCCGGCGGGTAATCACCGGCCGGGACCTGGTGATTGACATCTGCGGCTGCAAATGACGGCATGGGTAGGGTGCACACATGGCTTGCGCACGCCCCCTACCTGGAAATGCAAAATCATGTATTTATATATGTGATTTTGCGCACCCGTGCCACTGTGCAGTAGTATATCTGCTATATGGCGGCGGTGAAGCGGTTAATAAACAGATGTGCATACGAGGTGGTATCAGAAAGTTCCAAGACTAGTTTTGTAACAAGCCAACAGATGGCAGCACAAGGCTGCATGCAGTCACAGGGAGCTTCATAAGTCAGCGTGCCAAAAGACATTGTCCTGTGTACATCGGGAGCTGTACAACTGGTGCTATTCTGACCATGTGCGTTACCATGTCTGCTGTTTCATCATGGAGGGCAAGTTAGTACAAAGAGCAAACGTGAAATTCTGCGTGAAACGGGGCAAATCTACCAGAGAGACGTTTGACATGATTCAGCAAGTTTACAGAGACTGTTGCAATGAGTCATTCGAGGTGTAGATTGGCCATTACATTGGACAGTGTATATTCTCAGAACAGATGGATATGGGAGGCATAAAAATTTGTGAGGATGATTTGCACAAATCTATGTGTAATAATCTGGTGCTATCGTTTTAGGAAACTGTTTAGGCTATCTTTATTTTGGTTTTGAAAAAATGCTTCTTTTTAAAATGATTATAATTCAGAGAAGGATGAAAACAGTGGTGATAGTTTGCATATTTTTTGTCATAGTTCCATTCAATAAAATGCCATTGAGTTAAGATGCTATGCATGAACATCAGTTTCATTGTGTAAATAGGATACTAACTATATGCCTGGTCTTATCTGATTAAACAAAAGGGCGCAGTTTCAATCTTAACCACTTCACTGGTGCTTGATCCACAATGCAGAGTCAATATTGAAATATGCTCATCTCTAAGGCATTAACAGCAGATGTGCAACACCATTTCCATATTATTTACCAGCTCTTATCAAAAGCACTTATCAGCTGTTATATCAGTGGCGCCATGGTAATAAATACCTTCTGGAATTGGTAATAGTCTGGTTAAATAACACAAATACATTCCTTCTCATAAAACCTTTGTAACAGAAAGGAAAAGTAATCTTCATGTAATATTTAAGTGGTTACTAACATTAATCTGGCAAATAATAAAAAGGTTGACAATTTGATATGTACATAAGACTAAAGCTCAGGTCTGAAAAAATCCAAATCAAACATCAGAGATTAGGAATCCAATGGAGCCTTCAACGTATCCCATTAGTACAAAGAAAATTTATGATGGGCAAGGTGTAGCTGATAACCAATGTGACCAATCAAATTTCTTTTTACATTAGCCTGAAACTTGAATAAGGATTTGTGAGCCTCACGTGGGTGACTGAGGTGGAAATGCTGAGACCTGGACTCTACTAAAGGTGACTGAGGGGCCATGTACTGGAGATCTGGTCTGGTATCATGGAGGAATGCAACCAGCTGTCCTTGGGTCTTGTGAATACAGACACCTCTGAAAGGATCTTAGAGACTTTGTTATTATTATTATTATTACTACACAGGATTTATATAGCGCCAACAGTTTGCTCAGCGCTTTACAATATAACAGGAGACATAAAAACAACAATACAGTTCAATACAAGAGGGATTTGAGGGCCCTGCTCCTTGGAGCTTACAATCTAGGAGGGAGGGGCTAGTGGTACAAAAGGTAGTAACTGTGGGGGGTGGACTGGTTGGAAAAGTAGAAGATTCCAGTATTAGCTGAGGGCAGGATAGGCTTCCCTGAAGAGATAGGTTTTCAGAGATCACCTAAAAGTGAGCAGTATAGGTGATAGTCTGAAAAATTGGGGTAGAGAGTTCCAGAAGATGGGGGAAGCTCTGGAGAAGTCCTGGAGACGAGCATGGGAGGAGGAAACAAGGGAGCTAGAGAGTAGGAGGTCTTGTGAGGAGCGGAGAGTACGGTTTGAGTGATATTTAGAGACAAGATCGTTGATGTAATTTGGGGCAGAGTTATTGTTAAATCTAAATTATGATTCAGCATTTATATTGATGGCAAGCTTGCAAAATATTTGGTTTTTATGATTAGTCATAATTAATATTAATATGTGTAAGTGGTCTTTGACAAATGGTAGTATTTACTATTCTTCAATTATAGCTGAGACCAAAAGATATACCAGTTGAAGGTTGAGTATACTATATTTAGGCATAAAAGTATTTGGTAGTTATGTCAAGGTTATTAGAAGTGACTTACTATTACATTACGTATTTTAATGGTATTTGTGTATATTTAGTATACGTTTCTAACATTGATACATTTACGTCATTAGCTTATAATATTGGTACATCAGCATACATATGTTCCTGTCCATCAAACATCATATGAATAGCATCCTTTCCTTATATGAAATGGCTTTGCTAAGCAGTAATACTTTCCATAGAAGGTATTGAGATCACTAACTATGACGTACATTTGCCTCATAAAAGACCATCGGAGAACGGACAGAGAGACACTCACTCACACACACACTTACGCGCTACATGACTTGCATACACATGTCTGAGAAGCTGCAACAGGTGCATACTGAGATCACTTCCGGTTACAATATAGTCACATCCGGCTTCTCCTTCTTCACAAAGTCATTGAGAAGGACAGCATGGAGTATCGCACATGGCAAGGACAGAACAGCCATTACAGATAATGGTGACTTTTTCTTTGAACTTTCGCTTGTCATTTTTACAATAGTTTTATCTACATGGAACTGTTCATAATACGCTTTACATTGTTTATTTGACACCATTGTGTGATAGAATAAAATCACACTTCATTTTTTATTTCAATGGCTCTTTCATTCATAATCGCCTCAAGACACTAGAAGCAGTATTATATGTGTCTAAAAATCCAACATTTATAAATGGTTTTATACGTTATTGTTAATGTTTTGAATTTTATCCGTTGGGCAATGGGAAGCCAGTGGAGGGATTGACAGAGAGGGATGGCTGATACAGAACAGTTAATAAGGTGGATGAGTCTGGCAGCAGCATTCATGATAGACTGAAGAGGGGATAGCCTGCGATGAGGTAGGCCAATAAAGATGGAGTTACAATAGTCAAGGTGAGAGATAACCAGGGAGTGAATAAGTTGCTTAGTGGTTTCCGTGGTTAGGCACGGGAATATCTTGGAGATGTTGCAGAGGTGAAGTCTACAAGATTTGGACAGTGATTGGATTTGGGGCTGAAAGGACAGATGGGAGTCTAGGATTACACTTAGTACCCTGGTATGAGGGGAAGGAATGATGATTGTGTTATTGATCTTAATGGAGAAGTCAGGGGAGGGGGCACGGGCTGGGGGGAATACTAAGAGCTCAGTTTTGGAAAGATTGAGTTTGAGGAAGTGGAGTGACATCCATGCCGATATGTCACTTAGTAGGTTAGTAATGAGAGAGGAGACTGAAAGGGTGAGGTGAGGGGTAGAAAGATAGATTTGTGTGTCATCAGCATAGAGATGGTACTTAAAGCCATGGGAGTTTATCAAGTGACCAAGGGAGGAGGTGTAGATGGAGAAGAGAAGGGGTCCAATGACAGAACCTTGAGGGACCCCTACAGAAAGAGGGAGTGAAGAGGAGGAGGCAGCGTCATAGGTAACACTGAAGGAGTGCTGCGATAGGTAGGAGGAGAACCAGGAGAGATCAGAGTCTCTGAGGCCAAGAGAGTGGAGTTTTTTGAGGAGGAGGGGATGGTCAACCGTATCAAAAGCTGCAGAGAGGTCAAGTAGTAAGAGTACGGAGTAGTGGCCATTGTTTTTAGCAATTAGTAGATCATTAGTGAGTTTTAGAAGGGCAGTTTCAGTGGAGTGTAGTGAGCGAAAGCCAGACTGCAAAGGGTCAAGAAGGTTGTTGTCAGTGAGGTGGGAGCTCAGAGGATTGTAGACTAAGCGTTCTAGGAGTTTAGAGGTAAATGGCAATGCTTGTTGAGATTTGGTTTTACGCTAAAAACGCTCCAGTGCACGACTATGTCATTTAAGATTTCTGGTGTGGTCAGTCTGTCAAGGTTATAACGGTCGGGGCCTGATGCTTCATGTTAGAGAAGCAAGTGAGTCTAATGCGGATGAAAGCGAACTGTTGTAGACAGCAGTGGCCAGGTGAG
This sequence comes from Staurois parvus, assembly GCF_062004578.1. Lineage (NCBI taxonomy): Eukaryota > Metazoa > Chordata > Amphibia > Anura > Ranidae > Staurois > Staurois parvus. The sequence goes on from NW_028318954.1 coordinate 2,592,131, forward strand.
GGCAGGACAGGGGAGAGATTCTGTCTTAGAGTTGGTCAGTTGCAGAGTGGAAAGGAACAGGGTTCAAGTTGTGAAGGTTTCTGCGGGTAATTGTTTGCTGCTTGGAGGGATAGGTCTTTGAAGACGAGGAGACTGTGAAGGTGATGAGATTGTGATCAGAGAGAGGAAAGGGGGTGTTCGTGAGGTTGTAAGGAGTGCAAAGATGGGAGAAAACAAGGTCTAATGTATTCCCATCAGAGTGAGTGGAGGACTGTATACATTGTGCTAATGTAAAAGATGAAGTTACGTTGAAGAGTTGGAATGTAGCCGGGTTGTTGACATTAATAGGGATGTTAAAATCTCCGAGAATGATAGTGGGTAGTTCAGAGGAGAGAAAGTAGGGTAGCCAGGCTGAGAAATCATCAAGAAAGCGGGACACCGGTCCAGGAGGCCGATAGATCACTGCAATCCTCAGAGAAATGAGAGAAAACAGACAGATGCAGTGAGTCTCGAAAGAAGAGAAGGATAGAGAAGGAGGGTTAGGGAGGACTTGAAAGGTGCTCAATGGGGATAGAAGCAAACCAACCCCACCGCCTTTCCGACCACTGGGTCTGGGTGAGTGCTACTTTGTGCTACTAAAACCCCTCTGGTGCTAGAGAGTCAGCTGTGGGTTTAGCTAAAGGGGACACTGGCTGGTGTTCCGAAGAGCTTTGGCCACTTAATCTCCTTCTTCAAGGGACTCTGCTCTAGTTTTCTGCTACTACTACTACTACTACTACTACTGCTGTCTTAAAGTTGAAGTCTACTGTTTGTTTGTTTCAAGCACAGCTTTGTCATAGCTTACCCAAAAGAATACCTAAGTCCTCAATTGTTCTTGTTTTTGGAGTATCCCCCTTAATTCCCTCAACCCTATCCAAGTTCTCCAATAACAAAACCCCCAAAAAATACCTCTAAACTGATCATTGAAGAAACGTGTGAATGAGCCTATTTGCCTGGGCAAAGCTTTTGGGAAAGACCTGGACAGTATTACTTCAGCTCTTACGGCTGCATTACTATTTAGACGTTTGTGCTTGGATGTTTTTCAGAGCAGAGTGCATGTGTACCCTGGTGAAGGTTGGGCTCCGAGGGGCCTTCTGAAGTGGCCCAAGAGAGCATGCTTACAATATATTTTGCATGAATGCAATGCACAAAAGTCTACCCTGCTGGGTACAAACTTCACTATGCAGCAGTTTGAAAGCTAAGCCTCAATCTGCAACAATATCCAGGTTTTTGGACTGTGAAAGACATTAAAGCTTTTAAAGAAGGTTTTGAGCCAGATGTTCTTGGAGCTGCTTAATGAAGCATATAAATGTCAATAACTGAACAGTGTTTACGGTCTGTTTGCATATATACTAGAGCTTGACACATAGCATGTGAAGCCTAACATAAAATAACAGAGGGACTAAATAAAATGAATGCTGACAAAACCTTAGAGCGTTAAATCCATTTAATGCCTCTTTAATGCATTTCTAAACTTTCTATCCATTTCTGCTTTGAACCTTTGCTAGTAAAGTTCTGTCTGTAGTTCTATTGACATACAGCACCCTTTTGCAAAAGGTCACTATGAAATGAACTATGAAGAAAGTATGTATTACAAATACAAAATTAAAAAAAACACCTGGGCACGTGTTTTATCCTGCTCTGTAGCTGAAATGTACATCCTGTATCACTGTCAGCATGCAAATTTAAAGCCAAAACAATGCCCGGAAAAACAAAGCATCCCAGGGATGTCAGTTTTAGACTTTGCAAATAGACACGAAATAACATCAATATAGATCTTTCAAATTCACAAAATATATGTGAAAAAAAAAATTACCTAAACAGTATTAATTGCTATAATATCTTGCATATACTGTACTTTACACACAATATATATTATATAAATAATATCACAAGTGGGTGCTGTGATAATTGTGCGCACAGATATGGACGCGGACAACCATTTTGCTAAGATCCACCATCTTGTATCATACTCTGAAAATATCATTCTCTCTCCCTCCAACCCCCCTCCCCTTGCAAGGATGTGGTCTGTGTGTGTGCTGAGTTCAGGAGAGCACAGGGCACAGCTGAATACGCTTCATGGTTGTAAACCTAATTAGCTGGTCCCATGATGTCTGTCAGACTCTTGCCTTGGCCTGGTCGTAAAGTTATAAATCAGTCAGTCACTGGACATGAATGTACATCCCACTTGAACCACTTTTTCATACAAATTCGATTGGCCCTTGGCGTCAGTAGACACCCCCTTCTGGGACACTAGAAAACAGGCTGTCATGCCTGGAGAGAATGATGAAGAGATTCTCCCTTTTAACATCAGGAACCAACTTTGGGAGAAAAGGTACCCTTTTGTTCAGGACACTTGAACTCTGCTTAAACCCAGGACTTCTGCAAGTATCCTACCTTCTTAAACTTCTTTCTGTTATCTCTCTGTTGTGTTATTGCTCTCTCTATTTATATATATATAGCTGTTACATCTTTTCGGTAAATATTTTTATTGCACCATTTTGACCCTTTTTAGTAATAAATCCTATGTTCTGAAAAGTGTTGAACTGTTTCTAAAGCTCTTTAATGCAAACTAAGAATCCCTATCTCTGAAGAGTGCTACTGTGTGTTTTAAAACCTCTGGATACATCTGCCTTCGGTGACAGTGTGTATACAGACGCTTATTCAAACATCATGGTGTTACTGCTAAGATTTGTGAGTTTCCTCCTTCTCTGGTGGTGGCAGGTGGTGGTGGCAGTGTGAAGGGTTAATTCCGTAATTAACCTGACCCAGTAACAATCGTTCTCAGGCTGCTGGCACATAGATTGTGGTCCAGTGAGCTGGAAAATCTTTGTGCAGGGTGCAGCTGAGCGTGGCATTGTTACGCAAGTGGCAGCATGGTTTTAGATTGGCTAATCCTTCGGTCACAAGTTGGTGAGAAGGGCTGGGGTCTGACTTGTTTTTGGGCTTGGCTACTATTTCTCTACTGATTCCTGCGCCTTTCCAAGGAACATTTCCTTCACTTCCTGTTGCCATTGCGACAGAAAGTAATAGAAATTGCCCAAAAATAATTTGGAAAGGGGTTTAAAGAACTGTTTTTATTGGTGTCCAAAAAATTCCCTTCACGTTTTGTGTCTTCAACAGGACAGGAAGCGACAGACTTTTTAAGCAGACCTAATGTAATCATCAAGATTGGTTGAATTATATTGTTAAAATAGATTTAACATTTTCTTGATTTCCTACAACCTAAGTCCAGCTTTCTTAAAAATGTGAATATGAATATTTTGTATTGAAAAAAAAATTTAGCTCATCCAGCATGGGACACCATCATTACATAGCCTTTTCTGTTCAGCATTCATCTACCATCCACCATTCATCATCCACTATCAGAGGAAGAAGAGGAGAGAGGACCTGTAACATCACTTGACTGAACTGAAGAACGATTGAAAAAATTATAAATTACAAAAAAAACCAGCAGGAGTGGTGCTATAAGGGGATTGAGGGCTGGAAATGGAGGGATGGGGCCTAACCTAAAGCTGGGTCTTAAAGTGGTTGTAAACCTCATGAAATATGAGCAAAGCATTTCTCTCTAGAGTTTTTATTTGTCTGAAGAGCACTGAGTGTCATTTCTGGCTGCTGCACTGTTCCTCTGTTATCAGTATGAATCACTTCCTGACACCAAGAGAAAAATGGTGACACGGGGGGGGGGGACTGGTCTCTTACCTCTAATCAGCTCTCAAAGCTCTCTTTGCTGAGCTCTGTGGGGTGCAATTTCAGCTCTCAAACCCCTTTTTTCTGAACTCTCAGACAAGCTGTAAAAATTTGGGAATTTGAACGGATGTAGTGAAGAGAATACCGTGGATAAACAGGTACAACTTATATAGAAGGATTTATTTCATCTTTGTGTATCACCTGAGGCTAGTTACTTCACTGGGTACCTGGGTACTGGGATGTAAGGGTTTGCAATCACTTTAATGTGTGGAGTGATATAAGGAGCAGTAAAAGTATTCCACATAAAAAGGCAATTGTGCAGTGGAATTTTTTGAAAAAAGAGCCTTTGCTATGACTGGATATCGGAAAAGAACACAGGTTCACAACACATACGCTCACTTTTTTTTCAAATGGGCTGCTCCATTATAAGCTGTCTTTATGTATTATATTTGAATTATACAGTATGTTCTGTTATGGTCTCTCATCAACAATGAGAGAATGTATGATTTCTTTTTGATCTCTTCTGATAAACAAACTATATGTTTAATCTTTTAGCTAAAATATTCTTTTTGTTTGTTTAACACATACATGTTTCTAGGGTTTAACCACTTGGCAACCGCGCTATAGCCGAATGACGATTACAGCGCAGTTATCCAGTTCTGAGAGGGCGTCATATGACATCCTCCCAGAACACGCCCTCCCGTGCGCCCCCAGCGGCACACACCCGGCGATCTCCATGATCACTGTGTCCTACGGACACAGCTGATCGTGTGAAGTGGTAAAAGGCCATGGCTTTTTGCCATGTGATCAGCTGTGTCAATGACACAGCAAATCACAGGGTAAATACAGTTGCTGGTAATAGGCTGCACTTTCCTCACGCTGTCACAAGTACTGCCGATAACCAGCAATTGTCAGAGAACAGATCAGGGCAGAGAACAGGGCACTGATGATCAGTGCCGCCCAGCAGTGCCACCCACCAGTGCCCATCAGTGCCACTCACCTGTGCCCAGCAGTGCCACCCACCAGTGCCCAGCAATGCCACCCACCTGTACCCAGGTGCCCCCTATCAGTGCTACTCATCAGTGCTGCCCAGCAGTGCCGCCCAGCAGTGCTCATCAGTGCCATCAGTCAGTGCTGCCAATCAGTGCCCATCAGTGCTGCCCATCAGTGCCGCCTATCAGTCCCCATCATTGCTGCATATCAGTGCAGCATCATCAGCACCGCCTCATCAGTGCCAGCTCATTAGTGCTGCCCATCAGTTCCACTTTTCAGTGCCGCCTATCAGTGCCCATTAGTGCTGTCTATCCGTGCCACCTCATCAGTGCTCATCAGTGCTGCCTATCAGTGCCCATCAGTGCTGCTTATTAGTGCAGTCTTATCATCGCACATCAGTGAAGGAAAAAAATTACCTGTTTCCAAAATTTTATAATAGGAACAAAGAAAAATAAAACATCCTGTGGCGATTAAATACCAGCAAAAGAAGATAAAAAAAATGATAAAAAATTTATATGGGTACAATGTTGCAAAGTGCGACAGTGCTGAAAGCTGAAAATTGGCCTGGGTACAAAGGAGCTAAAAGTGCCCTGTAGGCAAGTGGTTAAGGACTAGAAAGTATAGAATTTCATTCATTTTTGGTGAAGCAGGATTTCTTCTAGTCATGCTATTTCTCAGTAAGAAAATCAGATAAGGGATCGATAAATTGCAAAATACTATTTTACCTTTTAGTCCTTATCCACACAATGCCATCTGAATTCCTAGTAAAGGATAACCCAGAGATTATTATTGTTATTATTATTATACAGGATTTATATAGTGCCAACAGTTTGCTCAGCGCTTTACAATATAAAGGGAGACAATACAGCAACAATACAGTTCAATATAAGAGGGATAGGAGGGCCCTGCTCCTTGGAGCTTACAATCTAGGAGATCACTTACACATCACACCTAACCCCAAATACCGATGTTTAATACTCCTGAAGATCTCTTTTAAATTGTGATTTTAGAGCAATAACTTCAGTTTTATAATGTCAGTTTAATGTTTCTAAAAAGCACAAAATTTAATGCAAGATAGTAATCTCTAAAAGCCTTTTTTAGAGTCTGAAGTTCAGTGACTTCATCATTTTTCTATTAATATGAGATACAGTGTTAATGATTCAGGTCTATTCTAGCTGTCTAGCTGTCTACTTAAATTGCTGGCAAATGCATCACATTTGCCCTTGACCCAGTAAAATAATTTTTTATATTTTACTAGAAAGAATACTTTGAAATTTTGTAATACATATATCAGTTTGATGCGTATTATATTATACTTAGGAGCTGATATACTATAGGATATGTGTCTCTGCCAGTGCATCAATCATACACGGACACTTAAATCATATCCTGGCAATGTGCGCAGACATGCTCACACAAGCTATGGTGTACACATGCCAAATTTCCTAACTCAAGGTGTTTGCTATGGAATGTGTGTGAGAAGCTTGCATTATTAATATTTACTGCACTTTTTCAGAATGAAAGACACAAAACAAGAATGTTATGGATTCTCAGTGTGAATAGAGATTTACCCCTGCTCTGGTTAATTTCCTTAAGTAAATCTGGTCCAATATCTATAGGCAAATGGCTAGTTATGTTGTAGTTCAAATCTCTGGATTCATCCTCAGTGATGTAACCAGGGGCGGACTGACATCTCATGGGACCCCCGGGCAATAGGGGATCATGGGGTCCTGTGTCCTTGCCAAACTCAAAAAAGCCTATGAAAAAGGTACTAGAGGCATCTCATGGGGCCCCCTACTGACCCCGGGCCTTCGGGCAGTGCCCGAGTTTCCAAATGGTCAGTCCGCCCCTGGATGTAACTGACTTAGAATTAGCACAGTTTCAGGGAAGTCTGACATTATCAGCTTCAACTGCATGAGGGTTCTCACTGTACCCAGTAATACTGATGTGTACCAATCACTCACTGTGTTCGTTTAGAAAAGGAATGGGCCAGTAAATGACATATTTACTGGCAGCTTCCTACACTCTTCCATCCTGAGGATCCCTCTGTGTGCCTGCAGCTGCTGACAGGAGAGGAGAGTAGGAAAGCCAACAGTACTGGGGAGGGGAAGTGGGGCGCGCGGGGGGAATCTGATAGTGGACAGGAGGGGGTGATTAGTGCAGCGGGTGGGGGAAACTACTGGTACTGATCTTTTGTGGCTCACCCTGCAACAGCTGACAGCTGGTGCGAGTGAGGAGGAGATGCCAGCTTTTAGCTGCTGCAGTTAAAGCCACACAGAAAATTAGTTCCAGTTATTTCACCCACCCACCCACTGATCACCTTCTCTGTCCACACAAGTTTCCTCCTGCTGGGGGAGGACTTCAGGGGCCCCACATGCACCTGGAGCCCCTGGGCAGTGCCCAGGGGTGCCCGTGTGATAAGACAGCCCTACCTTTACCCTTTGACTGACTGTAAAGACTACAAAAGACAACATGCAACTGATCGATCAACAGTCTGAATGCAGGATTTTTACACATTTATCATAGAGATGGGAAATGCCAATTGGATAGATCACTTTCAGACCAAACATTTGGTATACACCAAGGTAAAACTAATTGTGCTCAAACCCTGATCCCAGTAAAGATAAATAAGAGGCACAGGTGCTGAGACTCATGCCACTATAGACTAGCTAGTAACGATGATATTCAGAAAGGTCGGCACCATGGCTGGATCAAATAAAAGTAACAAATGCTTTTTGTGACATTGGATTAAATTCAGCCATATTGTGACATTGCATTAAATCCATGTGAACAGACACGCTTATGCATTGCAGCCCTACGGCTTAGTTAAGCTATGACTAAGGCTGAGAGTCTGTAAGGTGTAAGTGCCAAATATTTGGTATAAATCTAGTAAATTGACCAATTGGTTATCTGTGAGTGTGACCAGACCACATCACTACTGCTCTATGAAATGGATGGTGCAGAGAAAAACCAAATAACCTTTACAGCCAATTTCCTATTGCGTAATGCCTGGAATTAGATTCTCCAACCCTCTCCATATTAAACTTTAGAGGAAAATTAACTCAAGCTAGTTGTGTATGAAATGGCCCATCCATTAGGATGTGGGATATGATTAGGCTCATATAGGATGCCTATAATTATGAGGTGTCAGCCATCATCATCTTGTATTGTCTTGTACACAATAAAGGGAAAATGATTTCTAAATAATGTGATTACACCATTTCTCCTCCTTTTAATTAAATAGCATGTTTTAAGGGAATCGTTAAAATACTTTAGTACATTATATCTCTTGCTATAACTTGTTATCTGGTTTTTAGTCTATAAGAGTCACTTTACTTTTTTCAGAACCAAATTATCTATCTATCTATCTATCTATCTATCTATCTATCTATCTATCTATCTATCTATCTATCTATCAATCATATACAATACAAGTGGCATGTTCACATGCTACAGGCAAAATTTGATGGGGAATGTTAATTTGACAGGTTGCACTGTCTGTTAAACTCGGCCTTTTACGTCAACAGGGCTTTGGCTTGTGCTTGTGGCACATTAGTCTTGGAAAAAAATGTCATTTGACTGTCGTGATGATGAAACGCCTCGAGATGTGGCTGCATGGCAATTGGAACTGACGTATTCTGCAATACTGGAAGTGATGATCTGGAAGTGGTGTAGGGTTGGCTTTGTGCAGGGAATTCCTGGACAAATTTGTGATGACAATGCATAGGGACATGGCTGTACAGCATTCAGAAGTGATGTATTGCACAATATCGGAAGTGAGAATCCGGAAGTGGTGAACGGTCAGCTTGATTAGACGCTGACACTATCGGCTTGACTAACTGCTGTCTGGGCACCTAGTGGCTGTTTGATCTGAGATATAGGTGAAATGTTTTTGTTGATTAGGCCACAAAAGAGCTTAACTTTGTGAGTAGGATTTTAACTAGGATAGAAAAATAAAGTGGTGTTTTTAAAGATAGTGCACTATTTATTTTCTTATGAGAGAACTATTGCTTGATTGCAGTAAGCCGATGACCAGATTGTTTCTGTGGGAATGAGGTATTTAAAATAAAGCGCATTGTGCCAATCATGAAAGTGAGAGGCAATTTAACTAGGTGAGTGAGTGTCCTGTGGGGAGTTGGTATCACTGGAGCATATGGTGTTTTGTGAAGGTTCACTGCAATTAAGAAGAATATATATATAAAGATGATCTAGTTTGGACATTTTGTATTGAATCATGTGTGGACACTGGGTGTTTTTTTCTATTTTTATAATTTGTGATGTTTTTTTCTTTTGTGTGTTATTTTTTACAATCATTTTTGGATTGGTTTAGAATGTTATAGTGCCACTGTATCTGTATATTTGTAGTAGTTAGAGGGGGTACACTTGATGTTATATTTAGTTTTTTAAAGTGGCAACGGTAACTTATATGTGAGGTATTGATTTTTTAGTTAATTTCTTGTTATTTTTCTGTGGCGCAGAAGTGAAATTGCTGAGTATTAATGCACAGTAATTGTATTTGGAGTCCTTTAATATAGCTTTTTTATTTTATGATTTTTATGAGTGCACACACAGTATATTGATACATGCACACGGATATTTGCAGGCACAAGGATGCTGTAGGGCAAAACTCTCTGCCTTGTCCTGCCCCAGGTGGCACATACAGCTTTCCATAGAACTGGATGGCTGTACATGTTTTGCATTTTGGGATAAACACTGATGCAAAAGAGCATCACTGTTTAAGCATGAACGAGGAGGATTCAATAAAATTTAATGAATCTAAATCAGAAGACTTAAGTATATAAGTATTAGGATACAGCAATTATGCTACAAATAATTACTAAATTCTAAGTTAATTTCATGCATTTAGAAAGCATTTTCTCTAAGTGTTAACTGACATCCAAAGTGTTCATTATAGTTGAATAATGGCGACATTTGCTATTTTCAGTTATACCTGCTATTCTTAGTAATTACAAGTGAAAGCCAAACCCTGCAGTAGGTCTTGTTACCTGTACCCTTAGAGTGTTAGTAGTCTGTTAAATCTGCTTTAAAGCTTAAGTTCTTATTTTATAAAAAAATAAATAAATAAATACCCCAAATAAGTAACCCCTTTCTTTACCTGGCTATACCCCACATGGGTATTTGCTACAATTACCAAACTTTTAGTTGCATTCCAAAATATTCTATCAGTCCATTGATAGAACACAGCAGAACCTCTTAACCAAGTTAACCAACATCAAAACAAAGCATGGCAAACGGATAATCCTTTAGCCATCATAAACCCCATTAACAGAACCTAAAACAATGCATATCCCTATCTTTTAATAGCTGTCAGAAAACATTTGAGTTTCCAGGCTTAAGTAATTAGAATCTGAAGAAGATATCCATTCATTGATAATAGTATTAGGCTCATTACCCGTTGTAAAGAGTTTAGTTGGTAGAACAGAGGAATACACATTCCTGGCTGGCTTTTTCTACTTGCAGAATCAAAACTTTAGTGTACTGTATCTTTCGCTCCATAAGACGCACTTTTTTCCCCCAAAAAAATAGGGGGAAACTGTCAGTGTGTCTTATAGAGCGAATATAGAGCGGCCGGTCCGGCATTTCCGCCGCCGACACCGTGTCAGAATACCGGGCTGGCCGCACAGCTATTCTCTGCAGCAGGACCTTACCTTAGTCTTCCCACGCTGGCATCTTTAGTGTAGAAACCCGGCTGTGACAGCCGGGTGCTCACTGTGCATGCGCGAGAAGCACTGCACTTTGTGAATGGCCCGGCGTCTTCTGGGACCTGTCATGTGTCCCAGAAGACGCCAGGACATTCACAAAGCGCAGGGCTTCTCGTGCATGCACAGTGAGCACCCGGCTGTCACAGCCGGGTTCCACACTAAAGGGAGGACACCTCTGTCTCTGGCCATCTCCTGTACTGTGTCCGCAGTCTCTGGTCATCTCCTGTACTATGTCTGTAGTCTCTGGTCATCTCCTGAACTGTGTCCGCAGTCTCTGGTGATCCCCTGTACTACGTCCGCAGTCTCTGGTCATCTCCTGTACTACGTCCGCAGTCTCTGGTCATCTCCTGTATTATGTCCACAGTCTCTGGTCATCCTCTGTACTATGTCCACAGTCTCTAGTCATCTCCTGTACTGTGTCCGCAGTCTCTGGTCATCTCGTGTACTGTGTCCACAGTATCTGGTCATCTCCTGTACTGTGTCCGCAGTATCTGGTCATCTCCTGTACTGTGTCCGCAGTCTCCGGTCATCCCCTGTACTATGTCCGCAGTCTCTGGTCATCTCCTGTACTGTATCCGCAGTCTCTGGTCATCTCCTGTACTGTGTCTGCAGTATCTGGTCATCTCCTGTACTATGTCTGCAGTCTGTGGTCATTTCCTGTACTGTGTCTGCAGTCCATTGGTTCAGAATATTTTTTTTCTTGTGTTTCTCCTCTGAAACCTAGGTGCGTCTTATGGTCAGGTGCGTCTTATGGAGTGAAAAATACGGTATTTCATAACTTCTGAGAAAATAACAGTACAGCCAGATAAGGACATCTTTACCTGTATCAATTCATTTGCAGCATTTTGAACCAAACACAACTATATTAGAAGGTACTGGGGAATGTTGGACACATTACATCTCCTAGATGAAATGCACATTCATTCAAATGGTAATTTCATGTTGATAATATACCAGAATGTAACTTTTAGGTATTCCAAGATATTAATACAAGTTAGACATGAGCAGAAAAATATTGTTTTGTTTTGAACTGATTCGTTAGGTTACTAATTTTGTCTCGCCACATTTGTAACGAAATTCATTTTCTTTTGTTTATTCATTTTCAGCCGGGTTTGAATTGCATTTGATTTAAAAATATCAATTTGATCTGAATTCATTGTGAAGAATAACTGGTTCTATTCTATTTGAAATTTTAATTTCTTTTCTTCTATTTTCTACTCTATTCCTTTATTTTCTATTCTATTTTATTCTGTTCTTTTATTTTCTGCTTTATTCTGTTTGGTTTTACTCTATTGTGTTGTATTTTATGTTATTCTTTTCGAAATTTGAAGTTTGGAAAATGACTATATTTTAACACTAATACGCATAATCTTTGAAGGAAATCAGCAATAGTCAGCAATATGTTTATATTTTGAATTTGTTTTCTAATTATATTTGAATTTTGGACAAAATTGTGTTTCGTTATTTTAGATGTGTTTAAATTTGTTTCTATTGCAATTCGGAAATACGAATGCACCTGAATCTCCCAATAACGTAAATTTTGTTTGAATTTCGATTCTGCATGACATGAATCGCACATGTTTAATACAAGTAGAAAACTGTATCTGAGGGTGTGAAAGCTACATGGTCATAAACACTGTGGCATTCCATAGGCCACTCCTCAGACCTCTTGATTGATCAGATCATTTCCGTCAACATCCTCCTCAAGGACCAGAAAAGAGAGACTAATGCAGTCTGGAGCTCTCCTTTACCATCAGCCAAGATTTAGGACAGCACACTGATCCATCTTACTCATTGACTGGACTTTTTCAAATTTACAGAACCAGAACTTTGTAAAGTAAGACTTTTCATTCTCAAACCCTTTTTGCTTTTCTGTGGCATTATTGTCTCTTTTCTTTTGTAATACCCTCTTTCTGTAACTATTTGGTTCACACCATTTTATCTGTTTTTTTATAAAATAATATTTTAAAATTGTTAATACTGTCTCTAATGCGCTAAGCCAGAACTTAAATAGTCCTTGTCTCTTTGAAGAACACTATCATACTGTAAATCTCTGTGGTGACAGTGTGTCTTACAGATATTTATTAAAAGTCATAATTGTTGTGAATGGGTAAAAGGCCAATAGCTATCTGGTGCTAGTGAATTTGGGGTGTAAAGAGTTAAATGAGCAGTTAACAAACCCCAGTAATAATCCCTCTCAGACTGCTGGCACTAAAATTGTAGACCTGAGAGCTGGAAAGTCTTTGTGCTGGCTGAGGCTGGGAATGTCATTGCCGTTTATCAGTGACAGCACGGTGGGAGTTTGACCAGCCATTTGTCACAAGTTGGTGGGTGGGGTCTGATACTGCGCCCGTCACAGTGCTGAGTGTCAGGGTCTACAACATTCCTGGTATAAATAAGAGTCATCATTTTACAAACAAAACCTCACAGCTTTAATGTATATATACAGTACATAAGATGTAACCATGAAAATTCATTTCCATAAACAAATATTAGTATTTAAAAATGTGGCTGCAGGATGGCAAGGTGGCAGGATTTACAACAATTTTTATCTTGTTACATTTTACTTGGAACTTGTTACTGGCTTATAGGCTTAAACTGAAGGTACACATTCAACTCCCTAGATTTAGTTCCTGTGTTGTATATTTTCAAATGGCAGTGTAAATTCGACTCCAGGGGTCATTTAGATATTTACTTTTGCAGGGTGAGGTTGGGGGGGGTAAATGTGTTGTGTTGTTGGGGGCTTATGGTCTAAATTCCTGGTCTAAATAAGAATCCCCATCCTACAAACAAGACCTCACAGTTTTAGTTTATATAAACATATGAAGTGACCCTGAAATTTAATTTACACAAATACTGGTATTTAACTACAGTGACTGTTTTAGGATTTAGCCCTGGTTCACACTGATGCAGTGCAGAATTCGCAGCGTTTTCTGTGTGAATTCCACGCCGCATCAGAATCGCTCCCCGTTCATTCGGGTGTGTATGTTAAGTTAACAACACCCCAAAAGCGGGCCACAAAATGCGGTGTGATGTGCAGAATCGGATCTCATATTGCTGGGACTGGTGAGCTGCACACCATCACTGCTGAATATCGGTGGCCTGAGATGAATCCAGAGTGCTGAGTTTGGGGGTGCCAACAGTCCAAGTCACCTGGGTGCAGAGCAGAGAGTGCACTAATCACTTTGTGTGACTAGATGGGAAGCTCCAATATTGCTGGAACTGGTGGGCTGCACACCATCACTGCTGCATATCAGTGGCCTGAGTGCTGAGTTTGGGGGTGCCAACAGCCCACTGTGTGTGACCGGATAGGGAGCGCCAGTATTGCTGGGACTGTTGGGCTGCACGCAATCACTGCTGCATATCAGTGGCCTGAGCGGGATCCAGAGTGCTGAGTTTGGGGGTGCCAACAGCCCAAGTCACCTGGGTGCAGAGCAGAGAGTGGACTAATCACTGTGTGTGACCAGATAGGGAGCTCCAATATTGCTGGGACTGGTGGGCTGCTGCTGGGGGATTTACTATCAGCTGCTGGAGTTACTGAGCCCTGACCATACAGCCATCTAGTAGCCCTATTGCTGCCTGCAGGCTTGACTGAGTCTATTCCCACAATCACCAGTGGTAAAACTGGGCCCCAATGCTAGCTGGCTGAAGACTTAAAGAGCCAAAGACTGTCCCTTTACAGCTGCTATACAGAGACCTTCACCCATTGTTTATGCTAAGAGGTACCTCTCAGGGGGCACTGCAGCATATCCAAGACATTCTGCTAGAGTGCACTCTAGACTAGTTATAGTATTATTATTTGAATTGCAATTAATGTTTATACGCACTGCTGATTGCTCTATCCCAGTGTTTCTCAACTCCAGTCCTCATGGACCCCCAACAGGTCATGTTTTCAGGATTTCCATTATTTTGCACAGGTGATTTGATCAGTTTCACTGCCTTAGTAATTACCACAGCTGTTTCATCTGAGGGAAATCCTGAAAACATGACCTGTTGGGGGTCCATGAGGACTGGAGTTGAGAAACACTGCTCTATCCTAAGTCACACACTTCGGCCTAGAGATCACATTGTTTAGCAGACTGTGTCTGAATATTTCCTCTATGTGCTCATTTATGTTCAAACCACCATTTACTCTACCAATACAATGAGTTAATTTACCAGTAAATGGTCTTGTGTCTATTTGCTGATACTAATTAATTTTTTTTAAAATTTATTACAGGTACTTACATAGCGCCATCAATTTACACAGTGCTTTACATACAGTATATATATTGTACAATTTACAGTCAAGTTAAAGGTATCCACACTTGTGCTCCTATAAGTATGTGCAGGTTTGCCAGAGAAGCTGAGGTTGTTAGTGGAGTCGAGGCGCAGAACAGAGAACCCAAAACACCAAGCGGCTCCTTCAGAGGCAGTGCTACACTTACTCTATCCAAATTGAAAAAAAAAAGGTTTTGCTTATATTTCTACTTTAAGCCGCTTATATAATGATTTCATGAAAGCAACTAGTAACTAGTAACTGTGGATTCTCAAGAGGATTGTGGAAAAGAACCGGTTAAGTGACTGTAAGCTTTATTTATTCTGAGAATGTGTGAAGGTGGCCTTAAAGCTGGCATGGATGCAGGGTTACAGAAGGCAGGCTGGTAATGCAAAAGAAATAAAAGACAGAAGACATTCCAGACTAGGCATAAGGAATGTCAGCATGAAGACATGTGACTGAACAACACTGCTGAAAAGTCATACAAGCAATAGTGGCATACCATGCCATTCACAAATGAACCTTCTCTGGTCATAAACAGGATATGCATCCATGTTTATCCTGGCTCTGAGAGAGAGAGCTTTGATAGTTTGACACTGATGAGCTATCTAATCAGTTCTTCAGCCCACTTAGAAATAAACAAAATACTGTCTAATTCATACACTGCACAATTAAATTGAGTTGATAAAGAAAAGCTTAACCCCGGGCAAGCAGCTAAATACACAGATGAAATTCATATATGATAGATGTTTTAATCTCCCAAAGATTTGTATTTCTGTTTATAAAGTTCGAAGATTTTCACAGCTGACTAGTTTTTCCTGGCAGGACAGGAGCACTGATTGTCTTTGCTGCAGTTCACCAACACAATGAAAAGAGAAGCAGAATGATAATGAGCTGATCTCTCTCGTCACTCTGCTTTCTCATTCTATCAGCAAGCTTCTGGCACTGCAGCACTGGCTCTGTGTGCTTCTAATTTCATCCCCTATTGCTGTACAGTGGACTGCAAGAGGCTGATACCAAGTTATATTCAGTTACTTACATTAATTGTGTTAAAAAAAATATTTTAACGTGGAATTAAACTAAAAAAAATTAAGGTTTACTATGTTATAGGGAACATTTAGAATGGTTAATCTTTTGACGCCTAAGGGTAAAACAAATCTTAAAGCCTAAGTCAAATTTTACAACTTTGACGTGTTAGTAAAACCATATATATCATGACAACTACTTTGTACATCCACATGAGTTATACCGTGTTTTTTTTCAGGACAAAGTGGGCTTTCATTTGGTGGTAAATGGTAATGGATATCTCCTGATTTTTGTTTTATTATCAAAGGAAAACTGCTCCAAAATAGTAAATGAAAATCACTTTTTTTTATTTCTTGTTACTGCCATAACCTACCACCGAAGAACAACCCAAAGTAAATTTTCCAGCTCTTGACGATCACAGCGATACCATATATGTGTATGTTATTTGTTGTTTGTACCTGTACTACAGCCCAGAAACAATAATGTGCATTTTGTTTTTATTTTATTTTTTTTACCTAAAACACACAGACACTAACTGACACCAATTTAAAAAGAAAAAAAAACCCTGAACTTTGACCTTGACCTTTGACCCTGACCTTGACACAAACACTAACCCTGGCACTGAACTAGATCAAACCTTGATACAGGTATTTTTTATTTATTTATTTATTTATTACAATGTATCTCTCTCCTCCATTAAAAAAAAAAATCCAAGGGGAGCGGGCTTCACAGTGACTGATCACTGTGATAGCCAATCAGAGGCTATCACAGCGATCATGTGACCCGGAATCATGAGTCCCAGGTCCCGACCATTAGAACGGGACCCAGGGCTCTCAATAACACCCCAGTCTTTGTGCTGGGAACACGCTGTGCGGCACACTCCCAGCACAAAGACAGGTATGCAAATATGTGGCCCGACGGAAAAAATCCCAGTTCTGTGAGGCCGCATATTTGTGTGATGTCAGTGTGAAGGGTTACAGAAGATCTATGACCATGGCATACACTTTCATTTCATAACATCAGCATTGTAATAGCAATACAAATGAGTCACTAATCAGGAAATAAGAGCTGCGAGGAGACCACGGGCAATACTAATGGCTAGTCCTTTGCCCTCTGCTTACTTTTTTGGGGCATAGCTAACACAGTTCAGTTTCTCTAATAATTACAGAGCTGCATTAATTTGTGTATTTTATGTCTGCCTGGAGTTCCACCTTAACTCCTTGGCGCCGGTGCCTCCTGGCCCTTTAAGGGTTTCAGAAGCCTGGAGGCAAGGCGGGGTTTTAGGGTCATGTGACCGCTATGATTTGCTGTCACGGCGGTCACATGATCAGGAAAGGTCCCAATCGAAAGAGGAGATCGGGCCCTTTCTGTGAGTA
Source organism: Staurois parvus (assembly GCF_062004578.1). Taxonomy (NCBI): domain Eukaryota; kingdom Metazoa; phylum Chordata; class Amphibia; order Anura; family Ranidae; genus Staurois; species Staurois parvus. The sequence goes on from NW_028318954.1 coordinate 2,609,215, forward strand.
CCAGACATGTGTGCTGGGAGCTCGCAGGGCGCACGCTCACAGCACATATGTTTTTCTTAATTGCACACAAATGTGCGGCCGCTCAGCGTCAAAGCACAGACGCCGGGAGTCCGCACATTTATGTGCGGCTGGCGCCAAGGGGCTAAGGTATCTTAGGAATGCATCATGCCTAGATAAGCTTGTACTGAAAACATTTGGAGACTGCCATTGTAGAGCTCTCTTTTACAAATTGCTAGATGCCTGGTTGGTATTGGTATGTTGTTTCAATACTCCTTGAGACACTGACCCAAAACAGATATACGGCCTTATTTGCATTGGCATACCAATCTGTACAACTGTGTGAAGGGATGTCTTCACTGCGCAGGATGCACAGTCTGGCTGCATTCTGATCAGTACACTCTGGAATGGACTTGGAGAACCAGACAGAACCTTGCATCTAGCTGCTTGTCATTGATTTGAACAGACTTTCAGCCTGAGGCTGCACAAAACACCTGTGCATCTTGTATGGGTGAAGACAGCTCTTCATTTCGGTGTATGGATCAATATACCTGTGTGAATGGGGAGTTCACTCTATGTATGTTTGTATCTCATCAGATGCTGAAAGAGAGACGTGGAGTAATTGCATTGAGCTTACTCTCGTAGCTAATCTGCAAATCTACTGTATATACTTAGTACAATAGCAAAAGTATGAAAGAGCAAACCTTTAAAAATGTAAAACAAAAGTCAATAATTATGTTAAATGGTAACTTTACAACTGTCCAGATCACTTAAGCAGAAAAGAACAAAGCCAGCTAGAAAAAAATATTTTAAAAAGTCAGGGGCTGCTATTGTGGCTGTAGGCTTGTTTACAATGTACTACTCAGAGGGAAGGACCATTCTTCAATTTTGCAGCAAAAAAAATGAGATAAAGGTGGAGTGTTCCTGAAAGTGTGAAAGATTAGTCATAGCATGAGATTTCCACCAATAAAAATCACCCAAGCTGTAAAACACCGATATGAATTAGGGTCAACAAAATACGAGAACCAAGGAGAAATTTTAGAAACTAAATTATACTTATTTCTCTAGAGATTCATGAATGAAAGGGACTGTGCATCTAAACTATTATGTGCTGCCATGTCTTTTATTGGAGAAGTGTTAGACCTACAAATTTACCTACACACATGAAATGGTAGCTGCTTACCAAATAATCTGCCTCCGAAAAGATTATTGTATAGACATGCATATTGCCATTGCACGTGTGTGCATGTCTATTCCTATGGAGTAGGATAAAGGGAGACCCCAGACATCAGTAGAAGAATGATCAACCTGAAAAATATATTTACATTCTGTTTTGTTTGCAGGCAACTTTACTGTTTATTGTTAATATAGCAACACAATATAATTACCTTCTTTTTTTTTTAATGATTAAGCTTGTATATAATTAGTATGTTGCGCCTGAGTTGTTAAGCTATATATCTTTCTTATTTGGTTCTTTGTTAGTAACGATTGTCTGCTGAAAGCATTTACAACATTTCACTATAGTATTTATTAAACAGATAAAATCATGGCTTAATTAAATAAACCAACTCTAATTGAGTTCTGACATGAGACCTACTAGTACAAACCTCACAACCCGAACATGTGAGTGAAGATACAAGTAGGAAACAAGACTCCAACTCCCATGAGCCTTTCATAAATTCAGCCTTGTGAATCTTTACTTATACTTATTCCCTTGGAACTCTAATGAGCCACTTACATTAACGTAATTAGCAGAATAGATTTGTTAGAATTCTGTTAGATTGTAAGCTGTCATGAGCCAGGCTCTTCTGCTCTCTTGTATTGTAACTGTACTGTCTCGTTTATATTGTAAAGCACTGTGCAAACTGCTGGTGTATATAAATCTGTAATAATAATAATCATAATTGCCTTCCGATAATAGATTATGTGCATTTTTCTGCTTAAATGATAAGTTCACCTTTTTATCAAAAATAATAAATGCACATTTTTTTGCAGATATAAAATGTGCATTTATTATTTTTGCTTGCAGGAGCCTGTAAACCATTGTACCAGTGATCAGCAGATCACTGGTGCCATGCAGGTCTCCTGCAGATTTGTCAGTATATCTGCTTGCCCATACGGGATGTACAAGCAAGCAGATATACTGACAGGAAGAATCAATTAACTACCATGGTGCTCCTTAGCAGCTGTCAGGACTTGTAGATTCTCATTCACATAGGACTGTAAGTGAGTGACGCGGCTGGCCAGGCACAGCCCCTCAAGGCCATGTTTGTTTTCAATTTGACAGCTAGCGGGGGGGGGGGGGGGAGATCCCTGCTAGCTGTCAAAGCTGGGAAGTGGAGGGAGGGGGGGCCGGTGTATTCATATGAATATGGGTGTAACGTGTAACATGTTATGAAATGTAGGAAGTCTCTCTTTTGGATGAGTGGTCAACTTTTATTTATCAAAAAAGACAACAGCTCTAAGCATGATGGGAATATTATTTATTGGGGAGTGCTTCTTCTACATAGACCAGTTATTTAGCACTATACAGTAGAAGAACTGAAATACTTTATACATATATAGAACCTGTTATTGTAATACAGTGGTACAAAAGTCTCAAGACTAGACCAGTGGATAGACAAGTCATTAGGGAAGTCATATTGCAAAAAAGTGGAGGACTTTGCTTGGATCTTTAACTAAATGGTCTCCAGTGCCAACAAGCATTAATATTATTTACAGCAACACAGTTTACTAGTGCAGTCATTTCTGGTAAGCCCCACTCCTTCTAAAGGTGCTGTGACTCATATAGTTAAGGTATCCTCAGCCCCCTTCATCTTGCCACTAATACAGGGAAGGCTCTCACAGTTATTCATTACCCTCCACAATTCTGGTATTCTGTGCATGTGTTGTTAGTTCATAGAGCAACAGAAAGGTAGTTATCTTCCAGCTTTTGGGAGATATTGAGCTGGCATGTTCATTTGACATGTTCCATGGTGCCCGCTTCTTTAAGGTGTAGGCTTGGCTTACAGCCGATACAGCCAATACTGGCTTACAGTTGATACTGTGTAGGCTTGGCTTACAGCCAAGATACTTCTAACTTGGTCACTCAGAGTTTAGTCACCTCACTGAATAGACAGTGCAACAAGGTTCTACATCCATTAGTTATCTACTATTCTTAGGGCTCATGAATTACTACATACTGATCCTTCTGTAATTTGGAGCGTAATACTTGAGCATATGAAATCAAAGTTCATGGTTTGGTTTATTGTTCTGCTCAATCCAAATAAGAATTCAAGACACTAGCAGATATGGCCAAAATGATGTTGTTCCTTCTGTTTCTCTTGAATAAAAGCATTGTTTTTAAGCAGTGCTGCTGCCTCTTCTAAAATAACAAGGTCTGTGAAGGGTGTTCCTGCTGCCACAATCTAATAAACAGCTTCCTGATACATCTCAAACGACACAGTCCTGCCCTGGAGCGACTATGGAGCAAAACAAGATCCCAACAAGCCTTCACCCGCTATAAATCTGCCTTCCACATCTACACCTCCTCCCTCCACGCTGCCAAACCTTCTCTCCTCTCCTTTAGGCGCACCCTGAAAACCCACCTCTTCAGGGAAGCCTACCCCACCCCCTGCTAACTTGCCAACCTCCTCCATTCTTCCTACCACCCCATCCCCCACAGCTATCTCCTCCTGTGCCACCATCCTCTCCCTCCTAGATTGTAAGCTCGAAAGAGCAGGGCCCTCGATCCCCTCATGTTTTGCATTGTATTGTTATTGTTCTGTCACATGTTCTGTCCCCCTTTGTAATGTATGAGAGAACTATTGGCGCTTTATAAATACTGTATAATAATAATAATACTGTATAATAATAATAATGGAGCAGGATAATTCCCATCTAGAAATAGGTTTACTAAATTCACTTTGCCAACAATTTGCCTGACCTGTCTTTTCATCTAATTCAAGTTCCCGTGCATTGAACTGACAGTAAAAAAGATATGTTCTTATATTCCCACCATTGTTCTTTATATCTCTGTTTATACCTGTAATTTTATATGAAGGCTTCAGTCATACTTTTAATATATCATACAATAACACATACACTTTGGTAACTACCATCTTGACTGTGCTCTAATGTACAAAGTTGATCATATTCCCTTTTTTGTATGTATTAAAATGCAATTAAATAAATAATCTATAAAAAAAGATCTGTTTTAGTTCATATTCTTCTTTGGAAAGGCTCAGCAGTGAAGATGACTAAACAAAAAATGTTGTTAAAAGGACTAAAATGTGGAAGCAAGAAAAACAATTGAAGCAGAGCAGGGACATGGAGAAAGGGGGAAATATGGAAGTTCAAACCCCTCCAACAGCATGTACTTCTCTTTGGTGCTGCCCCCACTGTCCAGGTAAACAGAAATCCATGTAATACTGCACGTCCTGTTACTCGCAAAATTCGGACCCCAGATATGAAGCACCTCAGAGTGGAGGAAAGCCCCTAAGGGTCCTTCTCTTCTCTGTTACATGACATGTAACAGAGAAGCCAAGGGATACCTAGAACTAACTCTGAGTGTATTCAGGGTACTGCATATGTGAAGTCTGAATTGTAGGTGTTGCATTTTTGATAGAGGGAGATCTGTGCTTTTGGGACTGGAAGGTTTTTGCTGGAGCAAGATTTGCTCCTTTTTATGTGGAGGGATTCTTCTGAGGGGTAATTAACCGCTTCCCGACCGCCCCAGCAGATATGCTGCTACAGGGTGGAACGGGTGTGCAAAATCATGTATATATACACCCTACCCGTGCCGCCATTCACGTCCGCAGCTGCAATCACAGTGATTACTCACTGTCGCCCGGTGATTCAAGAGCATCTCCAACGGGGAGGAGAACTGTATGTAAACAATACAGTTCTCCTCCTTGTCAGCTCGTGCACACTGCTTTGGATGGCTGTGCTTACAGTGAAGCACACAGACACAGCACAGAGTAAAACAGCACACAGTTAACCCTTTGATTGCCCCACATGTTAACCCCTTCCTGCCCAGTACCATTAGTACAGTGTCAGTGCTTTTTTTAGCACTGAAAACTGTATTGGTGTCACTGGGGATGTAAGTGACACCAAGTCAGTTCTCCCCAGTGTCAGAATGCCCCCCACAGTCCAGCTATAAGTCGCTGATCGACGCCATTTGTAAACCAGTAAAAATAAAAAATAAAAAAAAGTATATATTCCGCCATTTGTAAACGTTATAACTTTCACGTAAACCAATTAATTTACATGTATTGGGATTTTTTTTTAGCAGAATACATTTTGGCCTACATATATAATGAAAATGTATTTATTTATTTTTTTTATTGGACATGTTTAATAGCATAAAGTCAAAAATATTGTTTTTTTTCTAAAAATTGTCGGTCTTTTTTTATAGCACAAAAAAAATCAAATACCACCAAAAGAAAGCTCAGTTTGTGGAAAAAAAAGAAGGTAAATTTCATTGGGTGCAGCGTTGCATGACTGCACAATTGTCAGTTAAAGTAAAGCATTTTATTAAATATACAATTTACACTACACTCTTTTTTTAAATATATGCTGTTATCACCATTGGAACTCTATTGTGATTGTTGGAGGTAACAGCGCAGAGAAATGCCAAGCAGGAGATCGCAAGTGGTTCCTGGGAGACCACAAAAGCATATGTAACTATTCTTGTTTTACAACCAATCTGATGAGTGAAGAGATTTAACACACATTGGTGGTGGCACACTGAATGGTGGGATCGGTGCACAGAGTACTTTTATTGTAACATATGGACTACACACTATTTAGGACTTTGCACAGTGATTTGTTTTGAATACAGATTAGTAATTTTGCACTTGCAAGAATGTGACAAAAGTGTTTTTTGGAACAATTGTTTTTGAGATTTGCACATTGTACTGAGTATTAATTTGCAAGCACTATCAGGTGTATGTGATAGTAGTCAGTAAGCGTCTCAGAGTGCACTCTGTAGGGTTGATTTACTAAAGCTGGACAGTGCAAAATTTGGTGCAGCTGTGCATGGTAGCCAATCAGCTTCTAACTTCAGCTTGTTCAGTTAAGCTTTGGCAATAAAACTTGGAAGCTGATTGGTTTCTATGTAGAACTGTACCAGATTTTGCACTCTCCAGTTTTAGTAAATCAACCTCTAATTGGTGGGGCCCAATCTTTAATGTGGTGCACATCAGTGCTCTCCCTTTAAACTCTGCATGCAGTGACTTGAAGCTACTAGATAGATGGCCAGTATCTCTCTTTTTTAATCTGCTAGCAGTTGTAAAATTAAACAACAACAAGCAGCCACTAACAAGTCCCAGTCACACAGCAAACCTTGGTCTGGACTCTTGTCTCTCAGCAATCCTTCTGGCTCTGAATATAGGATAAATCCTCATTTCACTGACTCTGATCCTCAGCTATCTGGTCCATTGTCTCAGGCCTCAGGTTGTAGCTGGCAGGGGCACCAGTGGAACAGGGACGTGCACCCTCTGGTCCCCGCCCTGCAAGAGCAAGTCCTTTTTCCACTGTTCAGGAAAACTGCTCTCCTTCCTCCCCTTTCTTGTCTCTTCCCTGAGCATTGTAGTCAGTCCTCCATCTGCTTCCACAACAGAGATCTCAAACTACATCTCCCATCATCCAGCACAGTCCGCATTAGAAGTCTTTTTTCATGTCCCACTGGATCCCTCTAGTAGGTGAAGGTTGAACGGTACTGACTAAGTCAGCATGGGAGTCCTGTAAGAGCACAAAATGCAGCTGCAGCACAGTGCCTATATAGTTGCTCTTTCTAGCCAACTAAGCACTTGGCTACACAAGGCAGAAAAATACATTTTTATGAGTTAATATACAAAAATTACACGTTTTGTGAACACTGAACAGTGCCCTATAAAAGGTATTTTAATTGGCATTAATAAATGATTTTGAAAGTGAAGACTTATTGACAAACATATATTTTTCCTAAAAACTCCTTGAAAGACTTCAGTGCTTTATTGTTTTTTGTGCTACAACCATTAATTAGTTTAAAATTGTGCTTAGGAAAAATTAACATCATTTTTTATCTTTTGACTAAAGTTCTAAAGATGTCAAAAGCTGTGACAAGTGCATAAAGGTTGCAGTAATAAAGATAATGGTGACAGTATTAACGCTTCAAATGCTTTATGTCTGAAATGTGTTATTGCCACAACAGGACTGTCAATAGGTAATTAAAGTGAAATGCAAACAACTTAAAATACCATTACCCAATTGATCTTGGAGAGGTCAAGTACAGCATAACTAATGCAAGCCAAGCCTTTAATGAGTCTCAAAACACTGAGTTTTAAAGGGAATGGTCATTAGAGAAGAAGCATAAAGAAAAACATGAACACAACTGGTTAATCTGTATACTTAGTGTGTAAAAAAGAAAGTAGTTATCAGACAAATGCAAGGCCACACAAAATCCAGAGGTTATTTCTAACCAGTAAGTGCAGTAAGGGCCATGTCGTACTGGGCGATTCTGCTTCCGATAAGACCAGAAGTAGAATCACTGAAATGTACCTGCCATGTTCATTATGGATGTCGATCCATAACTGTCCATAATACAGTGGATTCTAGATTGCCGATGAGGAATCAGCAACAGACTGACCATGTCAGTGCAGCAATACTATAGGATGAGAGTCGCCTCTTTGTAATTTAGAATTTCTAATATCAAATGGTCCTAATTACAAGAATGTTTCCATTCTTAAAACCTGCTGCTTAAAAAACATGCTTGAGAAAGAACCTAATTGGCTTTGTATCTGATAGAGCCAGTGTCATGGTTGGAAAAAGGTTGAAGCTGCATCTCTGCTGAGTCTAGCAAAAATCCTAATCATTGTATAAATCACAGGCTAGAGCCAGCAGTCCATGACACTATAGCAGAAACCATAGGCTGTGTTTTATGGAAAGCATATACTCTATTTGTAGTCAGTCTGCTGCTCTCGTATTTAGGTGAGAAAAAAAATTGAATTTTGAATAGATGACGACAATGTAGCAGCTTCAAGACACTACAGAATATATGAAATCATTATCCTTTCTTAGCTATATGTTTCATAGAGGACAATGTAGACTGTATACATCTTAGCAGCGAGAGCACAAAATACAATGGCCTTTACGGAAGCTGCATATTTAAAAATATTGAAAAGATTATGAAATTACATTAAGATGTTAAAGCCCAAATGAACTTACCATTTAACCAAAATTAAACTGTGTAACCACTCATACCGTATATAAACAGTGTTTCAGTCTGATCACTTTTAATATACTGAGGATAAGGAGCCGGCCCCCAATTTTTCTGCCCAAGCTCTCATATTCCTCCAACAAACCCGGGACTGTGGTATTTGTCATGATGAAGAAGCTCAGGGAATAGGGAATAGAGAATGTCTGTACCCAGATCCCCTCTGCGACCAATGAACCTAGACATTACAAGCATTTTGATGCTTCCATATTCAGAGCTGTCATTCCCTGGAAACTCTGGCCAGGAAAGCAGATAATCAAGCACAATTTGTGCTTGACTGGCTGTAGTGATGGGCAGAGGGGACATTAGGGGTCTAATAGACCCCTAATGTCTCCATAAAGAGGATCTGCCCATGCTATTGCATAAGAAACTTGTTAGCCCCTTTGTCATAGCAATGATAATAAAAGTTAAAAATGTAATTAGAAGTACATAAAAAAAATTAGAAGCAACCCATTCACCTTACACACACACACAAAATGTAAATGCAAATAGGGTGCACACATGTACGGAAACAGCAAATGCACCTGTGGAGTATTGCCACAAATGTCATGATGTCAATCACTGTAGAATGTAATTCCTGGTTAACTCAACATTTTTAGCCTGTATAGGCTTTTTATATGTCACCACAAGCTCACAAATTCACGGGCAACTACAATATTAAGGCTTGACATGTTTCAAAATCTATTTTCCTGGCACAACCCCGTCTTTTACATTTTATCAAAAACTGGGTATCATACTGTGTTTGTGCACTAAAGGTAATTGTAGTGTTTTTTTTCCAGAAAATATGTATTTGACAAAAAGTTGTGCAAATTTGCTGTAACATAAATAGTCGCTACATTGTATTCTACAGGACCTTTGCTTCAAGAAAATATGTAATTGTTTGGGAACTTTACAAAGTTTTATCGCAAAAAATGCCTATAAAACATTTAACAATTGCCCTGGACTTCAAGTGATTGTATGAAGTAAATATATTCCAGGTTCATAGAAAAAAGCATGCAAAGCCTTACAACTCATTTTCTTTAGAAAGTAGCCACAGCCGCTTGACCTCTCTTTACAAAAGTTCAAAATGCACCCTGCTGAGTCAGAAGAAGCATGAGTTTTGCTGATTACAGAGCTCTCTGACTTATCAGGAGGCATGTCAGACCTCTGCAGTGAGGCAACTACTTCCCCATAGAGAGCAAGGGTTCTTCTCTGTAGCATGCTGATAGGGGAAAGACCTTTCTACTCAACCTGTGACTTCTTTTAAAAACCAAACAGTAAGACTATAAACACATTTTGTTTTAATGCACCTGAAATGTATTTAGTCAATATATTTAGTTCAGCTCTCACACATATATACCTCCTTTTTGCGCTATTGTGTTGCAAACATGATTTTATTTTTTATGCAATCCAGACAAAAAAAGAAACAAAATATATAAAAAAAAAAAAAAACACACACACACTTTTTTTCTACTTTGATGATTGTCAATTTGGAAAACAAATTACTGTTACTGTAGATAAAAAGTATACATTTTTTTTCTTTAGTTTAAGGGCTCATGTACACTGCAGCTGCTAAACTGACATTCAGGAGCTGTTGAGCGGTTTTTTTTCAGCAGCTCCTGAACTCTCCTTTATGTTTTCCTATGTGTCCATGTACACATAGTAATTTACAGACAGTTGAGTTTACAGGGTTTTTTTTATGCATCAAAATTGCTTTCAGGAGTAGATTGTACCAGCGTTTCAAATGTCAAATGCTTGTAAACACAGTTAACCGCGTTTACAAGCATTTGCGTTTAGACACGTTTTTTGACAGGTCCATATCCAGATGCTGTCCAGAGTCTTTTTTCTTCATCAAGAATGCATGCAAAGCGTTTTCCATGTATTCAAATGGACCCGGTACACCAGCACAGTCAGTTCCAGGTTTTGCGTGAAGGACAAAATGGGTAGAACGTACCGCATTATGCTCATGATGGAATTCATAGTGAATACAACCAGAAAAGACAGGTCATCTCAACACAAACTGCTCTCTCTGCTTCTGCGCTCTCTATTTCTCTCAAAATGTCTGAAATAGTTAATTATTTACTATTTTTCAGTGCATTCTTGGCATTTGGGAGGGTCTCCTGAGGTTAACTTTTAAAAACGCTTCTAAATGCAAACGCGCATAAATGCAGTATGCAAACGCGGCTAAACTGACATTGTTTTAACCTACATTTTCTAGCAGTCAGTTTCCAGTGATCAGAAGAGTTTTCCAAATGCCCTGTGTACATGAGCCCTACAAAGACACAAATTATAATTCTGATATTTCAATGTTACATATGACCTAAAAGCTTTTTTTAATCTTGCACTTTTCTAATTAGACATTAAAAATAATTTACGAACAAAATTAATCAAAACAAACCAATGTAAATAATAATGGATAAAAAAGAGAAATAAAAAAAAATTGCATAATAGTACATTATAGTTAAGGGGAAAAAGGGAAGAATGCGTCAGTTAGGCCTGATTAGGGTAAACTAAGGGTTGCCAAGAGGTTAAATAGGAACACATTTTCATGGAAACTTCAAATTGCTTTAACTGAAAGTCTCAATGAAAAGCCTAGATCACACTGGCATTGAAAGCAAATGTTTGAGGGACGTTTTTAACACACCTCAAACGCCTATGCAAATGGTAATATGGAAAGCACACAGTGTTGTTCACATTATCAAAACATGAAGTATTATCATTGCTTTGCTTCAAAATTGAAGCCTCATGTTGAGTCTGTTGGAGTTTGAAGCCTTTTAACGCCTCCCATTCAACTCTATAGCACTGGTCCACAAACGTGCTGGCATTTTGAGACACGTGTGAAAAAGCCCTCACTTGCTTCTGCTTCTTCATTGCATCTGAACAGTGTTTATTATACTTTGTCAGATGGTCCATTTTTTGGCAGCAGCAGCTTCTGTCTTTACACAGCAACTCATGGCTGTCATTTTGACAGTTGGGAATTTCTGGCAAGTGCAAAGGTGGGGGAGGGACAGCAGGAGCAGCAGCAACTTATATGAAATTTTAATGGCTAATATTTTTATCTACTTTAAGGCGGAAGTTATTTTCTCTACAGATGTTGTTACGGGACTTAAAGGATAAGTTCACCTTTGGGAACATGTTACATGCTCCACCTGTTTTTAGGGTGGAACATGTAACCTGTTCCCATAGCTGCAGCCGCGCCGGCCGCCCCCCCCCTCCCTCGGACAGATAATACGGGGAGACGTCTCCCCGTACTATCTGTTAAATTTGAAAACAGTATGGCTGTGCTTGGCTCCGCCCACATGGCCACGTCATTCACGACTTGCATAAATTAATGAACTTCAAGTCCCGGGAGCCTTAGCGGCTGTCGGCTTGTAGTTTTCAATGAATTACCACGGAGCTAACGTTCCTGCAGCACGCATGTATAACTCACTCCATATTCTATATGGTATCTGTAAAATCTGCCAAAAACACAAAAGTCCCCCACTGCTATCTGCCACAGTATATAAAAAATAACAAAAGAGCTTCCTAGTGCCACATCTTAATAATAGCAAGAAAAAAGGCAATAAAAGTAGTGGATTTTTTGGACACAGTAAGAGACCACACAATAATATACATACAACTATTTATTAGCATAAAAGAGTCATATACCATGTATGAGACTCACGATACATACATTACACCCAAAAAGGGGCAAAGGGGCAAAGTTAATTACAAAATAACTCCCTTGCATACAATATAGTCACCTAAAACATAGGTATCAGATACAGAGTAAGAGATCAAAAAATGATCAACGCGTTTCGCCTGTACATTGGACTTCTTCAGGACCGTACCTTGAATGTAAGTGAGAATAGTGCTAATGAAAGCACAGCAGACCTGTGGCAAAGTAGTCTGGGTAGTGGGCATAGGAGACCAGGATATGGGCAAGCCAAAAAATATTCAAGGGTGAGATATCTTGTAAATAGATCAATAGTCATACACCATGTCCACTTCCCAGAGAGACAAAAAACCCTACATGGAGGTTAGGAAGGAAAGAAAAAAAAATCTTGTGGTGAAAAAGACCAGATGTAATGGCAGGATCAATGGCCCAATATCTGATATGGTGCATTAAAAAAGGGAGATATTGCCTTAATGTGGAATCCATATAAAGAGAAAACATAATAAGTTTGCACCAAGTCTCTATTAGGCCGCCTCGTGAATCTATAGCGCGCCACACACCACTGGGTACCCCTGCCACGTGTGAAATCACATTACTTTAAGTGAAAATTGCACGGTCATGCAACGCTGCAGCCAAATGTAATTTGTGTCCTTTTTTTCCCCATGAATAGAGCTTTCTTTCGGTGGTATTTTATTGCCTGTGCATTTTTTATTTTTTGCACTATAAAAAAAAAAAAGGCTGACAATTTTGAAAAAAAAAAACCAATATTTTTGACTTTTTGCTAGTAAACATATTCAGTAAAAAAAATCAGGAATCTGGAATCTCGTACACTTCTGCATGAAAACCAATCAGCTTCCAGGTTTAATTGCTAAAGCTTATTTGAACAATCTGAGGTTAGACACTGATTGGCTACCATGCACCAGGTGTACAAGATTCTGAGTGAACCAGCTTTAGTAAATTTTCCCCTAAGGCACATATATTTGAAATTTATCAACCCTGATGTTCTGACTGTCTCATTGCATTTCTTAACTTGTTGCCGACCGCAGATAGCCGAATGACGGCTGCACTGCGGCCGGCCAGTTCTGAGTGGATGTCATATGACGTCCCCCCAGAATGCGCTCTCCTGCGCGCCCCAGGGGGCACGCACCCGGCGATCTCCGTGATCTACGGACACAGCTGATCACGTGATGTGGTAAAAGGCCAATCACAGCGGCCTTTTACCACCTGATCAGCGGTGTCCAATGACACGCTGATCACAGGGAAATGCAAGTGCCAGTTCTCGGCTGCACTTTCCTCACGCTGTCAGATCGTGAGGAAAGTACTGCCGAGAACCGGCAGTTGTCAGAGCAGGGATCGGCACCGATCATCAGGGCACTGATGATCAGTGCCCTGATGATCGGTGCCCAGCAGTGCCACCCGCAAGTTCCGCCCACCTGTGCCCTGCAGTGCGCCCACTAGCTCCGCCCACCTGTGCCCAGCAGATCACCCACCTGTGCCCAGCACTGCACCCACCTGTGCCCAGCAGTGCACCCACCTGTGCCACTCTGCAATTTCACACACCTGTGCCCAGAAGTGCCACCCACCTGTGCCCACCAGTGCCACCCACCTGTGCCCACCCAGCAGTGCTGCCCACCAGTGCCACCCACCAGTGCAGCCCAGCAGTGCTGCCAGTCAGTGCCACCAGTCAGTGCCCAGCGGTTGTGCCAGTCAGTGCCGCCAGTCAGTGCCCAGCAGTGATGCCAGTCAGTGCCGTCTATCAGTACCCATCATCAGTGTCACCTATCAGTGCTGCCTATCAGTGCTGCATATTAGTGCCGCCTATCCGTGACACCTCATTAGTGCTGTCTATTAGTGCCGCCTATCCGTGCCACCTCATTAGTACTGCCTATCAGTGCCCTTTAGTGCTGCCTATCAGTGCCCATCAGTGCCGCCTATCAGTGTCCATCAGTGCTGCCTCATCAACGCACATCAGTGAAGGAGAAAAATTACCTGTTTGAAAAATTTTATAATAGAAACAAAGAAACTTTTTTTTTTTTTCAAATTCTTGGCAATTTTTTATTTATAGCGCAAAAAGTAAAGCGCCCAGTGGCAATTAAATACCACCAAAAGAAAGCTCTATTTGTGAGAAAAAAATGATCAAAATTTCATATGGGTACAATGTTGCATGACCGCGCAATTGTCAATCAAAGTGCGGCAGCGCTGAAAGCTGAAAATTGGCCTGGTAAATAAGGGGGTATAAGTGCCTGGTAGGCAAGTGGTTAACGGTGATACTCCATATTGAAATGACAAGTGCATCACTGTGTTCACACTCGTGCCCCACATAGATGTAAACTCACCGTCTTTTCATGACCACCTATCTCTAGGTAAGTCACACTTGCTTTTCGGGACTATCCCAGTTTGCAATCTGGTCCTTATGGCAGATATTCCTTCGCCCTTATAACCGTGGTTGCTGATAGTAGCCAATAACTTTCCACTAGATCTGCATAAATGTTAGGCAACTCCTCCTCCACAGGCAGTATTTCATATTTTCAGCATATATCAAAACAAAACCAGACATCCCATAGTGTGAAACTGTATAAAACTTTAATATGGGGTCAAACAATAGAAATGCCATCACAAAGAAAGTGCCTTTCCTGGCACTTGGTGTATTCAGCTTTGTATATTAGGTTCCCTAATGCATGTAGTATGTATTAACATGCATTAGGGAACCTTCCCCTTTAAGAACACCATGCAGTGATCTTTTTTAAGATGATATTATATATATATATATATATATATATATATAAAATTAAATCGTTTTTTATGTATGTTTACAATCTATGTAGGCACTGGCTGTATTCAGCAATGTTGCAGTCATTCATATAAAAAAAAAAAAGAATTGGAAAGTCAATTGGTGATTGAAGGGTATAAAATACCCTCTTCAATATGGTGGTTTTGTACTTCCTGAGGACGATCTATTGGTGGAAACTAGTCAAGGGTTTATGAAACAACTTCCGCTGATGTCACTTCCAGCATTTGGAACACATGCTGGAATGTGGCTGCCATCTTAATTCCCATTCATAAAATACAAGGCTGAATACACCTAGTGCCAGGAAAGGCACTTTTTTGTGATGGCATTTCTATTGTTTGACCCCATATTAAAGTTTTATACAGTTTCACACTATGGGATGTCTGGTTTTGTTTTGATATATGCTGAAAATATGAAATACTGCCTGTGGAGGAGAGGAATTGCCTAACATTGATGCTGATCTAGTGGAAAGTAATTGGCTACTACCAGCAACCAGGGTTATAAGGGCGAAGGAATATCTGCCATCAGGACCGGATTGCAAACTGGGATAGTCCCAAAAAGCGAGTGTGACTTACCTAGAGATAGGTGGTCATGAAATGACGATGAGTTTACATCTATGTGGGGCACGAGTGTGAACGCAGTGAAGCACTTGTCATTTCAATATGGAGTATCACCGTTAAAGATACAGCACCATTGCACCAAGTATTCACATGTTGGGACTGAATATTAATATTGTATTTGTATTTTGCTCAGCGTTATCACTTTAAAGATTGCAAAGTTTATTTTGTCTATTTGTGACCTTAGTGTGGCCCGTTTTTTAAATATATAAAACACTATATGGTGTCTGCAGCAGCACAGTAAGGTTTTACTGTATGTAGCATGGATTTAGCTAAACTACTTTGTTAAGTGATTCAGAACCCCACAAAACTTCTATTTTTTTAACACTGACAGCAAACAGAAATCTTTGGAAAGTTCATACACATTTATGAGCAGGAAAGACTTTTCTAAAGGATAAAACTCTGGATACGTGGAGGTGGTTGCAACCTCTGCTACCCGACTGCTGTGTGGTTAACATACTGTACATATGAACCCTAACCTGATGACATTTAGTTTTCCAAAGCAACACAGTATATTAAACAATTGCCATAACTTATTCATAATCTGCTATTTTTACCTCTTTTCCTACGCATTTTGTAAATCAGAACAGATTATCTCCAACGGCCTTTTTCAGACAGTTTTTCAGCCTCTAACAGAATTCGCCTGCCGCTTGCCGGAGAGCAGCATGACTGGGTTTTGCTGTACGTTCAAACCCGAATATGTTTTGTCTACTTCTTCTTCATTGCCATATGGTTTTACACTATTAGTGGCTTTTTTCAGTAAAATTAAGGCAATGTGAGTTGGTGAGTTTTCTGAATGTTGGGAAGTGGATTGTATGCATCACACGAGGCGGTATATATATCACGTGGCTCTTCACCATAACACTGGTGGAGTGGAGTGGACTGCACTGTATACCTATATGTGGATGGTTTTATTCATTTATATGTGGTCATATGGTTTTACACTTTTAGAGGCTTTCTTTTTTTTTTTTGCTATGCTTAATGACTCCTTAACCACTTGCCTACCAGGCACTTATACCCCCTTCCTGCCCAGGCCAATTTTCAGCTTTCAGCACTGTTGCACTTTGAATGAAAATTGCGCGGTTATGCGACACTGTACCCATATGAACTTTTTATCATTTTTGTCACACAAATTGAGCTTTCTTTTGGTGGTATTTAGTCGCTGCTGGGTGTTTTATTTTTTGCTCTATAAACAAAATAATAGCAAAAAAAAAGTTTTTCTTTGTTTCTATTATAAAATTTTGCAAACAGGTAATTTTTCTCCTTCACTGATGTGCGTTTATGAGGCTGCACTGATGGGCACTGATAGGCACTAATGAGGTGGCATGGATAGGCAGCACTGATGGGCACTGTTAGGAGGCATTGATAGGCGGCATTGATAGGCGGCACTGAAGAGCTGGCACTGACGATGCTGCACTGATAGGTGGCACTGATGGGCAGCACTGATGAGCGACACTGCTGGGCACTAATGGGTGGCACTGCTGGGTAGCACTGATGGGTGGCACTGATGGACACAGGTGGGTGGCATTGCTAGGCACAAGTGGCTCTGACTGCTGTCAATCAAATGCTGTGACAAAGAAGCGGGGGACGGGGCAGAGCCAATTATTCTGTGTTAATGCATACAGACAGGGCAGCGCGGAAGCAAGCCCCTCATGGGTGCCCTATGGAAAGCGGCTTTCCATTGGGGGGCACCCATCAAAGAGGAGGGGCCAGGAGCGCCAGCAGGGGACCCCAGAAGAGGAGGATTGGGACTGCTCTGTGCAAAACCATTGCAGAGAACAGTTAAGTATATACATGTTTGTTATTATAATTTTAAAAAGCAGCAAAGGTTTAATAGCACTTTAAGCTCTCTGCTACCGTTGAAGTACCTCTGGCAGGTTAGGTAGACATTTAGTCCAAACTCTAATGTGGTCCTTCCATGCTGTTCAAAGAACAATTTGAACATAATCTCACCATAAGGGAAATAGAAGCATTCTTACATTAGTTGTCCATGAAAACAAGACTTTATTACAAAATCGCCTGGCCCTAAGATTGCTTCACACTCACGCATTTATTATGAGTAATGCTGTAGTAGTATATCCTGCCTACCTTAGAAAAATCTGTAGTTTTACAAAGCTTAAGATTCCTGTGTTTAATAATCTAAAACAGGCTTCATCCTCTATTTCAAGTGAAGTAATAATTGTTTTAGAGTCAGTTTATTTAATAATCTTTAAATATTTGAATTCTCCCAAAAGAAAAGAATGATCTACATACAGTAGATGGATAATTGGATAAATACCACAAACATGACTTTCACACATCACTGACTCTTGTTGGCCAAGCAGATGACTGGATCTGGATTTTAACTACTGGGAAATTAAAATAACTTTGTATTTCACTAGTCACACTCCATTATGTTTTTTCACAGCTTTGCAGCACTTAGTCTTTTTAATACCATAGATCAAAATCTTGTAGGCTTGCACTGTTTTCTAAACCACAGCTCCGGCATCACTGAGCACAAACACATATCGCTTCCCAACAGCCACAAAAATGATGATTCACGCTTGTGGGACTTCAAAGTCGAATGTTTTTCATTGCAACTTTACATTGCGATTATGATGCAACTTTGGATGGGTGCGACTTGGATGCAACTTTGGCTGTTGATTTTGGCTATAATTGTTGCACAACTGTTAGATTGATAACATTAAAATTCGACTTTTATGCAACTTTTGAGAGTTTACTTGAAGTGTTTAGCACTCAAGTCACATGAGCTCTATTCACACTTGTGCAGCTTGTCATACATAAAGTCATATGATAAGTCACAGCCATGTATTTCAATGGAAGCTGTTCAAATCTATGCACTACTTTGCTGCAACTTTCATGACACTTGAGTGCCATAGACTGAAATGTAAATGCTCAAAAGTTACATGAAAGTTGCATCTTAATGTTATCAATGCGACAGTTGTGCAAAAAAAAAAAATCATGGTGTCCCCTCCAAAATTCATACCAGGCTCTTCAGGGGAAACCTACACAGGAAAAAAAAGTAGGAGGTCCAACCTAAATTCTACAGTATATCAGACGTATGCATTTGGTTTGCAAACCTTGAAAAAAAATGTGAGGTGCCCCCTAAAAATACTTTTCAAATCGTTATCCGAACAAAACACAACCATGACAGGCCATATACTCTCAGCATAGAATGGTACTTTGCCAGGGGGTACTCTGTCCCCATGTTGATGAAAACAAGAGTCTTTTCTCCACAATACTGGCTTATAACACATGGGAGTAATGCAACGGGAACAGATGTGTGCTTCTTCTTTCAGCAAGTCGGTGGAAGTTGGGAATCACGATTCATGTGGATCTACTTCATTAGACGATATGTTTGACAGTGGATTTGCATCATGCAACTTTTTTTTTAATTAAAAGACTTTTCCAAAACTGCTGTTTTTATTTAAACTTTACTTTTTCAGTGAATGAGTAGGTACTATGTAACCCTTACTCATTCACAAGGTGGGGTGATATATGGATGCCCCCTTTTTTGTTAAAGGGAGTTTCCACAGTTGAATACGCCCCTGCCTAAAGACCCCACAACCACTGGGCCAGAGCTGTGGGGAAGAGGCCCTTGTCCTCATCTACATGGGGACAAGGCATTTTGTCACTTTGGCAAGGTAGGCCCCCACACTGAAGGGCCTGATTTGTTTTACATTATCCCCGCCCCTTGGCTTATATGGCCCAGGATTCTCAACCATGTAAGTGAATAGGGGTCAAAGACATCACTAGCTGTTAAGGACTGGGTGGTGTCTGCATCCACTGGCATTCTTAACAGCCATTGACAGTGGGAAGCTGTCATGTATGATAGAAGTAGTAATACCACTATTATACATGGTGTTCAGGTAAATTAAGTTGCTGTTCGGACCAGACCTTAAGGAGATACTGTAGCTTCTGACATTTAATAGAAAGAAATCAAGACAACATGTCCAGCGCTCAGAGACCTAGATCCGAAACAGGTGGATACATCAACCTCCCTTCTTCCTCAGAGCCAACAAAATAGATCTATCTTGTTTGCTCTGAGGAAGAAGAGATCTCCCTTCGAAACATCTTATTTACATATTTACACATCTTATTTTAATAAAATCTTCTTATTGCCGAGATAATGCGCAAGGTTGGTGCACTTTCTTTTGTTCTTATTTAATAGAAGGACACTTATCTGTCAAGGGATCCATCGCTGTCCTCACCTGAGCTGGTTCTTCCCCAGTCTTCAGGTCCCCAGCACTGTCATCTTGGATGTGGGAAGCCGACTATGACTCCCTGCAGCTTCCCACTGCGCATCTGGAGTCGTACTGCACTTTCTGAATGGAGCCTCAGCCTCCTGGGACCTATGATTTGTCTCATTTGGTTGTGGGCAGGAAGGGGGGGTCAACTTCCACTTCGATTGCCTAGGCAGCCAGAGAGGATGTGGGAATGGATACCTGCCAGAAATAGTTACCTGCTCCCCCACCAAAAAAAGTGTCAAAAATATTAGAGAAGGGGAGGATTACAAAACTTCACTTTTAGGGTGAAGTTCCTCTTTTAGCCTATCCCTATTGACTAGTATAAGAATTTCATATATCAAGGCAACAGTCTTACATAAAACCATGTCTTCTACTTTACTCTCTCTTTCTGTGTTTTTTCTAGTATTCCTTAACTTTTTTATTAACTTTGCTCCGTTTTCTGTTGCGGACTATCTCACGTAGGGGTATGGCGACAAGTCGACTCTTCTGCGCTGGATCACGTACCTAGTACTTGATTTGGCTCTTCTGGGTAGGGGTGTCAGGGCAGGGCTGTGGAACGGACAGGTAGGCCTAGTGGCAGGGTAACGCACTGGCTGACGACAACCACCACCAACAGACCGAAGTCCCTCAGGGCGCGGAGTCTAAGTCCCAGGCTGCCCTTCACCAGGGCCCCTGATGGTGGGGATGGACTTGACACAGCCAGGAACCAGGTCGCGGCCCCCGAGACACCCCGGCTGCGGTAATGGCCGCCGCCAATGGCGTGTAGCTGGTGAGAATGACAATAGCGTAGTCAGGCAGACCGGGTCGACAACAACGGGACAAAACGGTACAGAACAGTAGACAGAGAATCACAGGTCACGGGCCGGGTTCAGCAACGGAAGGTCAGATCGAAGGAAAACACAGAGAATGGTCTTAGTCACAAGCCGAGTCGGATACCAGAAGAGTCATGAGCGTATACACAGAGCTGTAGCAAGACAAAGACACAAGACACAATTGCAAAGAACATGTGCGGATCACAGGCTTATATGTACTCAGCCACACCCCTCTGGGGGATGGACCTCAGAGACCTGAAGGCATAAAATATTCCCACCATGCTCAGCAGAAATCCAAGATGGATGCCAGCACATGGAGTAACATAACCTCTGGGAAAAGGTAGGACCTTGACAAGGGGGTGCGCGGGAGCCTACCGCCCTGGCTGTGCTGTGATTAAACACAGCACAAGTCGACCAGCGGGTCCCGGCCAATGGTTGATGGCTGGGACCTGCTGATCAGCAAAACAGAGAGCAGGACAGAGCTTGGTGAATGTAAACACACAGAGCTCTGACCCGTCAGCAGAGATGAGCCTTTTTTTCCCCTGCAAAACAGGGAATAAAAACTAGCTCATACCTTAGTAAAAAGAGCACACAGTACACACATTAATCACTGTGAGGAACACAGTTAACCGTTTGATTGCCCCTAGATGTTAACCTCTTCCCAGCCAGTGTCATTAGTACAGTGTCAGTGTATATTATTATCACTGATCACTATATTAGTGTCGCTGATTCCCACAAAGTGTCAGTGTCAGGTTGATGCTATCACAGTCCCTTTACAGGTCACTGATCGCCGCCATTACTACTATAAAAAAAATTTTTTTTAAATTCCAGTATATATACCATAGTTTGTAGATGCTATAACTTTCCCACAAACCAATTAATATACACTTATTAGGATTTGTTTTTACCAAAAATATGTAGCAGAATACATTTTGGCCTAAATTTATGAAGAAATTAGATTTTTTTAATTTTTTACTGGATATGTTTTATAGCAGAAAGCAAAAAATATTGTTTGGGTTTTTTTCGTTTATATTGAAAAAAATTAAAAACCTAGTGGTAATCAAATGCCACCAAAAAAGGCTCTACTGGTGTGAAAAAAAATTATAGAAATTTCATTTGGGTACAGTGTTGCATGACTGCGCAATTATCAGAAAGAAGGGTGAAGTGGTTAATGCATTTCCATGTTAAAAAATGTTTAGGTAGCAGTTTGCCCCCCCCCCCCCCACACTTATACTTACATGAGTTCTTATTCAATCCAGAGCTATGCCCTTCTGTAGTAGCTCTCCCACTTCCACAGGCTTTGCTGAGGTAGCAGGAGCCATTGATCCTCACTGCTGTCAGTCAAATTCTGTCATGAAAGAGAGGGGTGTGGGGCAGGGCCGAGCAGCACTGTCTGTCTATGGATGCAGACAGCATGGCTTGGAAGCAAGCCTATAGCAAGCAGCTTGCTATGGGGGCACACCAAGAAGAGGAGGAGCCAGGAGGGGTACAATTTTACTGAGGGCAAGTGATTAATTTCTTTCCAAATCATTAACACTCATCTGTGTTACAGCTGTCATGGTGCATACTGTAGGTACATACAGTATATCCCCTGTGAAGCTGTTCCTTGATTGCCCCCTTTTGCTGCTGGTTAAATAGCTGTTAACCTTTGTTCAGGAGTGACTTGTGTTCTAAGGCTTGGCAACAGCCAGTTTTCAAATAAGTATTTGGCATGTGTGTATTATGTAATGGTCCATGCCAATCACAACTTCTTGCCCATGGCTGCTCCAAATGGTCAAAAATGCCAAATAAACTGTCAATGAAATGCTTTGAGCTCCAGTACAGAAATTTCTTGATAGTATGCACATGCACAATTTAGAATGGAGTCTTAGAGAAGCCCACACAGCCACTCTGCATGAAACGCCAGTAAAAAATGCTGCATATGCCTTATTTAACTGCCTCCCACCCACCTTATTGGGAAATGATAGATGAGCAAGAGCTCTCTTGCTCTCTATCTGTGCATGCTCATGGTGCGGTGATCGGTGGTGAGCTGTGTCCAAGGCATCACCGATCAAGGTAAAGAGACAATGGCAGGGGCTCTTTACCACGAGATTGGCTGTGTCCAATCACAGCCACAGTAACTCACTGTTACCGGCTTCTTCTCTTACACAGATCCTGTGTGAGGAGAGGAATCTTTTAACAGTGAGTTACTGATCTTTACACTGTACAGTGCCTAAACACTACACAGTACTCTTGTTGCAGTGCCCATCAGCAGTGTTACTCTCATCCATCAGTGTACCTGGAACCCATCAGCAGTGTTACTGTCACCCATTAGTGTACCTGTCGACCATTAGCAGTGTACCTGTCACCCACCAGTGCCCATCAGTATATCTGTCACCCATCAGCAGTGTACCTGTCACCCATCAGTGCCCATCAGTGTACCTGTCACTCATTAGCAGTGTACCTGTCACCCATCAGTGTCCATCAGCGTACCTGTCACCCATCAGTGCCCATTAATGTACCTGTCACCCATCAGCAGTGCACCTGTCGCCCATCAGTGCCCATCAGCAGTGCACCTGTTACACATCATTTATCAGTGCCACCATCAACAGGGTACCCATCACACAGTGACCATCACCAGAGTATCTGTCACACAACTGCCCATCAGCAGTGTACCCATCACACAGCCACCATCACTGGCCGGCTGGGAATCAAGCAATACATTCCAAGCAAAAGGGCCAGATATGGAGTAAAGCTCTACAAGCTTTGTGAAAGAGCCACTGGATTCCACGTGTATGAAAGCAAATATTCCCAGCTCCAGCCCACTGTCTCCAACCTACATCAGCACAAGTGGAAAAATGGTATAAAACAAATAGTGTGCCACTATCTACAAATAAACTGTGATAAACTAAATGATGAGTAACACCTGGTAAGCGTTACAAAATATACCATAATATAATAACAGTGTATGAGTCAAAAATATAAAAGTAATAAAGTGAGTTCAAGAAAATTAATAATAATTGACCAAGAAGTCCTCCAAAAGTAATGCAGTGCTGTAAAGTTCTTGAAAAACCACTCAGTGACACCAAAACTGTGCGAAAAGGTCAGCAGCTTACCAGATGTCATGGATGTCTATGTTATAAAGCAAAATGTCTACAAGCTCCTTTTGGGTTGTTCTGGCCACCCTCTTGCCAAAAGGATCACCTGTGCTGCAATCTTTAATGCAGCAAAGTAGATCAGTAGCTCTCAAAAATAAAAACACAAACGCCGGCCCATAGCGTGAAAAAATATGGAATACATTTATTTCCAAAAACAAAGTGTTGCACTTACAATCCGGTGATGGCCAGACAATGCATCGTAACACAGCAAGAAAAGCGTTCCCATGGGCTGCTCAAACGACTGTCCAATGATCTGCAAAAGTCTTGCGGTGTGTAGTGACTTCACTCTTGCAGGCCCAACTGACGCGTTTCGTCACAGATGACGTTGTCAGGGGAATGGGAAACCACAGAAAGACCTGCCGCCTTCCTACAATTTATAGAATAAATTATCATGTCCCTTGTCTACCAGCAAAGATCCCCCCAGAAACTATTTGTTCCTATTCTGTGAGCAGACTTCATGAGCGCTATTTCCCTGAGAGTATTCCACCAACAGAAGATGGCCAAAAATGCCAAAACAAAGTTATTGGCTATGCAGGAGTTAGAAGAGACACCAGTTTTCATTGTCCCCAATGTGCCTCCCAACTTGGCCTATGCATTGGAGACTGCTTCCGATGTTTTCACATGTCACTAAAATATTATCCCATATTTCTAACAGCCTGCCATTTCCCTGTTTTCAATATCTCTGCTGATCATTAGCCTGCTGCCTCAACCAACCATGCCTTCCACCTTAACAGACCCTGGCCTGTTTATCAACTATGCCTCTGCCTGCTGTCTGCATTGTTTATTAACCACATTTCTGCTTTACACCTGAACTGACCCTGGCTTGTTTATTAACTATGCTTCTGCCTGCAGTCTGAACTGTTTATCAACCATGTTTCTGCCTTGACCTCGGCCTGTTAATCAACCATATTTTTTGCCTGCCACTTAGATTGATCTTTTGCCCTGCTACTGTAGTCGTGGGATTCAAGATAACACAGGGTTCTCACATATGTGAGGGGCTTCAGAGTAAAATTCCAAGTAGAGAAAAACAGTTTTTGGTTTTCTACGGGTTTTGTAATTCCAGAAACAGGGTCTGAAAAGACTGGGTTTGAAGAAGCCTCTACCCCCTGTGCCCCGGTCCTACCTGACTGAAGCCTCCTTAAGCCTGATATTGCTGCCTGGACCAATACTTTGGCTGTGCTTACCATATCTCTGCCTACTGCCTGTACTGACCTATGACCTTTTATGTGCCATGTTTCTGGCTGCTGCCTGGACAAATACTTTGGCTGTGCTGATCATATCTGTGACTACTGCCTGTAATGACCCAGGACATTTTCTTGCTTTAGAAACCACAGCTTGGCATTGTATGCCATTATTAAGCTTGTGATCTACCAGAAATCCCATATCCTTCTCCACCATTGATTCCCCCAGTTGTACCCCCCTAGTATGTATGATGCATGCATATTCTTAGCCCCCAAATGCATAACCTTAGATTTATCAACATTAAACCTCTGTCACGTACTCTATAGAAGTCTGAATTGACGAGGTCAGCCTCTCTTGTATATCCAAACCAGGCCCCACTGAAGGTGAAACAGATGGTGCCGAGGGACAGGAGGAACACAGGTGCCTGTGGATATTCATTGTGGAACTTGCAGCTGGTGATGTAACCTCGGTAAATCATATAGGGCATCCAGTCAGGAATAGAGGAGATGCTGGAACGACAAGCTGAAGTTAAGGAAGCACTCCACTGGAACTGCAAGATCTGGGTACGTGGTTTGCCGGAACTTCTGATAAGCGTGAGGCCGGAGCACACCGTGACAGCCGGAGCTGATGTAATGATAGCCAGGACAGGCACTCGACAGGACTGTAGAGCCAAAACTGGAACCAGAAGCGTAGTCAGAGTAATAGCCAGGGTCAGCAACGAGCAGGCGATGAGGTACCGAAACATCAGACAGGGACGTGGTTAGGAGGAAGCCTGGATCAGAAACCGATGAGCAGAAGCATAAACAGGATCCAAGAGCAGGTCAATGTCAAGCTGGGTCAGTAACGGATACACACAGGATACAGCAGGAAACAGGAAGATAGCTGAAGACCAGTCAGCACTGACAGAGAGTAAGAGCTTCCTTTAAATAGTCTGTCTGGTGGCAGAAACAGTGGGCACGCTCCCGCGTGTGTGCACCCGTGTGCTCGCATTGCTGCGCGCATGCGTGAGCCTATGCTAATTTCTATTAGCCAGTTGCCGTACAGGAATTCCCTTACAACCTCATTTGCCACATAGTTGCCCAATTAAACAGTGCATTGAGGTCAGCTTGTAAGTTGGAGACATCCTGTAAGGACATTATTCCACTGCACAGCTTGGTGTCATCAGCAAACACTGAAATGGTATTTTTAATCCCAGACCCTATATCGCTTATAAATATATTAAAAAGTAAGGGTCCCAATACTGAACCTTGGGGTACACCACTAACAACCCTAGACCATTCAGAGTATGAATCATTAACTAATACTCTTTGAATACGATCTTTTAGCCAGTTTTCAAACCATTACATACAGATTTTGTAAAGCCCGTAGACTTTACCTTACACATTGGCCATGCGTGGGGAACTGTGTCAAATGCTTTTGCACAATCCAAGTATACCACATCCACCGCCACCCCTCTGTCCAAGGTTTTGCTCACCTCCTCATAGAAAGAAATCAGATTTGTCTGACCACCTCTGTCTTTCATGAATCCATGCTGTCTGTTGCTTAAAATATTTTTTTACAGCAAGAACTCATCTATGTGGTCTTTTATTAAACTCTCCAGTGTCTTCCCAACTATAGAAGTTAAACTAACAGGTCTATACTTATTTGGTAAAGATTTTGACCCCTTTTTAAATATTGGCACCACATTGGCCTTACTCCAATCCAGTGGGACTATGCCAGTCATTAAAGAGTCCCTAAAAATTAGAAACAACGGCTTGCCATCCAGTCCAGGTGCTTTATTCACCTTTATTCTGTCTAAATATTTTTGGATCATATCAATTGTTAGCCAATGTGGATCATCTGGGGCTGTGTCAATACTATGCCCATTATGAACAAAAGCTCCCCCATGCTCCTTTGTACCTTTGTATACACAGAGCTGAAGAAGGTATTTAATAAATTTGCCTTCTCTTTGTCCTCAGTCACCCACTCTAGATTATTTTGTAAAGGGTCTACATGCTCGGAACGGACCTTTTTACTATTAATATATTTGAAGAATTTTTTGGGGTTGGTCCTGCTATCTTTTGCAACCTGTTGTTCGTTTTAAATTTTTGCGACCTTTATGTAATTTTTGCATATTCTCTTATATTCTTTGTAATGTTTAAAGGCTGATAGCTTTCCTTAATTTTTATATTTATTAAAAGGTCTTTTCTTATTATCTATAGCTTTTTTAACTTTGGCCGTAAGCCACATAGGTTTGATTTTTAACCTTTTAAACTTGTTGCCCATGGGAGTATATTTTGCAGTATGTTCACATACAGCCTTTTTGAAGAACTCCCATTTTTGTGTTGTGTTCATCGATGCCAATATTCCCAGTCAAAGTGTTGGAGATCAGCTCTCTTAAAATTGAGCATTTTTATTTTTCCTTGTTTATACTAACAATAAATGAAATCATGTTATGGTCACTGCTACCCAGATTGAGCATTTTTATTTTTCCCTGTTTACAGCTAACAATAAATTAAAGCATGTTATGGTCACTGCTACTCAGAAGTTCTTTTATATGGACATTCGTAATAAGCTCGAGATTACCAGGTCCAGCAGAGCATCATTCCTAGTAGGGGCCTCTATGAACTGTACCATACATTGTCCTGTAGTAGGTTTAAAAATGTTTGCCCTTTAACTGTTCCTGCAGTATCATTACTCCAGTTAATTTCCGGGTAGTTAAAATCCCCCGTTATTATCACTCTCTCAGCCCTTGCAGCCCCTTCGATCTGTGCAAGGAGCTGAGTCTCCACTTGCTCATTAACACTGGGAAGCCTATAACAAACTCCAATGATTACCTTTGTAGTACGCACCCCCATGTGCAGTTCCACCCATAATACTTCAGCCTCATCACACTCTCCATCAACAAGGTCCTTTTTCACACTCACTCTGAGATCACTTCTCACATAGAGACAGACACCACCACCTTTCCTATTTACCCTGTCTCTCCGAAAGAGAACACAGCCAGGAATATTAATGGTCCAGTCATGTGAAGAATGAAACCAAGATTCAGCAATACCAATTAAATCACAGTTCTCTTCGTGCACCAAAGCTTCCAACTCACCAATTTTGCTTGCCAGACTTCTGGCATTGGTGAACAAACACTTTAATGCATTGACACCTTGTTCACACGTGTTTCGCATATTTTTTATTTTCTTAAAAATTGTACCAATTCCACTGGTTGTTTGTAACATGGGAACCTTCTTGTCATCTGCCATAGCCTTCCCCCCATCTTTCCCCATTCCACCCACCAATAAGTACTGACCCCTGTCTGATCTGTCTGAGCCGTTATAATCTAATTCTCCCACCCCCCTCGATCCTAGTTTAAATACTCCTCCAGCCTTCCCACAAACCTCTCCCATAGCACAGCAGACCACCTTCCATTAGGTACAAACCATCTCTAGCATATAGGTTGCACCCCAATGAAAAGTCAGCCCTGTGCTCTAGAAACCCAAATCCTTCCCTCTTACACCAGGTCTTCAGCCATGCATTGAGTTCTCTAGTCTCCCCCTGTCTTTCCTGAGTTGCGCATGGCACAGGTAATATTTCATAGAATATCAGCTTGGAGGTCCTTCCCAACTTCAGTTTTGGGCACTAATTCACAAAAAGAACATTGGGGAACTGGAGAAAGTACAGAGAAGGGCAACCAAGCTGATAAGAGGCATGGAGGAGCTCAGCTATGAGGAAAGATTAGAGGAACTGAATTTATTCTCTCTTGAGAAGAGGAGATTAAGGGGGGATATGATCAACATGTATAAATACATCAGTGGTTCATATAGTGAACTCGGTGTGGAGCTATTCACCCTGAGGTCATCACAGAGGACAAGGGGGCACTCTTTATGCCTGGAGGAAAATAAATTCAATCTCCAAAAAAGGTTTCTTCACAGTGAGAGTTGGGAAAATATGGAATAGACTTCCTCAAAAGTTGGTTCTGGCCAGCTCAGTGGATTGCATTAAAGGTCTGGATTCATTCTTAGATACACAGAATATAACTGGATACTAACAATTATAGGTAAAGTTGATCCAGGGAATATCCTATTGCCTCTTGGGGTATCAGGAAGGACTTTTTTTCCCTGCAGGAGCAAATTGGATCACGCTTTGCTGGGGTTTTTTTTGCCTTCCTCTGGATCAACTGTGGGTAAAGGATTATAACTTGTCAGTGGTAAATGGTTTGTCTCAACACTCTAGCTGCTACATTTGCTGGAGAGACTTACTGGCCAGATCACCAGACGGAAATAAAGAAAAGAAATCCCAACAAAGAAAGCCAATGCAGCATCTGATCTACAAATTAATAAGCTGCAACATAATAATTATTTTCTTTTTGGGTTAATACTGTTTTAAAGTTCCAAGCCAATTTTCAGAGCTTGACTGCTCTTAGAGACCCAAGGGCTTTTCTACAACTTGTTGTCAAGTAGTTGTATCACAAAAAAAAATTGCAAAAAATAAAAAGCCTCTTTTCATTCTTCATAAAATACTAAAGTATGGTACACACTGGGCCAATTATTGGGTAGTATTGGCAGGTTCAACAGAATCCAGTTGACATTTGGCCCCGCGTGTATAATAGCCTGTTCGACAGAAGTTGGCCATCATGTAGAATGTGCATGGTAGAAAAAACATCTGCTGACTGACATCCGAACAGTGCCCTCATGGAATGACTGGCGGCTCTGACTGGTCTGTTCTGGATGGGAGGGGGCAGTCCCCCTGTCAGAACACAATTGCTCAGTACGGTGATCACTGTACTAACATTGCATAGTTAGTACAGAGACCTCCTGGCGAGCTCCTCATTTTATTTCTTTCAGCCCACTGTGTACCAGGCAAAATCACCTTTCTTCATGTCTTTACAAATTTTTTGTAGTTTCAAATAAAGTCATTAATTAACTTTAAGTAGATAACTAATGTTTTCCATCACTTCATGCTAAGCGATTAGTATACTGGTTGATTCTTCAAATTTAAATCAGTTCCATTACTCAGTCTATGCCTGGTATCACAGATTTCCAAAAACTAAGGATTCATCAACCTTTTTACTGACCTCTTAAAATTATTACATGGACTATAAGACATGGGTTTATAAGGCCACATTTATTCTATTCACACAAAAAAGAACAACAACAAAATAATAAAACATTAACAGAAACAACGAACATTAAACAATTTTGACAAGGCAACCAGGTGTTCGGGGTTCCTTAAAGGCATATATTTTAATTAGAACATCTTCAGTCATGGCTCAACTAGCACAGGGAAGAAGAGGATCCAGAATCCACTGCACCTCCTGTGAGGTTATGAGAAAGAGCTAGTCTTAAGCACTAAACGCATTAACTTTTCATTGTTCCTGACACTGTATGTGATATTTTTATGGAAGTACAAATAAAAGTTGAAGAAGTGCAGTGGATTCTGGATCCTCTTATTTCCTGGGCTATTATAGATGACCTATGAGTGCACCTTCATCTATCATGGTCAGTGGGAGATTTACATTACTCACCTGAAGCAGCTTTGGCTGATGCATGCCTCAACTAGATTGAAGACATTACAAATGTACACATTTTTACTTTTTTCCCAAGGGACCTAGCTCCTGGGAGAACCTCCAATTACCAACCAAGTAGATGCACCATACCCAAGATGGGCCCCCACGTTTGTAACAATTCAAGTATGTACTGACTCCTCAAAGACCCCTGGACCTGCCAAGATGCTGTGTAAATGTTTTTATCTATATCACTTTCTAACTTCTCTTGACTTAAAATAAACCGCAGAAGGAGGGCAAGTTGGTAAACTTACTCTTTGCCTCAACTTTCCAGTATGAATAGCCAGTAGACTTTGAATAGCCAGTAGACTTTAACTCTTTAAAGAACAACTCTTGCAGCTCCACCCTACCCATCTGACTTTCAATCATTATATAAACAAAAAACTATTTTGATAATTCACGCAGAAGGGGGTCTCTGGGTGTTCCTAAAGACACAAATTACAACTAAATTCACTAAATGTTCTCAGCTGAACCCCAGGTGGCTTGAAGATGTTATGAACTCACATGTTCTTACTTTTCCCAGGGGATTTAGCTCCTGGAAGAACCAACAATAAACAATCAAGTAGAAGCACCATACCCCACATGGGTTCCCAGTTTTGTAACTGAAGTATTCACTATCACCCCCACCCACCCACCCCATCCCCCACCGAAGACCGCCTGACATGCCATGCAATCCTGAGTGACACTTTACTCAAGTGAGTCCTTCTACACCTAAAGCGCTCTCTGAAATCCTTATTGCAGGCCCAAAAACAGATATCCATCTCTACTGCATTTAAGTGAAATCAATCATCCCTCCAATAGTGAATAGTCTGATCCTCCAGCTCCAGGTTCTGGAGTAAGATTCCCCCAATTCTAGCAACAAATGTCCCTATCACTGTGTTCACCTTTATTCTGCTTTGTTTAAACATCAAATTTGAAATTTCTCACTAGGCCTACGATGGCCCTGACTTCATATCATTCCCCTGCACATGCATCACTAAAACATGGTCTGTCAGCTCTGAGACAATATTGAATTCAGGTAAAACTTAAACCCACGTCATACTTCTTACATCCAGCCACTTCAAGACAGCCTTGCTTCATTGTAAGCCAAGTTGTCTCCCTTTCTTCCTATTGCCTCTAAAAGACATAGGAGTTGCTCAGATTAAACCATCCACTACAAACAGGAACACCATTCACCAAAACATTTACAATTGTGGGTAGACATACAGTAAATCCTGAAATGTTCTGACTCCCACCTCCCAATATGTCTCACAACTTAATGACTCAAGCCCCATCAAGCTGTCTCTGTAGATGTTCCCATCTGTATAGAATGTGTACTAAACTGCTTAACAATTCTATCAGTTCTTGCCAGACAATGCCTGAAAGCTGCCACAAATTGGTGACAAGGATGATCCATATACATACTGCACAGTGATCCCTCACCTCCAAAAAACATTTCACAATTTGGACAGGGCAAACATTACACATGAACACATTAAACATTTCTAAATGCACATCTGCATCTGCAGCTGATCTGTTTTCAGTTCTCTAATATGGATCCTGATGCTTTTATCAGCAAAGCCTACATCAGAAAACAGTAACCCATCCACACCACTTCTATTCTTGCTCACTAATTCTCAGATTCTCAATACCCAAAAAAAGACTAAAGCAAAGGAAACTCAATTCATAGGGGAAATTATAAATAGTAGCTAGTTCATCTTCCAGCACCTGCAGCAGTTCAAATGATTAATGGTAAGTTGCATTCATCAACTCGCTGCCCTGCAGAACCTCCTTAATGGCATTGTACACCTTAAGGTCCTTAGTGATGTCATGCAGGCTATAAGACTTGAAAAGAAAAGCAATGCAGCCAACCTCCTGTGTTCAGTATGAACATACTGGATGCAAATTCTGTCCTGGTAAAATACAACTGCAAATAAAGTCTATCCTGATCTGTAATGAAATCCCAACCCACTCAAGCTGACTATTCCTTCCAAGCAGATGATTATGCAACCAATATATCCTCACCCATCACAATAGATCACTACCTACTCCTATGTCAGTTTCCACAGATGTTCAGGCCAGGGAGCCCTGCGCCATCCCAGTGCCAGTGCCAGACTCCAGTACCCTTCACACTTAAAATGAGAAAATGCATCAACAATAGAATTATTCACACCTGCAACATGGGTAGCCTGCACAAAACAATTCAAATTCAACCATATGAAAACAAACTAATGCAGTAAGTGTGGTGAAGGTGCTAACATATTTTTCACTACTTTTATTACTCCTAGGTTACCATAGTTGAAATGTATCCTGCTATTATAAAACTGGGGAACCCAGAGAACTATAGGTACTATAATTGGAAAAAGCTTTAACAACACTAACTTACTCAGGAATGCTGCAACATGTCATTCTTCGGGCCATTTTACAATGCAGCACACATCTTGGCAGTACACACCTAACCCAGAGATGCCTGCTGCCTAAGTATAAATGTCAGTGCCAAAAGCCAACAGGACCAGAGCCATCCTTAATCACCACTGGGGTTTTTATTTTTTGCTAAATTAACAAAAAAAGACCAAACATTTTGAAAAAAACATGTTTTTCTTTGTTTATGTTATAAAAATTTGGAGATAAAAAATTGTTCTTCATAAATTTAGTCCAATATGTATTCTGCTACATTTCTTTGATGAAAATATCCCAAATCATTATTTATTATTTATTCTGTAGGAAAGTTGTAGAGTTCACAAACTATGGGATATAGCTGAAAATTAATCAATCCTGAAGTACTCTTGGCCAATGTGATTTCTTGAGGCCCAAAAATGGGCAAAGTAGACAGTCGCAGGTCCGAGTCATAATTTTTTGGAAAATGAAGAAATTAAAAAAAAAATTCCCATTTTTTTTTTTTACATATTGTCACCAATGCAGTACAGCATCATTATATAACTGGTGCGGTGGTGATCATGGACACTAACTGGTGACAGTATGAAAAAAAAATGAATACTTTTTTTTAAATTAAAAATTTTTTTTTATTATTGTTATATTAATAACAATAATTATTGGTTATTATTTTAAAACGTTTAACAGATTTTCTTTGCTATAATCACAGCTAGTGACACAATTGTATACAAAGGATGGCATGAAAGGAAGCCATCCATTGTTTATAATTGTCATGTGACCTGCTGTGATTGGTCACAGCAGTTCATGGTACTGGCAATGGACCGGTACACAGATCTGTCATTGGCCGTGTCTGAGGTACACTGCCGGTGACAGATCTTGTAACAGCACGGCACGTGCGAGGCATGATCCAGGAAGGATGTCATATGACGCCCACCTGGATCTATGAGAGTCCCTCTTGGCCATCATTCTGCTATTGGCCAGGAGGGAACAGGTTAATGACCTTCTATTCAGCTCCAGAGACGTACCCGTACATTGTTGGCGTTTGAGTCATTATCTCACATCTGCAGGCACTACCCCAGTACCTTTTTTTGGAGCGGACGGTCATCTCTCTTGTAATAGCAACTTGAGTGGATAACAAGCAACCTGATTGCTATTATAGGCAGGGAATGTCTCCCCACCCGCCGCCTTCTTCGGCTTTAATGGGATCTCCTGCCCCACTAAGAGTCCCGTTTGACTAGCTGGCATTTCCACTGGCTGGTCAGGGAGCTGACCAAAGACTGGATTGGCTTTGTTGAGCTCTTTGATATAGTAGCTTGGAAGCAATGACCTTACATCACTTCCTGTTTACTCAGAAGTAAACGATGCTATTTTTAAAAAATAAAAGATCTTAGTGTGATTAAATGCATTTAAGGGGAGAGGAGGGATTTGTGGTCTAATTGACCTCAGATCTCTCCATATAGAGTACCTGTCACATGCCTATTTCTGTCACAAGGGATGTTTACATACCCTGATGAAGTCACGAAGTGGGCGTGACGCAACTAGTCGGTACGTGGGGAGGAGCTTCCGGTAATCGCGGTGACGTCATTTCCGGTGTGGGGGCCATATTGGAACACCCTGTGTATTACCCATGCAGTACACCCATAGCATGTGGTAGGAGGCTGGAAGATTCATCGTTTTGTGAGTGGAAATCTACTTTTTATACCTATTACCAATAAAATTACTGGTTGCACTATGGAGGGTCTCTGCTTGTGTCTTACTATGACCCTGGGAGGAGCTGACTGCTAAACTGGTGGACGCTGGAGGAGGAAGATATTTTCTAGAGAGTGATCCATACTGATAGGATCGTGTGATCCTGAAAGCGTGCTGGCCCCTTGGGGTCTAAGGAAGGAGGTGAGGGGGCATTTTGGCTGTTAAGGATTGTCACGTGTGCATCACGTACACTGCACATAATTTTGCATGAAGAGTGGAGTGTGAAGTTCATCATTAAGCACAGCATCATCAGTATTATTATTATTAACTTTGGACTTTTCTCATATTTGAACTATCGTTTATTCCTTTGTGCACTTTTTGTGTGGCACTGTTTATTATTAGTATATATGTTATTATAGTATATATTACTTTATTTTCACGATTTTGCACGAGATATTCCCCATGAGGGAATACATGCATGACACTGTATATGTATTGAGTATCTTGGAATTATTTTGGGGATTGAGTATATATTGTATTACGGTTCTATTAGATACTAATTAGCGCTGCACTCATAATTTTTACATCATATTTTATATATTACAAAAAATTGGGTCATATTTTTTTTTTTGTTCAAACATTTTATTAATTTTCAGAGACAACAGAAAAAAACAATCTTAGGACAATCCATGTACATATACAGGCATATACGAATACAGGAAGAAATGTTGTCCTACGAGAAAGGGGGAGTATCAAATAAAAACATGTTACAAGGAACCATGGAAAAACATGAAGGGATACAATGGTAAAAGGGAAGGTAGGATCTGAGTATGCAACAGATCGGGAGCACTGCTCCCAAAAACCATATGAAGGTTCCACGTGAGGCAAAGAGAGAGAGACAGAAGTGAGTACAAACGAGGGGGGAAAAATGGGAGAGACTGAAAGAAGGAATAGAGAAGAGAAAGAAAGGCATGTGACTTCCAGAAGAGAATATATAATCTCGGGACCATATCAGTGTATAAAGAAAGCATATATTTTTAAAAAATCTCTATTGTGTCTGTTTTAAAAAAATATATAAAGTTTGGGGGTTCTAAGTAATGTTCTAGCAAAAAAACATTATTGTTACATATAAACAAAGAGTGCCAGGAAAGTGGTTATAGGAGATCAGAAATTCATCACAAACTTTCAGAACATCATATGCTTGTGCTTTAGCATGAAGTGATGAGGTGAGTTCGGTCCACACTGAGGCAACTGTTCGGTAAGTCAGAGCAAACCTTAGAACCTGGGGGGCCAACACACTGAAAATTGTCAAGACAGTGGATCAAAAATTATATCTATGTATTTATTTTAATATTTACGTTTCCTGTCACCCATCGAAATTACTGAAAAAGGAGCAAGAAAATGGGCAGCTCTTAGGAAAAGACAACAATCAATGTAAAATTGCCTGTCCTAACAACAACATAGTTGCATGCTGTCTGGATGAATAGGTGTAATATAAAATTAATATCTTTTTTTATCTATCAGCATACCTTGGCCATAACGCTGCACCTATCAAAAGAAGTGTAGGGCGGAGAAGTCATTTGTCTGTCAACTGCACCATTTACTGACACCAGTTTTGGATATGACAGGTGTTGGATCAGCCTAAATTTGTTAGGCTCTATTTTTGGAACCACACCTAATGGTGACACATGCAAAAACGGAATATGCATGTGATCAAAAGGGCCTGTCATACTTCCAAGTTCTATCTCTCTGAGCAATTATTCAGAAATAACATGAGAAAACTGAACCATTGAAAATTCCTAGGAAACAAAAACTTAGTTGTGGTTAAGGAACAATCAATTTAAAAACCATTGCCAAAGCTATCTGCAGCCTCCTTTCTGGGGTATCTACTTAGATATGGAAGATTGGTGTGAGTTCTTGTACTAGATAATAGGGATATCGAACCTGAGTCTTTGGATTGTGTCTTCTCTTTTTCACTTCCCACTTATGAAAAAAATGACAGGTTGTGCCAAAACGGAACATTGCCTCTTGTTAAACTACCAACAGAAGCTTTTCTTATGAGCTGAGTGTATAATTGAACCCAGCTCGAACACCTGGCAATCCAGTGAAAGGACTGTCGGAGTGCCCTTGCTTGCACCACAAGCTTCATCCAGAACCCAATGGGGTTCATTTACTAAAACTGGAGTG
The DNA here is from genome assembly GCF_062004578.1 of Staurois parvus. Taxonomy (NCBI): domain Eukaryota; kingdom Metazoa; phylum Chordata; class Amphibia; order Anura; family Ranidae; genus Staurois; species Staurois parvus. The sequence continues at coordinate 2,645,650 of NW_028318954.1, forward strand.
TGCAAATCTGGTGCAGTTCTGCATAGAAACCAATCAGCTTCCAGGGTTTTTTCTGTCAAAGCTAATTGAATAAGCTGAAGTTAGAAGCTTACTAGCTATCATGCACAGCTACACCAGATTTAGTAAGTGAATCCTAATGTCTTTAGGGTCTCAGTGCAGGATAGGTGCAAGGCCTTAAGTTGACAAAATTGCTTGTCATATTGAAGCTGCACTGCACAGCCCCAATCACCCTATAGAGTCCTGTTGCAAAACAGAGGGAAACAGTTTTCCAGTCTCTTCTCACCAATCATGTTTTTCAAAGTAGCAAAGGCAAACCAAATCCTGTTAGTAATTACAGTATATAAAAGGAGTATACCGCTAAGGCCAATATATTATACGTTTTTGTATTTGCATTCTACTAAAATCTACAAACAATTCCAGTGGTGTTCCATCACACGGTATACTCCATGTGAATTCTCCACACAGCAGCACAAACAACTCACTAGAAACTCTGAACCTTTTTTTACATGTGTAGTGCTACCCACTTAGGAGCCACCAGTGAAAATTTTTTTTGTCTGTTCTTTGCCACTCACTCTGCAGACCTCTACCCTGCTGACATACCTGGGTTTTGGTTCCTTTTTCCCTTTGGGAGACTAAATTCCACAACACTCTATATCTAACTATTATAATGAGGGAAGATGAGAAGCTTAGAAGAACAAACTTGTTGTTTATTATTTAGGACAATAGTATTTAACCAACTGAGTTTCCCATATTCAAATCAGTATTCTGGGTTAGTAAAACAATCACAGGAGCTATAGAACACACACAACTTTTATGCAGGTGGCTACTCCAGATCAGCATAAGCAGTAGCAATTCCACCTTGAGAAAATTTGATATCATTTAGGGAGGAAAGGTCTAAATGATACCGGATTTTCTCAAGCCAGGAAATTAGTATTATGGCATAAACAGCCAGGATTATCTATATACGAATCTCTTCAACTATCATTTGGGGAATTTATTGGAAACTATACACCAGTCCCTTTGGCTATATAACCTTGAATTGCGTGTGTTGGTGACTATACGTGGTGGAACCTCCAGAGATTATCCTGATTTATAATGTGATATATGACCACTGTAATGGGGTCATATAGGTCTGGTGAGTGATCCATTCATTTGCCTCTGCACTGAGGTGTGGACACATGGATTTTTATGTTACCAAATTTTGAGATCTAAGAATGATCGTCACAATTTGAATTCAACCAGCACTTAGCATAAGGACGTTTTATAAATAGAGAACTATTCAGCCACTTTATATATATTTTTATAATTTAATTGTGTTTGGTTTATGAATTGTTTGAAATTAATTTATTGGCATTTATTCACAATACCTAATATTGGGTTTATAAGGTGCATATATATAATTTATACTTTATGCTACATATTCTATTTGAGTACAGAGCCTATCTATTCATCATTAATTCACTTGCAAGTGTCACATTCACTTTTTAGGGGCAGCTGTAAAAACCTCTTAGGGGGTTAATATACTAGCATATATCACTTTCAGTTGGTGCCACAATAATTCATTTTAATTTGGTTAAATTGCCTGCATGATATATTGGTGGCTATGCTAGGCCTAGACTGGTAAGAGGCTTTATCAGTATAAGACAGAATGAACAGTCAATAAGAGGGGAAACTCTTGGTTGAACAAGGAGGGGCAGTCTCTAAGGTGAATCTTTACAGGCTCACATTGGGGCCCTGTTGATGCACTATGGATGGTGGTTATACCTGCAGATAGTCACGGTGTAGCTTAGGTCTCTTTCCACTATGTAATGCAACAACTGTCCACTAGTGAGTATACTTAGTGGAATGTAGCAAGAGTGCACCCAGGAGAGGTTATGTGTGTGTATGTCTAATGAAGCCAAAGAATGAGGAGGGTTGCAGTAATAAGGATCTTATAATGATGCAGGAAGAAGTCAACTGACGCTCTGCCCTGAGGAGTACATCAAGTACTAAAAGTAAATGGGCTCGCCAACTCCTTTGGAAATTAGTGTAGTCTTTGTGATGAAAGGGGACCCCACTTTGCAGGCAGCTTCCAGGACAATGCTCACAGCAGAGTAGTGTGATGTGCAGTTCAGCTGGTCTGGATAATGTTGGGCTTCTGGACTGTAGACGAGAATGGTAGATGTGATGAATACAGCAAACTACCAGTGACCACACTGATTACACTGATACGTCCAGATCCCAGCAACTGGCCTCTAGACAGCTCACTCCAACATGTCTGCACTGCTCAGCTTCTTCGGCACCAAGAGAGCGGGATTTTCTTGGCAGAGAATTTATCAGTTTTCCCTTGTTCTTCCTGCTGCACAGGCCATAAGGATTTGTAGTTCAAAATAGTTGGCATTTCATGACATGGCTGTCGCCTGAGGCTACATCTCCCAGCATCCCAGGAGCTTGACAGCAAAGTCTTTGATTATAAGAACAACTATACAACTTATGGAGAGCTATGGCAAACTAAATACATTTTAAAGTGAAGCATGTCAGGCTCTGGGCCACAAATGGGTCTTTCTCGTTTTATTACAGATCTCCCAGGTAAACCAGGTCACTTCTTAGAAAGTTCCATATACATAAGGTGCAGATCAGAGCAAAACCAACATAGCATAAAAATGTTTTTCACTTAAAACTACATATAAAAACAATCAATTTTACTTACTTTTGTGGCTTTAATTCCCAGCACTAAGGAATTATACCTTAGTCTCTACATGTAGTTCTGGCTCCACCAGCCTTTTTTTCCAGTTGAGAATGAGCGTTCTGTGCATGACGACATCACTTGTCCAAGCCACACCTTATGCCTTTCATCAGTCAGACATCATCGTTAATGAATTTGACACTGCTCTTCCGCATCTCCCTTCTTTATACTTAACTTAACCCTTCTAATGGTCCTATTTATTAAAATATTAGTATCTAACTTATCCCACTACTTAAGGCCTGATTGTAGCACCATAAGTACTCATTATTATCTAACTACATCTGCATAGACTTCTTCATAAAATATACCTGCAAAAAGAGTTGGCTTCTTCTTAAATTGGCCTGCCCCTGATATTAAGTCAGGACTCTCTTTGTCCATAATAGTACAGGGAGCCAGAACCCCCCTTTGTCCATAATAGTAAATAAAGGTAGAAAAAAAGAGTTGGCTTCTTAAAGTGACCTACCCCTAATATTAAGGCGGAACCTTAACCTCCCTATGTACATAATAGTGCCTCTAATCAGAATAAACAAAAAAAAGGAATGTTGCAAATATTCTGTGCTCTCATACTCAAATATATAAACAAATTACTAAAAAACATAGAATTTAATTAATTATAAAGACATCTAATTGGTCACATAACAACTCATATCTATTAATTCCTGTGGGTTGTAGTGTTTCTAACTACTGCATCCATTTAGTTTCAACCCTGGAAATATCTTTTTTGAGGGCCAAGCCACTTCAGTGATTTTTAACTTTGTCTATACCATAAAACATGAGTAGGTTCAAATCTTTATTGTGTACCTCTATGTAATAGAAATGCTGGGTGCAATAACTAAAAGCAAGTCATATACACGCACACAATCAACATGTAGTCATGCATTCTACACTTGTGAAAGACCATCTACCAAATGAACACCTGCCCTAGCACATCATAGCATTCACCCGGCACTCCAAGAAATAACAGAATCCAACTGCAGTATTCTTGCACTGTCAAAACCTCCACTTTTATTATCACATGACACACAGGAGGATATATCTTATAGTCATCACAATCTGCATAATAACACACACCAATAATAATATGAGCATTACAACATGAACTAGACACATCATTTGACAGAGTCACAGCATAGAATTAATACATTACCAAAGCTATGTTAGAAGCTAGGAGGAACAAATCCCATTGGAACCATAGGCCCAGGGGGTCACGGGGAAGCCTTAGGCGCGACTAGTTGATGAGCCCATATAGCCTTGGCAAAAATCCCAGCTTCAGAGCATTCTCTGGCCACTAGGTGGGGCTTCCCCCTGGTCTTGTCTGGACCTCTGCCTTTTAAACCATTTTTCTGGAAGCTGTCCAATAGTGGGCGGGCGACACACCCACCATAGGAGGAGCTAGCAGAAGGGTTCCGCGAGGATAACAGAGTCACATTCAACCACCATATTTGAGTCACATTTTTGCTTCTTATCTACCCTAAACTTCTACTTATCTACCCCAAACTTAAGGATTTCTAACTTCTCAAGCAAGTAGATGTCTTTAAACAGGGTTTTATCTTCTAATGTGACATACTAGATGTCATAAACACATTCAAATTCCATAAACAAGTTTTTATCTTGCTCTCAGCAGAATATCTTGTGACTCTGTTCCTTTGGCCTAGAGAAATGACACAACAGTCACCTCTCATGCCCCTGGTATTCGGGCAACAATGCTTTATTGTAAAAATTACCCAAGAAACAAAGGGTCCAAGGCCAACACATTTCATAGGCATTACACTCTCTAACATTTCTAGAAACATTATGTTTCCTCTACCCATTCCTAATATTATTTATTTGTTCCCCAACCTCAACGCTTAATTTTGTAATGGCTCTCTCTACGTACTGGAGTCCACATGAACATTCCAGTACATATGTCACATGCATTGTATCACAGGAAATGAACTGTTTGATACCATACATCTTTTTTTGTACAGGTGGATTTAATAGTTCCTTCTTTCTGCTCTGTTTTTTTGCTGTTCTACATGGCATGCATCTGTTATATCTATAAAAAACTTTTCCTTCACAGAATGTAACATTATTCATTAGCAGAGCTATAATATTATGAACCAATTTGAAAATGTTCTGGGGATAAGTCGTGAACAATACTTCTTCCCCTCCTTCTTCTTGCTTATATCAACTTTCCTTTTGTCAATGTTAATTTTTTCTAACAGCAAGAGGGAGAATATTTTTACATATTTTCCTCACCAATTTTTTTCCCCCTGACTTCTTGCTTAAGATGAGCCCTTAGGGGACAGTCAAAACACACATACACCTCACATTTGCTCAAATCGGTCAAAAGGACCTGACCTTTTTCAGTCTGTTTGCTCTTGTGAGATTCTGAGCTTTTTGTTGTGTGTCACTTATGCAGGAGTTGTATTGAAACCTTGTTCCTCTGCTGCATCCATCCAACTGCCATGTATTTTTGCCTACTCACCACCTTTATCGAAGACGATGCAATAGGATGCGCAGTGGAATTATCTAAGTCTATCTAACTCAACACAATAACAACAGGAACCTATGCTCCCACAGGCTGCACCACAAGACAACGCATCAACAGGCCCCTAAAACCAGCAGAAAAATCTGCTAATCCTGAGATATCACAAGAGAACCTAGCCTCAAGCCCAGGTATAACTGTCAAACCTGCAGACTATGTAATGCCTCCCCCCCCCCCCCCCCCACACACACACACACACATACACACTTCTATCAGGCTCCTACCCTGTAAGCTAAACTCTACTCCTTGCCCTTGAGAAAAAATTAAAGAAGGAGTCTTTCCGGTTTGCCTTTGTGATAAACCATGATCCGCTGAATGTTAGATGCAAGCATTGCTGTACATGGCTGGAGGCAGCTCTGAGGACTATCACTGTCATTGCTGGTGAGCATACTGTATTCACGGATTCTGCAAGTGCTTGCTTCCTACTCTTTGGAAAAGCTGGCCCAGGGCATTTCAAAATTTTTTTTCTTCTGCCCCATCCATGTTGTCAGCATTCCAAGAGTCATAGGGGCCATGGGCACCCCACTTTGCTGAAAATTGACTCTAGCCCCCTAAGAAGGCAGAGTCATTCCCCTCTGCAGCCATCAATCTGCTCATTGACTTTGTGTTGGTCAATGACAGTGAAGAAGCAGCAGAGGGTGCTAGTTCCCCCTGCTGACTGTAACTGCTCTCTTCCTGCATTGAGCCACACCTTCTCTCTTATCCCCAGCAGATGATGAAGTAAACAGATTCTGTGCATAGGGTTAGGGAGACAGTCAAGTGTTGTTGAAGTCACTTTAAAACTTCTGACTTCAGCTGCAGTCCTAACCTGCTCCAGCAAGGTATCAAGATAAGTCATTCTGTATTTTTCATTTCTTACTAAACACAGGTGCCACCTTTGTGAATTTTGTCTTTCTCTGAACTTTCTTTAATTAAAACCCAGCAGCCATCACAGGAACAACCTTTGCGGCTCCACCTTGCCCATCTTTTCTGACCTGTTCCTTCCCGTAGTCATGCAGGCCTGGTGTCCATTTGCCGTTTTCTAGGTCTTACTTTACACAACAAACCCATGTTACTTTACTAGCTAAACCCTTAATACAGAGATAAATAAGATATGAATAGGATTATAAACAATTCTAATTTGTGATGATTCTAGTTCTTAACCTTCAAGGTTTCATGAAAGATTGTGAAAATAATTATACAAATTATATAAGTAGTATATAGTAATGTGCTGGTCTCATTTTCTGACACCACTCTGCCTATAACTTCAATTATAGATAAAACAAAGAACACAAAAGAAGGCAGTGCCATCATCGCTGTAGGCACTTCCTGAATAATATATAATGAAGTAACCCCCATCCCCCCACATCATTAACCCAGGTAATGGGTTTATGAATATTATATGTGATTGTTACACTTCAGAGCTATTAGTCAAGTTATGACCATTCACTCTGGGTCCCAAATTGCATAATGACAGATTCATATCACACAAAGTTTACTGCTGTAGGAGTTTATGTTACAAATTTTGTTTTACCTTCATCTTCTTCTCCTTTCCCTGAGAGATTTTCCTGTGTTGTTTTGTTTTCTTTCATAATAACGTGTCTTCCAAATTGTGACAAATAAAATTGGGATAAGACAAAGGGACATTGTGCATGCAGTGCAGGAAAACTGGTTTCACAACACCGCAGAGTCCACAGCTTTAATTAAGTACATAACTTCTTTTTAAAGAATGAAGAAAGTTTACTTAGCTGAGCTCCAAGAACACCAAGCCCCCACGTATCTCTTCTGCAGAGAACTGCTGTACTCCCCCTTCCCTTTGAATTTTAAATGTATCTCTCAGTTAAAGCAAGTACTGTGAAAATGTAAGTTTGAGAATAACTTTGAATATAAATGATGAACCTCCAACCTCCAGAACTGGGACACGTCTCCATTGGACCCCACGTGCGACACATAATCCTTCTCAGGCTCTAACACATAATCATTAGTCTCCAGTCTCATGTAAAGACATGAGAGAATACTAGTGATCAAATGATTTTAAAGGGCTGGCATAGATTTAAATATTGGTTGCTGAATGTTGAATGTGCAAAGCAAAGAGAAAATTAATATACTGAATTCCCCTTACGATTGGTAAACATTAGTGTCATTTATGGAAGTCATTCTCGAACATGACAGCCAGTGGCAGAACTGCTACCATAGCAGCCCACACAGCATAGACGGCCTGTTGCAGCCATGAGCCTGTTTTTACTTTCTGCGTCAGGCTATGGGCTTTAGGGGACGTATGCAAATCCATAGGGATGTAGGAAACCCCTGTGCATCCCAGTGCAGGCATACACAGGCCTCATATTGGGTGTACGCTTGAAAGAGAAGTAGGGCTATTTTTCCCTCTTTATACTTTCCTAGGTGTATGCAGCATCGGTCCAATTCTGCATCTGTATTTCGCTGTCCCTAAGTGTGAGAACTCAATGATCACATAGAGAGTGGTGACTAGTGATGGGCTGAACACCCCCCCCTGTTCGGTTCGCGTTCAAACATTCAAATCTACCAAAAGTTCGACCGCGAACTTCAAACAGGGACAATTTATTGAGCGGTATCTTACCACATCTTAGTATGCAGTAAGATACCACTCAGCTACTAAAAAACTGCATGAGTTATAATATTAGGTCATGCGGTATTTAGTAGTGAAACATTCTTTAATGTTTAAAAAGAAAAAGGTGTGGGATCCCTTCTCCCATCCATACCAAGCCCTTTTGGTCTGGTATAGATTTTGAGGGGAACGCCCAAGCCAAAATTAAAACAAAAATGGAATGGGGGTCCCCTGGAAATCCATACCAGACCCTTATCCGAGCATGCAGCCCTGCAGGTCAGGAAACCATACCAGTCCACATGCCCTCAACATGGTGTGGGGGGGGGGGTTGATGTTGATGGGAACAAGGGCCTCTTTCCCACAACCCTGGCAGGTGGTTGTGGGGGTCTGCGGGCGGGGGCATATCAGAATCTGGAAGCCCCCCAGATCCCCCCATGTGAATGAGTTTTCAGTACCCATTCACAAAAAAAAAAGTGTAGTAAAAATGACAAGAGTCTTTGACAAGTCGTTTATTAAAAAAAAATGTTTTTAAATCTCCATCGTCATAGATCCAATATCAGTCATGATCCCCGCCACCACCGCCGACCTGTTGGTTCCCAGCTGTTTGACAGCTGCGCTGGGATGACAGTTCTTAAATACTGTGATGACATCACATGCACTGTGATTGACCAGCAGCATTGCACTTGACCTGTGGTAAGGTGCATTGCTTTGGCCAATCACAATGCACTGTCAGGGCACAATGCATTGTGAGGCACGGAGGACAAACAGCCTAATGAACACCCATACCACTCATGTGTTCAGCAAACGCATGAACGAACCAAGTTCTCGAACATGAAGCCCATCATTAGTGGTGACTCAGTCACTGCTGTCTGCTCAGCTTCCCCCCCCCAGAACTCACTGGAGCACTGGGCTATGCAGGGGGAGGGAGCGGCTGGCTCAATCTCTCAGAGGCTGAGCCAGGTGCACTCCAGACTCTGGGATGGATCCTGACTTTGAAGTTGACCACATGATCGCTGATCCCTGAGTTCTCACAGCTGCTCTGGGCACCACTATCTGCTCAGCCCCCCAAGTGTTCACTGAAGCACTGGGCTGTGGAGGGGGAGGAAGTGGTTGGCTCAGGCTTTCAGCACTTTGCTAAGCCAGGTGCCACTCCAGACCCTGGGGTGGATCCTAACTTTAAATTCAGGATCTTTCCCCAGTCTGAACTGGCTGAGTGACATCAGTAGACAGCGGACTTCAGTTCACTGTCAGCTGAAAGTGGGTTACAGGAGTGCAGAACAAACTGCACTCCTGTGATCCACAGGAGAAGTACAACCAAAAAAGCTCTGTACTTCTTTAACCACTTGCCCTCCAACAGCCCTCCAACAGCCTTCTTTAACCACTTGCCCTCCAACAGCCAATTTTTGCTGTTCGGCACTGTGTTAATTCAGCTGGTAATTGTGCGGTCATTCAATGCTGTACCCAAATGAAATTTTTGTCCTTTTTTCACACAAATAGAGCTTTCTTTTGGTGGTATTTGATCACCTCTGTGATTTTTACTTTTTGCGCTATAAACAAAAAAAAATAAAAAATTTTGAAAAAACCCCCGATATTTTACACTTTTGGTTATAAAAAATATCCAATAAACTCAAAGTTAGACATAAATTTAGGCAAAAATGTATTCTGCTACATGTCTTTGGTGGAAAAAAATCTCAATACATGTATATTAATTGGTTTGTGTGAAAGTTATAGCGTCTACAAATGATAGAATATATTGGAATTTACATAGCTTTTACTTTCTGACTGCCTATCACATTCCTTGAGGTGATAAAATGCCAGAGCAGTACAAACCCCCCCCCACACACACACACAAATGATCCCTTTTTGGAAAGTAGACACCCCAAGGCATTTAAGTCTATAGAACATTTTATTTTTTGCCACAAATTTTTTCAAAATGACAATTTTATTTTTATTTTTTTACACAAAGTTGTCACTTTAATTATATATTGTTCATGCATGCCATTGGTATATGTGGAATAACACCCCAAAACACATTCTTCTTCTTCTCCTGAGTATGGGGATACCACATGTGAGAAACCTTTTGGCAGCCTAGCTACATACAGGCCCCCAAAATCCAATGACCACCTCCAAGCTTTCATAGGGCATATTTCCTCATATCACTTCCCCACTACCACAGTTTCAGAGGCCCTAAAATGCCAGGATAGTACAGACACCCCCCCCCCCCAAATGACCCTTTTTTGGAAAGTAGACACCCCAAAGAATTTATTAAGAGGCATGGTGAGTACTTTGCAGATATCATTTTTGTCACAGAGTTTTGAAAAAGGAAGAAAAAATACATTTTTGTTTTCTTTCTGCGTTTTCCAAAAACATGTTAGAACAAATGAGATCTGCAAAATAATCACCATGCCTCTTAGAAAATACCTTGGATTGTCTACTCAAAAAGGGGTCATTTGGAGGGGTTGCTTCTACTATCCTGGCATTTCAGGGCCAACATCAGAAGCTTATGCCACACATCACCCACTCTTGAAGACCAAGCCTTTTCTGAAACTTTTTGTTCACATGAAAAAACTGTTTTTTGCTAGAAAATTACTTTGAATCCCCAAACATTATATATTTATTTAAAGAAGAGGCCCTAGAGGAAATGATGGGTGTTGAAATTTTTTATGTCACACAGTATTTGTGCAGCGATCTTTCAAACACAAACCTTTTGGGAAAAATACACTTTGATGCACAAAAACACAATATATTGCCCAATTGTTTGATGAAATATAAAATATGATGTTACACAGAGTAAATAGATACAAAACATGACATGCTTTAAAATAGCGCATGCCCGTGCAATGACAACAAAGTACATACATTTTTATTATCAATAGGCGACGCTTTAAAAGCCTTTACAGGTAGCCAATTTATATTTACACTGTCCCTTTCTTTTTTTTTTAATCACTTTTATTGCTATCACAGGGAATGTAAATATCCCCTCTGATTGCAATAGGCATTGACAGGTATTCTTTTTTGAGGAACATGGGATCTATTAGACTCTATATATCTCATCTGCCCTTACATCATCTGATCTCACCAAAATTGGTGTGATCAGATGCTTCCCAATTTACAAATGGTGCTGTTTATATCCTGCGAAACTGAAGTGATGAAATGCTTGCAGCTTCCAGTTTCTTAGACTATAGAGATGATTGGAGCCATTCTGGTCTCTGATCAGCTTTATGGTCAGCCAGCAGATCTGCCGGCTGCATTCTTGAATTCCCCAGTGGGACAGGAGAGCCCAATAAAACTGTGGAAGGCAGCAGGAGGGGGGCAGGGGTGTTGTCCCATCCCGCTGCTTGTAAAAACAATTCAGCAGCTAATTGGCCACTAGGCTTGCTTTAACATGAAAGCGATACCAGGATGATGCCTGTAGCTGCCACTCAAAGTGCAGCGATGTACCAATCCATTGCTGGTCCATGTTGGGCATATATGTAACAGCAGAGGACATGGGCATACAATGAATTGGCTCTGTGGATCAATATGACTGCAATTAATTTTTTTTGTCCATGTTGAGGGTTAGGCCCAAAAAATTTTTAAATTCAGAAACCGTGATAAGTCTCCATGCGCATTGTCTGGCAAGAGCTGAATTTGGGTGGGCAGTGATGTATTGTTGTGCGTATAAATTGATTTGGCCCACAATCAATTGGTACAAATCTTCCGTGAAAAATAGTGGAAAGGCTAAACGCTAGTGCTGACAGCAAACGGGGCTGATCCTGCTAACACTGCGTTTTGGGGACACTATACAAAGTAAGCACTAGTATAGTTCTGTTCATGATCATTATAATGATCCATACAAACACTATACTAGTAATGGGGGTGATCAGCGACCTATAGTGTGAGTGTGATAGTGTGCAATCTAATGCTAGCTGACCCTGGCTGGGTGGGGCGCTTGCTGACCATGACATTATCTGATGTCACTAGTGGAAGGAATGCAGTGATCAGTGAAAAATTGTATATGCTGACAATGTACTAATGGCACTGGCTGGGTGATAGGAGCGATCAAAGGGTTAAATGTGCTTATCTAACGTGCGTGTGTAAAATGTAGTGCTTTTACTCAGTGCCGTGTTTTCTCTTCTCTCCCTGGACCGACCAGGGGAGCAGCAGAGGGCACAGGTGCGTTCATACCCCAAAACAGGAAGCAACACAAGATTACATTGCTTTGCCAAGAGCTGCTGCTCACTTGCAATATGCGGGTAAGCGGTTGGCAAGTAGTTAAAAAAAACCCTTAAAAAAATAAAAAATTCTCAATACGGTATTTTTTATATTAATTATTTTTTTAACACTTTTAACAGAATTGTACAATGTTACCATAGTAACATTGTACTATTGTGGGGTGGGGGTGATCAGCAGGGATTTTTTACATTTGTTTACACTTTACTATGCAGGAGAAATAAAGATCATTTCTTCTGCAATGCAAAGCTTGCTGTCATGAGTTAAATTTTGACAGCTCGAGTTAGTGATCTGTGATTGGCTGGAGCTGGTCACGTGGTACAGGGTGCTGTGATTGGCCCCATGTATCATGTGACAGCTGTGGGCTAATCACAGTTCACTAGGAAGAGAAGCAGAATGAGATTGATTCATAACAGATTTGCTTACATTGTGATCATGTGATCGTATAGCGATCACATGATCACCGGGTTCCTTTCACCAGGATCTTCATTCCACTGTGTTACACAGTTGCCCCCCTGTGTTAGTACAGCCAGAGTGACATACTGGTACGCCGCTTTGCCTGTAGCTGCCGCCTAGTCGCAGTACATTGCGGGCGGGTGGGAAACTGTTAAGTATGCTAATGTCAGCAAAACCTTAGTATAGGGTATATACAAGAATGGGCAAGTATGGGCAGCACAAAGGCTAAATGGTTAGCACTTCTGCCTGGCAGTACTAGGGTACTTGGGTTCAGATCCCAACCACAGCACCACCTGCCTGGAGTTTGCATGTTCTGCATGTGCTAGCGTGAGTTTTTCTGCAGGCACTCCGGTTTCCTCCCACACTCCAAAGACATGCTAGTAGGTTAATTGGCTCCTGTCTAAATTGGCTCTAGTATGTGTAGGTATGAATGTGAGTTAGGGACCTTAGATTGTAAACCCCTTGAGGGTTAGGGACTGATATGAATGTGCAATATATGTATGCGAAGCACTGTGTAAATTGACAGTACTATATAAGTACCTGTAATAATAATAATAAGAAGAATGCACAGGGATATATGAAACACCTACTGTATGCATCCCAGTGCAGGCAAACATGGCCCTCATATGGTTTGTAGGCATAGGTATGCCCATGTGAGTGAGGCCTTACTATAGAACTGATCTCTGTAATCATTGTGCACAATAGGGACATGGAAGCTGTAGACGACAGCCATCTTGTTAAGGTCTCAGCCATTTTGTTTTCAGGAGCAGTGATCTTACTCCCTCCTCCTGCAATTTATGGAATTTATAGCCATAACTTTTAATAAACTTTAAAAGAGCCTCTTATCTCCATCATGGACAGTAGAGCACAGCAAACAGACCTGGTCAGAGCTGTAAAACATTAATTGAGGTCTGCAGGATGTCTGTTTCCGCAAACCATGAAAAAGACTTCCCTCTGACCTATCGTAATAAAATAATAACTCAGTGAAGCCTGGAACACATGACGTGTAAGGCCAATAAAGCTCTAGGAAGGTAGAGCGTGCCATAAAACATTGATTCCACAACTTAATTCCACATACAATTCGTAAAATGCAACAGGAACAGGACACATTATTATTAGGGATATATTTGAATGGGGAATATTATACCAAACAATTCAAGGTTATACATGACTATGTTAGCACACATGAAAAGGGAGAGAGCAGTCTCCTCCCTCCTGGGTGACAGATCCATCTAAGGTCTGATGTGTTTGGTATCCCTAGATACGAAATATAATTCTGAATATTAATCTGCCAGTTTCTAGAATATCATCTGCAGATATTGGAAGTTAGTACTATTAGTATAAAACTGTAGTTGGGACTTGGTCATAAACTTGGTGACCTCCCTGCACCCATCCCTTAAAGCGGATGAGTGGTCAGTTGGTCTCTGTCCACACCCGACTGATATCACAGAAAAGGCAATGACAGGACCTGGTAAGGGAGCTCTAATTTTAACATCAACCAAGGAACACCCAGAGAGCCATGGCAATGTTTTTGCTTGGACAATTGGACTCTGCTAAAACCAGGACTTTGCAAGTATTCTCCATTTTCACCTCCTTTTATTTCTCTGTTGCATTACTGTTCTCTTTATGTCTTAGTAACATCCTTTTCTGTAAATATTTTAATTGTACCGTTTCTTTTTCATTAATAAACCATATTTTGAAAACTGTTAAAACTATCTCTAAGGCTTTTAATGCAAACTAAAGTGCTACTATATATAAAAATCTGAATATACCTGTCGGTGGTGAAAGTGTGTGTTAATGACGTTTATTGTTCACATTTGTTCTTGTTAACATTGTGAAGGGTTGATAGGCCCAAATCCATCTGGTGGATGTTTGGAGTTTGAAGGGTTTACTGCTAATTAACTTAACCCAGTGACAATCACTCTTAGGCTGCTGGCACATAGATTGTGGTACCGCGAGCTGGAAAATCTTTGTGTAGGATGCAGCTGAGAGTGGCATTGTTAAGCAAGTTACAGCGCGGTGTGAGATTGGATGGTCCCTCATCACGAGTTGGTGAGAAGGGCAGGGGTCGGGCACCTTGTTCGCCACAATCTCAGCAGTTGAAAAGCCACCTGATAAATTCTATAGGGTGGCAAGATGCAGCAATCCCCGGTTGCACCTGCTTTCATTTTGAGCTTCGGGCGACAAAAAACACCATCAGGATGAAAGCCAGAGAACACCCATTCCCCAACACCTATCCTCCAAACACGTTTTTTGTTGTTTGGGCGGCTGCACAGCAGCAATTGGGCAGCGGGACCATGTTTTAATATAATACAATCTCTGTTATTTTTTATTTGAGTGGTACATACAATATATGATGGGTGGTCACGGTGACAATCTGCTGCAGTCCTCTGAGGGGTGTTTGGGGCCATTCAGTGGAGTATATCCTAGGCTGCTGTTGCTGATCCTTGATTCGTCTGTTCTAGATCAACCTCCTAAAACATAGAAGTCTGATCTTTCTTTTTCTCTGCATCAATCATACCCTTTTTTGGCGAGTGGTTTCTGTTGATCCTGGAGGTTGGCTGGTTTACATCTTTACCTAGAGTGGGGGAAGTCCATGTTAAACCTGGTGATTGGAGGCTTATTGACTGGGTCTAGGATCTCAAAAAAACCCTAAAAAGGTGTTTTTTCACCATTATCCGGTGAGTGCGGTATGTTATTTGAGCACTAATACAGTGTCAACACGGGTCAAAGGCTCTTTGGAGAAGGACTTTTTCAATTCTATTTTATTCACTTTATTGATTTGGAGTGGGACTAATTTATTTGATATAAGTTATATTTTTTTGAATTTCTTTACTATTTAAGTTTTTTTTTGTATGTTTACACTAATGAGAAGCAGCATTTATTTAGTAATTATTGCACTTTTTTTTGGTGCTGGTGATTTTTTGTATACATCTAGTGCACCTGTTAATTTCATTAGCAGCTGAAACTGTTTAACAATCCCCTCTGCTACTTAACTGACCAGATCAATATCCCAGGAGTTTAATTGTCTTGATGATATACTCTGATTAAAAAGTCTTCCTTTAATTTTTTTGAGCAGTGTATATATATTTATCTTTCACATTGCACTTATTGAGATTTCACAATTGCACATATGATGTAATGAATTGCACTTGTAATGAGATTTCACAATCGATAGAATTTGATCACATGATTAATTAATGCATGAATATCAATTTTTATTTTCATTACATGTATTGATGGAATTTATGAATTTTTGGGTACATCATGACACATATGATTGCACTAAGCCCAGTGCATCTATTTTAGATTTGTGTGGCTATTGTGTATCCCAATATTGGGATGCTGCATTTTCTTTGTATGGTGGACACAAATTGCAGGTGGTTAGTTTATATTTTTGTTTTAACTCTGCAAGCCATGCTGTACATTACATATTTTTGACCAAGGTGTTTATTTCCTCAACAGTTGCTGGTTGATACTGTAAGTAGTCTCCAGCAATATGGGTGGAAAAGCCTATGTAATGTAAGAGTTGCTTCCCCTGTATCCACAGCTTACCCAGGTCTTTCACAATCCTAGCAATACCACTGACTTACATCATAAATATTATTATTGTTAAAATATGGTTACTAAAAAGCTTTTCTACTATAGGCTATTATCTGGATAACAGCCTGTACTGATATACTTTGAAGTAATTAATCAATCGAAAAGCGCCATGACTTAGCTGCTGCTCTTTCCTGTGATTGTTATGGTATATGCAGCACCTGGGTACTGAAATTACAATAGACATTGCCAGTACATCCAGACACTTTGCGATTTTTTTTATAAGTATCTTCATCATTATTTGCTAGATATATTTCACAAGCTGAGCAGATGAGTATTTAAAATTCGATGAAAGATTAGCTGAATGTATGTGTGCAGCGAAGCATCAATAGAAAACAATATGGCCTTCCTTAAGAGCGGATCTTATTATGTAATTTAATAGGTTACTAGTTCTCTTAGTTTCTTAGAATTATATTCTATATATCCCCTAACTATGAGTCAGGATTTATAAGTGGCTCAAGCAGTCCCATATGTCTAATATTATAGTTTTGTGGAACATTATTAATATATCTTCCAGATTTCTGGCTGATAGAATTAAATCCAGCCATGCAAATGTGTTTTTCTCATCTGTAACAAAAGCAAATTACCGTATGTCTTTTTGTGACATCTGATTGTGCATTTGCTTGTATAAGTTCGCATTACCATGGAAACCTTTGCTTACTATTCATATATATTTTTCACAAAGGGAAGAATATGTATTGCATGTCATTCTGCAGAGCTGTGTAGGTTAGAGACATGAGTTACAGTAGTTTTATGTGGCTTTTAGAGAGCCAAATATAATTATTGTATTTGGGTACTTTCCCAGTGGCAGGGAATCCAGAAAAGGGTTTCTGTGTATCACTGACAAGGGTCCATATCAACTGAGAGAAAAAGAGAACCTGAGGGTCAAAATGCAGCAGTGGGTACTGACAGTAGAATGAAGCAAGCCATACAACTGCAGAGTGAGCCAGAGACTGCACGGAGACTTCATCAGTATCATGAAGTCGCACAAGGCACACTGGAAGTCACAGGATGCTCTGAGATGGAACAGAGCCAGATAGAAGTGCACTGGAGTCACAAGATGATAGAAGATGCTCTGGGGTGCTCTGGAGTCACTGGAGTCATTAGATGATATTGAGTTGCATTTCAGGTTACTTGGGCTCACTTGACAACACAAGTGCAATGGAGCACACTAGATGACACTAGGGTGCATAGAACGTCACTCAAAGCCAAAAGATGATATGGGTGTACTGGAGCAGACAAGATAACACACAGGAGGTTACTCAGAGTCACAGAATGACATGGATTCCTGGAGTTCACTCAAAGTCACTGGGACAGGTATGTACAGCAGCTAGAGCCTCAGCTAAAACATAGCAACCCATTGCTCCACTGGGCCACCATGCATCATTTTACAATTTGAAGACATGCCAATCAGGAGAGCTGTCCCCTGACAGGCCATGGTGTCGACAATAGAGCTGTCATAAAAACACCAAAATGCCAGAGGTTGCACTTCAAGGAGAAGACCAAATGCTGGATGCTAGAGGAAGTGTAAATGTATGTTTAAATTCTGGGTGCCCAGGCATATATTAGCAATCTTCACACACAAGATGATCCTCTTAATTGGAGACCCAAAACAGATGCAGGATAATATATATGTTAATCAGGTGATCCAGATACTGGAAATGCAGTTTTACTCAGCTTAAGGTGACTTCAGTCTAACAGGTAAAAATTTAAATTGATGCTTGTGTAGGTGAAAATATTTAGGAATGATGGTATTATTCAGGGTAAAGTAATAGATTTTTATAAGAACACACACACAAACCTTATATTTACCGTACTTTCCTTACCTTCCACCTAGTTCCTTGCTGCTTTGTGGTATGTGTTACTTTTGAGTATGGGGGTATGTGACTCCCTATTCTTCCTTTCATGATGCTGCATTGGTGCCTGAATATCCAACTGTCAAGTCCTAGTGCTGTCGTGTGGAGGTTTGGAAAGCTGAAGCAACATGAAAGTCTCCAACCAGACTGACAGTTAAAACAGTAACCTTAATTGACTTCACTAGGTGAATAGACCAGTAGAGAAGTAAACAAAAAGGGAGGAATCTCAGGGCCAGATTTAGCATAGTAGGCAAATGCCTATAAGTGGTAGAGGCAGAAAGGCAGCTTTTCCCTACGTAAGTATTTACCACACTTTTTCCATCATCAGGAGAAATGGTAATCTTACATTATCACAATATTCTAAGCTAGTTTAGGAGAACAAAGCTTTCCCTCTCCAAATGTAGTGACTATAGCATAGGGTTGTTATATAGGGTGCTGATATTTGTGTGCCTATAGGCTCCAGTGAAAGAAATCTGTCCCTGAGTCTGTTAGTTTTCCTACAATAGGCAAAATGCAGGTTAACTTTGATTTTCAGTATATGGATGACCTATCTTCCATGACCCTTAAATATTACTTCTGTCTTATATGAAAAAACAAATTAGGTCCTCACTATTATGTTAAAAAAGTCGATAGGTGTCAATAGTTCCAAATGGTTTCCTTTTTGTCAGCGCTGTATAAACTGTATATAGAATTAGTAGATTCCTGCTGCTGAGATTTATACTGTAGCTAAATGTCCATGCGAACGCAGCCTTAAACTGTCTCTTGCATATATCATTGGAAAAAAAAAACAGAACAGGAAATGTCTGTATTTAGATATTTCCCTAGGTTTGGTTATGACCCTTCACAAGTCTTTATTGATGTTAGGGATTGAGAAGTCTTTTCTCTGCTTAGCCAGCTCTACAATTGCTGAGCTCCACATCAAAGTCCTTATCTTCTTTTAATTTTTAATTTTGTTTATTCTTCATTTATTATTAAACAACATTGTATAAAAGTACCTTTTATTTTTCACTTAGGAATGAGCAAATTTGCCCAGGTTCGATTCATTGGTGGTTTGCTAAATCCTGCACAAAGTCTGAAATCCAAACTTAAAAATTAACTCTATTGAAGTCTATGGGAGGCAAATCATGATGCTACATTCTGGTAATTTTCAAGGTTGATAGGCAGAGCTTTGTAAAAAAAAACATGGGGAGCTGGGCACTGTCATGAGTGTCATTTAGCAAAGCAAAAGCAATTTTAAAAATTACTGTAAAGTGGAGAGGGGGTCCTTATTTTCATGCAACGTCCAGGGTGACATGGGAAAAACAATGCTTTCAATTACATATTTGGGAGCTGGTTTTAGGTTGTATGTGGTGCTGCAGAACAGTACGATTTTCACAGACAGCGCCAGTGAAACCATATTCTAGCATCACACATTTTGGATTTGTAATTGATTTTTAACTTTTACATTGAGCTTGGTTTAAATGCAGTAGCTCCCCCACCCCATCCCAAAACGTTTTCTTAGGTAGTATTGGCTGCAACACCTGATTTTTTTTATCTAGCCAATGGAAGTAACAGCCTCAACAGATATAAAATCTATAGGAAGGTTTACACTTATAATAAATAAAGCTCCCACCATATTGAGGGATTATGAACAGACAGCAAAATGGTCAAAACAGTATTATTCCAGATAACATCCTTATTTTTTCTGATCCTAGGGCAGATCTGAGCCACACCCAATTACATATAAATTTGGATCTTTTTCTGGTTATCATTCCAAGGATGAAATATTCTTTCTGATGGGAGGAAGTCACCTAGTAGATAACCAATGGTTGAATAGTTGTGGTTAAAAAAGGGCAGAACTGGCCATTACCTAGTTGGGTATCTGGTTTTTCAGGAGTGTACCTGACTTACATGCTTTGAACTTCCCTCCCTTTATCTATAAAATCCTTTAGGAATTTACCTCCTGGAAATCACTTCCCATTTCCTTTTGGGGGTAGATGCCATCTTATTAAAATGATCAGTTTCCTAGACTTCTATATTCCTTCCAAACCCTCCCTCATTTTCTCAGATTCACAGATATAGCCAATCTGAACAGAACCTTTGTGAAGTTCATCTGGCGAGACAAAAGGCCCCACATATGTAGAGGTAAATTAATTCAATCAGACTCTCAGATTTGTACCAACTTCCCTGATCATCTTTTATACATTATGGCCAGTATCCTATTATGTCAGGGACTGGATTGGCAGCACACATCACTCTGTAAATCTGCTTTTGGAACAGTAGCTGACTCAACCTTTTATCACTTTTCAGCCTTTGCAGACCCCCTCAATCCCAGACTTTTCACAAAAGAATATGTAAGTTAATGTTTTTTTTATGAAACAAAAGCCTCCAGACATCAAACTGCTCTAACAAAACATATTAACACTTGGGCTTTAAATACGATTGACAATACAAAATAGCACGATTTTTAGATCCGAGTCCAGAACCTATAACTGCAGTTATTTTTCAGGTTTACTTGCACTTGTATTTATACTAAGTTGTGGAGTGTCAAGATAATATCTGTTTTCTAAGTGAAACTGACTTACTGCCCATCAGTGACTACTAACAAGGGTGATTCTCTCTTTCTGATCCTCGGAAAAGGAGTTTATTGTAGCCACGTAATATATCTTACCTATGTTTGCTTTTCTCAGTAAGGCAAGTGTTATCTTTACCTCAAAGCCACATGCCGATATTATTATAGTGGCACAACAGTACAAAAGTAGTTCGTTGTGACTTTCTTTTTCTCAGTACCACGCTGCATTTTCTTAAAATCAAATGTTACACAAAATCTCTTCAAGACAACATTCCCTAAATACCCTCATATTCCAGTTTGCCCAATTATTCCTCACAAATTGAAAATATAGACCGAGGTATCTGTTTGTTTGAAATTGGATGGTGTCAGGACTATACTTGAACATTTGAATAAGTATTAGCTGCCATCTGGAGCAGCAAAACAAACTACACTATAACCACTCCAAAGTCCAGTGGTCTGATCCCCACTTTGTCAAAGGTCTTTGTGCTGTAGCCTATCCCGTAAAATCTAATGGAAATTTCCTTGCCTGGATTGCCCCAAAGTGGCAGATTTCCAGAGCACAATCTATTTTTGATTGCTTTTTACTTTTTATTTTTAATTTGTATTTTCCCGTTTCCCATTTATATTTTAATTATTTTCTGTATAATTTGGTATTATTGATGCTGGTGGTGGTTGGGCTGCACACAGCAGAGGCCATGCATACCTGCAGTTCCCCTCCAGCAAAATCTTTCTCCTCTGAGCACTCAGCAGCCAGTTGCTCTTTTAATATATATATATATATATATATATATATATATATATATAAATAATTATATCATTATAGTCAGGGCATTGGAGACATAGTTAAAGGAAGAAAACCTACTATTCTAGGCTGCACCCTTCCATGATGGTGAAGAGCAAGCAGCGCAAAATGGAGTGGGGAAATTCTATGGCCTTGGGAAGGGAAGTCAGCAGTAAAAAAATTAAACATAGAATCCTATAGCCATAGGTTGCCCACCCTCCCGAAAAAATGAAAGGAGTTGCTGCATCCGGATGTAGTAGGTGGCAAGAATTGTTGATGTGTCCTCTTATTTTTCCTTCGTCACTACCCTCTATTCCTTCACCTCCAGCTCCTTCTTCCCTTCCTCCACCTCCATCTCCTTCTCTATTTCCACCAATCCCTCCATACCTTAAGATGGATATTTTCCTTACTTTCTTCTTTACCCAAAAAAACCCCTCAAAAGTATGAAAGAGGAATTATGGAGAGGCTCCGGAGGGCTGTTTTTTTTACCCTATCAGTGCTGAATATTGCAGGAGGTAGTGAAGTGGTTGACAAAGCTTTTCTCTTCTTTCTCTTCCCAGGTACTAATTTGCATCATGGTGGGGCTTATTGTGCAGCATGTTGCTCACCACACTGAATAAGTGTTGTCAAATTGACCTAAAAGTGGGAGGAGCTGAAATGATAGGTGTGGAGTCCAGAGTAAAATACAAATCAATATAAAAAAACACAATACTGTTTTATAGACTACAACAGACTTCCCCTACTAAGAAGACTATGTACAGTCATGGCCGAAATTGTTGGCACCCTTGATATTTTTCCTGAAAATCAAGTATTTCACACAAAAAAGGTATTGCATTAACACATGTTTTGCTATACACATGTTTATTCCCTTTGTATGTATTGGAACAAATATAAAACAGAGGCAGAAAAGCAAATATGACATAATGTCACACAAAACCCCAAAAATGGGCTGGACAAAAGTATTGGCACCCTTAACTTAATATTTGGTTGCACACCCTTTGGAAAACATAACTGAAATCAGTCGCTTCCTATAACCATCAATAAGCTTCTGACACCTCTCACCCGGAATTTTGGACCACTCTTCCTTTGCAAACAGCTCCAGGTCTCTCTTATTGGAAGGACACCTTTTCCCAACAGCAATTTTAAGATCTCTCCACAGGTGTTCAATGGGATTTAGATCTGGGCTCATTGCTGGCCACTTCAGAACTCTCCAGCGCTTCTTTGCCATCCATTTCTGAGTGCTTTTTGACGTATGTTTGGGGTCATTGTCCTGCTGGAAGACCCAGGATCTTGGACGCAAACCCAGCTTTCTGACACTGGGCCCTACAGTGCGACCCAAAATCCTTTGGTAATCCTCAGATTTCATGATGCCTTGCACACAGTCAAGGCACCCAGTGCCAGAGGCAGCAAAACAACCCCAAAACATCATTGAACCTCCACCATATTTTACCGTAGGTACTGTGTTTTGTTCTTTGTAGGCCTCATTCCGTTTTCGGTAAACAGTAGAATGATGTGCTTTACCGAAAAGCTCTATCTTGGTCTCATCTGTCCACAAGACGTTTTCCCAGAAGGCTTTTGGCTTACTCAAGTACATTTTGGCAAACTGTAGTCTTGCTTTTTTATGTCTCTGTGTCAGCAGTGGGGTCCTCCTGGGTCTCCTGCCATAGCGTTTCATTTCATTTAAATGTCGACGGATAGTTCGCGCTGACACTGATGCTCCCTGAGCCTGCAGGACAGCTTGAATGTCTTTGGAACATGTTTGGGGCTGCTTATCCACCATCCGGACTATTCTGCGTTGCAATCTTTCATCAATTTTCCTCATCCGTCCACGACCAGGGAGATTAGCTACAGTGCCATGGGTTGCAAACTTCTTGATAATGTTGCGCACTGTGGACAAAGGCAAATCTAGTTCTCTGGAGATGGACTTGTAACCTTGAGATTGTTGATATTTTGCCACAATTTTGGTTCTCAGGTCCTCAGACAGTTCTCGTCTCCTCTTTCTGTTGTCCATGCTTAGTGTGGCACAGACAGACACACAATGCAAAGGTTAAGTGAACGTCTCTCCTTTTTATCTGCTTTCAGGTGTGATTTCTATATTGCCCACACCTGTTACTTGCCCCAGGTGAGTTTACAGGAGCATCACATGCTTGTAACATTCTTATTTATCCGCAGTTGTGAAAGGGTGCCAATACTTTTGTCCAGCCCATTTTTGGAGGTTTGTGTGACATTATGTCGAATTTGCTTTCTTTCCTCCCTTTTTTTGTTTTGTCCCAATACACACAAAGGGAATAAACATGTGTATAGCAAAACATGTGTTAATGCAATACGTTTCGTGAGAAATACATGATTTCCTGGAGAAATATCAAGGGTGCCAACAATTTCGGCCATGACTGTATATATGAGCAAACAAATTGAAAAAAAACTATGCAAAAATCTAGAAATGTATATCTCTAGAAATATTTATTAGAACAATAAATGAAACAGCAAAGTGCTGAACACACCAGGTAACCACCCTTTCCCACTGCAATAATAGCTCCATAGCCTATTTTACAAAGCAAACATCAAAGGATGCAATGGGAGGCAACACAGGATGGAGGGTGTGAATCTGATTGAATGAATAAAATGGAATACTGAGATGAAAAAAAAAACATAAGAGGAAAGTGTAGCCAGTTTGACAAAGGAAGGATTTCAGGAAAACAATAGCAGTATGCTGGATCAAACAAACAGAAGGATGGGATGATAGTGGAGGGGCATGACACGTGGGGGGAGATTTACTAAAACTGGAGAGTGCAAAATCTGGTGCAGCTCTGCATAGAAACCAATCAGCTTCCAGGTTTTATTGTCAAAGCTTAATTGGATAACCTGAAGTTAGAAGCTGATTGGCTGCAATTTGCAGTTGCACCAGATTTTGCACTCTCCAAGTCAACCCCAATGGGAGACTGACTAAAAAAAACATAAGAAGGCTAGTTTGACAGCAGGAGGATGAAGCAGCGACTTATCCATATTGTATCAAATAGGAATGGGGTCCATTTTGCACCCACCCAGTGACTACACACCTTGGGTATTTAGTTAATTGCCACCACACTTTCCTGCAACTGTCATCTGTGGCTGCAGCTCCAAGGTAATCATTGCACCTGCCCTCTGAAGGGGTGAATACAGTGCAAACAATATGCTGATCACATACAACAGACTAAAGCGGGCTGGATCATTTCAACCCAAAGAGCATATATGCCTGGGCTTCACCTGAAACATTAGTGGAATTTCTAGGTGTGGTGAACAGGGGGCTGAAACAGGGCATAGCTGGGGGGTCTGTGTGAGAGTGGGGTGTATTGCTGATTGACCCTTTTAAAAGGATAGCAGTCTGGTAAGGTTGCTTTGAAGCTATGCACCTACAGTATGTGCCCCATCTCCATCCATAGCTTTCACCTCTGTGCTTCCATTCTTTATCCACAGCTTTCATCTATGAACACCACAGTCTGAGTGACCTCCTTGCTGTCCACAGTGGCTGCAGCCTCTCCCTCTCTCTCCCTTTTTTCGTCTTTAAAACTAAAATAAGAATAATTTTAAATGCTTAAATTGCACAATTTGTTATGTATTTTGAGTGCATGTTGTAAAGTGGTGACAGGGAGGTTCATGAACTGTGTAACTGCATGTACAGTGGGGAAAAATTATGATTTAATCCCCTGCAGATTTTGTAAGTTTGCCCACTTACAAAAAATGAAGGGTCTATAATTTTTATCATAGGTGTATTTTAAATTATAGAGACAGAACATCAACCAAAAATCCAGAAAAAACACATGATACAAATGTTATAAATTGAGTTGCAGTTTATTGAGTAAAATATGTATTTGATCCCCTACCAATCAACAATAATTCTGGCTCCCACAGACTGGCTATGTGCTCATGTGGTACACAGATTAGTCCTGTAAATTTAAGAAGGTACTCCTAATGACAACTCGTTATGTGTATAAAAGACACCTACCACAGGATCTCTTTCTTGAGCATCACCATGGGTAAGACCAAAGAGCTGTCAAAGGATGTCAAGGACAAGATTGTAGACCTGCACATGGATGGAATGGGCTACAAGGCCATCAGCAAGAAGCTTGGTGTGAAGAAGACAACTGTTGGAGCAATTATTTGCAAATGGAAGAAATACAAAATAACCCTCAATTCGCCCTCGGTCTGGAGCTCCATGCAAGATTTTGTCTCATGGGGTAAGGATGATCATGAGAAAAGTGAGGGATCATCCCAGAACTACACGAGAGGAGCTTGTGAATGATCTCTATTCAGTTGGGACCACAGTCACCAAGCAAACCATCGCTAACACAATACACCGCCATGGATTGAAATCCATGCTAGGTCTTCCTACTCAAGAAGGCACATGTACAGGCCTGTTTGAAGTTTGCCACTAAACATCTAAATGATTCAGAGAAGGATTGGGAGAAAGTGTTGTGGTCAGATGAGACCAAAATTGAGCTCTTTAGCATTAACTCGACTCACTGTGTTTGGAAGAAAAATGCTGACTATGACCCTAAGAACACAATCCCTACAGTCAAGCACAGAGGTGAAAATATTATGCTTTGGGGCTGTTTCTCTGCTAAGGGTACAGGCTGACTTTGGCATTAAGGGACCAATAGACGGGGCCATGTATTGTAAAATCTTGGATGAGAACCTTCTTCTCTCAGCCAGAACACTGAAGATGGGTCGTGGATGGGTTTTCCAGCATGACAATGACCCAAAACATGCTGCCAAGGCAAAAAAGGAGTGGCTCAAGAAGAAGTACATTAAAGTCATGCAGTGGTATAGCCTGTCTCCAGACCTTAGTCCTATAGAAAATTTATGGAGAGAGCGGAAACTTCGAGTTGCCAAGCCACAGCCAATAAACCTTAAGGATTTAGAGGAGATATGTAAAGAAGAGTGGACCAAAATCTCTCCTGAGATGTGTGCAAACCTGGTAACCAACTACAAGAAACATCTTACCTCTGTACTTGCCAATAAGGGTTTCTCCACCAATTACTAAGTCGTGTTTTCCTTGGGGATCAAATACTTATTTTACTCACTGAACGGCAACGCAATTTTTAACATTTGTATAATGTGTTTCTTATGAATTTTTGGTTGATATTCTGTCTCTATCATTTAAAATACACCTGTGATAAAAAATATAGACCCTTCATTTCTTCATTTCTGCAGGGGATCAAATAATTATTTTCTCCACTGTAAATAATCATTTTACATTTACGTTAAAGGCTAGTTCACACCAGAATCACACAGGAATGCGGTGCATGTTCCTATGCGGTTCCTGTGTGTTCCCTTGTAGTGAGATTTTCAGCCTAAACATGTCACTGCACTAGTTTTCAAAAATGCACCTCAGTAAATTGCATGGTACTGTGGTACCATAAGGTCTGGTGCCCAGGGGCGGACTCACCATTTGAGCACTCGGGCACTGCCTTAGGGCCTGGGGTCAGTGGGGGCCCCATGAGATGCCCCTGGTACCTTTCATTGTCTTTTTCATAGGCTTTTTTGGGTGTGGGCGAGGACACAGGGGCCCTATGAGTTGTCAGTCCACTCCTGCTGGTGCCCACAAATGCACTGCATTTGGGATCTGTGTTTAGGGTGCCTTTAACAATGTATTGGCACCTGCAGCAGGTCGCAAACGCAATGCATTTTGAAAACAGTGCAGAAAACACACACAGAACTGCTTTTCCCACACTGCATTCTGCTGTGAACTAGCCCTAAGATAAATGCTAAGAAAAGGCAAAACAGAAACAATAAACAACATACCACTGTACATTGTTTATATACTCTCACTTAAGTACAAAAGCTCTATTCCTGACTCTGCTTACTCTATTCCCTTTATCTATACCAAAGCACACAGGTGTCATTATTTACTGATGTTTTCTTTTATGACACCCATGTGCAAGGGGCCAAAAACTGTGTGTAAAGACCTGAGTAATGGTGAGTTTAGGCGCGTAAACGAGTGTAAGCTTATAGGTGAGTATTGACAAGTAAAATTCCACTTCATTGCCAATATTGTGGCCCATGGCACATGGGCATCACAAGTTCTTGAGTAAACATCAGTAAATTATCACACTCGTGTGCAGGGGGCCTAAAAGTGTAAACACGTGGGTAAATTATTGTACTCAAATGTAACATTTTCTACTCTTAGATTGTAAGCTCCAAGGATCAGGCCCTCCTAACCCTCTTGTATTGAACTGTATTGTTGCAGTATTGTCTCCCATTATATTGTAAAGCGCTGAGCAAACTGTTGGCGCTATATAAATCCTGTATAATAATAATAATAATTTTTGTTTTACTGCTCTGTACTCATCACTGTATTACTGATCTTTACTCTCCTGTATGCAATGTCCCATAGACAACAAAGCATCTCATTTCAGATCAGTAAAAAACACATTTTTTACTCCTGTGCACAACATGCCTTATCCTAGATGTGGGTTTGGTATAGATTGTAATGGGGGACCACACAAAAAAAGGCATGTGGTTCCCCTGAAAGGGGTAAAGGTCTGTAGTTCATCCCAAAGGATAAGGGTCTGGTATGGATATCAGGGAGGCATAAAACAAAAAAAATAAATAAAATGAAAAACTAGTGTGGGACCCTCTCCAATTTTTTTTACTAAATTCTACTATGGATTTTAAGGGGGAGCACCACACAAAAATCAAGAAAAAAAAGTCTTTGGCTCCCCCTCAGAAATGTATATACCCTTATCTATAGGGTAAAGGAAGAAGAAAACACAGAGCATCGCCAACTAAGTGAAGATACTGTATATTGATAAAACTAAGAAAGATTAAAATTGCACTCACTTTTATTATGTAGATAAAAGCATGTAACATCCATTATAAGAGTTGTTCTCAATATATCTACACTTAGTTGGCAATGCTCCGTTTTCTTTTTTCTACGGACCTCTGAGTGTATCCATTGCTCTACAGGGGAGCTACAGTCATGTTACAGTGATTTCACAAGTGACTTTTATGGATTTTATATGCGACCCTGTACTATGTTTCAGACCTCATCACCCCAGCCACCCTAGCGCTCTATTTCTACCCCTGTAATTCTGAGAGTGAAGATTTGCTTTAAGTAACACATACTGCTCTGGTCTTCTCCAGCCTATGACTGGACAGTGAAGAGAGAAGCAGCAAACTGCTGTGCTCATCTTTCTGTCACTCTGCTCTCTTTCACTATCAGCATGCCACTTGTTAGCCAATGAGTACTGCAACACGACCAATTAACTCCTTGGGTTGTTTCTCCCTCTCTCAGTCTGAATGAAATTGTACGGGACTGCGGGAGGCTGATACCATTCAAGTACTTACACTGCTTGCATTAAAAAAATTCAGTGAAAAATATATCAATGAATACAGATCTGTGTTGTGTCTTTTATTTCTGCCTAGAGATTATCTTTAAAGCATATGTAGAACAAGAGGAAGGCATGTACAACCATCAAAAACATTAAAAGATACTAAAAAATTTGAAATATTACTATACAGTGCTTTCATATTTCTGACAGGAAGCACATAAACGCCACACATATCTAAATATATAGATGCTAAATCTAACTGCCATAAAATCCTTCCTTTAAAAATCCACAAATCAAAGCCAACAGTGTTTTCCTACATGCAATATTGTCTCCAATTAATAAAGACTATAAAAAGTCTGGACAGCTTCCTTATAAACTGTGCAAATCCTCTGGGCCTTAGGTGGAAGCGATACATTTTTGGAAAAGAGTAAAGACTTTTGAGTTCAGTCTATGTCAGCTCGTCAAATTCACACATCTACTTAGAAAAATATACATTTGCAAAGAGAATGGAAGGAAGCAACGTAACCATTTTTTTTCCTTTGTTGATAACAGAAAAGTGAAGTGATGATAAATGGGCCTGACTTAATAAAGGATATAATGCTTAACAAAAGGAACTGTGGGCCATCTGTTTTAAATAATATCTGTGTCAGCTTGGTATAGGCACATAACTATATTATCATGTCTATCAATGTGGAATGTGGACACTGGAAAGTTGGTGTAGTAATGGCCTGGAATTACTAAAAGTGAAAGAATGTACACATACTGGGGAAAAGCCGTACCCGGCTCCTACACAATGATAGGATTTATCAGTGCTGATGGGTTCTGCATAAAGGAGGAATCTTATAAGCATGCAAATATGTGACTATACATTACTCATAAATGGAAAAGGTATGTCTCCAGTTAAATCACATTTAACATTTTCTATGCTTTATTACTGGGTTCAAATTCATATACAAGGAGCAGATTTGAGCCTGAAATTGTGAAAAGGTAATTAAATAATCTTTCTGGGGTTCTTTAGGGTAATTCAAAAGAAAAAAAAAGCACATCATATAAATAGAAAGAAGCATTAAAGAGTATAATTAAAGTAAACCTTGCATGAAATGCATTTCTGGGAGCTTCCCAAATAAAAACACCAAATAAAAGGCATCTTGTTGTGTCCACAAATGGATGGATGCAGTGTTCTGAGATAATTCAGGGAACCTTTTTTCAACTTTCATCAAGGGAATTTTTTTTATTATTATTTGAGGGTTGGTGTTCCCACAGAAAAGTTCACCTTGCATTTTCATGCAAGGTCCACTTTAAAGCTCACAATACACATTACAATTGGACAATATAATTCTTGTATAGTCAACTATAGATTTACCAACACTACGTAATATGAGAACCTACTGTACCTGAACTATCAAATCAATCATGCAGACCATTGTACTGCATAATTTTTGGTCGATCTAAAGATATTCTGCAGTGAGACAGTAACATGTACAGTGAGATTAAGTGATAGTTTATTACTGCACATGTAGCACTGGCTCCTTTAAGCCTCTAGGCAGAACATTGATCTCTGTTTGACAGCAAATTGCTAGCCCTTCCCTGCAGTGATGGATAACAGAGATAAATCGGAGGAAGAATGATGCTGGTTGGCTGCCACACAGCTTGGAGACACCCTTCCTTAGCAATGGGTCAAGGGCAGACTCTTGATTGGTCACATGCCTTGGAAGGCCAAAGCACTCGGAGTTGCAAAAGAAGAGTAGATGGAAATTGGAAAGGACAGTTGGGAGTGTATGTATTGCTATGAGCCAAGGGACAGTGCTGTAAGCCTGCTATGAGAGACTGTTGTGTGTAGTAGGGTCAGATCTTGCTGCTGGGGTGTGGAGCCTGTGTGCAAGGGCTTGGGACATTCAGTGAGAAACTGCAGCTGATATCCAGTGATAGATAGATCTGAAGTAGGTAGCCCTGGTATTCTGAGGAGAGGACCGCCTGGTACTGCTGAAGAACTGCCGGCAACACCCTGCAGCTCCTCCAGGGGTAATGCTACACACGCTTTTCTTAAAGTACATATTTATCCACTTGCCCTCCGGAAGATTTACCCCCTTCATGACCAGGCCTATATTTGCTATGCAGCGCTGCGCTACTTTAACTTACAATTGCGCGTAATTATAAAGCTGCACCCAAATGAAATGTATATCTCTTTTCCCACACAAATAGAACTTTCTTTTGGTGGTATTTGAGCACCTTTGGTGTTTTTATTTTTTATTATATAAAAGAAAAAAGACTGACAATTTTTAAAAAAGAAAAACAATAATTTTTAACTTTCTGCTATAAACCACATTGCATAAATAATAAAAAAAATCTCTTAACCTCCCTAGCAGTATGATTATGTCAGTATTTCTGTGCTCAAAGTGGTACATTTTGTTTGCATGGAAATATGTTGTTTTTTTATTGTAGGCCTGTAATTTTTAGGAATAACTCACTGAAATCTGTCCGAACAAGAGTTTAGTAAACATCCCGGGTATGATAAAATTTGAAAGATGAAATCATAAATTATAATATAATAAATAATCATAAAAAATAATAATATAATAATAATAAATGTATAAGCTTTACACTTGCCTCGAAAACACCATTGACCTTCCGTTTTGGAAAGCTTGCAAGGCCTGGAGCTCTGACTTACAACTCCAACTATTGCTGGAAGACTGGGATCACATTTATGAACATATACACAAAGGGTCCATATGTGTTTCCACACAAGAAAACAACTTTAAACTATACTCTAGATGGTACAGAGTTCCGTCCCTGCTTCACAAATTTGACCCTAACATCTCAGATTTGTGTTGGAGATGTTACCAGGCGACGGGTACACTCTTACATATCTGGTGGGACAGCCCATTGCTACAGCCTTTCTGGGGGAAAGTCCAATCTATAATCACGCAAGTAACTACGTACTCCCTAGACCTCCCCCCGCACAATTTTTGCTCCACCACTCCACACTTCCATTTAGGATGTACCGTAAATCGCTTGCCTTGCACATGGTAAACGCGGCAAAACAATGTATCCCAGTCCACTGGCACTCAACACATGTTCCCACTATCCGAGAATGGTTTGCTAGGATCAACAAAATTGAGGAAATGGAGGAACTGATTTCTGTAGCAAAGGAACATCCCGAGAGATTCAGGAAGACGGGCCTGTTGGAGTCCTTTCAAAACCACCACTACCTATCACCTATTAGTGCATGAACAGCCTACACCCCCTGTCTGAATGATTAGACACAATGCTGTACTAGGGAACGCCCTGTTCACCGAAGACGCTTTTGATGCACATTTGGACGGGCTGAGACTCTGCATCGTGGCCTGCCTTTCGGGTTCCTGACACACGTGTTGCCCCATTTAATGATCTTGCAAGTATTGCATCCTAAGCTATATGCCTATCTTTCTGGCTCAGCTCGTACAAAATGATGTGATCTATTTTATCCGCAATTAACCATTCCACATCCCCTTTACCCCTTACCCATTCCCCCTCCCCCCACTTTTTTTTTATCGCCCCCCCCCACTACCTCACTCTACATTTCTTTCTCTAACTATTCTCCTTTCTGTCTTCTCTTTATCTCACACCTTTTATACGCCCTCATTATTCATATATCCCCAACAAAATAAAGCATTTACTCTCATACAGGTGTGACTAATTTTACGTAGCTCACACGTTCCTGATATGGACACACAAATCATAACATACACACCATCATGTGCTATCTTTACCCAACACACCACACTCCCTTAACATAAGAGCTCACTAATACATGGGTCAGTATTCATTATACCTATATTGACTTATCTATTATACTCTTTGTATCTGCTGATTTGTAATATACACTTGATGGGCAGCACAGTGGCTAAATTGTTAGCACTTCCGCCTGGCAGTACTGGGGTCATTGGTTCAAATCCCAGCCACGGCACCTCCTGCCTGGAGTTTGCATGTTCTCCCTGTGCCTGCATGGGTTTCCTCCGGGTACTCTGGTTTCCTCCCACACTCCAAAGACATGCTGGTAGGTTAATTGGATCCTGTCTAAATTGTCCCTAGTATGTATATGTATGAATGTAAGTTTGGGACCTTAGACTGTACACCCCTTGAGGGTTAGGGACTGATGTACAATATATATGTTAAACGCTGCGTAAATTGACGGCACTATATAAGTACCTGTAATAAATAAATGAATATAATGTTATATTCCACCTCGATTTGTATTGCAGTTTAAACCGATGGCCCGTCTGCGAAATGGGAGGCTACGTGCTATGTCTATGTTCAGACTGTGATTCGTAGTTGTATATGCCTTGATATGCCTTTCTTCTTCTAATAAAAGTATTTTTTTTTAAATAAATAAATACATTTAATTCAACAATGTAATCAAACCAAAAACACTGAAATTTGAAATATAGCGCCAAGTTCGCACATCACTGAGCTTAGTCTCAAAACCATTTTAGTGTCTGATGACGAATTTCTCCACGAATCATTATCACTCAATTCTGCAAGTGGTTCTAATTTACTATCGCTGTTCTCTAGCTGGTCTAAAACAGCTTTTGACCTAAATGGACGCTTTTTGGACGCTATGGACATTTCTCAGTTTCCAGGCAGAAAGAACACTAAAAATGCAGGCAGGGCACAGGACAAAGCACTAGGGACAAAATGTATGTGAAATGGTTTGATACAGTAATGTTTTACTATGTGATTTTAGTGTGTTGAGTGAATGCCACTTTTAAAATTTTTGAATTTCCCGCCAGTTCCATCCCCCGTACGTCCCGTACGTCTCAACGCTCGCAGGGATCTGAACCCAGAAGACGGATGCTGGCATTGGCCGGAGGAGATGGCTGGGGAAGCTGCAGGGGGGACATCGCGGGAGCGAATGACAAGGTAAGTGCAAGAGGGATCCCAGAGCAACGCTGCAGGGTAATCCCGAGTGTAGCTCGGGGTTACCGCTTTTGGTACTGAAAGTTTACCCCAAGCTACACTTGGGAATACCGCCAGGGAGGTTAATAAATTTTGGCCAAAATGTATTCTGCTACATGTTTTTGGTAAAAAAATTCCCATTAAGTGTATATTGATAGGTTTATGTGAAAGTTTCAGCGTCTACAAATTATGCAATATATACTGGAATTTGTATTTATTTATTCTTTTATACTAGTAATGGTGGCGATCAGTGACTTATAATGGGACTGTGACATGGCGGCAATCAATGACATTAACTGATGCTGGGGAGGAACTAATTAACTGCCAATGACATTACCAGTGCCATTATTACAGCAATCAGTGCTAACAATATGCACTGCCACTGTACTAATGACACTGGGCAGGAAGGGGTTAACATCTAGGGCAATCAAGGGGTTAAATATGTGTCTAGCATGTGTTTGTGTGTTTACTGTGTGCTGCTTTTACTGTGGATCTAGTTGTTTTCATTTAGCAAAAAAATCAACTAGATCGTCACAGCTCTGTGCTGTTTACACTGACAGAGCTGTGTTCTCAGAGTCTCAGAGCTGACCATCGGGTGCTGGCGGCCAATCACCGACTGGCACCCAATGACTGGCATGTGTTGTGATGAATCATAGCAGAGTTGGGAGGGTGGGTGTGTGTGCTCCCTACCCAGAAATGCAGAGTCACATTTATATATGTGATTCTGCACAGAGCGGCCATCCTGTAGCAGTAAAGCTGTAATGGGCTGGTCTTAAATTGGCTAATAATCCAAGAAAGTTTTGATCATATCCTTATATAATAACTTTTTACATTCAGATTCAAAGCAATATATTTCAGAACTTGTTTTGATATAACAGTTAGCAGTTAAACACAGCAGTCTAATTATGCCTTCTCTGCTTTCACAGGTAAATGCACCTATCTCCACTCTTAACTAGGAAATCACATTGACTCCTGTTAAATTCAGAACAAAGAGTGTATTTATATTTGTGTATATGTTGACCAGTTCTCACCTCTAGCTGCACCCGTTTTATGACTGTAGTCGGCTTCCTGAGAAACATCCCCCACTATTCATGTGATCCTTATCAGCTTCTAATTGGGGTGGATTTGAATGTTCATTTGAGCATCTCCCTATAAATTTAGATCAGCTCATGGGGGGAGATCACTGATGGGGGGGGGGCACAGTCTCTGATGGGGGTGCTGCATTGCGTGAGTGCTGCGTTGATGGAGTGCTAAGAAGAAGCAGTTAAACACAGCAGTTGAACTAAAGCAGGAGAGCTCAAGCAGCAGGAAGACACAACAGCAAGAAACTCTACTGCATGCTGGACAGACTGCAAGCAAACACCCTGGGAAATATCTCTTACAAGTCTGAGTCCCACTCTGTGTACCTTTTAATATGTCCCCTCTACTATTCCTTTTCATATCACTTTCTTGTTTTCCCAAAATCTCATTTCTTTACCCCTCTGCTCCACCCCAAAACTTGTACATCTCACCCTTACTGCTACCATCTCCCTACTACTGCTCTTATCACCTCCTGCTGATACTTCACTCTCCTGCAGACCCAAACACCAGGACTGGAAGGCATCCTGTACATCCCGCTCCCATGTTACTTTCCTCACACTACTTCTTCTCCTAACCTCTGGGGATATCTCCCCAAACTCTGGTCCTTCACCACCTCACTCACCCACTAGGCACCCTCCTACCCCCATGAACCGCCACAACCCCCTCAACCTTATACCTGTCCCCCTCCTCCCCACATCCATCCCTCCACTCTCGGTTGCACTCCTGAACGCCCGATCGGTTTGCAACAAGCTCACCACCATCCATGACCTCTTTATCTCCCACTCCCTCAACCTCCTAGCGGTCACCGAAACCTGGATCCAAGCCACTGACTCTGCCTCCCCTGCGGCACTCTCCTATGGAGGTCTCGTCTGGTCCCATTCACCCAGACCGAGCGGTCGTAGAGGTGGTGGGGTCGGCGTGCTCTTGTCACCGCTGACCACCTTCCAGGTCCTCCCAAACCCCCCCCCATCCTTCTCCTCCTTCGAGGCTCACTGCATCCGACTATTCTCTCCCACCCCTCTGAGGATTGCAGTAATCTATCGGCCTCCTTGATCCGTATCCCGCTTCCTTGACGACTTTTCCGCCTGGCTGCCCTTCTTCCTCTCCTCTGAGCTACCCACCATCATCCTTGAAGACTTCAATATCCCTATCAATGTCAGCAACCTGGCTACATCCCAACTCCTGCACTTAACCTCTTCTTTTGCACTCACGCAGTGCACACAGTCCTCCACCCACACCAATGGGAACACCCTGGACCTCGTTTTCTCCCATCTCTGCACCCTCCACAACCTCACAAACACCCCTTTCCCTCTCTCTGACCACAACCTCATTACGTTCTCCATCTCCCCATCCTATAACCCCCCCCCCAAACGTCAAACCATCACCAGCCGTAACCCCCGCAACCTGAACCCGGCCCCTCTCCACTCGGCAGCTGACCATCTGTACGACAGTATCCTTCCACTGTCATGCCCTGACCTGGGCACTACTGCGTATAAGGACTCACTGTCAGCTGCCTTAGACTCCTTAGCACCCCTAACCACACGTAGCATTAGACTCCGACCACTTCAACCCTGGCAGAACGACCACACTAAAAATCTTAAACGACGCAGTCGCGCACTGGAACGATTATGGCGCAAAACCAAATCCCCTCGAGGATTCTCCCTCTACAAATCCGCCTTCCTCACCTACTCCTCCTCCCTCCACGCCACCAAACAAGCCTACTTCGTAACCCTCATCAACACCCTCTCCACCTGTTCTCGCCGGCTCTTCTCCACTTTCAACTCCCTACTCTTCCCCCCCATCCCCACCCAGTACCTCACTCACCGCCCACGAGATTGCCAATCACTTCCAAAATAAGATCGACGCAATCCATAAGGACATCGCCAATGCGCAACCTACCTCCCCACCTAGCCTCCCTCCCACTATAACCCCATCAACTCTCCCCTCCTCTGACCTTGCAACCGCCCTACCCCCCACCACACCTAACATCCCGCACACTATAACCTCTCCAACACTCCTCTCCTTCAGCCTTGCTACCACTGAGGAGATCACTAAGGTCTTCTCAGAAGCCCGCTTCGCCACTTTCCCCCTTGACCCTGTCCCCATCCTACGCTCCCTCACCCACATCTTCAATCTCTCCCTCTCTACTGGCGCATTCCCCTCCCCCCTAAAGCACGCACACATCACCCCCATACTCAAAATACCCTCCCTGGACCCCACCGACCTAAACAACCTTAGACTCATCTTCCTGCTGCAATTTACTTCCAAGCTCCTTGAGCACTTAGTCTACAATCGCCTAAGCGCCCACCTCACTGACAACAACCTCCTCGATCCACTACAGTCTGGCTTCCATCCCCTACACTCCACCGAAACCACCCTACTCAAAATCACTAATGACCTGCTAACCGCCAAAGCTAATGGCCACTACTCAGTCCTCTTACTCTTCGACCTCTCTGCGGCCTTCGACACAGTTGACCACCCCCTCCTAATTAATAGACTACACTCCCTTGGCATCAGAGACTCCGCTCTCTCCTGGCTCTCCTATCTATCCCAACGCTCCTTCAGCGTTACCTATAACGCTACCACCTCCCCCTCTCTCCCCCTCTCTGTTAGGGTCCCCCAAGGCTCTGTCCTCGGGCCCCTTCTCTTCTCCATCTACACCTCCTCCCTCGGCAAACTGATACACTCCCACAGCTTCAACTATCACCTCTACGCCGATGACATGCAAATTTACCTCTCCACCCCTACCTCCACCTCTAACACCTCGCCTCACCCCTTCAGTCTCCGCCCGTATCACCCGCCTACTGAACGACATATCAGACTGGATGTCGCTCCATTTCCTCAAATTGAACCTTTCCAAAACCGAGCTCCTGATTTTCCCCCCAGCCCGTGCCCCCCCCCTCTCCATCACGACCAACAACGCCACCATCAGTCCCACCCCACAAGCCAAAGTCCTAGGTGTCACTCTAGACTCAAACCTGTCCTTCCAACCCCATGTCCAATCATTGGCAAACTCATGCAGGCTCCACCTCCGCAACATCTCCAAAATACGTTCGTTCCTAACCCCAGACACTACTAAACTACTCGTTCACTCCCTTATTATCTCACATCTGGACTACTGCAACTGCCTTCTCACTGGCTTACCTCATCGCAGACTATCCTCGCTTCAGTCTATCCTGAACTCAGCGGCCAGACTCATCCACCTTACCAACCGCTCCGCTTCTGCCACCCCCTTCTGTCATTCCCTCCACTGGCTCCCCATTGCCCAACGCATTAAATTCAAACTACTAACACAGACATACAAAGCCATTCATAATCCTGCCCCAAACTACCTCACCGACCTGATACCCAAATACCACCCTACCAGTAATCTTCGCTCCTCACAAGACCTCCTACTTTCTAGCTCCCTGGTCTCCACCTCCCACGCCCGACTGCAGGACTTCTCCAGGACTTCCCCCATTCTCTGGAACTCACTACCCCAATCCATCAGTCTGTCACCTACCCTCCTCACCTTTAGGCGAACCCTGAAAACCCATCTCTTCGGGGAAGCCTACCCGCCCTCACCTAACAGCCGATCTCCACTCCATCCACCACTCAATCCCCCACAGCCACTTCTTCCTGTACCACTATCCCCTCCCTCCTAGATTGTAAGCTCAAAAGAGCAGGGCCCTTGAATCCCTCGTGTTCTGTTTTGTTACTGTATTGTCTCATGTACTGTCCCCCACTATAATGTACAGCTCTGAGCAAATCTTTTAGCGCTATATAAATACTGTATAATAATAATAATAATAATATCAGAAAACCCCACATGTGACCAGTTGTGTTAATTGGCATAGACTACACATACAGTACATTTAAGGTTCAGATCAATATACCCTTCATAATATACTGTGCTCCAAAAACAACATCCTGGTTGCTGGCAGAAACAAACATTGGCTCCACTGTGCCCAGACACAGAGATTGTCTTTTAAAGCATAGGCTGATGATTTCACTGCTGTGCATATTACTTATTTCTGTGCTGGGGGCCTCTTTACTTGTTCATATGCTTTCTTAGACTCACAGTAGGGTTTATTTGATGCCCGCTCAAGCACAGGCATGCTTTGTGTGTAAGCTAGCACAACAACTCTCCATAGCAATTAACAGGGTTCACCTGACCAGTTTTAGCAGACTAGAGAATACTTGGATCTTGAAGCTGAAGACCATAAAGCCAAGTACATAAGGACATTTGAAAGTTAGATTTAAGCATAGGTACCTAGATTTAGTCAGTGTCAGTTAAACCAGTGGGTCAACTTTAGAAAGACAAGTCAGACAAAACAGTACCAGGATATGATAATGAGATGAAATGATGGAACGATATAAAGGGAACAAACTAAGGCCCCATGTACACGGGACACTTCTGAACGATGGAAACTGCTGGAAAACGTAGGTTAAAAAATGTCTGTTTAGCCGCATTTGCATAACCCGTCTATGCGCATTTATGGGCGTTTGTGTTTAGAAGCATTTTTTAAAGATAAGCACAGGTTCCTCCAGACTGCACTGAAAAGTGGTAAATTATTAACTATTTCAGACTGTTACAGAGAAATACAGAGAGTAGAAACAGAGACAGCAGTATGTGTTGAGATTAGCTTTGGTGTGAGTTGCTCATTAACATTTCTTTTGTTTCCAAAGGTGGGAAAGTCATTAAGGCCACCTGCAGGGGTTTTCATGAGGAATTTGAGGTGTGAATGGTCATTAACATATCTTTTGTTTCCAAGGGAGGGAGAGGTCTGAGGTGTGAATTGGTCACTACAATGTGTTACAAGCTTGGTAGGCACATCCTCTGTTCAGTATTTTGTCCATCTGAGTACGCTTTGCATGCATTTTTCATGATGAAAAAAGAATCTGGACAGCATCGGGAGCTGGAAGAGTTAAAAAAAAATTTCAAAAGCAAGCGCTTATAAATGCGATTTGCCGTGTTTACAAGCGTTTTGCATTTGAAACGCTGATAAAATCTACTGCTCAACGCTTGTTTTCTGCATTAAAAAAAAAACGACTGTAAACTCAAATGCCTGTAAATGACTGGAAACGAAGATGTGCACATGGACACATAGGAAAACATTAGGGAGAGTTCAGGGGCTGCTGGAAAAAAAATGCTGAACATCTCCTAAATGTGAGTTTATTAGCTGCAGTGTACATGAGCCCTAAGACAGAGGAATAGAAAAGAACCCAGAAGGCACAGAAACATGGAGTACCCAGTATGGGTAAAGGAAAGGTAACAAGGACTCACGTAATACAAGATATCACAGAACTAAGCATTCCTTTATGATTTAGGGAAACCAGACAAGAAACTTGCTTTATCTGTATACCACATTAAAGTTTTCTAAGACAGTTTGTACAGTTATAACCTTGTCTTAATGGAAGAGCTAAATGAACTATACTTTTATTTTGTTTGCCCACCTTTATAGACTAAGCATAGTGAATATACAGTACATTGTGCTCAGCTACTCAATGGCTATGACAAAACAAATATGGGTATTGTACAAGTGGCCTTCAGAAGGCACCATATAGTATATAAGTATGAAATATATCACTTTGTGCTAGACCGTTTTTTTCCTGCATTCAGTTATATGTATAGATAATACATATAGAAAGTAATGTATTTTTGTTGATCTAAAAATTAACTAAACCCTTCTTAACCACTTCCATACCGGGCACTTATACCCTCTTCCTACCCAGGCCAATTTTCAGCTTTCAGCACTGTCGCATTTTGAATGACAATTGTGTGGTCATGCAACACTGTACCCATATGAAATTTTTATAATTTTTTTTACACAAATAGAGCTTTCTTTTGGTGGTATTTAATCACCACTGAGTTTTTTATTTTTTGCTAAATAAAACAAAAAACACCTGAAACTTTTGAAAAAAAAAACGCACTTTTCTTCGTTTCTGTTATAAAATTTTGCAAATAAATAACATTTCTTCATAAATCTAGGTCAAAATGTATTCTGCTACATTTCTTTGGTGAAAATAAAAAATAATAATTGCATTTTATTTTTTTTAAATGTTTCTATTTTTTTTTATTTTTTATTACATTTTTTATTTTTTTTACTATTTTATTTTTCAACACACTGTGACCAAAGCAATTCAATGTTACCATAGTAACAATGAACTACTCTGGGCAAGTGATCAGGATTTTTTTTTAACACATTATGATTGCTAATACCAATGTATTTAATTGATATTTGCAATCATTGTTACTGAATGAAACTGATTCATGCAGTCTTTTGTTGTGATTAGCTGTGATTGGGCAAAGCTGATCACATGATACAGATGGGCTGTGATTGGCCCTGTATGTATCATGTGACTGCCTTGACCAGTCACAGCTAACAACATAATTGTATACAATGGATGGCATGACAGGAAGCCATTCATTGTATACAAATGACATGTGATCATGTCATTACAGCTCTAATACCTAGTGATGGTTAGATTATTTTGTAGATTTTGTAGTTGCTAATGTATCCAAGTGTTAAATGAAGATAGGTGGACAGGTAGCTGTGTTATAATTATGATGAACAGGGACAGGGGCGGACTGACAACTCATGGGGCCCCCGGGCAATAGGGGATCATTGGGCCCCTGTGTCCTTGCCCACACTCAAAAAAGCCTATAAAAAGGTACTACGGGCATTTCATGCGGCCCCCTACTGACCCCGGGCCCTCGGGCAGTGCTCGAGAGCTCGAATGGTCAGTCCGTCCCTGAACAGGGATGTAAGCAAC
This sequence comes from Staurois parvus, assembly GCF_062004578.1. NCBI lineage: Eukaryota > Metazoa > Chordata > Amphibia > Anura > Ranidae > Staurois > Staurois parvus. Next base: position 2,687,002 of record NW_028318954.1, read on the forward strand.
AACTGTAGCATTTGGCTGTCCGTGGGCCTACAACTTCCCTACAAGTTATTGCAAAGCCCTACCCCTTTGGGTTCAAAACCTTTTGTTATTTAACTCTGAGATGCCAGAACTTTAATGATTAGAAGAGATCAATGTTTGATTGTTGAATGATGCGTGTCCTAATGTGAGAAAGGGCCATAGCTATCAAGTTGCGCAGAAAAAGAGGCACTGTTTTCAGCCTGGGTCTATGGACTCTTCTGAGACATGGAGATCAATTTGAAAAGTAGCATCTTTGTTTTAATTCACTGAGCATAAAGAGGAAGCAATGTAAAGCTGAACTCCAAACAATCTGCTAAATGAACTATATTGGAGCTGTTTTATCTGCCAAACGTTTTTTTATTTCCAACCACACAATCCTGACATCTGTACAAGTGCAACCCTGCTAGGAAGCTCCCCATGACAGGTAAACCACTTTTTTAAAAGTGTTACTAAACCCAGGACCCTGCATTCACTAAATCTGGTCTCCCACAGTACGCAGAAGATGGAAATGCAATTATTTTAGTAAATATAAACTGCTAAATACCTTTTCTCATCAGTAGTTAGAACAGTCTTGTGATTTCTATCAGTGTCCAGCAGAGCAGTGGTTAAAGCTTGTAGGAGGAGTTGTCAATCTCCCCTGATTGTCCAATGGGGCTGCAGGACCCCTGACCCTCTGTTTGGACAGTGTTGATTGGCCCTGTGCTGACCAGATGCACTCTCCCAAGATAAAATAAAACTCTCTAGCAATACACACCAAACTGAGCATGTGCAGCTTGCCCCAAGGCTCTGTTCTGTCAGCATATGGACTGAGGACAGTAGAAGAAGGGGAGTATCAGAGAAGTCAGGATCAAACAGCCTTTTTACACAATGCAGAGGATTAACCCCTTAGGTTCCACAGTGAGTACAACAAGCATGCTTTACTGCATATACAGACTGATTTTACTGTTGTGGGTTTAGTAACACTTTAAGGAATATAGTGATGTCTTATCTCCACCCCAGCCTGCTGAGTGAACAGTAAAAGAGCAACCGTAGATTTTTTCTGCTCCCTCCTCCTAACATCATGTTCCTTGTGAACACATTTACATACAGCACACCTGATGGGATGACTTCATACTACATAGGCAAAAAAGACTATCTTGACAATACATAGGTGTCAAATGGGCAATTGTATCAACAATAAGTTCAATCAGTAACAATCAGTTGGCTGTTATAATTAGGCAGGCAGCAAATGGGCAGTCATTACAATATGCTGGCAGAAAACAGAGAAAATCTTCCAGTACCCCCAAACATGTCATATTCTATTTCAAATGCCGCTTTATGCATTAATGTACGTTCATAGGCCCAGTCCTTCTGAACAAAATGGTCACCTGTTTCTTGGTGTTATTCATAGGCAGCTTAAGACGCATAAGTCCGCTCCTCACAAAACCTCCTTCTCTCTAGTTCCCTGCTCTCCTCCTCCCATGCCCGCCTCCAGGACTTCTCCAGGGTGTCACCCATCCTCTGGAACTCCCTGCCCCAACCCATCAGATTATCACCTACTCTCCTCTCCTTTAGGCACACCCTGAAAACCCATCTCTTCAGGGAAGCCTACCCCACGCCCTGCTAACCTGCCGACCTCCTCCACTCTTCCTACCACTCCATCCCCCACAGCTATCTCCTCCTGTACCACTATCCCCTCCCTCCTAGATTGTAAGCTTGAAAGAGCAGGGCCCTCAATCCCCTCATGTTTTGCATTGTATTGGTATTGTTCTGTCACATGTTCTGTCCCCCTTTGTAATGTACAGCGCTGAGCGAACCATTGGCGCTTTATAAATACTGTATAATAATAAGTTGAATCCAACACCGTTTTACTTCAGCTAATTGCAATACAGAGGATGCTTTTCCAGTCTTTTGAAGTGTATTAAGACAATAAATTTCCTGAGCCCTATGCCTGTGAATAACTAACACTGACATGGGGAGGATCTAGCTAGGACTAAACTAACTGGCACAAAACAGGAGGGAAAAACAATAGAGGATACCAAAATCACATAGTAAACAAGTTTCAGTAGTCCAAAACTGCCTCCAGATGTCAGCATACTAAAGAAAAATCGTAACCTCATGCAGTTCAATAAGAGACATAAAAATACATGAAAGTGGGGCAGAACAGGTAATGTTTCATGTTTCCAGGTTTTCTTTAAAGCTTTAGCTGAACTTTAAATACAAAAAAAATTAACTACATGTAGGATCCGGACTAGGGATGAGCTTTGGATTTGGGTTGACTTTGAACTGGACCTGATACCAAGATGTTCACCATTCGCCAAATTGGCAAACTAAATGGCCAAACTCTGTGTCCTGCAGCCGGAAGTCATTCATTTGCCAGTATCAGTGCCACCACTCAATGTAAACGTGAAAGTCTGACATGTATGAAAAGTGTAAAATTCCCTGTATGGGGTAATTACAGTTCATTGGCTGGAGCAGGAGAAGGTATATAGTCATTGATGACTGTCACTGTGAGGCAGCAGTAAGGAGTACCCTCTGGGAGATCATTGTGAGAAACTTTTGAGGAAACCATCTCATGGTGGAGGTGGTAGACATAATGAAAGTGCATATGCATGACAAGCCACATCCAAATGTATCCTACAGGGGGTGTAGCAGTAGACAAGTGTAACATATTCTGGGCTTCATACACCCTCATAGCTCTGCAGTTAACAAAGAATCTTGAATAAAGAAAAAATATGAAAAAAATGTCAAGTGAAATTAGTTTTTTTTTTTTATTGAGTAAAAAGGCACCTATTCTCCTAGTATACTAGCATAAAAGTGAAGCATGATGGGACTGAGAGGGTTATACCTAACTAGCCAAACAACAGATTTTTTTTTGGCAGTGTCCAATTTTCCTGTTGGTAGCAATGTAACTCATATGTCTCAGGATTCCTTCTGACTCCATGTTCCTTAATGAACACTAAATAAATATTATTGTACCTCACTTGTTCATTCTAATGTGAATTGTACAGACTATCAGAGAACTTTAAAATAGATTAATTTAAAAAAAAATACAGCTTTTCAATATAGGAAATGTTTAGAGGCTCGAAGTTGTTGGCAGTCTTCCTGCTTAGTAGTGTTGCACAGTGGTTGTGTCTAACTGGTCCTTTCCCTTATTGCAGATCTAACAGTCTGGTCTAGTAAAAGGAAATATGTAGAGAGACTTTAAATTATATACTCAAAAGATAACAATTCACTGGTAGTTATAAAATACACAAAATATAATTTATCGATATATATTTTAAGCTTCACGTGAAAACATATATATTGACAATCACAATATACAATTATTCAAGTACACTATATATATATATATATATATATATTGTGGGAACTCGCTTCAAAATGGTAGAGCTTTTCTTGTTAAAGCACAGCAACTCGCTTCTTTAAGGGCATTTTTGGCCAATTTTATTTAAAAGAAAAGGTTCCAGAAACACAAATGCTTCCCACGCAGGGGTATCCACCATCAAACCAATTCAGCCTTCTGGCTCTTTCAGCTATACCGCTTTATATCTGTCTCCTACAGACTCCTTCCACAATGTTGTTTTTGCACACAGCAAACCTCTAGCACACAGCTATTCTGGCTCCCACCTCTACTAGGTGAAGCCCACCTGACTCCACGGCAGAGACCTCCTGTCTGCCAGGGTGACGACCTCCTGACTCTGTCTGCCGGGGTGGAACCCAGAATCATGGCCTGGCCTCCACAAAAAGGCCTGCACACACCTGTGCAATCAGCGAGCTGCCTGCTCTCAAAACATGGGCCCAGGATTGGAGATTTCCTCCCTCCCAAATTTCTTAGAAATCTCCAGGCTACAGGTCCCAAAACAGGCTTTACAAACCAAAGAGGAAACTTATAAACCAGTTTCCTCTGCATTATGAGAACTGCCTGGAGCCCCTCAACCTGTATGGTTTAGAATCCTGGGTCTCCATCGTGATTTCCACCGTGGCAGGATACCGCACTGCCACTATATATATATATATATATATATATATCAAGATGCCATATTTCACACATTTTATATCCACTTTATGAGCATCAGAATGAAAAATATATGGTTACATATGCAGCAATTTTTAAAAGGATGAGTCCATAGTCCTTACATCCATAAGAAATATATAACAATTAAGAAAATGATCAGATTCAAACACAACCAAGCGAATGCCAAAATCTGTTCCCACACTTAAAAGTTGTCAATAAGATACTCATAAATTGTAACCAAAAATTAAATTTTTAATCCAGAGAAAAAACAGTAAATATGAGATATTCACTGCTTATAAATACATATACTATATATATGCAAAATTACATTTGAAATCTCATGAGATCAACAAAATCTTGTGAGATATCAAGAAAGCATTCCTGAGATCTGTCTGCAGGCTCTGGTGATGTAGCCTTTCCAGAGTGCTGTGGAAAGGCACTTACTACTCTACAGGTGCCTAAGTTAAGACCGGGTTATTTGAGAACTCTCAAACATTTAAAATGCTCATGGGAACATTTTGTTGATAAAAATCATTTTTTTATTTAAATACATGATTAAGATCATTATAAATTACATACATTTTTATGTAATTTTAAAATGATCTTAATCATGTATTTGAATAAAAATGATTTTTAACAAACTGGATTTTTTGTTGTTGGATTCAACTCATACAAAGTCCCATGGACAATTTAAATGTTTGAGAGTTCTCATATCTTCGTCCATTTGTACCCTGGCCTCTTATATTGTGTACCTGGTTATCTAGAAGCTTTTACATCTAGCTGCTCTTTTTCAATAAATAGTAACACAGAGCTTCTCTGAAAGGAGGGTTAAGGTAATACTACCCTTTTAATTTAATGTCAGATATCATAATTACTTTAAAGGATGGAGACCTTTATATACATAAACTTGGATGTCAGTATCTGTTTTACATAATATCATGAATTGTTTTAAAGAGTAACTCTACTTTTGCTGAGAAAAAAACTTTGAAGGGATTACACAAACAGTGTAATAGATTTCTAACTTGTGTTACTCTGAAGAAATAGCTGTTTGTTTCTCCATGTCCTCTGAAGATTCATTCTGAATAGGAAGGTCTGGATTATTTTAATCAGATGGTGCACTGTCAGTGTTCTAATGAAGAAAGCTGCAAGGTCGGAATCTTTTTAGAAGTATTTAACCCTTGGGTAGTATATCACCAAAACTGAAATCCCTATTACAAGGGGTGCCTAAAATGTGACTTGTATCTGTGTGAGTCCATCACACCAGCAGGAAATTTTGTTTCTGAGGGACATTATGTACTCCAACCATTTACAGAACACCTTCAGATTGGCATATTGCATTGAATTTTACTAACATTACAGTGGTTATAGATTAAAATGAAAAGTTCATTTTTAATAGCATTAAAATACAATTGGTTTGTTAAATGACTGTATATGCTATAATATTATTTTTTATTTGCTATATTTTTCCACAACAGTGGAGTTACCCTTTAAGTTCTTAAAATCAAAATAGAAATTTAGCATGCATATACTTTAAGCTGTGCTTTTACTAGAGAAAGTAAATTCCGATCTCTTTACAGAAAAGATAAACATTGGAGGGAAACACTTACATAATCCTATGTGATAACGTCAGCACAACCTCTCACAGTTCCTACCGCTGACTGACAGATTGCAACAGCTGAATTTTTACTCACAACTCAAACACTCGACCTGATCTGAGCTGGAGGAACATTACTTATGCCTGGTGTTAAGTCCAAGGATGTAAAACAATTGAGCAGTAATGAGGACATCGGTTTCCCGCTCAGTTTGTAAGTGTGCTGGAAATAGAACCGCCATCGGAACAAACATTGCAGCTTAACTCTTAATATGAACAAGAGGTGGAATATGCACATTCATTCCCAAGTCATAGATGGGCAAATGCTTCACACCTCCCTGCTATTGATTAACTGATGATGGAAGGTAATTCATTTGCACTGTTGAAAGAATGTGTTTCAGACTGCATTCTAATTATGTGTTAGATAAAGAAAGAATTGAAAAAAAATCCTGCCTAATTAAAAACTAGGAGATTGTTTTAAAATGTGGTGTTCAAATCACAAAATGTCACTAATTATTATAACAGTTAAAGCATGTCTAAACTTAAGTACGCAAATATATTTATCATTCATTAAGGGGCAGAGGATCATAAGTTAATCAGAGACAAGTGAGTTAAACTGCTGCCTTTAGGACAGTGGTTCTCAAGCTTCCTAATGCCGTGACCCTTTAATATAGTTCCTCATATTGCGGTGACCCCCAACCATAAAATTATTTACCCAGTAATTATAATTCATGAAGTGTCGTTTTACCTCCAATACTGCTGCTTTCAGCACAGTAGCTGCTTTTAACAGAGTAGCTGCTTTCAACACAGTAGCTGCTTTCTACACAGTAGCTGCTCTTTACACATCGGAAATATGTGTTTTCCGATGGTCTTAGGCGACCCCTGTGAAAGGGTCGTTCGACCCTCAAAGGGGTCGCGACCCACAGGTTGAGAACCACTGCTTTAGGAGGAAATGGACACTGGCTAATGAAAAAGCAGTTGGCTTGTCAGGTATAATAGCACCCACTCCCACCAGGCTTCAGTTTTTTGTTAGTGCCCTAGATGGATGTCCTTCCTCTTGGAGAACATTTTAACCAACTTTTTCTAGACAATTTTTTCGCAAGATTTTTCTTGTCATGATTTCTTTACCAATATTTCTACAGTTATCTGGGTAGGCTAATCATCAGTGCCACCTTGGAGACCATACCCAGACCCCACTGAAGCAAAGACTGCAAGGCTTGTGACTCTCGGACACTGGAACCTCCTTTTGGTGTTCCCAAGACATTGAATTTACTGGTTTGTTTGATGTAGACTGCTTTACAAGTCCAGGGCCATGGCACAGCTATGGTGTGACAGGGTCTCTTAAAACTCACTGGTAGGTAGAATCATAGAGTGGGTGAAGATAACCTGTAATGTGACCCTCAGGCTTTGGATTCTGCATATGGTGATATTCAGTCCCTTAGCACTGTGTTTGTTCAGCACAGTCTGCTCTCTAGAATAATAGTGAGTCTCTGTGGGCTCTTGTTCTCTAAACTATCACCAACATTGTTTTCCTATAATCCACCAGTTAACACGGAAAGGGTTATTGGGCTAGAGAAATATATGCTACATCCCTACATGCAGTGGCATATGCATACACTGCATGGGAATCATTTTCCCAGGCCTCTCCAGCTTTTGATCCACTAACAGCTCTGGGGTGGCTTTCAGTGTCCCTCCTCAGTGACCAGGCAATGGACCCGGATCTCTGTATTTTGCTTGAATTCACACTCTCCTCAGATTCTTCTTCAGGTTTGACTCCTCCCTCTGCCTTATCCATGGAAGAGTTTTCTGCTTAATGTTAGACTATGGTTATAATAGATCTAAGGGCATGACCAGTAGACATATAATACATTCCCACAGCATCCTAATCCATCCAAACCAAAAGAACACCAGCGCTATGTGTATCTCTCACCTTTGCATAAACAAAAACATTATATAAACCCAAAAACATTCTATGTAATTATTATTAACCCTTGCAGTGACTTATACGGGCTGTTGCTGTTTACAGGTTGCACAGAGCTCCCTTGATAATAATAAATCATACATTTACAGCACTGTCAATACATACTTATATGTGACATCCTATAAAAAACACAAATATAATAAAAATATAAATGTGAAAATCTGCAAGCAATCCCAAAAGCAATATAAATTGAATAAAATGTAAAACATTTTAGAAAATCTGCTCACACCTACACATACTCATAAAAATGTGCTAAATACAGAAAACATAAATGATCATGCCTCGCTTCTCTTAATGTTTACCAATAATGTGCAGGTGAAACTCAAAAAATTAGAATATCGTGCAAAAGTTCATTTATTTCAGTAATGCAACTTAAAAGGTGAAAATAATATATGAGATAGACTCATTACATGCAAAGCAAGATAGTTCAAGCCATGAGTTGTCATAATTGTGATGATTATGGCTTACAGCTCATGAAAACCCCAAATCCACAATCTCAGAAAATGATAATATTGTGAAAAGGTGCAATATTCTAGGCTCAAAGTGTCCCACTCTAATCAGCTAATTAAGCCAGAACACCTGCAAAGGGTTCCTGAGCCTTTAAATGGTCTCTCAGTCTGGTTCAGTAGGAATCACAATCATGGGAAAGACTGCTGACCTGACAGTTGTGCAGAAAACCATCATTGACACCCTCCATAAGGAGGAAAAGCCTCAAAAGGTAATTGCAAAAGAAGTTGGATGTTCCCAAAGTGCTGCATCAAAGCACATAAATAGAAAATTATGTGAAAGGGAAAAGTGTGGAAGAAAAAGGTGCACAAGCAGCAGGGATGACCGCAGCCTGGATAGGATTGTCAGGAAAAGGCCATTCAAAAGTGTTGGGGACTTTCACAAGGAATGGACTGAGGCGGGAGTCAGTGCATCAAGAGCTGCCACACACAGACGGATCCTGGACATGGGCTTCAAATGTCCTATTCCTCTTGTCAAGCTGCTCCAGAACAACAAACAACGTCAGAAGCGTCTTACCTGAGCTAAAGAAAAACAGACCTGGTCTGTTGCTCAGTGGTGCAAAGTCCTCTTTTCTGATGAGAGCAACTTTTGCATCTCATTTGGAAACCAAGGACCCAGAGTATGGAGGAAGGATGGAGAGGCACACACTGCAAGATGCTTGAAGTCCAGTGTGAAGTTTCCACAGTCTGTGTTGATTTGGGGAGCCATGTCATCTGCTGGTGTTGGTCCACTGTGCTTTTAATAAGTCCAGGGTCAACGCAGCAATCTACCAGGAGATTTTGGAGCACGTCATGCTTCCTTCCGCAGATGAGCTTTATGGGGATGCTGACTTCATTTTCCAGCAGGACTTGGCACCTGCCCACAATGCCAAAAGCACCAAAACCTGGTTCAATGACTGTGGGATTACTGTGCTTGATTGGCCAGCAAACTCGCCTGACCTGAACCCCATAGAGAATCTATGGGGCATTGCCAAGAGAAAGATGAGAGACATGAGACCGAACAATGTAGAAGAGCTGAAGGACACTATTGAAGCATCCTGGTCTTCCATAACACCTCAGCAGTGCAACAGGTTGTTAGCTTCATGGCACGCCGCATTGAGGCAGTAATTGCTGCAAAAGGGACCCAAACCAAGTACTGAGTACATATGCATGCTTATACTTTTCAGAGGTCCGATATTGTTTTATGTACAATCCTTGTTTTATTGATTGCATGTAATCTAATTTTCTGAGATTGTGGATTTGGGGTTTTTATGAGCTGTAAGCCATAATCATCACAACTATGACAAATCACGGCTTGAACTATCTTGTTTTGCATGTAATGAGCCTATCTCATATATTAGTTTCACCTTTTAAGTTGCATTACTGAAATAAATGAACTTTTGCACGATATTCTAATTTTTCGAGTTTCACCTGTATATTGAATTCCAATGTGAAAAAATTATATAAATAGAAACAAAAAACTACTAAATAATAAAGTCCATCTCCAAATCGTAATTCTTTCAATACATAATGATGAATTGTGCCATTCAAATCTTCCTTTTGACATATACAATATGCCTTCACCAACACCAGTTGTGCTGTCACCCGAAATTTTTGACCACACAATTAAGTTTGGTCAAAAATGGCTTGCTCCCATTAAATGGACATAGATTAAAGGCAAGACCTCTATCAAAACTCTCCTCCACTGCTGATTCAGCTCCTTCCTTCTCCACTTAGCGCACATATAGGAATACTATAGGCAAACCAATAGTGCTTTATCGGTTAACAAAACTGACAATTTATTATAATACACAATGGCCACTCACATAATGCAGGTGCTCCATTGCACCAAATATTACATATATGAATAAACAATCCTGAAATCTGTAGCTGACACCCTCAGGCTCCAATGCAGTGGAAGCTTCACTCAAAGTATAGGGCAAAAAATCAAACTTGAAATGACAAAACAATAAAAAGAAAGGAGTGGAGGGGTGCAAGAAAGGGGAATCCCAACAAGATACATCTCTGACCAAATCTTAGAAATTTGTGGACCAAATTTAAAAAATATACAAGCCATACTGAGAAAAATAAAGTGGAATTCTAATCTTAAATGAATAAAAAAATTACTGAATACTATAGACTTGACCAAATGATCACCCTTAGCCCACTCAAAAACCATTAATAAAAGAAAACTTTCAAAATTGTTATCGTTACATATAATTTCCATATCAGCAGCAGACCATACAGTATGTGTATAAGCTTTCAGGACACCTTCCTAGAGCAAATAATGCCTTGGTTATATAGTCGAAATGGAGGGATGTATTATTTTAAATGATTCAATCACCACCAGATATGTACCATATAAGAACTGATCTGGAATCACCACCGAGATGTAAAAGTGGCAGGTGCCAAAATGGCACCTTTCATGCAGTCCCTCTGGCACCCACTGTGGGGGCGGATAAGACAGCCCATCAACCATAAGGGCAGCCATGTCCACTGCAACCGCAAAGCATGATGATGTCACGCGCATGCATGGCATTGGCATGTAACTTGCTACATAACTTGTGTGACTGGAGACTTCACAGGGACTCCCCCGGCATGACCATAGAGCATCTGCCCATCTACAAAAATGAGGGCTGAAGGTTAATGAGCCACATCACATCAATCAGAGGGACTAAATAGCCACAAGGAAAGCTGTCCTAACCTTCCCAAGGCAGCTACTGGACCATCGGAAGAAAATGCCCTCATTTATCCCCATGTCCAGTGTCCTAGTGCCAGTTTGGCAAAACTAGTGACTTTGAAGCTGCTCTCATTCCAGCTCGTAGAATCAGGCTTTCCATTAATTTATGACCTGTGCAATGTCACAGTGGCAGGTACCCAAGGACTCTTACTTTACCAAGAAGGCCATCCCCGCCCAGTGTCAGGGTACAGATGACCATGAATACAGTATGTGCCCATATACTTCACAGCACACTGGTTCACTCTTCTAGGGGCTGGGAAGGATGCAGGACAGGACACATTGCTGGAGCTAGTGATGCCACCAAGTTTTTTGTTCAATGTTCACTTGTACCCTCTCCTCCTTACTGCCTTGATTTTTCAAGTCCTTAGAGCCATCATTTCCCCCACCCCCCAAGCACCCCAAAGCATATGCATATCCCAGACTAAACACTGCCATGCTGTGTTGTGTCTCATATGCCTGGATGACAAGAGCCACATAAAATTGTGTTCCAGTGTGACTGGATGCAGGTGACTTAGCTTTTCTAGAGGAAAAAATAGTATGTCCAAATGTTTGAACCATGAACCTGACACAGCTAAAACATGAATATCTATTTTTTCCTGTTGGACCTGGTATATATTTGATGTTATGGAGAATGAAACAGAAGATCTGCACTTCTAAAATGAAGGTGGGATAAGAAATGTATCATCCAGGTAGAGATATCTGATCATTATAGTCAGTGAAAGATACACTGTACAAGCAGCCAAAGTGTAATTCAGTTTGGCAGTCCCCCCTATCTTGATACATCATTTTTGGGTGGACCTAAAGTACAGGTTTATCTTTTTATGAGATATGCTGTGCCAGGCAGTGTTTCATTTTTCTGCTACTGTGCCAAGTTAGGTCCCCCATTCATCTTTGTAGAGCTTGTAGTTGTGCCTGCCCACTGGAGAACAGGCGCCATGAGAAAATATAATGTAAATACTGCATGCCGCAGCACAGGGCTAGGCAGTGTACAGAGACAATATGCTGGATTTGAGGTTTGGTCTTTGGCATAGTAACAAATGGGGAAGGAGGTTGGTATTCTCTTAACAGCTATTCGGAAAAAAATCACCTATACTTTCACCTTTGGTGATAAAAAGACATCAGATATTATTTATGTTAATAAGTGTTCTAAGCCACCTACTTTAAAAAACAATCACAAACAGACCGTGATGTTAAACTTTTGGCTGGCTCTTCTAAATATTTACAATTAATAGCTTCATTGCGGCTCAGATACTACCGAATTATAAAGTTGTATAAATTGTGAGAAAGGACCTAAGAATTCCAAAGGAAACATCTTGTTTGTTTCCAAAAACTAAACAAAAGAAATCCTGCTGATCCACTCAGCTGATATTGTTCATAAATCAAGCCAATGTACACTGCACAGCCCCACACTTCAAATAGCTTCAGTTGGGTTAGGTCCACTCATGCTTATGACACAATAGGGCAATTTGACAAAAACTTCCTAAGTGCTTTGGTTTGTGTGGCTTACATTTTTCTCCTGCAGCAGCAGAGGGACCTGAACATGCTATTAATAGTTTATTTAAAAACAGTATATCTAGGCATATTTCGTTTATTATTTTAAGCAAAACAATTACATTAGACACTGTATATACAGTATGTACAGCGCCAGATAAGCCAACATGCAGAAATATAAATAGTACCTTAGGTTTGTGTATTTATTTTTCTGGAATGGGAATCAATGCTGTAATTTCCTTTCGTTTAAATAAATAAGTTTGATTTAAAGTGATTATATTGGATTGTAAGCTCTTATGAGTAGGGCCCTCTTATAATCCTCTTGTTTTGGTGGTATTGTAGCTGTACTGTCTCCCTTATATTGTAAAGTGCTGTGCAAACTGTTGGCACTATATAAGTCCTGTATAATAATAATAATATAATTCTAAAGGAAAGATAATATAAAAATAACAAATATGTTATACTTACCTGCTATGTGCAATGGTTTTGCACAGAGCAGCCTGTCTCCTCTTCTTTTTGGGTCCCTGGCTAGCGGTCCTGGCTCTTTCCCCCAGCTGAGTGCCCCCCATAGCAAGCCTCAAGCAGGTTCTACCCTGAGCTAAACTCTATGTGTCCAGGTAAAAAACCCAGAGCCATTAGAACCACTTTAACTTGTTGCCACTGGTTGTTCTCATATATGGAGCAGCTGGGCTTCACATCAAGCTGCCGCAGATATGCGTCCATGGGAATAGACTTTTCCATGCTGAAGGCACACTCGTTACTCACTAGTTTTTAATGTGTAGAGTGAAACCAAACATGAGCCAAAACAGAGCCAATGAATAATAAAATACTGCCAACATCCCTAGTAAATAGTGCAAAAAAGTGACCAAAAGGTCAAGAAAACCCCCCTGGGGGACTTTGAAGGCAGAAAATATGAAAACATGAGATGTATTTAAAAGACAGATAGTCAATCTTTATTATTAGTACCAAAAATAGCCAAATGGACAATAGGACAAGATAAAAAATAAGTATAATACACCATATGAGTAGGCCAACATATACCCAAATGCATTAGAAATACAGCAATATAGATACATGTCTTTGATTGGCAAGGATATAATCTTCCCATAATTCCCAACATGTAACTTCTATTGTATGTAATCATTGATATGACATTATTGTATTGTAGTATCACTACACCAGTAATTTTCCCTGAAGAAGGAACTCCCTTCCGAAACATGTTGGGAATTATGGGAAGATTATATCACTGCCAATCAAGACATGTATCTATATTGCTGTATACATCATATTGTATCCAGAAAGTGGGTATCCGTTTTACTGTATTCTAAGGTGAAAGGCATAGTGAGGTGGCATCTATCTAGCTGTGTTTTAAAGTCAAGTAAATCTGCTTCTGTTCCATGCCAGATAAAGAAAACATCATGTATGTACCTAAGCCATATCAGTACATGATCCAGGTACAATGGGTGGCCATATACATATCTTTCCTTGGCAATTTTTTTAGTTTGTTATATATGATGCCATGGTCTGAAGCGTCCATTATTGTCCTGTCAATCCTAGCTTTATTCTCCACTAGCGAATTACCTTGCAACTTACAGTATATCTTTCTATCTGATAACTGACACATGACTTTAGCATGGCAATCACTTGTTCAACATCATGGTGGTCCCACCCTTGTCAGCTGGCTTAAAGACTAAATCTGTGTTTTCACACAGTGCTTTAAAAGCTAACCATTCCTCCGAGGATAAATTCCCATGGGATTGTCCATGTCACCGTTGCCAATGGATACATTTAACATCCCTTTGTACCAGCTTGACAAAGGCCTCCACCATGTGGAAACCTATGGGGGAGTCCAGTTGCTTGGTTTCCTGCACATTTTCAAGTCAATCCCAGAGAAAAACTTCTCTGACTTGATGATTGAGTTTGAATTGTGCTAGATTCAAAATATGTACATAACCTTGGTGTGGAAAAAAAAAATTTTTAGGTCAATGTCTAGCTCTAATCTGTTACCAAAGTAGTTTGGGAAAACTCTCATACAGTCAGGTCCATAAATATTGGGATATCGAAACAATTCTAACATTTTTGGCTCTATACACCACCACAATGGATTTGAAATGAAATGAACAAGATGTGCTTTAACTGCAGGCTGTCAGCTTTAATTTGAGGGTATTTACATCCAAATCAGGTGAACGGTGTAGGAATTACAACAGTTTGCATATGTGCCTCCCACTTGTTAAGGGACCAAAAGTAATGGGACAATTGGCTTCTCAGATGTTCCATGGCCAGGTGTGTGTTATTCCCTCATCATCACAATTACAATGAGCAGATAAAAGGTCCAGAGTTCATTTCAAGTGTGCTATTTGCATTTGGAATCTGTTGCTGTCAACTCTCAAGATGAGATCCAAAAAGCTGTCACTATCAGTGAAGCGAGCCATCATTAGGCTGAAAAAAACAAAACAAACCCATCAGAGAGATAGCAAAAACATTAGGCGTGGCCAAAACAACTGTTTGGAACATTCTTAAAAAGAAGGAACGCACCTGTGAGCTCAGCAACACCAAAAGACCCAGAAGACCACGGAAAACAACTGTGGTGGATGACCGAAGAATTCTTTCCTTGGTGAAGAAAACACCCTTCACAACAGCTGGCCAGATCAAGAACACTTTCCAGGAGGTAGGTGTATGTGTGTCAAAGTCAACAATCAAGAGAAGACTTCACCAGAGTGAATACAGAGGGTTCACCACAAGATGTAAACCATTGGTGAGCCTCAAAAACAGGAAGGTCAGATTAGAGTTTGCCAAACGACATCTAAAAAAGCCTTCACAGTTGTGGAACAACATCCTATGGACAGATGAGACCAAGATCAACTTGTACCAGATTGATGGGAAGAGAAGAGTATGGAGAAGGAAAGGAACTGCTCATGATCCTAAGCATACCACCTCATCAGTGAAGCATGGTGGTGGTAGTGTCATGGCGTGAGCATGTATGGCTGCCAATGGAACTGGTTCTCTTGTATGTATTGATGATGTGACTGCTGACAAAAGCAGCAGGATGAATTCTGAAGTGTTTCGGGCAATATTATCTGCTCATATTCAGCCAAATGCTTCAGAACTCATTGGATGCCGCTTCACAGTGCAGATGGACAATGACCCAAAGCATACTGCAAAAGCAACCAAAGAGTTTTTTAAGGGAAAAAAGTGGAATGTTATGCAATGGCCAAGTCAATCACCTGACCTGAATCTGATTGAGCATGCATTTCACTTGCTGAAGACAAAACTGAAGGGAAAATGCCCCAAGAACAAGCAGGAACTGAAGACAGTTGCAGTAGAGGCCTGGCAGAGCATCACCAGGGATAAAACCCAGTGTCTTGTGATGTCTATGCGTTCCAGACTTCAGGCTGTAATTGACTGCAAAGGATTTGCAACCAAGTATTAAAAAGTGAAAGTTTGATTTATGATTATTATTCTGTCCCATTACTTTTGGTCCCTTAACAAGTGGGAGGCACATATGCAAACTGTTGTAATTCCTACACCGTTCACCTGATTTGGATGTAAATACCCTCAAATTAAATTCTGCAGTTAAAGCACATCTTATTTGTTTCATTTCAAATCCATTGTGGTGGTGTATAGAGCCAAAAATGTTAGAATTGTGTCGATGTCCCAATATTTATGGACCTGACTGTAAATGACAGAGCGGGGCCAGCGCATGCTGAAGAGCACAGTGTGCAGAAGCCAACAACTGTTTACAGAATCAATAGCTAAAGAACTCCAAACTTCCTGTGGCCTTCAGATTAGAAACAACAGTGCATAGAGAGGTTCATGGAATGGGTTTCTATCACCGAGCAGCTTCATTCAAGCCTTACATCACCAAGTGCAATGCAAAGTGTTGGATGCAGTGCTGTTCTCTGGAGTGATGAATCACACGTCTCTGGCAATTCGATGGACATGTCTGGGTTTGGTGGTTGTCAGGAGAACAGTACTTGCCTGACTGCATTGTGTCACGTGTAAAGTTTTTTGGAATGGGGATTATGGTGTGGGGTTACTTTTCAGGGGTTAGGCCTGGCTCCTTTTTTCCAGTGAAGGGAAGTTAAGGCATCAGCATACCAAGACATTTTGGACAATTTCATGCTCCCAACTTTGTGGGAACAGTTTGGGGATGGCCCCTTCCTGTTCCAACATGACTGCGCACCAATGCACAAAGCAAGGTCCATAAAGACATGGATGAGCGAGTTTGGGGTGGAGGAACATGACTGGCCTGCACAGAGTCCTGACCTCAACCCGATCGAAAACTTTTGGGATGAATTAGAGCGGAGACTGCAAGCCAGGCCTTCTCGTCTGACATCAGTGCATCACCTCAAAAATGCGCTTCTGAAAGAATGGCTGAACATTCCCATGGACACACTCCTAAACCTTGTGGACAGCCTTTCCAGAAGGGTTGAAGCTGTTATAGCTGCAAAGGGTGGGCCAACTGTATATTGAACCCTACAGACTAAGACTGGGATGCCATTAAAGTTCATGGGCGTGGAAAGGAAGGCTTCCCAATTCTTTTGGCAATATAGTGTGTGTGTGTATATATACAGTTGTGTTCAAAATAATAGCAGACAGACATCACTAACCTGATCAATCACTGTTTTTGGTAGAAATGATATTTCTACATGATACATAATTTACTAGCAGGTGTAGTATAGTAATGGAAATCCAACAGACCCAACAGTCATGACATGCATGCTACTGATTCTGTGTCATTGGATCACTAATTGAAAGGAGCATGTTCAATATAATAGCAGTGTGGAGTTCTTTTAGTGAGGTCATTCATTCTTTGAAAAACAGGTGGCAATTATTGCCCTTATTTAAGGAAGAAAGGCAGCAAATGTTGTACATGCTGGTTACAGTGCATTTCTCTCTGAAATTCTGAGGAAAATGGGTCGTTCCAGACATTGTTCAGAAGAACAGCGTACCTTGATTAAAAAGTTGATTGGAGAGAGGAAAACGTATAAAGAAGTGCAGAAAATGATAGGCTGCTCAGGTAAAATGATCTCAAATGCTTTAAAATGGCAACCAAAATCTGAAAGACATGGAAGAAAGCGAAAAACTACCATTTGAATGCATAGAAGAATAGCCAAGATGGCAAGGACTCAGCCAACAATCAGCTCCAGGAAGATCCAAGAAGGTCTAAATTTACCTGTGAGTACTGTTACTGTTACTGCCTATGTGAAGCCAAGCTATCTGCAAGAAGCTCCCGCAAAGTTCCACTGTTGAAAAAAAGACGTGCTGAAGAGGTTACAATTTGCCAAAGAGCACATTGACTGGCCTAAAGAGAAATGGCACAATATTTTGTGGACTGATGAAAGTAAGATTGTTCTTTTTGGGTCTAGTGGCCGGAGACAGTTTGTCAGACGACCCCCAAACACTGAATTCAAGCCACAGTACACTGTGAAGACACTGAAGCATGGTTGTGCAAACATCATGATATGGGGATGTTTCTCATACTACGGTGTTGGGCCTATTTATCGCATACCAGGGATCATGGATCAGTTTGAATACATCAGAATACTTGAAGAGGTCATGCTGCCTTATGCTGAAGAGGAAATGCCCTTGAAATGGGTGTTCCAACAAGACAACGACCCCAAACATACCGGTAAACGTGCAACATCTTGGTTCCCAACCAACAAGAAGAACTGTGGAATGTAGTCCAATCATCCTGGGCTGGAATACCTGTTCACAGGTGCCAGACGTTGGTTGACTCCATGCAACACAGATGTACAGCAGTTCTCAGAAACAGTGCTTATACAACTAAATATTAATTAAGTGATTAAAAGGAAAGCAAAATCTTCAAACATTTTTCAGTTTATATAGTGAATGTTTGAGTTTGTAAAGAATGCAAACACTGCTATTTTTTTTTGAACAGTCTAATATTCACTTTTTCACTATTCTGATTTGGAATAGAATGTGTAGTGTTCCCAATGCATTTGTGTGTATGGAAATAAAAGCTATTAGAAGGATTTTGAGCTTTATTCACTTTTTTCAACACACTGCTATTATTTTGAACACAACTGTGTATATGTATATATATATATATATATATATATATATATATGTGCATTCTTCTGGGAATATGTTCAACTAATTTTTTAGTGTGTCTGTGGGAATTTATGCCATTCAGCCAAAAGAGCGTTTGTGTGATCAGCTACTGATTTAACAGTTGAACAATCAGTATTCTTATTATATCGTGTTCAATAGAGTTGGCCTCAGAGCACGGTGCAGAGCACTTACGTTCTTCAATACCCAGGTCATCAAACCATGTCTTTATACAGGTGAAACTCAAAAAATTAGAATATCGTGCAAAAGTTCATTTATTTCAGTAACTTAAAAGGTAAAACTAATATATGAGATAGACTTACATGCAAAGCAAGATAGTTCAAGCTGTGATTTGTCATAATTGTGATGATTATGGCTTACAGCTCATGAAAACCCCAAATCCACAATCTCAGAAAATTAGAATATTGTAAAAAAGTGCAATATTCTCGGCTCAAAGTGTCCCACTCTAATCGGCTAATTAAGCCATAACATCTGCAAAGGGTTCCTGAGCATTTAAATGGTCTCTCAGTCTGGTTCAGTAGGAATCACAGTCATGGGAAAGACTGCTGACCTGACAGTTGTGCAGAAAACCATCATTGACACCCTCCATAAGGAGGGAAAGCCTCAAAACGTAATTGCAAAAGAAGTTGGA
The DNA here is from genome assembly GCF_062004578.1 of Staurois parvus. Taxonomy (NCBI): domain Eukaryota; kingdom Metazoa; phylum Chordata; class Amphibia; order Anura; family Ranidae; genus Staurois; species Staurois parvus. The sequence goes on from NW_028318954.1 coordinate 2,706,029, forward strand.
TGTTACCAAAGTGCTATATCAAAGCACTTAAATAGAAAGTTATGTGGAAGGGAAAAGTGTGGAAGAAAAAGGTGCACAAGCAGCAGGGATGACCGCAGCCTGGATAGGATTGTCAGGAAAAGGCCATTCAAAAGTGTTGGGGACTTTCACAAGGAGTGGACTGAGGCTGGAGTCAGTGCATCAAGAGGCACCACACACAGACTGATCCTTGACATGGGCTTCAAATGTCCTATTCCTCTTGTCAAGTTGCTCCTGAACAGCAAACAACGTCAGAAGCATCTTACCTGAGTTAAAGAAAAACAGACCTGGTCTGTTGCTCAGTGGTCCAAAGACCTCTTTTCTGATTAGAGCAACTTTTGCATCTCATTTGGAAACCAAGGACCCAGAGTATAGAGGAAGAATGGAGAGGCACACACTGCAAGATGCTTGAAGTCCAGTGTGAAGTTTCCACAGTCTGTGTTGATTTGGGGAGCCATGTCATCTGCTGGTGTTGGTCCACTGTGCTTTTAATAGGTCCAGGGTCAACGCAGCTGTCTACCAGGAGATTTTGGAGCACTCCATGCTTCCTTCTGCAGGCGAGCTTTATGGGGATGCTGACTTCATTTTCCAGCAGGACTTGGCACCTGACCATACTGCCAAAAGCACCAAAACCTGGTTCAATGACCGTGGGATTACTGTGCTTGATTGGCCAGAAAACTTGCCTGACCTGAACCCCATAGAGAATCTATGGGGCATTGCCAAGAGAAAGATGAGAGACATGAGACCGAACAATGCAGAAGAGCTGAAGGCCGCTATTGAAGCATCCTGGTCTTCCATAACACCTCAGCAGTGCCACAGGCTGATAGTTTCCATGCCACGCCACATTGAGGCAGTAATTGCTGCAAAAGGGGCCCAAACCAAGTACTGAGTACATATGCATGCTTATACTTTTCAGAGGTCCGATATTGTTCTATGTACAATCCTTGTTTTATTGATTGCATGAAATATTCTAATTTTCTGAGATTGTGGATTTGGGGTTTTCATGAGTTGTAAGCCATAATCATCACAATTATGACAAATCATGGCTTGAACTATCTTGCTTTGCATGTAATGAGTCTATCTCATATATTAGTTTCACCTTTTAAGTTGCATTACTGAAATAAATGAACTTTTGCACGATATTCTAATTTTTCGAGTTTCACCTGTATATCTGGCTTTGCGCACAGGGGTACAGTAATGCTGGAATAGAAAAGGTCTTCCCTAAACTGTTGCCGCGAGATTGGAAGCACAGAATTGTCCAAAATGTCTTTATATGCTGTAGCATTAACAATACCTTTCACTGAAACACCCCCAAATGCAATAATTTAGGGGGGTGTCCACATCCTTTTGGCCATATAGTGTAGGTGTGATGATCTGGTGTCCATTAACATTTGGCCATATAGTGTATGTCTCCCACTATTTATTGGAGAACTATAACCCCCACCTCTATGATCTCCACCAAATATAAAATGTACTACTTACAGTTTACAATTACTTGTAAAATCTGAACATTCCAGTGTGTATATTTCTGTTTATGGAGGAAGAAATCGGGGGATATCTCTAGGAAAGCAGAAAATTTGTATTCTTTTTGGTCAGCCCTTATGTGAGGCCAAATGTTCCAAGTCTAAAAGATAAGCATAAATAATACATGTTGTACCATAGCATATATATATAAATCTATACAGGATTTATGAATGAAAAATATATATTCAATGCGAAGTTTATACATTTTTATATTTTCTTCATTTTTTGACAGTGTCTCCTCTTTAAATAAATTTAATTAAATAACGTACGTTTTTCATATCTACGTAGCTTCTGTGATGTCTAACTGTAATCTTCTGTGCAGGAAACTTTACAAAGACAAGGCTTAGTATGGAAATATACACATAAAAGGTTATTTATTAATAACTAAAGCACATGTATTTAGCCACAATTCCCTTGTCTTATCTGTTAACTTTATTTTATGTCTTTATGTGTATTTTTATTATATCTGGCTTCAGGCACTGCGCATTGACTGTAAAATATTATTTAATCCCTTTATCTGTTCAAATTTATTTCAGTTCCTATGTCTGGGAGATCAATGAGTCTATTGCAAAAATATAAAATTATTTCCTCCGGGGATGTATCAGTTGTTGCAGATAAGATTAACATTTTCTATGGATTAAATCATTTTTACATTGCCTCACTCTTCAGTAATACAAAGTGATATTTGCTGGGGATGCTACTGAGACAAGGAAATTAGCTAGAATATTAAGATGGAGTACAATAATAGATACTTTCCTAAATATAAAAGCTTGCAACTTATTTCTCACTGTTGCTAACTGTTCACAGATTCTAAAGTGTATAATAATCAGCTTTTACCATTTGTAAAGATTTTTTTGGTTGTTTTTGTTGCTATTACTATAGCACATCAACAAGTCATTAGGGAGCTAGGTCTCTAATGTGCCAGAAGTATCCAACATGATCCTGAGCAACATGGACATCTACTGTGTACCTAGTGCTCTATATGACTAATTCATTCTTTAACAGCTTGCCGACCACCAGCCTGCAATGTACTGCGGATGGGTGGTAGCTACAGGCAAAGCGATGTACCCACTGTCATTTGCTGAAGGTGCGCATGGCAAGCGGTGACCAGGCTGAGGAGAAAAGAGAAAGCCAGGCACAGAGCGGTGACACTCAGGAGAAAACTTAATCACCACAGATTTCTAATAATCATGATGCTAACGTTCCCCAACAGTGTTAATCTGAGGTTATAACAACATCTTTCATAGGCGATAAGCATGTGAGACACACCAAAGTGCAGTTCCACATTGAAGTAACAGTTGGCCATCACCGTAATCCTTGGTCAATAGCAAATCAGAAGAGGCAGAAAGTGATGAAGCCAGTCCTAGCAACTAGAGATGAGCGAATCGAACTAGGCGAACCGGAATTCGAGTCGAATTTCAGGAAATATTCGATTCGTGTCGAAACCGAAATTTTGCCTACTTCGGGTGCGCGAATCGAACATTTCCCGATCAGCCGGCAAAAGTGTCCCTGCAGTGAGCTCCGCTATTTCTGACAGTTCTCTGACAGAAGGAACACATGTTTAGCGGTTGAAACATTGTATCTATTAGTTTACATTTAGGATACAGATGTTTCAACCACTGTACATGTGAAGAAGTTGTGAGAGAACTGTCAGAAATAGAGGAACTCTGCACATACACTTTTTGCCGGCTTGGAATTATTCTTCTTTTCATCCTACTTCTTCTTCTTCTTCATCCTCAGAAGAAGAGGATGAGGATGAGGATGAAGAAGAAGAAGAAGAAGAAGAAGAAGAAGAAGAAGTAGGATGAAAAGAAGAATAATTCCAAGCCGGCAAAAAGTGTATGTGCAGAGTTCCTCTATTTCTGACAGTTCTCTCACAGCTTCTTCACATGTACAGCGGTTGAAACATCTGTATCCTAAATGGAAACTAATAGATACAATTTGTATCTATTAGTTTCCATTTAGGATACAGATATTTCAACCGCTGTACATGTGAAGAAGCTGTGAGAGAACTGTCAGAAATAGAGGAACTCTGCACATACACTTTTTGCCGGCTTGGAATTATTCTTCTTTTCATTCTTCTTCTTCTTCCTCATCCTCATCCTCATCCTCATCCTCTTCTTCTGAGGATGAGGATGAAGAAGAAGAAGAAGAAGAAGTAGGATGAAAAGAAGAATAATTCCAAGCCGGCAAAAAGTGTATGTGCAGAGTTCCTCTATTCTGCAGATACACTTAGAGGAGCTCTGCAGATACACTTAGAGGAGCTCTGCACATACACTTTTTGCCGGCTTGGAATTAATCTTATTTTCATCCTACTTCTTCTTCTTCTTCTTCTTCATCCTCATCCTCAGAAGAAGAAGAGGATGAGGATGAGGATGAAGAAGAAGAAGAAGAAGTAGGATGAAAATAAGAATAATTCCAAACCGGAAAAAAGTGTATGTGCAGAGCTCCTCTAAGTGTATCTGCAGAGCTCCTCTAAGTGTATCTGCAGAATAGAGGAACTCTGCACATACACTTTTTGCCGGAAACCGCTGTATGGAGTGAATGTCCCAGAACTGTCAGAAATAGACTATTTATGACAGTTCTGGGACATTCACTGCATACAGCTGTTTTAACCGCTGTATGGAGGGAATGTCATGGAACTGTCAGAAATAGACTATTAATGACAGTTCTGGGACTGTCCTTCAATGCAGCGGTTGAAACATTGTATGTATTTGTTTCCATAAATGGATCCATTTATGGAAACAAATACATACAATGTTTCAACCGCTGCATGGAAGGACAGTCCCAGAACTGTCATTAATAGTCTATTTCTGACAGTTCCATGACATTCCCTCCATACAGCGGTTAAAACAGCTGTATGGAGTGAATGTCCCAGATCTATCAGAAATAGACTATTTATGACAGTTCTGGGACATTCACTGCATACAGCTGTTTTAACCGCTGTATGGAGGGAATGTCATGGAACTGTCAGAAATAGACTATTAATGACAGTTCTGGGACTGTCCTTCAATGCAGCGGTTGAAACATTGTATGTATTTGTTTCCATAAATGGATCCATTTATGGAAACAAATACATACAATGTTTCAACCGCTGCATGGAAGGACAGTCCCAGAACTGTCATTAATAGTCTATTTCTGACAGTTCCATGACATTCCCTCCATACAGCGGTTAAAACAGCTGTATGGAGTGAATGTCCCAGATCTATCAGAAATAGACTATTTATGACAGTTCTGGGACATTCACTGCATACAGCTGTTTTAACCGCTGTATGGAGGGAATGTCATGGAACTGTCAGAAATAGACTATTAATGACAGTTCTGGGACTGTCCTTCCATGCAGCGGTTGAAACATTGTATGTATTTGTTTCCATAAATGGATCCATTTATGGAAACAAATACATACAATGTTTCAACCGCTGCATGGAAGGACAGTCCCAGAACTGTCATTAATAGTCTATTTCTGACAGTTCCATGACATTCCCTCCATACAGCGGTTAAAACAGCTGTATGGAGTGAATGTCCCAGATCTATCAGAAATAGACTATTTATGACAGTTCTGGGACATTCACTGCATACAGCTGTTTTAACCGCTGTATGGAGGGAATGTCATGGAACTGTCAGAAATAGACTATTAATGACAGTTCTGGGACTGTCCTTCCATGCAGCGGTTGAAACATTGTATGTATTTGTTTCCATAAATGGATCCATTTATGGAAACAAATACATACAATGTTTCAACCGCTGCATGGAAGGACAGTCCCAGAACTGTCATTAATAGTCTATTTCTGACAGTTCCATGACATTCCCTCCATACAGCGGTTGAAACCGCTGTATGGAGTGAATGTCCCAGAACTGTCAGAAATAGACAGAAACTGTCACAGAACTGTCCTTCTTCTCATCCTTCTCCTTCTTCTCATCCTTCTTCTCATCCTTCTTCTCATCCTTCTCCTTCTTCTCATCCTTCTCCTTCTTCTCATCCTTCTCCTTCTGCTCATCCTTCTTCTCATCCTTCTCCTTCTTCTCATCCTTCTCCTTCTCCTTCTTCTCATCCTTCTCCTTCTCCTTCTTCTCATCCTTCTCCTTCTCATCCTTCTCCTTCTCCTTCTCATCCTTCTCCTTCTTCTCATCCTTCTCCTTCTTCTCATCCTTCTCCTTCTCCTTCTTCTCATCCTTCTCCTTCTCCTTCTCATCCTTCTCCTTCTTCTCATCCTTCTCCTTCTCCTCATCCTTTTTCTTCTCATCCTTCTCCTTCTCCTTCTTCTCATCCTTCTCCTTCTTCTCATCCTTCTCCTTCTTCTCATCCTTCTCCTTCTTCTCATCCTTCTCCTTCTTCTCCTTCTTCTCATCATTCTCCTTCTTCTCATCCTTCTCCTTCTTCTCATCCTTCTCATCCTTCTTCTCATCCTTCTTCTTCTCATCCTTCTCCTTCTTCTCATCCTTCTCCTTCTCCTTCTTCTCATCCTTCTCCTTCTTCTCATCCTTCTCCTTCTTCTCATCCTTCTCCTTCTCATCCTTCTCCTTCTCCTTCTTCTCTTCCTTCTCCTTCTTCTCATCCTTCTCCTTCTTCTCATCCTTCTTCTTCTCATCCTTCTCCTCCTTCTTCTCATCCTTCTTCTCATCCTTCTTCTTCTCATCCTTCTCCTTCTTCTCATCCTTCTCCTTCTCCTTCTTCTCATCCTTCTCCTTCTTCTCATCCTTCTCCTTCTTCTCATCCTTCTCCTTCTTCTCATCCTTCTCCTTCTTCTCATCCTTCTCCTTCTCCTTCTTCTCTTCCTTCTCCTTCTTATCATCCTTCTCCTTCTTCTCATCATTCTCCTTCTTCTCATCCTTCTCCTTCTTCTCATCCTTCTTCTTCTCATCCTTTTCCTTCTTCTCATCCTTCTTCTTCTCATCCTTCTTCTTCTCATCCTTCTCCTTCTCATCCTTCTCTTTCTTCTCATCCTTCTCCTTCTCCTTCTTCTCATCCTTCTCCTTCTTCTCATCCTTCTCCTTCTCCTTCTTCTCATCCTTCTCCTTATTCTCAGCCTTCTTCTTCTCATCCTTCTCCTTCTCATCCTTCTCCTTCTCATCCTTCTCCTTCTTCTCATCCTTCTCCTTCTTCTCATCCTTCTCCTTCTCCTTCTTCTCATCCTTCTCCTTCTCCTTCTTCTCATCCTTCTCCTTCTCCTTCTTCTCATCCTTCTCCTTCTTCTCATCCTTCTCCTTCTTCTCATCCTTCTCCTTCTCCTTCTTCTCATCCTTCTCCTTCTCCTCATCCTTTTTCTTCTCATCCTTCTCCTTCTCCTTCTTCTCATCCTTCTCCTTCTTCTCATCCTTCTCCTTCTTCTCATCCTTCTCCTTCTTCTCATCCTTCTCCTTCTTCTCATCCTTCTCCTTCTCCTTCTTCTCTTCCTTCTCCTTCTTATCATCCTTCTCCTTCTTCTCATCATTCTCCTTCTTCTCATCCTTCTTCTTCTTCTCATCCTTCTTCTTCTCATCCTTTTCCTTCTTCTCATCCTTCTTCTTCTCATCCTTCTTCTTCTCATCCTTCTCCTTCTCATCCTTCTCTTTCTTCTCATCCTTCTCCTTCTCCTTCTTCTCATCCTTCTCCTTCTTCTCATCCTTCTCCTTCTTCTCATCCTTCTCCTTATTCTCAGCCTTCTTCTTCTCATCCTTCTCCTTCTCATCCTTCTCCTTCTCATCCTTCTCCTTCTTCTCATCCTTCTCCTTCTTCTCATCCTTCTCCTTCTCCTTCTTCTCATCCTTCTCCTTCTCCTTCTTCTCATCCTTCTCCTTCTCCTTCTTCTCATCCTTCTCCTTCTTCTCATCCTTCTCCTTCTTCTCATCCTTCTCCTTCTCCTTCTTCTCATCCTTCTCCTTCTCCTCATCCTTTTTCTTCTCATCCTTCTCCTTCTCCTTCTTCTCATCCTTCTCCTTCTTCTCATCCTTCTCCTTCTTCTCATCCTTCTCCTTCTTCTCATCCTTCTCCTTATTCTCAGCCTTCTTCTTCTCATCCTTCTCCTTCTCATCCTTCTCCTTCTCATCCTTCTCCTTCTTCTCATCCTTCTCCTTCTTCTCATCCTTCTCCTTCTCCTTCTTCTCATCCTTCTCCTTCTCCTTCTTCTCATCCTTCTCCTTCTCCTTCTTCTCATCCTTCTCCTTCTTCTCATCCTTCTCCTTCTTCTCATCCTTCTCCTTCTCCTTCTTCTCATCCTTCTCCTTCTCCTCATCCTTTTTCTTCTCATCCTTCTCCTTCTCCTTCTTCTCATCCTTCTCCTTCTTCTCATCCTTCTCCTTCTTCTCATCCTTCTCCTTCTTCTCATCCTTCTCCTTCTTCTCCTTCTTCTCATCATTCTCCTTCTTCTCATCCTTCTCCTTCTTCTCATCCTTCTCATCCTTCTTCTCATCCTTCTTCTTCTCATCCTTCTCCTTCTTCTCATCCTTCTCCTTCTCCTTCTTCTCATCCTTCTCCTTCTTCTCATCCTTCTCCTTCTCATCCTTCTCCTTCTCCTTCTTCTCTTCCTTCTCCTTCTTCTCATCCTTCTCCTTCTTCTCATCCTTCTTCTTCTCATCCTTCTCCTCCTTCTTCTCATCCTTCTTCTCATCCTTCTTCTTCTCATCCTTCTCCTTCTTCTCATCCTTCTCCTTCTCCTTCTTCTCATCCTTCTCCTTCTTCTCATCCTTCTCCTTCTTCTCATCCTTCTCCTTCTTCTCATCCTTCTCCTTCTTCTCATCCTTCTCCTTCTCCTTCTTCTCTTCCTTGTCCTTCTTATCATCCTTCTCCTTCTTCTCATCATTCTCCTTCTTCTCATCCTTCTCCTTCTTCTCATCCTTCTTCTTCTCATCCTTTTCCTTCTTCTCATCCTTCTTCTTCTCATCCTTCTTCTTCTCATCCTTCTCCTTCTCATCCTTCTCTTTCTTCTCATCCTTCTCCTTCTCCTTCTTCTCATCCTTCTCCTTCTTCTCATCCTTCTCCTTCTCCTTCTTCTCATCCTTCTCCTTATTCTCAGCCTTCTTCTTATCATCCTTCTCCTTCTTCTCATCATTCTCCTTCTTCTCATCCTTCTCCTTCTTCTCATCCTTCTCCTTCTTCTCATCCTTCTCCTTCTCCTTCTTCTCATCCTTCTCCTTCTCCTTCTTCTCATCCTTCTCCTTCTCCTTCTTCTCATCCTTCTCCTTCTCCTTCTTCTCATCCTTCTCCTTCTTCTCATCCTTCTCCTTCTTCTCACCCTTCTCCTTCTCCTTCTTCTCATCCTTCTCCTTCTCCTTCTTCTCATCCTTCTCCTTCTCCTTCTCCTTCCTCATCTCCAAGGGCATTTAAATTAAAGGTACAGTGTTCTGCACTAATTTAAAGGCTCTCTGAAGCCTAGAAACCCTTTAAATAAGTCATCTTCGTAGCGGAGAAATTCGCATCGAATCGAATTTCACACTGGAATTCGCCGAATCAGCCGAATCGAATTTTTCATTTCTTCGCTCATCTCTACTAGCAACCAAGAGGCTGGTTGGTTATTACATTATAGTGTGATCCAGGTTTTTGGAGTACAGGGGCACTCTACGGAAAAAATTCCATGCAGTACTACCTTGCATCCTGGCTCATTTATTGCGAGCCCTATAAGGTGGAGCTTCTGGAGAGTGCCGTTGGGACTTTGGACTGCATTGGACCTACCGGAGAGCCCGTGGTGACCCCTGAGTGTGAGTCCCATCATCCTTAAAAATTCACCATTAGTGCCGGATGTTCCATTATCGCTGACCAGACCTAGATGCTCCTATGGATATCATATACATATAATGCCCATATTATATGTATTTCTGATAAGTGCATTATTGTACCAGATTCTTTTCACCAGAAGGTTGGAGTCATGGACCATTGAGCACTACTTGTCAGATCCAGTGTAATGACTTTTTCACCACTGTCACTCCCGGTATATATTATCAACCAATCACCTGGACTTTGTACAGCTGATTTTTTGCACCTGTGTCATAGATTAACACTTGTATTTATACATCTAAGCTTATGAATTATACTGGTTCAATTTAGTTTTAGCACTGCATATTTTAATCAGATACTGTATATGTAACAGATTTCAGCCAGTGATTTTTGACTGAGACTCTGCTGATCTCCTACAGCGAATGGAGAGGCAGAGTTGAACCTGTATTTGTAAATACAGGCACAGGATCTAGCTGGATCTTCTCTCCTTGGAAGCATTTTGTTCCAAGGAGAGAAGAAAGACAAATTACACGCAGAGTAAAAGCAGCACACTGCACCCACACATTAGATAAAGACATTTAACCCCTTGATTGATACATTAACCATTTATTGCCCCCTGTCACGCTGCCAGTGCCATTAGTACAGTGGACTGAACGGAAAAAAAAAAACATTACATGTATGCCCAGCATTAAAAGTGGGTGGATGTGGGGTGGTATATTCTATTGGTGGGCATACCACACACTTTTTCTGGCAGAGATTTCTTCATCCACATCGATCGATGTGAATGGAGGGGTTCTCTTTTTTCATGCAGTATGCCCAGCAAGGACCAGTGATGTACTGGTATGTCGCTGGACTTTGAATGGTTATACCAGGATGATGCCTGCAGCTAAAAGCATCATCTTGGTATCATTTTTTTCAGCTGTTGGTCAGCTTTCATGTAAAAGCAATCCTAGTGGCTAACTAGCCTATGGATTGCTTTTACAAGCAGCGGGAAGGGTACCACCACGCCCCCTCACGCCGCCTTCCACTGCTTTCATGAGACTGCATCCATAGAGCTAATCAGAGACCGGAAAGGCTCCAATCATCTCAACGGTCTAAGAAAATGGAAGACAGGAACATTTCATTACTTTGGCTTTGCTGGATATAAACAACGCCAAAAATTAAAACACCCCTGTCTCCTGTGCTTGAGTGCAAAGCCTTATGCAAATGTTGGCCCCATGTCGGTATGTAAACAGCAGTTGCACCATGCAAGTGAGGTGCGATTGTCAGATCAAGGGCAGTAATTCTAGCACTAGACCAACTGTGTACATCTAAAGTGGTAGCCTGTAAAGGCTTTTAAAGTGTCCCCTATGAATATTAAAAATGTATGTAGTTTGTCGCAGTTGCACGGGGCGTGCGCAGTTTTAAAGCATGTCATGTTTGGTATCCATTTACTCAGCATAACACCATATTTTATATTGTACCAAACAATTAGGCAATATTGAGTTTTTATGCATTGAAATGCAAAAAAGGTGTATTTTTTCCAAACAATTTGTGTTTGAAAAATCATGACATATAAAATTGCAACAGCCCCCATTTTATTCTCTAGGGACTCTGCTTTAAAAATATATATAATGTTTGGGGGTTGAAAGTAAGCAAAAAATAGAGATTTTTTTTCATGTGAACAAATATTGTCAGAATTGGGAATTTTGTATGTCCATCTCAGCGATCTTGATAGTAACTTTGTGGAACTACTATATGGACTTTTCCTTTATATGGACACTTTCATATTTATTTTGATACCTTGTTGATTATTGTGTACTATAATTATTTATGTGAGAAGTAGTTATTGTAACATGTTATGAGTAACGCCTTTTCTTAAATCAATATTTATAGTGTTGCTACACTCTTAGGAAGCTTCTCCCCATTATTATTGTGGAATTTGAGGTGGCGCCCCTGTTTTTGTTTTATTTGATATTTTCATTTATATCACAAAAAATAAAAACCCACTGGTGATAAAATACCTCCACAAGAAAGCGCTATTTGTGTGAAAAAAGGGCATACATTTCATCTGGGTGCAGTGTTGCATGACCACGCAATTACTAGTTGAAACCACTCAGCGCCGAATAGCAAAAAATGGCCTGGTCATGAAGAGGGTAAATCTTCCAGAGCTGATCTGGTTAGTTTCTGAAAGTATTTGTTTTGGTTTCTTTGTATGTATGGATTGCATGGGTTGTTACCAATATGTGGAGAAAATTTCATGTCAATAGCACCTTTAGAAATATATTTACTGAGAAAAATGGTGACGTGTTGAATACTTATTTTACCCACCGTGTGTCCATATAAATCTACTAGCCCCTCTAACACTGTTGTCCAAGAGTGGCTATACTGCTCCTCCAAATATACAGTGGAGGAGGGAGCACAGCCACCCTAAGACAGGAGGCATGTTACTGGCGAATCACCAAGTGAAAATAAAAAGGAAAAAAGTCTTAAATTAGAAAATTAATGCAGCCACCACACTATGGATTTATAAGCTGTAATAAATTACTTTTTGTTTTTGGATTTACATACACTTTAAAGTTGAACTTCAGGCAGTTAAACTCCATTCCTGACCTTTTGATCAAGATTTACATGTGTAAATTAAAAATAATATTAATAATTCAAATATAGCCATTAAAATGCTTGACAAAAATTGTGAAACTATATCACGTTAGAGTTTGAAGCAGCAATATGTGTGGTGATAAGGTTAATGACAGAGAGACTGCCTATTGACTTACTTGGAGATATTTGTGAAACAATCTAAATAGCGAGTTGTATGCTGTTCAATTCCTTAATCTGGCTGAAAAAATAGTTTATATAACCATAATACTTAAAGTGGTAATAAACCTCAGGCATGAAATATAAGCAAAGCACAGTGCTCTATAGCAGTGTTTCTCAACCTATTTTCAGTCAAGGCACCCTTTAAAATTATGTATAATCTCAAGGCACCCTTTAAAATTCTGCACAATCTCAAGAATGGGGTATTCTAAAATGTTAAAAACTATTTTCCACACATCCAGTACACCCAACGTTAGAGGTGATTTATTCAACCAAGGCAAATACACCTTTGCACACTGGTATTGACCAGTATTCCAGTGTGTCTCTCTCATTTTCTCTGCCTCACTCTGCTAATGTGACCCCAGTGCTGACGGAAAGGGCAGGAGAGGGCCAAATAAAGATGATGTGCATGCACCCAATGTTCTCCTTATCAACATAAAAGTGCACAATGAAAACCTGTGGCTTTGTGTACTAAAAGGCAAGATTGATCTACCTTCTGGCATGTATACAATTTTTGGGCATTTTGCTAAGGCAGCCTGAAGACACCCCAGGGTGCCTGGGCACCCTGGTTGAGAAAGGCTGCTCTATAGCATGCACGTATCTCTATGAAGAATACTAAGTGTCATTTCTGTCTGCTGCTTTGTTCCTCTGCTATCAGCATGAATCCCTTTTGACAAGTTTTCCTGACAGCAGGAGAAAAATGGTGACAGGGGAGGGAGCTCTAGCAGATTGACAGCCTTCCCCTGTTTCTGTGAGCTGTGTGGAGGGGAGAGTGTCTCTTCCCTCCAATCAGCTCTCAGAGCCTCCTCACTGAGTGTAACTTCTGGTCCCCGCCCCCTGCTTTCCAGAGCTGAGAGATTCTGTGTAAATTCTGCACTATTAATGGATGTAGGAGACAGAGGGCTGTAGATAAACAGGTACAACATATGTAGGAGGATTTGGTTTATCTCTGTGTACCACCTAAGGCCAGTCACTTCACTGGGTATATGTAAGGGTTTACAACCACTTTAAGTCTTAAAGGAGAAGTGTAGACAAAGTTTTTTTGGATCACAGGAGTGCTGTTTGCTCTGCACTTCTGTGACCTGTTTACAATTGACAGTGGGCTAAAGCTCACTGTCGGCTGATGTCACAGAGCCGCTCCAGGCTCTGAAAAGTTCCCATAAGGTCAGGATCCACCCAGAAGCCTGGCTCAGCATCTCAGCAATCCGCTGAGAGCCTGAGCCAGCACCTCCCTCCCACTCCACAATCCAGTGTTCCAGCGAGCTCTGGAGAAGCAGAGCAGAGAGACAGAGACTGACAGTCATGACTCTCTGCTTAGAGTGGAGAGGAGAAATGAGAGATCAGCAGTGTTTGATTGCTCAATTCTCACTGCACAGTCGGCAAGGGTCAGATGCAGCATTGGATCCATTATCAAGTATTTTTTATTTTTTTAATATATCCCATACTTCTCTTTTAATTCTTCAAGTGTCAAAATAAAAATGCCAAGGAGTTGAGCTGTCAACATGAGCTTCTAAGAGAATACAAACCAGAGAGTCAACTGCTTGTCCCTGACCTTCATATCTACCTTAGCTGGATATGTGAAAACTTTACAGTCCAAATAAAAGAATACAGCTACATTCTGCAGGTCATTCCAAATTGGCTCATCATACTGTCATGACTGAGAGTTAGTTCAGTGTATCCAACCCTTCCTTATAAAGCCATGACTCATTCCCACTTCAAGGAGACCACCATATTCAGCCAAGATCATAACTCAAAATAGTTGTTTAGTTTTACACGAGATAACTATCTCAACAATAATAAATGATGTGCAACATGCTCTGCATTATTGAGGACATTTATTATATGCAGACTGACTTCATAGATTTAAACTTAATTTTAAAACCTTTAACCCTTTTTTCAGCACTGGTCCTTTGACCATTACTTTTATAGAAACACCACTGGTGCACACTGTTGGCAGATGGTATAAATATATAAGAATGAAGCCCATGAGTGGAGGTGAGAACAGTGATCTTTTATTGAAAAAAATGTCAGAACAGAGATCAAAAGTATCTAATGAGTCAAGAGATAAATACCACATAAATGTTTTCACTAAAATAACTTGTGCAGTATTTCTCTCAGAAGCAAGCAATTTACTAAAAAACATACCTTAATTCTTGCATGTGTTAACTGTGTGTGGTTTCCTTCACAATGCATACTAGGCCTTTCGGTTCTGGTATAAATTTGAAGGGGGTCCAACTCAAAAAATAAACAAAGAAAAAAATGTCATGAGCCCCCCTGCCCCCCAAGTTCCCTACCATTCCCTTATCTGAGCATGCAGTCTAGCAGGCCAGGAAAAGAGGAAAGGGGATAAGTCCCCCACAGGGACTATTTAAACTTCACTATTGCAGCCAGGGGCGGACTGACAACTCATGGGGCCCCCGGCAATAGGGGATCATGGGGCCCCTGTGTCCTTGCCCAAACTCAAAAAAGCCTATGAAAAAGATACCAGGGGCATCTCATGGGGCCCCCTACAGACCCCAAGCCCTCGGGCAGTGCCCGAGTTTCCAAATGTTCAGTCCGCCCCTGATTGCAGCCTGTCAGGGCCACCTGGTCTATTGTGTTCCTGTTACCAGTTACTGCCTGCTCTTCTGTGATTGACCCGGTCTGCCCCTGTTTCTGCTCTGATTGCAGCCTGCACTGACCCTTGGCCTGTCTTTGGATTATGTCACTGCCCGCTCCACCTGTCATATACCGTCTGCTGTTACCGACCCTAGCTTGACTCCTGACTATGTTCCTGCCTTCCCCTTTTACCTCATCTGCTTGCTAGCTGCTGACCCGGACCGTCTGACCCTACTTAGTGTCTGTTCTTCAGCTGCCTCTGTCATCCTGTGTCAGCATCAGTTCCAGCTCATTTGCCAGCCTATCCGGTCCTGGGGTTCTGCTCTTCTGATTACTCCTCAGCACCAACCAGCGAGAGAATATTAGGTTCTCGTGCCACTCTGTACCCATCACACAGTTAACCAAGCAAAACATATGTTTCTGCTGGTCTCCGGAAGCACAGACTGCCTTTGAAACACTAAAAAGACTGTTCACATCTGCCCCTATCTTGAGCTACCCTGATCTAGCTATCCCTAATATCCTTAAGTGGATGCTTCTGAAAATGTGGTAGGAGCAGTCCTATCGCAACATCAGGGACTAAAGACTCTGTTGCACCCCATCGCGTTCTTCCCACAAAAACTCTCTCTAGCCGAGAAAAACTAAGATGTAGGTGTCCGAGAGTTATTTGCAATCAAGTCTGCTTTGGAAGAATGCAGGTACCTACTGGAAGGAGCAGCCCATCCCATACTGATCTATACTGATCATAAATATCTAAAATACCTGAAGGCAGCCAAGTGACTGAGACCTCGTCAAGCCAGGGGGGCACCTTTCTTTTCCAGATTTGTGTTCCACATCACATATAGACCTGGGTCCAAAAACATTAAACCTGATGCTTTATCCCAAATGTTTGATGATTCCAAGCAACCCCCTTCTTCTGACACCATTTTATCTTAAGGGAAATTTTTGTTACTGCAAGCAAACCTGTTAACACAGATTAAGCAAGCCTCAGCCAGAATTTCCCCTACTCTAGGTATTCCATTAGCAACAAGGGAGGGATTGCTGTGGTCAGAAGATAAGATTTTTGTACCTGAAGAGGTCCATCTGGTGGTACTTAAGCTATGCCATGACCACCCACTAGGTGGACATTTTGGTATCAGTAAAACCATTGACTTGGTGCAACATTTCTTTTGATGGCCAGAGGTGATCAAGGACTGCAAAGCCTATGTAAATTCTTGTGATAACTGCACCTGTAAAAAGAACAGTAAAAACAAGGCTTGGGGTTTGCTAAGGCCCCTTCCGATCCCCGAGAGACCATGGAGAATTATCAGAATGGATTTTATTGTTGAACTCCCTCAGTTTGAAGGACACTCAGCTATCTTTGTGTTGATTGATCGTTTCACCCAGATGTCCCACCTCCTACCCATGAAAGGTACACCTTGTGCAGCAGAAACAGCACGCGCCTTCACTAAGGAAATCGTGAGGCTCCATGGTATACCTGCCTATATTGTTTCAGACCGGACAGTCCAATTCACTTCCCGGTTTTGGAGGGTGCTCTGTGGGTCCTTAAAAATGGATCTTTCATTCTCTTCTGCTTACCATCCGCAAACAAATGGACTCGACTGAGAAAACAAACCAGACGCTAAAACAATATCTTTGCTGTTTTACATCCTTTTCCCGAGATGATTGTGTATCCCTGTTACCTTTAACTGAGTTTGTGTATAACAACTCTACACATTCTGCAACCCAACAATCTCAATTTTTTGCAAACTATGGCTATCACCCATCATTCCTAACCAATGAATTGCCGGAATCTTCTGTACCTGCTGCCCAGAATACTTTGAAGTTTTTTCAGCAAAATAATAAACTCTTACAAGACACAATAGCCAAAGCACAGGAAGATAGTAAAACAAATTTTGACAGGAAATGAAGAGGCGAACTGATCCTGCAAACCGGAGAACAAGTTTGGCTATCCACCGCAAATCTGAAGCTGTCTTGTCTGACTAAGAAGTTGGTTCCTAGATTTGTGGGGCCTTTTCCTGTGAAGAGGAAGATAAATGATGTGTCTTGTGAGCTGTCTTTGCCTGATTCTTTCAGAATTCATCCATAGGCATCCTGAGGAACAGGCTCAACTGGGCATCTGGAGGCTGCCCTAAAGCAGGGGGCAATGTCAGGAAAGAAATCCCCAAGTGCGTAGGCGCATTAATGTAAGGAACTCTGCCCGTGGCCAAACTGCAAATGCGTGGGTATGTGCGCCAACTGGTGCACGAGCAGGAGCGCGACCATACATGAACGCAAATTTGCATTGGCGCCACGGGGACTATTAAAACTGCACTATTGCAGCCTGTCAGTGTCGTTTGGTCTATTGTGTTCCTGTGTTTCTGATGCCAATTACTGCCTGCTCTTCTGTGATTGACCTGGTCTGCCCCTGAATCTGCTCTTATTACCACTTGCACCGACCCTTGGCTTGTCTTTGGATTATGTCTCTGCCTGCTCCTCCTGTCATATACCGTCTATTGTTACAGGCTTGACTCCTGATTACTTTCCTGCCTTCCACTTGTATCTCATCTGCTCGCTACTTGCCAATCCGGACCGTCTGACCCTGCCCAGTGTCTGTTCTTCAGCTTCCTCTGCCATCCTGTGTCAGCATCAGTTCCAGCTCATTTGCCAGCCTATCTGGTCCTGGGGTTCTGCTCTTCTGATTACTCCTCAGCACCAACCTGCGGGAGACTATCAGGCACTCGTGCCACTCCGTGCTCTGGCGTTCTTTGTCACCTTACCAGGGGCTCCTGAACCGGGTCTGTATGAGAGACCTTCCTTGCACTTCAGGCTCCTCCACCAGGTATGTTACAGCACCTTGTCTATATGTTGATGAGTATAAGAACCTATTTCCCCTTCAACCCTGGCCTGATGGTTGTAGGGGCAGCTTAAAGTATATGTAAACTCTAACAATGAACTTCACATATTTGTATTCTTTTGGTCTGCTAAATATACCATTGAAAATGTTTTGTTATATTTGCTTGATAAGTGCAAAAAATACCTGTTGATTTTGCAAGAAATCTTGTGAGTTGACAACTTCATGTGCTCTCAGTCTGTGCACAAGAAGAGGTTTTGGGGATTAGAAGGAGGTGAGGAGAGGAGCGGAGGTCTTTATTCTTTGTAATCCTTTAGAAATAAAGTAGGCACGGCTGACAACATGTGGTAAGGATACCCAGCTGTGTTGGAATGAGCTGACTTTTGCCCATTCAGCCCCTGTTTGAAAGGAGCTGAATGGTATTTATAAAAGTGGTATTTCTACCCTTCTTCTACCCTGACAGCTTCCGCATTTCCAGCTTTCAGCAAAACATTGGCTTATATTGCTTGGATTCCCCGGTCACATATGCAAAGGGGTATGGATAGCAGCGACATCATTGCTCAAGTATGTTCACTGCCATATGTGGTCAATGATGTCACTCTTATCCTTGCCTTTTCCATTATATAGCTGATGACAGCTTGGGGAGCTGTCATTCTGTGAGCAGTACCATTAGGATCAGTTGTGTGTGCTGCATCTGTAAGGTTTTTTATTTCTCTGAATAAATGGACATCTTCATTAACAATGGATTTTCAATGAGGGACTTCTTGTAAGTTTTTTTTTTAAATAAGAGACTTATTAAACGTTTGGGTATCTTTATTTCCAGGATTTTTTTTTTTTTTTAAAGAGTAGGGCTACATTGTCAGGTGGGAACGTTAGTTTTTTAAGGGACTTTCAGATTCTTATAAGCCCCCACACTAGACCCCCACAACCACTGGGTTAGGGTAGTGGAGAAGAGGCCCTTGTCCTCATCAACATTAGTTGATGCAGGTTAAAGGCATGCAGCCTGGTATAGTTTTGGAGGGGCACACTCACCCCCTTTAACTGCCTTTACTGGCTAGCCTGATTGAATGCTATAATTAGGGGTCCTTTGATCAATTTTTACCTGGCCTCACGTATGTGTTTTTGTTTTTTATTTTCCTTGAGGATCCCCCTTAAAATCCATACCAGATCACAAATGCTTGCTGGATAGCCATGAGGCTGCAGTTTTGATTGAAGTTGTTGAAAGACTAAAAGGTTGTAATATACAAAGTTTCACATACATACACTTTGATTGAAGTGCTCTTCCAGGCATTTATTTCCAGTGGACTATTCAGAGCTTTCTTTATACATAGATCTTTGGAGTAGTGTTCTCTTGTGGTCCCTGGCAGCGCCTCCTCTTGTTCCTGCCTTGTTAATGTTGACCTCCAGATGATTGCATATGAATGGTTTTTATCATGTTTATTGTACCCACCATTAACTCCTGAAGAAGTTGGAAATCAACGAAACAGACAGAGTGGATTGTGAATTGCTGTCCAGTAATGTTGCAATTATGTTACAAATGGATCTTCAGAAGACGGTGTTCTCATTATTTAGAATAATAGACAGACACATGGGAAATATGAGCATGGTGGTGTAGTATATTACTATGTGAGTTTTATATTGGGTTCATATATGTGCTATTTTTTATGGTCTAAATAAAATCTACCTTTTTTTTATACTGCATGCACTTTATGACATTTTCATATACCTTAAAAGCTTCTTACTTTTTTCATTATCAGGTGCCTCTCCAGCTTGTCACAGTCACTCTGATGTAAACTTGCAGATCTTTATTGCATCTCAAATAAATACATGGAAATACAGGAATACAGATCCCTCTACGAGTATTTATTTGAATACTCGTAGAGGGATACAGATACCTCTCAGATGGATCTATAATCTTGTATTTCCATGTATGTATTTGAAAGCAATAAATATCTGCAAGTTTACCTCTGTCATCCTATTTTAGTTTGTGGATGATTATCAGTGCAATGCTGGACAGCCACCTAGTGATTTACAAGGGTGGAATGTAAGCTGACCTAGAGAACCTAATCCCATGCAATATAGTTTCTCATTTTTTTCTCAGAAGATAGATTTTATTGTTTTTATTATGCCACCACAAAAAAAAATTACAAATCAACAATCAAGCAGCAGGCAGTATAAGAAGAAGATAAAGAAAAACATTCTAAAGAGGCCCGTAGACCCATCAATGGTTTATCCCACTACTAAATAACAGAGCAGTGTCATTTACATGTACAGAGCCATACATTTGACTACAGATATGCATGGTGGAATCAGTAACAATTTAGTACAATAAAACCCGCTCCTTAGAAAACATCATCAAAACCATTAAACAGAAGAAGGTAAACAAACAGAAGAAGGTAAACAAACAGTCTGCCTACCAGGAGAACTGAGAATATGGGTGTAGAATATGATGGAGAGATGACACCAGAGCTGTAGCATTTCAGGGTTGCCGGCCGTTCCCTATAGCTTCTTCTCGGAGTGAGTGTTCCTCCCTGTTGAGCCGCTGGTTCACCAAGGAGGGTTTCTCATAGAAATGCGTCTCGCCCCTGAACACCACTCAAAGGCGTGCAGGATAAAGCATTACGTATTGCAGATTGCAGTACATAGTTTCTGTGGAACAGAGAGGGGGAGTGAGAAAGAGAGAGAGGTGAGAGGAGGAGATGAGAGAGAGGGAGTGGGGTGAGAGTGGGGTGTGAGAGAGGGGGCTAGGGGGGTGAGGGATGGGGGATGAGAGAGAGGGGGTGAGAGAGGGGGATGGCAGAGGTGGAAGAGAGAGGCAGAGAGAGAAAGAAAGGGGGGTGGGAGAGAGAAGGGGTGAGAGAGGGGGATAGGGGGATGCGGGAGGGGAGATGTGAGAGAGAGGGAATGGTCATGTGAGAGAGAGGAGGGTGAGGGAGGAGTGATGAGAGAAGGGGGTGAGAGAGCGAGGATGGGGGTGAGAGAGAAGGGGGTGAGGGAGGGAAGATGGAGGGGTGAGAGAGAGGAGGGTGAGGGAGGGAGGAGGGAGGGGTGAGAAAGGGAAAGGGTAAGGGAGAGAGGGAGTGGGAGAGAGGGAGTGGGAGAGAGAGCCCCCTAGCCCTGCCTCTGTCTGCAGTCCCTCCTGTGCTCCCTTGTTCCAGTCCTTGTCTGTGGGTAGGTGTATGTGCTGCATAGTACCTACCTCCTGCCCATCCTCGTCCTCTGGGCCCCTGGTCAGCCTTTCCTCCTGTTGATGTTGGAGCTGGGAGTGGAGAAGAGGTTGAAGAAGAAATCCAGGCTCTGAGAGGCACCAGGAATGCTGTGCCTGCTACTGCTCACCTCTGTCAGGGAGCCAGTGGTCTTCTCCCTCCTGGGCTGTTGGTCTTGACCACCCTTGCTGCACGCCTTCCTAGTGGCCTCTGTCACTGAGGCCGCCCACTCACCTTGTGGAACATGGTGCTATCATTCTGCCTGCACCTCAAGGACACTGCTGTTAGCACCAGATATAGCCCCGCTACCCTGCTACCCGCCACCATGGACTCTCCATGACAAGGGGCCCAAGGGGCAGCTGTTTTGGGCACCACAATAATGACTGGACCCAAAGCCGCTGCCCCTTTTGACCCGCGTTAAAGATGGCCCTGCCTCCTCAGATTGGAGAACCCAATACTGCATAGACAAAAACAAAAACCAACAAAGAGGATTATCAATAGGGAAACATATCATGCTGGATATCTATACTGATATGGACTGGGTAATGTGTTAGGAATGTAAGGATGCCCCATCATTTGATGGAAATGAAAATTATCAACCTACAAAGGACTGAATTCAAAGACACCCTGAAAATCAAAGTGAAAAAAATGATGCAGCAGGCTACTCCATTTTACTGAAATTTCATTGCAGCAACTCAAAATGGTACTCAGTAGTTTGTATGGCCCCCACATGCTTGTATGCATGCCTGACAACATCAGGGCATGCTCCTAAAGAGACAAGGAATGGTGTCCTGGGTTATTTCCTCCTAGATCTGGACAAGGGCATCACTGAGCTCCTAGACAGTCTGAGGTGCAACCTCGCGATGTCGGATGGACCGAAACATGATAACCCAGAGGTGTTCTATTGGATTTAGGTCAGGCGAGTGTGGTGGCCATTCAATGGTATCAATTCCTTCATCCTCCAGGAACTGCCTGCATACTCTTGCCATACACTCTTGCTTTGCACCAGGAGGAACCCAGGACCCACTGCACCAGTGTAGGGTCCGACAATGGGTCCAAGGATTTCATCCTGATACCTAATGGGAGTCAGGGTGCCATTATCTAGCCTGTAGAGGTCTGTGCATCCCTCCATGGATATGCCTCTCCAGACCATCACTGACCCACCACCAAAATGTTCATACTGAACGATGTTACAGGCAGCATAATGTTCTCCACAGCTTCTCCAGACCCTTTCACCTCTGTCACATGTGCTCAGGGTGAACCTTCTTAGCCTGGGTTAAGGACCTTCTACGGCCCTGTCCAGCTCTCTTAGAGTAACTTCCTGTCTTCTGGAATCTCCTCCATGCTCTTGAGACTGTGCTGGGAGACACAGAAAACCTTTTGGCAATGGCACGTATTGATGTTCCACCCTGGAGGATTTGGACAGCCTGTGCAACCTCTGTAGGGTCCAGGCATCGCCTCATGCTACCAGTAGTGACACTGACCCTAGCCAAATATAAAACTAGTAAAAAACAGTCAGAAAAGGTGAGTAGGGAAAAAAATGTCAGTGGCCTCCACCTGTAAAACAATTCCTGTCTTGGAGGTCGTCACATTGTTGCCCGACTAGTGCACCTGTTGTTAATTGCATTAACACCAAAGCAGCTGAAACTGATTAACCATTTCCATACCAGGCACTTTTACCCCCTTTCTGCCCAGGCCATTTTTCAGGTCTCAGCGCTCTCACACTTTTTAATGACAATGGCACGGTCATACAACATTGTACCCAAACTAAAATTTTATCGTTTTCTTCACACAACTAGAGCTTTCTTTTGGTGGTATTTAATCACCACTGGGGTTTTTATTTTTTGCTAAATTAACAAAAAAAGACCGAACATTTTAAAAAAAAAACACGTTTTTCTTTGTTTCTGTTATAAAAGTTTGCAAATAAATAATTGTTCTTCATAAATTTAGGCCAAAATGTACTACAATGTGCTACATGTCTTTGGTGAAAACAACCCAAATTAGGATGTATTTTGTAGTTTGCAGGAAAGTTATAGAGTTAACAAACTATGGTATAGATCTGAAAATTGATCAAGTACTGATGGCCAATCTAATTTCTTGAGGTCCAAGAATGTCAGAACAGTACAGATATCCCCCAAATGACCCCTTTTTGCAAAGTAGACAGTCCGACGTACTTCATAAAAGGCATGGCGAGTTTTTTTAAGTTGTATTTTTTTTGTCATAATTTTTCGGAAAATTTTGCCGGGTGGCTAATGGTTAACAACCCCCTCTGCTACCTAACTGACCAGATCAATATCCCAGGAGTTTAACTGACTTGGTGCTATACTCTGATTAAAAAGTGTTCCTTTAATTTTTTTGAACAATATATATATATATATATGTCGTGACAATAGACAGGTGAAATCACCTGGTTGCGTCCTGGATGGACGATACATTTGTCGAAGGTATAGACTCTATGTGGATTTGTTCCACTAAGGGGAAGTGCTGAGTCTTGCAGCACTGAGGTAATGAGCCCAGCTGAAGGTAGTGGGCTCATTAAGGCCGTTATAAAACTTCCCAGTCTGCTTAGGGAGTTGCTCCATCCTGGAACCAGATCTGTGCCTGAACTGACTGGGGAGCAACATACTATCTGAGTGCAGTGAGACAAAAGCCTGTGTGGCTAGCCTCCAACTAACAGGGACTAGGTATAGCATCAGGCTGTACCTGGTGGATAGCTAGGGAAGCAATTTGTACAGTAAGTAGCCAAGTTGGCCAGGATTTGATTTGATGTTTCTTTTTGGTTTGACATTTTCCTGTAAATATTGTAAATAAACTGCACCTTTTTGTTTTTCACCTCCACGGTTGTTGTGCTGTGCCTGTGTTTTTGTGTATTCAATAAACTCACATTTAGTCACAAATTTAGGCCAAAATGTATTCTGATACATGTCTTTGGTAAAATAAATCCCAATAAGTGTATATTGATTGGTTTGTGTGAAAGCTATAGCATCTACAAATTAAGGTATAGATACTGGAATTTACACAGCTTTTACTTACTGACTGTCTATCGCATTTCTTGAGGTGTTAAAATGCCAGGACAGTGCAAACACCCCCCAAATGACCCCTGTTCTTAAAGTATACACCCTACGCTATTTACTGAGAGGCATGTTGAGTCCATGGAAGATTTTGTTTTCCACAAGTTTTTGGAAAATGACAAAAAAAATAAAAAAATTTTTACACAAAGATGTCACTTAAATGATATGTTGCTTGCACATGCCATGGGTAAATGTTGAATTACACTCCAAAATATATTTTGTTACTTCTCCCAAGTATGAGGATACCACATTTGTGAGACTTTTTGGCATCCTAGCATCTTGTTAGGTCGCGGCCATGTTGTCTCTACTGTCCTCCCTCCTCCCTTTTGAATGGAATGTGAGGCTGTGGGTGAACAGAGGTCAAAAGGCCACTTATCCTAGATGAGCACAGCTGGATGAGCTCCATGGCTGTAAACCACTAATTGGTCTGGTCCCAGGGGATCTTCTTTGAAAAAACACTTTCCTCTGCCCTATCGTAAAACAATAACTCAATGTAAAATGTACATTCTACATGAGTCATTAATATGAAGTACATATTCGGATAGGTCATTTTACTATGAGTCACATGACACCTTACATCCATAGGTTAGCACCTACAAAAGAAAATAAGCAGTCTCTTTTATCTGGAGAGGCATTGTTACGCAAGTGACAGCACAGTGCGAGATCGGCTGTTCCTTCAGTCACGAGTTGGTGAGAATGGCTGGGGTCTGACGCCGCACACTGTCACACCTATTACAGTTTCGGATAGGTCATTTTAATGAGTCACATGACACCTTACATCCCTAGGTTAGCACCTACAAAAGAAAATAAGCAGTCTCTTTTATCCGGAGTGGCAAAGATATGCTAAAGTTTGGTATCTGTGCGTTTCGAATATAATTCTAAATATTAATCTGCCAGTTGCAAGGATGCTACCTGTACCTATTGAAGGTTATTGACCTTAGTAGGAACTTGTAAGGGATTTGGTCATAACCTTGGTTACTGCCTAACACCCATCCCCAAACTGGACGATTGGTCATTTGTTCTCAAGAGACACCCTTTTGAGATAATAGAAAAAGACTGACAGCCTGGAGAAAAAGGAGCTCTCCTTTTAACATCGATCAGGAACTGTCTTGAGAGCAAAGGCAACCTTTTGTTCGGAAACCTGGACTCTGCTCAAACCAAGGGCTTTTGCAAGTATTCTGCCTTCTGAACTTCTTTCTTTTATTTCTCTGTTGTTTTATTGCTCTCTTTATGTATTTGTTACATCTTTTTCTGTAAATATTTTAACTGCACCATCAGGACTGATGAAGTCACGAGTTACGTGACGCAACGCGTCGACGGCATTAGCGTGGTGACGTACTTCCGGCGTGACGCCATCTTGGTGCACCTTTTTGATCCTGCTGTACACCCAGCACAGTATTGCCATCTGTATACAAGCTGTTTGCCATGTAAGTGGATTATTTTTTCCCTTTTTGGATATTTGCTGCCCATTTGCAATTAAAGCGGTAATACACTGTGAGGACTGTGTTTATCTCCTCATTTATGAGCCTATGAGCGGCTGTGACATCGGAGGAGAGTGTTTTCCGTTTGCCTACTGGTCTGGATGAATACTGTCCTTGTTCATGTAATGCCATCCTATCTAAAGAGTCTCTGAATTGGAGGATTCCGAGGTGATCTACAGTATGCTTTGTGGCCCTGTAGGGTCATAGAGTGGAGGTGAGAGGCCATTGCAGCAAGACTGCCTGGGATCACGTTTTTGGAGTGTGCTGTGATTCACCTGCACTTCTTTAGATATATGAACTACGGACACTTCATCCTGCACTTAACCACTGTTATCTGTTTATTGAGGGCCATTGTTTCCTACTTATCCCCATGTGGATTTGGGTCATCTTTATACACCTATCTACATATTCTGATTTTGTACTTTGTTCAGGTATAAGAACTTTTAGCGCTGCATCAACTTTTATATTTTATTCATATTGCCTTCGCTTGGTATGGGACAGATGCTGGCTGCTTTCTAGCTTATTCTATTGTTTACCATAAGAGCGCAGGAGGATATATATCTATGTGATTTAGTGTGTATTACAGACGCTTATATTAATATCATATTGTTACTGCTAAGATTTGTGAGTTTCCTCCTTCTCTGTAAAAAGGTGGTGGTGGCGGCAGTGTGAAGGGTTAATTGTGTAATTAACCTAACCCAGTAACAATCGCTCTCAGGCTGCTGACACATAGATTTTGGTCCCGCGAGCTGGAAAATCTTGGTGCAGGGCGCAGCTGAGAGTGGCATTGTTACGCAAGTGACAGCAAGATCGGCTGTTCCTTCAGTCACGAGTTGGTGAGAATGGCTGGGGTCTGACGCCGCACACCGTCACACCTATCACAGTTTCAAAGGCTCTGAAATTCCAGGATAGCTTGAATCCCACCCCCCACCCCCACAAATGATCTTTTTGGAATGTAGACATTCTAAGGAATTTAATAAGAGTCATTGTGAGTGTTTTTCAGATCTAATTTTTTGTCTCAAGGTTTTGAAAAAGAAAAAATAGACAAGAAAAAAAAAGGTTTTGTTTTCTTTCTTCAGTTTCCAAAAACTTGTGGCAACAAATAAGATCTGCAAAATACTCAGCATACTTCTTTGCAAATACCTTGGAGTGTCTACTTTCTTAAAAGGGGTCATTTGGGGGGGGTTGTACTATTTTGTCATTTCAGGGCCTCTGAAACTGTGATAGGTAGTCATTGATTAAATGAGAAGCCTTTAAAAGCCTAAAGTTATATGGAGCTAGACTGACAAAAATCTCTCACATGTGGTATCCCCATACTTGGGAGAAGTAGCAGAATGTGTTTTGGGGTGTAATTCCACATATACTCAAGGCATGTGTGTATCATTTAAGTGACAACTTTGTGAATTTGTTTTCATGTATTTTTCCAAAATACTTGTGGTAAAAAACAAATTATTCTATTGACACAACATACCTCTCAGCAAATAGTTTGGGGTGTCTACTTTCCAAAAAGGGTTCACTGGGGGGGGGGGTGCTATCCTGGCATTTTATGCCCAACATTAGCATACTTCACCCACTTCTCCAACCACTTTAACACGAGGCCTTTTATGACACTCTTTGTTCACATGAAAAAAAAACCAAACATTGAGGACCCAGAAAATAGTGGGCGCTGCACCTTTTTATGTCAAACAGTACTTGCGCAGTGATTTTTCAAACACAAATGTTTGGGAAAAAATACACATTTTAATGCACAAAAACACAACATATTGCCCAATTGTTTGGTAACATATAAAAGATGATGTTATGCCTTAAATAGATACCAAACATAACATGATTTAAAACTGCACACTCCCATGCAACAATGACAAACTACATACATTTTTAATATCCATAGGCAACACTTTAAAAACCTTTACAGGCTACCACATTAGATGTACACAGGAGGTCTAGTGCTAGAATTACTGCCCTCGAGCTGATGTTCCTGGCGATACCTCACATGCATGAAAAAATCTCTGCCAGAAAAAGTGTGTGGTATGCCCACTATTATAATATACCGTCTTATATCCACCCACTTCTAATGTTGGGCATACATGTAATGTACTTTATCTAAAAGTTTCCTCCATTCAAATTGATCAATGTGGATTAAGAAATCTCTGCCAAAAAAAATTAAAAAGATTATGCCGAAGTATAGGAGCAATCCACCCACTGTCCACCCCAGGCCCCCCATGCTTGGGTATTTATGTTCTTTTTTTAACTATGGATGAAAAATCTCATCAAGCAGCACTGCATGCACTGACGTATGTTCTGAGAGCAAGACCTTGTTGCTGTCAGAATAAACAGATCAGTGCTGCAGCTGAATGGTGTTCCTGCAAAGCAAACAACAGTTAACAATAAAACAAAGTAACAATAGAACATTAACTCAATAAAACATCAACTGAATGGTGTTCCTGCAAAGCAAACAACAGTTAACAATAAAACAAGTAACAATAGAACATTAACTCAATAAAACATCAACTGAATGGTGTTCCTGTAAAGTAAACAACAGCAGTTAACAATAAAACAAAGTGACAACAGAACAGTAACTCAATAAAAATCAAAAACTTTTTGGGGGATTTTTTTTATTTACTTTTTTTTAAAAACTTTTCTTTGTAACAGCCTCTGATTTTAGGGTCTCTCAAAATGCGATAGTTACTTTACAATTTAACATCTTTCGACATTAACATCGGGAAGGGGGCATGCACATACACACTCTAAACCCAGAAGACTGAATGGGTTTAGAAGGGTATGGGTATGTCACTTTGCCTGTAGCTACTGCCTGCAGTTCTTCTAGATATTACAAATTTGCCAGAAGTCTCACTTTAAAAAACATTATTATACTGAAAATATCAGTGGAAACACAGATTATAATGAAGTAGAAGTAATTCAGTTTGATTTTCATGATCTAACCTCTGTTGGAAAGTTGGGTTCTGCTGGAAAGAGGATTTAGCCTCAGAAAGTGGCCCATTACCTTTTGAGTGCTGTAAGCAGATTTGGAGAGAATCTAACATACCTAAGGGAATAAAGTCAGATTTTTGTCTGGTACAATCTTGAGGTAACGTTTTGGACCTGTTCCAGATACTTGTAGGACAGGATCTTGCCAGGTTGGCAGATAAAATAGGATCATATGGACATACTGTATTAAGGAGGATCCTCTTAGAGAGACCATCACAGTTGTTTTTCAAACACACATAAAGGGCTTGATTTGCCAAATAGAAATAGACCATTCACTTTAAACAGGAAGTTACACTTTGCAAGGGAATTATTCACAGAGATTAGTGAAAAGGTGAAGATACACTGACTACCATCATTCATGTGCAGCAAAAATTGAATTTTTTTTTATTTTCAAGATACATTATTGCATATTTTTTGTAAAGTGAATTTGCACTGAATTCACCAAGCTCAGGGGAAATGCCCTTTGCACAGTGAACAGCCTATTTACTTTTAGTAAATCAATACATACATTATGGATGTGTTAGAATATTTACTCACTCATAGCTTTTTAACTTTTGAGAGTAATTGCTGCTTTCAAAGGAATGGGACCATGATGGGAGTTAGACGTTCTCCCTTTCTCATTATCCTATTCATGGGTTGTTGTGAATATTTGCTCACCCTTTGAGGGAGCAATCCATTAAGGACCCATTTTAGATCGTTTGTACAATTTATAGATGATTTGTTGTTTGTTTTTACAGACACGAAATTTGATTTGGTTTCAATTCTATTATAAATGATAATGATCTTAATTTGCATTTTATTGAGCAGTTGTAGAAAATATGAGAGGAATTGACAAAGCCAGGCATAGATGGATCAAACCTTGGCCAGTTCAGCAGGGACTGGCTGAGATTCGATCTATCTATGGGCAGGCTGGTTGTACTGAAGTCAATCCATTGTTAGACTTCAGTACAACCAGCCTATTGGAGTTTTTGCATGCAATTTCTGCCGGTGTCTATAATTAAGGTTCCCTGCCAACAGAAAACAATAGCGCTGCGGGAGATATTCCCTCAGCAACACAGTCAGAGCGATTTTCTTTTCTGCAAACCATAGTTGCAGGAAAGAAAATATCATCATCTATGGCGTGTCTTATTCTAGTGTGTTTAAATTATATAGAAAATCTATAGCAGGTAATTCCTTGTTATGAGCAGATTCTGGACATCCCAGACACACAGTTAAAAACATCCCCACTAACCAGTTTATCAGACTCTATGACGATTATGTTAGTGAAGAAGCAGAAGCAATGTATAACAGATTCCTAGCTAGAGGATAATCTAAATGCACTTTGATAAAGCACATAGGATTGCAATGTCAAAAAGAAAGGAGTAGATGTTTGCATAAAGAAAAAGTTTGTTCCGTTTTGGATCAATTTGTTAAGGTACTAATTTAGTTTAGTGGGATTCGTAATGAAATTTGTTTTGTTTAGTTTTGTTTTGTTTATTCGTTTTCAACTGGATCTGAATTTTTTTCAATGGATTTGAAAATATCCGATCCAAATTCATTGTGAAGAATAGCTAGTTCTATTCTATTTGAAATTCAAATTTCGGAAGACAGCTATATTCTTTCTATTTTATCCTATTCTATTTTATTCCAATCTATTCTATTTTTTCTACTATATGCTTTTATTGTCTGCTCTATTCTTTTCTTTTATATTCGATTCTATTTTATTCTATTATTTTTTTCTATTTTATTCTATTCCTTTATTTTCTATTATATTCTTTTTTCTATTCTATTCTATTATGTTTTATTCTATTCTATTCTTTTCTAGATTTGAAGTTCAGAAGATGGATATATCTTTTTATTCTATTCTAATCTATTTTATTTTTTTCTATTCTATTCTTTTATTTTCCATTCTATTTTTTTATATTCTGTACTATTCTATTCCTTTATTTTCTATTCTGTTTTATTCTATTCTATTCTTTTCGAAGTTCAAATTTTGGAAGACAGTTATATTCTTTCAGTCTGCCAATTCACTTCTCTTTGCTTTTTTGCATCAGCCAATCACCATTCTCCAGAACCAAATCAGGCTCACCCACAATGACTGCCCTTGCACTGGAAACACTCCATAGACACGCATTGAAAAGTTGTCTCCTTAAAGATGGCTGCAGCACTTCTTCGTTAATGAATATTCAGTTTAACCATGCCCACACTGCAGAAGGATAATACAGCAGCAACAAAGGAAGAGGTTTTGCAGTTTTTAGCTATTGTCCAGGATACAACATTGAATAATCAAAATTTCTAAAGGATGGTAATAAAACAGTCTCTGGAAAAACACTTAGAGTACTTTAGGAAGGTATCTGTCACAAAGCTAGATTGAGAAACAGAGTGAGCCTGGTACCATTGAATCCACAGTTGAGAGAAAGCGTTATATAAATTGATGGCACTATATAAGTGCCAAAAATAAATAAATAAATAAATGACAGAAGGACAACATTGTTAAGATATCAAGGATAAGCTCGCCTTTTGCTAACAAATAATACATTCACTTTTTTTTGCAGGTAAAAAAATGTGCATTTATTATTTTTTCTTGCAGGAGCCTGTAAACCAGTGCACCAGCGATCAGCAGATTGCTGGTGCCATGCAGGCCTCCTGAAGACCTTTCAGTATATCTGCTTGCCTGTACATCCCATATGGGCAAGCAGATATACTGACAGGAAGAGTCAATTAACTACTACGGCGCTCCACAGCACTGTGGTAGTTAAATGAGAACTACTAACTGACAGCTGCTAAGGCTGTCAGGACTTGTAGTATTACAATTCATAGAGGACTGTGAATGAGTGACATGGCCGGGCAGGCAGAGGCCCAGATTGGCCCATTTTTAAACAATTTTGACAGCTAGCAGGAGGAGAAGATCCCCCTCTAGCTGTCAAAACAGGGGAACGGGGGGGAAGGGGGGTGGGGGCTGGTCTATATGTTATGAAAGGTGAACTTATCCTTTGGGCTTTTAACCCTTGTGCTGCCAAACTCCATGCTCTACGTTTAAACCTAAGTAGCCAGACCATTTTTGCAATTTTTCCTTTGCTTTTTTATTTTTACCGTACAGCTTTCAGAGTTTGTAAAAGACCCCCAAACCATATATTTTCTGAAATCACCTGAGCAGTAAAACAAAAATAAGGTGCTACTGATTTTAAAAGACTCTGTGATATTTGCGCAAAATGTTCAACAAAGCAAAATTTTCACTGAATATATACTACAATCATTATTAGCAAATAAAAACACAGTAAATTTTACAAAATTCCTGCTAAATATAAAAGTTTAACCTGTATTGAGTTAATAACAAATATTTGTCAATTTTAAATTGCGTTATTTTGCAAAATGGTGAAAATTGACCATACGGAAAAATGTAGATAACCAAATTTCTCTAAAAATCTGTAGGGTTTCATTTTTCACTTACAGCTTTCAGAATTTGTAAAAGACCCCCCAAACCATATATTTTCTGAAAGCACATGACCAGTAGAATAAAAAAAGGTGCTACTGATTTTTAAGGCCCCACAATATTTGCACAAATGTTTATCAAAAAGGGTATTTTTGCTAAAAATACACTGAAATCAATATTAGCAGAGAGAAACACAGCAAATTTTGCTAAATTTCTACTAAATTCCTACTAAATATAAAAGCTTAACTTGTATTGAGTTAATAATGAACAAATATTTGTCCATTTTAAATTGCGCCTTTTTGCAAAATGGTAAAAATCAAACGTACGTAAAAATGTAAATAACCAAATCTCTCTAAAAATCTGAAGGTTTTCATTTTTCACTTACGGCTTTCATAAATTGTACAAGACCCCCAAAACCATATATTTTCTGAAAGCACATGACAAGTAGAATAAAAGAAGGTGCTACTGATTTTTAGGGCCCTGCAATATTTGCGTAAATGTTTATCAAAACAATATTTTCACAAAAAATACACTAAAATTATTTATAGCAGATACAAACACAGCAACTTTACAAAATTCCTGCTAAATTCCTACTAAATATAAAAGCTTAACCTGTATTAAGTTAATAATGAACAAATATTTGTCAATTTTAGATTGCGCTTTTTTGTGAAATGGTGAAAATCTAACGTACCCAAAAATTTCTCTAAAAATCTGGAGGTTTTCATTTTACACTTACAGCTTTCAACGTTTGTAAAAGACCCCCCAAACCATTTATTTTCTAAAAGCACATGACCAGTAGAATAAAAAGAAGGTGTTATTGATTTTTTAGGCACCACAATAGTTGCACAAATGTTTATCAAATCACTGTTTTTGCTAAAAAAAACCCACTAAAATTCTTATTTGTTCACAAAACCTCAACATAACTCACAAAATTCCTGCTAAATTTCTACTAATTCCTCAATCAATGGGGTGTACTAAAACATATGTCCATGGGGGGCCATATTTATCAGCACAGCTTTTCTGTGCATCCCTGTGCAGGCAGTCCTTTTCACGTCAACTGGGATGCAGCAGCTGCAAGGACAGATCTACATTGGATCCAGATGTAGGTACATGGCCCCAAAGACAGATAGTGTTCAGGGATAAACACCCACATGGATGTCAAGCTGGGAGCAGTGGCTGTCTTAATGCAGCCACTACATCCCAATTGATATGGATGGGACTGCTTGCGCTGGGATGCCTGGAACATGTGTGCATTCCCATGCAACCATGGAATCCCAATTGACTTCAATCAGACTGCCTGCATGGGGATGCATGGAACACCTGTGCATCCCTGTGCAGCTAAACATGGCCTAATTTTAGTATGCCCCACATTAACGAGGACTTTGGCCTTGTTTAGACTTTCAGTTGGGGGCAGTAAAAATGCACGGATATGCTGCAATTTTTTAAAAGAAAAAAAAATTGGGGATGGGACTTTGGAGAGACATCAGGAGCCTAAACAGACCTCTAATGTCTCATTTTAGAAACAGAGAAAGTGACTGAAAACAGCTGCTTTTGCAAGATGTGCGGGGCTGCCATTCATTCTGAATGGCACCCACACGCATCTCAGCCCACAGCTTGATCGAAGATGTGGTAACCGCAGGGAAACTGCATAGTCAAAAAGACCGTGCAGTTTCCCCATGGATGCATCTTGGAAAAGGTGCATGTATCTTTTTTTTATTTGAAACGTAAATACAATGTATTTCTCTCCTCCATTCAGAAAGAAAAAAAAAAGGGTGGCAGGATGCACAGTGACTGATCATTGTGATAGCCAATCAGTGGCTATCGCGTGACCCGAAATTGGGAATCCCGGGTCCCAATTGTTAAAACAGGACCCAGGGCTCTCAGTGACACCCCGGTCACCCTGGCGCGCTCCCAGCACAAAGACAGGTACGCAAATATGCGGCCCCACAGAAAAAAGCCCAGTTCTGTGAGACCGCATATTCGTGATACGTCGGTGTGAAGGGGTTAGTTAAATTTTATATAAATGGGAATATCCTCCTGCGCTTAGTATGGGTAAGTCCCTATCCTAACAGCTGCTAACACTCTGCCTTAACCAATAGGTAATAAAGTATCAAAACCAAAAATAGTGAAGCGCTAAAATAAATCCCTAAATACACACACAGTGCATATAATATTAAGTGAAAACCATACCTCATAGATAAATTATATCCGTGACATAAAAAAATATCAATATAAAACAAAATATATAAGGAAAAACTTTTCCTTGCCCTTAAATTAATTCTTCAAATCAAACATTAAAAAAATTAAAAAATCCATGATATTGCAAATAAACAGTGATAAAAAAAAAAAAAAAAAAATTATATATATAAAAAACTGTGTTAATTACCATATATATATATATTTGTGATTATTTCTAATAATAAATGTGACAACCTAACAAAATAAAAAATACAAAAAAATGTGAATCTCAATCAAATGTACGTGATTATTGTGAAAAAAACCATATATTAAACTATTACATAAAAATATCACTAGAACTTGTGATATTTCAAATATGAAAAAGTGTCCATAAATGAACAAACACAGTCCATGCAGTAAGGTGAAAACGACACTCAGTGTTCTTCACTTCTAGTGCTCATAAAAAAGAAAGGGAAGAAATCCTCCAATGGCAGCAATGCCTGCTCACCTCCCCAACTCGACCCGCAAAGGGCCACAAGGCTATAACTCTCCTCCAGGAAATCGTTTGCTTCCAAGCAGCTCAGTAAGGAATCACAGGACCTCCTTTCCACCTCCTCTCAAACGTCATATAGGACACAAACAAAGCTTCCCATAGTGTAATACCATTTGTTTATTCAAGACACTCCATATAACAAACTGTTTCCACTCACATGCGTTTGGTTAAAAAAATGCAGTCCTCCTCATTCCCTGGGTGCATTCACATGTAAAGAGGGAAACCAATATGGTCGCTGTGCTCGGACATCCGTCCCCACGTGACCGGAAATGATGTGTCTCTGGGCTGGGAAAAGGGTGCCGACGCGTTGCGTCACGTGCGTCGTGACTTCATCAGGGTACCGCCCCCCAGTGCCAAAATGTGTTTATATAGGGAATGGTCAAATTGCCATTCCCAATAGAAGGGCGGGCTCCCGGCGGCCATTTTACTGGAGCCCATAAACCCGACCCAACTCGTGGGGGATAATCAAATCATACATTCTCCCCTAGTAGCCAGATGCAATCACTACTATGGTATATATACATTCTGGCAAAATACACTACTTTAATATAAAAAAACCACATCGATGTTTATTTAAATAACATTAAAAACCTTACATATTAATCTGCTTCCTTTAAAAAAACCACATCTCCTTACTAATATCTGAAAAACGGAAACAGGGGAAAGAACTAAATATATACATATACCATCACTGTATATAGTATGAAAATCTACTATGGGAGAAACCCAAAATGAGAGTGTATATATATATATAATTACATACACACACCTTACACTTATTTAATATCTCAAAACTAAATATTTTTATTTTTATTTATAAAAAACCTAGATATATATTAAAAATAAAAAATTAAAAAATTAAATTATTAAAAAATGATTAAAAACATATATCTATATGGACAGGGCCATCCGTATCTACTCTATCTTCTCACTGAGAGACAAAAAAAAGAAAAAGAAAACACATTAATGATCTAACGATCAAAAAGATCCTATAACGGTTGTATTACCATAAGGCATATATAATGTAATAGGAGATAATCCCATATATATATAATAATAATGGTAATCATGTGAATATACCCATGGTCCGAGTTCACAAGAAACTTTCATAACTTTATTATAAATACCGCAAAAACTATAAATGATCTCTCTAACATACTAAATGTATATACACAGTCATAATCCAAATTAATCTTATAATAGCCACTAATATACACTTCATGGCTATTCCTTAAAATATACTAAAATAATTAAAAGTCACTAATAAAACAATTTAAATCAAAATCCACATTTAGTCCATAAGGCACTTGCGTATGCATAATATAGATCCATCGGGATTCTGCTTGACTCAAGGATTTAATCTTACTCCCTCCCCTCCAATGTTTTGTATATTTCTGGATCCCCCAAAATTTTAAACCCGATGGATCCTTATTATGTTGTTTCAGGAAATGTTTTGACACACTATGTTTCGGGAAACCATTTTTTATATTCTGTACATGTTCCTTAATACGTTTCCAAAGTGGTCTTTTTGTCCTTCCTATATACTGTAGGCCGCAATCGCATTCCAAACCATAAACGACCC
Organism: Staurois parvus; assembly: GCF_062004578.1. Classification (NCBI taxonomy): domain Eukaryota; kingdom Metazoa; phylum Chordata; class Amphibia; order Anura; family Ranidae; genus Staurois; species Staurois parvus. Next base: position 2,741,956 of record NW_028318954.1, read on the forward strand.
CCTCTGTACGGCATGAAATAAAATCCTTAATCTCAAATTCAGTTTCATCAAAATTACATTTGAAAGTTTTCCGTTTAACATTATTTCTTTTCGTTTCCCTGCATGCATAACATTGTTTGCATGGAAAAAAGCCAGTATGGTCAAGAAACGTCCCTTTTTTCTTTTTATTAGGTGGATCCAACACACTCTTCACTAACTTCATCCCTAATGTTGGTGCCCTTCTATACACAAATTTAGGACAATTACCCAACACCGGGTTTAACAGAGGATCTGATTTCAAGATTGGCCAATATTTAGTATATATTTTTTCTATTCTCTTATAGTGAACATTGTAATCCAGAATTATGGCCATCTGACTATCAAATCCAACACTCCTCTTTTTGTCTATTATCAATGACTCTCTCTCCATTTTGCCAACTTCATTTATACTTTTTTCTAGTGCTTGTTTTGAATAACCTTTCTTCAAAAATTTATATTCCATCATTTCTGCTTGTTTCATATATTCCTCCTCATTTGAACAATTTCTCTTCAATCTAACCAGTTGACCCTTTGGTATATTGTATAGCCATGGAGGAAAATGACAGCTATCAGTTGGTATAAAACCATTCCTGTCTACCTCTTTGAAAAAAGTCTTGGTAATAACCTTACCACCTTCATTTTTAATATTTAAATCTAAAAAATTGACTTCATGACTATCATATGTCCAAGAAAAACGTATATTTTTATTATTAGTATTCATTCTGTTCAGAAAACCTAATAATGCCTCACTGTTACCTTTCCAGATGATGATCACATCATCAATATACCTGGAGTATAGCATAAGTTCCTCAGGGGTCTGCTTATAAATAGCCTCTTCCTCCCAGTGGGCCATATACAAATTGGCCACACTGGGGGCGAATTTGGCCCCCATTGCTACTCCCTTCACTTGTTGGAAAAAGGTCTTATCATGCCAAAAATAATTATGTTGGAGGCCAAATTCTAAACATTTCAATATGTACTTTCTTTGAGGCCACCCAATATTCGAATATTCTCTAAGCCCCCATGTAACTGCCTCCACTGCTCCATCATGGTCGATAATTGTATACAGGGAGGTCACGTCAGCACTTGCTAAAATAATCTCTGAATTGAACTCCATTTTATTTAATTGTTGAATTAAGTGCTTCGTATCTCGTAAATAGGCTTTAGTTTTCTGAACTACTGGCTGTAGAAAAAAATCAACATATTGGCCTAATCTGGCCAGGACTGATTGTATCCCGTTCACAATCGGTCTCCCTGGAGGTTCTTTTAGGTTCTTATGTATTTTGGGAATTGTATAAATTATAGGTATCCGACAGACTTCTGGTATTAGATATTTTGCCTCCTTTTTATTCAGGAAATTCTTTTTCTCTCCTTCCTGTACAAGCTTAACCAAATTTTTCTTATAAGACAATGTCGGATCTTTAGAAATAACCTTATATGTGGTGGTGTCAGACAATTGTTTATTTAGATCCTGTAAATAATACTCCTTTGACAAAATTACAATGCCACCACCTTTGTCTGCTGGTCTTATTACAATATTGTCTCTTTTCGAGAGTCTATTGATTCCTGTTTGTATACCGATATTGGTTGCCACTTTCGGAATTTTTAATTTGTCCAGATCATAATTAACCATACGCTTAAAAACTTCTATGTGGTGATTACTAGATAACTGGGGGTTAAAAAGTGACCTATTTTTAAAATGACTGTGTATAATATTACTACTAGAACAATTCCCTATATTGCTTTTTGCCCCTGGTAGTCCTAAAAAATACTTTTTAATATTTAACTTGCGAATAAATTTTTGGGTATCCACATATATGTCAAACTTATTAGCTGCTTTAGGTGGTGCATACTTCAAACCTTTGTCTAAAGCCATTAACTCCTCTTTAGTCAAATCACATCCACTTAAATTGAACACTCCCTCCCCTATTGTTCTCTTTTTCTTTTGCTGTTTCCGCCCTGCCCTGCACCCTCTCCTCTTGGGGGGCTTTTCCACCTTACTACTTCCGGGCTCCTGTCCCTGTCTAAAAAATCTCTCTGAGGGAATTCATTCCTGAGTACCTCATATCTATTGTACGTATTGTACGTATCTCTCGGACTTCTTCCTCCTCCATTGGGTGGATACCATCTTTCTTGTGGGTAAAATCTCGGGCTTCTTTCTGAATGGTAATTGTACATTTTATTTGGATGGTACTCAGGTCTAGGCGGACCATAGTATTCAGGTCTTTGATAATTATTTGGGTTATTCCACTGGGGATATGGTCTCCAACCATTACCTCCATTTTTACCTTTGGGTTTCTTAAAAGAAGGTCCCCCGTTTTTTGGTTGTTGTCTCCATCCATTATGGGGAGTATGGTATGAAGGACCATAATAATTGGCCTTTTGCTCATTGTTATTCCTAGGCACTTTTGATGGTATTGGGAGCGATCTATTTGTATCTATCTTTTGTTCTTTAACCGGAGTGGTATTATTGGATACAGTCTCTGTCTCTACTGGGGAGCTCTGCCATTTGAAAACTTGTTCCTTTTTAAAATCATTAAAATCTCTCTGATATTTCTTTGTTTTTCTGTATTTTATCTCTTGATCAAGTTTCTCTAAGTCTTTATTTAACCTTTTATTATAAGGTTCTAAATCAACAGAATCCTTCATGGGTTCCAACTTCTGTTTAATTTCTCCCATTTGGGATTCTAGATTCCTTAATTTCCTCTGTTTCCTTTTAAGTAGAAATTTCAAAAGCTCTAAACCTTTCTCATGGAAGAACTCGAACCATTCCTCCGTTGCTTCCGTATCATCTAACCCATCACAGATGGGTATGTCCCACCTGAACCTCCTCGGCACTAGTCTATCTTTGAGGTATTTATCAAAGGTGGTCATATCCCACCACACAGACAACTTCTTCTCCATTAGGTGTCCTAACTTCCTGTACATAGTGTCTAAATCATTATTAAGGGCATGTTCGGTATGGTTAAACAATTCATCGACATTGATGGTCCGATTTTCCACAAACCGGAATACCTCCATACTGGCTGCAAGAGGTAAGATAGTTACTAAAAGATAATAAATGGGAATATCCTCCTGCGCTTAGTATGGGTAAGTCCCTATCCTAACAGCTGCTAACACTCTGCCTTAACCAATAGGTAATAAAGTATCAAAACCAAAAATAGTGAAGCGCTAAAATAAATCCCTAAATACACACACAGTGCATATAATATTAAGTGAAAACCATACCTCATAGATAAATTATATCCGTGACATAAAAAAATATCAATATAAAACAAAATATATAAGGAAAAACTTTTCCTTGCCCTTAAATTAATTCTTCAAATCAAACATTAAAAAAATTAAAAAATCCATGATATTGCAAATAAACAGTGATAAAAAAAAAAAAAAATTATATATATAAAAAACTGTGTTAATTACCATATATATATATATTTGTGATTATTTCTAATAATAAATGTGACAACCTAACAAAATAAAAAATACAAAAAAATGTGAATCTCAATCAAATGTACGTGATTATTGTGAAAAAAACCATATATTAAACTATTACATAAAAAAATCACTAGAACTTGTGATATTTCAAACATGAAAAAGTGTCCATAAATGAACAAACACAGTCCATGCAGTAAGGTGAAAACGACACTCAGTGTTCTTCACTTCTAGTGCTCATAAAAAAGAAAGGGAAGAAATCCTCCAATGGCAGCAATGCCTGCTCACCTCCCCAACTCGACCCGCAAAGGGCCACAAGGCTATAACTCTCCTCCAGGAAATCGTTTGCTTCCAAGCAGCTCAGTAAGGAATCACAGGACCTCCTCTCCACCTCCTCTCAAACGTCATATAGGACACAAACAAAGCTTCCCATAGTGTAATACCATTTGTTTATTCAAGACACTCCATATAACAAACTGTTTCCACTCACATGCGTTTGGTTAAAAAAATGCAGTCCTCCTCATTCCCTGGGTGCATTCACATGTAAAGAGGGAAACCAATATGGTCGCTGTGCTCGGACATCCGTCCCCACGTGACCGGAAATGATGTGTCTCTGGGCTGGGAAAAGCGTGCCGACGCGTTGCGTCACGTGCGTCGTGACTTCATCAGGGTACCGCCCCCCAGTGCCAAAATGTGTTTATATAGGGAATGGTCAAATTGCCATTCCCAATAGAAGGGCGGGCTCCTGGCGGCCATTTTACCGGAGCCCATAAACCCGACCCAACTCGTGGGGGATAATCAAATCATACATTCTCCCCTAGTAGCCAGATGCAATCACTACTATGGTATATATACATTCTGGCAAAATACACTACTTTAATATAAAAAAACCACATCGATGTTTATTTAAATAACATTAAAAACCTTACATATTAATCTGCTTCCTTTAAAAAAACCACATCTCCTTACTAATATCTGAAAAACGGAAACAGGGGAAAGAACTAAATATATACATATACCATCACTGTATATAGTATGAAAATCTACTATGGGAGAAACCCAAAATGAGAGTGTATATATATATATAATTACATACACACACCTTACACTTATTTAATATCTCAAAACTAAATATTTTTATTTTTATTTATAAAAAACCTAGATATATATTAAAAATAAAAAATTAAAAAATTAAATTATTAAAAAATGATTAAAAACATATATCTATATGGACAGGGCCATCCGTATCTACTCTATCTTCTCACTGAGAGACATAAAAAAAGAAAAAGAAAACACATTAATGATCTAACGATCAAAAAGATCCTGTAACGGTTGTATTACCATAAGGCATATATAATGTAATAGGAGATAATCCCATATATATATAATAATAATGGTAATCATGTGAATATACCCATGGTCCGAGTTCACAAGAAACTTTCATAACTTTATTATAAATACCGCAAAAACTATAAATGATCTCTCTAACATACTAAATGTATATACACAGTCATAATCCAAATTAATCTTATAATAGCCACTAATATACACTTCATGGCTATTCCTTAAAATATACTAAAATAATTAAAAGTCACTAATAAAACAATTTAAATCAAAATCCACATTTAGTCCATAAGGCACTTGCGTATGCATAATATAGATCCATCGGGATTCTGCTTGACTCAAGGATTTAATCTTACTCCCTCCCCTCCAATGTTTTGTATATTTCTGGATCCCCCAAAATTTTAAACCCGATGGATCCTTATTATGTTGTTTCAGGAAATGTTTTGACACACTATGTTTCGGGAAACCATTTTTTATATTCTGTACATGTTCCCTAATACGTTTCCAAAGTGGTCTTAATGTTAATGTTATTTAAATAAACATCGATGTGGTTTTTTTATATTAAAGTAGTGTATTTTGCCAGAATGTATATATACCATAGTAGTGATTGCATCTGGCTACTAGGGGAGAATGTATGATTTGATTATCCCCCACGAGTTGGGTCGGGTTTATGGGCTCCGGTAAAATGGCCGCCGGGAGCCCGCCCTTCTATTGGGAATGGCAATTTGACCATTCCCTATATAAACACATTTTGGCACTGGGGGGCGGTACCCTGATGAAGTCACGACGCACGTGACGCAACTCGTCGGCACGCTTTTCCCAGCCCAGAGACACATCATTTCCGGTCACGTGGGGACGGATGTCCGAGCACAGCGACCATATTGGTTTCCCTCTTTACATGTGAATGCACCCAGGGAATGAGGAGGACTGCATTTTTTTAACCAAACGCATGTGAGTGGAAACAGTTTGTTATATGGAGTGTCTTGAATAAACAAATGGTATTACACTATGGGAAGCTTTGTTTGTGTCCTATATGACGTTTGAGAGGAGGTGGAGAGGAGGTCCTGTGATTCCTTACTGAGCTGCTTGGAAGCAAACGATTTCCTGGAGGAGAGTTATAGCCTTGTGGCCCTTTGCGGGTCGAGTTGGGGAGGTGAGCAGGCATTGCTGCCATTGGAGGATTTCTTCCCTTTCTTTTTTATGAGCACTAGAAGTGAAGAACACTGAGTGTCGTTTTCACCTTACTGCATGGACTGTGTTTGTTCATTTATGGACACTTTTTCATATTTGAAATATCACAACTTCTAGTGATTTTTTTATGTAATAGTTTAATATATGGTTTTTTTCACAATAATCACGTACATTTGATTGAGATTCACATTTTTTTGTATTTTTTATTTTGTTAGGTTGTCACATTTATTATTAGAAATAATCACAAATATATATATATATGGTAATTAACACAGTTTTTTATATATATAATTTTTTTTTTTTTTTTTTTTTTTTTATCACTGTTTAAATTTTATATATACCCTTTGCAGCTAAAACAGCTTCAACTCTTCTGGGAAGGCTGTCCACAAGGTTTAGCAGTTAGTCTATGGGAATGTTTGACCATTCTTCCAGAAGCGCATTTGTGAGGTCAGGAACTGATGTTGGATGAGAAGGCCTGGCTAGCAGTCTCAACTCTAGTTCATCCCAAAGGTGTCCTGTCGGGTTGAGGTCAGGACTCAGTCAGGAGCCAGTCAAGTTCCTCTAACTCTCTCATCCATGTCTTTATAGACCTTGCTTTGTGCACTGGTGCGCAGTCATGTTGGAACAGGAAGGGGGCATCCCCAAACTGTTCCCACAATGTTGGGAGCATGACATTTTCCAAAATATCTTGGGATGCTGGCGCCTTTAGCATTCCACTGGAACTAAGGGGCCAAGTCCAATCTCTGAAAAACAACCCCGCACCATAATCCCCCCTCCACCAAACTTTACACTTGGCACAATGCAGTCAGGCAAGTACCGTTCTCCTGGCAACCACCAAACCCAGACACGTCCATCGGATTGCCAGACAGAGAAGCGTGATTCACTCCAGAAAATATGTCTCCACTGCTCTAGAGTCCAGTGGCGGTGGGCTTTACGCCACTGCATCCGATGGTTTGCATTTCACTTGGTGATGTAAGGCTTGGATGTAGCTGCTTGGCCATGGAAACCCATTCCATGAAGCTCTCAATGCACTGTTGTGCTTATCTGAAGGCCACATGAAGTTTGGAGCTCTTCAGTTATTGGCTCTGCAGACAGTTGGCGACTTCTGCGCACTGTGCGCTTCAGCATGCACTGACCCTGCTCTATCACTTACATACCATACATACCACTTACAGTTGACTAGGGAATATTTAGTAGCAAGGAAATTTGACAGATGGATTTATTGCACAGGTGGCAACCTATCATGGTACCACGCTTGAATTCACTGAGCTCCTGAGAACGACCCATTCTTTCACAAATGTTTGTAGATGCAGTCAGCATGCCTATGTGCTTAATACAATTGTGGCCATGGAGGTGATTGGAACACCTGAATCCAATGATTTGGAGGGGTGTCTCAATACTTTTGGCAATATAACATATTTATATATATATATATATATATATATATATATATATAAATATATATATATATATATATATATATATATATAAATTAAAAACATATGTATACACTTTGAAAGAATAGTATTGACCCAAAAGCATGATAGTTTGTAGGATGTAAAGGGAACCCACAGCTGAGATGTAGACATATATATATATATATATACAGTGGGGTTCGAAAGTTTGGGCACCCCAGCTAAAAATTTGTATTAATGTGCATAAAGAAGCCAAGGAAAGATGGAAAAATCTCCAAAAGGCATCAAATTACAGATTAGACATTCTTATAATATGTCAACAAAAGTTAGATTTTATTTCCATCATTTACACTTTCAAAATAACAGAAAACCAAAAAATGGCGTCTGCAAAAGTTTGGGCACCCTGCAGAATTTATAGCATGCACTGCCCCCTTTGCAAAGCTGAGACCTGCCAGTGTCATGGATTGTTCTCAATCATCGTCTGGGAAGACCAGGTGATGTCAGTCTCAAAGGTTTTAAATGCCCAGACTCATCTGACCTTGCCCCAACAATCAGCACCATGGGTTCTTCTAAGCAGTTGTCTAGAAAACTGAAACTGAAAATAGTTGACGCTCACAAAGCTGGAGAAGGCTATAAGAAGATAGCAAAGTGTTTTCAGATGTTAATATCCTCTGTTAGGAATGTAATTAAGAAATGGCAGTCATCAGGAACAGTGGAAGTTAAAGCAAGATCTGGAAGACCAAAAAAAATATCAGACAGAACAGCTCGCAGGATTGTGAGAAAAACAATTCAAAACCCAGGTTTACTGCACGATCCCTCCAGAAAGATCTGGCAGACACTGGAGTTGTGGTACACTATTCCACTATAAAGAGATACTTGTACAAATATGGTCTTCATGGAGGAGTCATCAGAAGAAAACCTCTTCTACGTCCTCACCACAAAAATCATCGTTTGAACTTTGCAAATGAACATATAGACAAGCCTGATGCATTTTGGAAACAAGTTCTGTTGACCGATGAGGTTAAAATTGACCTTTTGGCCAGAATGAGCAAAGGTACGTTTGGAGAAGAAGGGGCACAGAATTTAATGAAAAGAACCTCTGTCCAACTGTTAAGCATGGGGTTGGATCAATCATGCTTTGGGGTTGTGTTGCAGCCAGTGGCACAGGGAACATCTCACGAGTAGAAGGAAAAATGGATTCAATAAAATTTCAGCAAATTTTGGATGGTAACTTGATGCCATCTGTGAAAAAGCTGAAGTTAAAGAGAGGATGGCTTGTACAAATGGATAATGATCCTAAACACACCTCAGAATCCACGAGGGATTACATCAAGAGGCGTAAACTGAAGGTTTTGCCATGGCCTTCACAATCTCCTGACCTCAACATAATTGAAAATCTATGGATAGACCTTAAAAGAGCAGTGCGTGACAGACAGCCCAGAAATCTCAAAGAACTGGAAGACTTTTGTAAGGAAGAATGGGCAAAGATACCTCAAACAAGAATTGAAAGACTATTGGCTGGCTACAAAAAGCGTTTAAAAGCTGTGATACTTGCCAAAGGGGGCAGTACAAGATATTAACTCTGCAGGGTGCCCAAGCTTTTGCAGACGCCATTTTTTTGTTTTTGGTTATTTTGAAAGTGTAAATGATGGAAATAAAATCTAACTTTTGTTGACATATTATAAGAATGTCTAATCTGTAATTTGATGCCTTTTGGAGATTTTTCCATCTTTCCTTGGCTTCTTTATGCACATTAATACAAATTTTTAGCTGGGGTGCCCAAACTTTCGATCCCCACTGTATATATTATTGTTATTGTCTAATCACTTTATAGCCTTCATTTTATATTGGTCAACAACTTTTTTTTAGCCAGATCAGAATGCAGGCACCTACTGTAAAGTGATTAGCCAATAAAAGTGCAAGCACAATAAGGGCAAATGCCAACACTGTTATGCTAGCAGTTTATACCTTCTAGCAGTTTTGTTCTTGTGAAAGTGACGTTATGCAGTGTTTTTGCATAACATATAAATGCCTATTGGCCAGTGATGGCTCAATAGGAATGTATGGTGTTTGGTAGATAAAGAATGAAATTACCAGAAGTACTCATTCAGGATCACCTGGCATTAATGCACAATGGGGAAAGTAAAAGCTGCTGCAGGTATACCAAACACCATACATTCCTACTGACCCATCACATCATACATTTATATAATACAGGAGGGAAAAGATATGACACTGCCCGGAAGTGCCTAAACAGATTGACCCAGTATCTGGGCAAAGCAAAGGCACTGACAGCTTCTACATATATTCAGAAACTCTAGGTACACTTCATACCTGTCAGCAGTTTTTTCCATTATAAAAGTGATAAAAAAAGTATAAAAAGTCTTTAAAAACAGAAGATTTTTATTCACTTATGCTTAAATATACAGCTATGGCCACAAGCTTTGAGAATGACACAAATATTCATTTTCACAAAGTCTGCTGCTTCAGTGTATTTAGATCTTTTTGTCAGATGTTACTATGGTATAATTACAAGAATTTCATATGTGTCAAAGGCTCTTATTGACAATCACATTATGTTTATGCAGAGTCAATATTTGCAGTGTTGACCCTTCTTTTTCAAGACCTCTGCTATTCGCCCTGGCATGCTGTGAATCAACTTCTGGGCCACATCCTTACTGATGGCACCCCATTCTTGCATAATCAATGCTTAGAGCTTGATTGAAGAGTGATTGGAGCAGCAATATCCTTGTCTGTGAATCCCTTTTTGTGCAAAGCAACGATGACTGCACGTTTCCTTGCAGGTATCCATGGTTGACAGAGGAAGAACAATGATTTCAAGCACCACCCTCCTTTTAAAACTTTCCATCTGTTAATCAAAGACAATCAGCATGACAGAATGATCTCCAGCCTTGTCCTGGTCAACACTGACACCTGTTTTAACGAGAGAATCACTGCCGTGATGTCAGCTGGTCCTTTTGTGGCAGGGCTGAAATGCAGTGGAGTTTTTGGATTAAGTTCATTTTTATGGCAAAGAAGGACTTTGCAATTAATTGAAATTTATCTGATCACTCTTCATAACATTCTGGAGTATATGCAAATTACCATCATAAAAACTGAGGCAGTAGACCGTTTGAAAATTAACATTTTTGTCATTCTCAAAACTTTTGGCCAGGGCTGTACATCCCAGGTAAATATTTTTAAATGAAAAAACATGAAGTCATAATCCTTTAAACTGTATATTTTTCTTCTCTACTCATGGTAACTTACAATATCATGACTTTAAAACATTTATTTAAAAATAATAGCAAATTCTAAACCTCTCATATACTATTTCTAACCTATTGCTTTATAATGTATAATCCTTCAAAGCATCTGGAAGAGTTATAATTTTCCCCCTCTTAAGTTTACTTAGCTGTTCACTAAAACAAATGTAGAGATAACAGTGCTTTCCTTCCTGTTGAGCACTCTGTGGTTTGGTCAGCTAACTCTGTAGAATTTTTTTCCAATGAGGTAATTTTATGGCTATGTGCCTGCACTGTGTACCCACTAAAGGATCATTCCATTGTTTGGTTGCAGAGGATACCGCCACTTGAAAGTAGAGGTATGATGAAGATAAGATTCCAGAAATAGTACTTAAGCTTAATAAGGCCAAGTTAGCTCAAAAAATATGTTTTTTGATGACTACTGACAAGTTGAATCACTCATCATTTTTTCACATGTCGCACTAGGATGAAGTTTCCTTTCTAAGATTTATCTGCCCCCCTGCAACGTTCAATATGCAGTCTGAGAAATTGTCATACTTGGCTTATAGACTATCATTAATATGATTCACAGTGATAAAAGTTCCCCTTGGATTACGCTAATTTACTAGAAGAGATTTTTAAATAAGACTGTGTAACTTTAAGAACATTGAAAGGTGATGACACGTTTGAAGTATAGTTTATATACCTTTAAATCAAATCAGAATATTTTTTATGAGTGAATGCAAATAACTAAATATAAACACTTGAATCATAACATTTGCAGCATCTCTAATCAACTGAAAAAGTCCATGTAATGCATATTAAACCAACATTGTGAAAACGTGCTCCAGTGCTCAAGGTGCTCCTCAAAGAATAAGGGAATAGTCCTATTACCAGATGGGATTGATCTCGAATGACAGAGATCAAAAAGCACTTAAACACCAAATCAAAGGATGACATTCTCACTGACACCCTCTCGGATGGAAAATGATCTCATCAATGGAGTAAGCTGATCCAGATCCCACTCATCATGCAGGCATGTATAAAGTACAAATAGGGAGAAGCCTTACAGTGCAGTTAGTTGAAAGAATCCCTCAATTTAAAGAGTCATACACTTACAGATAAGTGGGTAAAGCAAGTTTCTTATAACAGAAGGAAAACCAGCCGCGGTGTCAGCCGGTACTCAGTGCGTGATGATGTCACACCAACATTCCACTCGATGCATTTCCCCAAAACTGATGTACTCTGGTATTGGACTGACTTTTTAAATAAAGGGATACTTTTACCTTACTGCACTAAGAGGCCTTTCCCTCTTTGTACTTTATACATGCCTGCATGACGAGTGGGATCTGGATCAGCCTACTCTATTGGAAGTCTTTTTTCACAGAGGGAACATTGATAATATATTATTATCTATCCTATCACATCATATTTGGTATTAAAGATTATAAGCCCAAAAATGCCAGGTGCATTGGCATTTTGTGCAAAAGTAGCATGAACCTACCATGAAAGGTGCTTTGGTATTTTGTCCAAAAAATATCATTAAAAAAGTGCCTTTACATATAGTGCATATATAACATACTCCTAAAGTGCCTTACATATATAACTTACTTATGTACCACAAAATAAAGTGCATATATATATATATATATATATATATATATAACTAAATCAATCAAATCAATAATACATAAATGAAATATTTGCAATATAACAATCCCAAAATATCTTACATAAATCAGTGTACAGAGTCCAAAAATTCTAAATCTTCTTTCTTTGGGTGCATCACTACCGTGTATAACGTTCTCAAAAATAAACTACATTTTTCTTCATCTGCGGTAAATCTTCTCTGTAGCACCTTCAATTATCACCAAAATGTGTATCCGTCACCAATTCTACTAGCCTCAACTCACCAAAAGATGTTGCTGATAAGGTCATAAACCAGCCCACCAAGCGTTCCTCCCTGGGGATTATCAATAAATGTGTCAGATCTCTGATCTATTGTAGACTTTCCAAGGTCACCAGGATATGTGCTCCATCATACTGCCCAGAGGAAGGGAAGAGGAACTTACATAGTGTAAAAAACTTAAAATATCTTTACTAAAAAGTCATATAAAACATTCACATTTCACAGTGTCGCCAGTGTTCACCAATTCACTGGACTACATGTGTTTATATGTTTTAAGGGATTTTTTTTACTTTTAGAGATTACCATATTTATTTTGAGGTTGTTTTATAATATCCACAATTGATTTGTCATTATATTTATGCTTATCCAGTCACCATTTCACTTGTCACTTTGTTGACTTTTTGTTATTCACCAATTTTGCGCAAACTTCAATTTGTACTTTTTATGCACTTTAGTCACCTTAGACAGGTTGTATTGCCACTGATTTTCAGACAGGTGAACAATGACTGGGTTTGAACATCTGATGGAGATGCACACTCTTCAGCATATTGCCTGGGGCATTGTGCAGGTCCTTTGTCGCTTGTGCCAGACTGTAGGTTCTGGCAATCCACCAGATGAGGCCACCGAGGAACAGGGGTAGAGGTCAGTGAGCTGTCACCATCACCAAAATGCATTAAATGGGACAACACCACCATCCCCCTCCCCCTCCATCCTACGCTCCCTCACCCACATCTTTAATCTCTCCCTCTCCTCCAGCACTTTCCCCTCCCCTCTGAAACATGCACACATCACCCCCATACTTAAAAAGCCCTCCCTGGACTCCAATGACCCGAACAACCTCAGACCTATCTCCCTGCTCCCATTTACATCCAAACTCCTCGAGCGCCTAGTCTACACCCGTCTAAGCTCTCACCTCAATGACAACAACCTCCTCGACCCCCTACAGTCCGGCTTCCGTCCCCTACACTCCACCGAAACTGCCTTACTCAAACTCTCCAACGACCTGCTAACCACCAAAGCTAATGGCCACTATTCAGTGCTCCTACTCCTTGACCTCTCTGCGGCCTTCGACACAGTCGACCACCCCCTCCTCCTCAAAAAACTACACTCCCTCGGCCTCAGAGATTCTGCTCTCTCCTGGCTCTCATCCTACCTGTCACAACGCTCTTTCAGCATTACCTATAATGCTACCACTTCCCCCTCACTCCCCCTCTCTGTTAGGGTCCCTTAAGGCTCCGTCCTCGGGCCCCTTCTCTTCTCCATCTTCACCTCCTCCCTTGGCCAACTCATACACTCTCACAGCTTCAACTACCACCTATATGCTGACGACACACAAATCTATCTCTCAACCCCCCACCTCACCTCCTCAGTCTCTGCCGAATCACACACCTACTGAGCGAAATATCTGACTGGATGTCGCTCCACTTCCTTAAACTGAACCTCTCCAAGACCGAGTTTCTTGTCTTCCCCCCAGCCCGGACACCACCCCCCATTGACTTCTCCATCATGTCCAACAACGCCACCATCAAACCCGCCCCGCAGGCCAGAGTGCTTGGTGTCATTCTGGACTCCAACCTATCCTTCCAGCCCCAAGTCCAATCTTTAACAAGCTCGTGCAGACTCCACCTCTGCAACATCGACTAAACAGCTCATCCACTCCCTCATCATATCATGACTCGATTACTGCAACTCCCTCCTTACTGGTCTGCCTCGCGACTGGGTATTCCCACTTCAGTCGATCCTGAATACGGCAGCCAGACTCATTCACCTTTCCAACCGCTCCATCTCCGCCACCCCCCTCTGCCAATCCCTCCACTGGCTTCCGATTGCGCAACGGATCAAATTCAAAATCCTAACACTGACGTACAAAGCCGTCCACCTCACTGCCCCGAACTACATCACTGACCTAATATCCAAGTACCGGCCAGCACGCACACTCCGCTCCTCACAAGACCTCCTTCTCTCTAGTTCCCTGGTCTCCTCCTCCCATGCCCGCCTCCAGGACTTCTCCAGGGTGTCACCCATCCTCTGGAACTCCCTGCCCCAACCCATCAGATTATCACCTACTCTCCTCTCCTTTAGGCGCACCCTGAAAACCCATCTCTTCAGGGAAGCCTACCCCACCCCCTGCTAACTTGCCAACCTCCTCCACTCTTCCTACCACCCCATCCCCCACAGCTATCTCCTCCTGTGCCACCATCCCCTCCTAGATTGTAAGCTCAAAAGAGCAGGGCCCTCAATCCCCTCATGTTTTGCATTGTATTGTTATTGTTCTGTCACATGTTCTGTCCCCCTTTGTAATTTACAGCGCTAAGCGAACTATCGGCGCTTTATAAATACTGTATAATAATAATAATAATTGGTGTGCCCTGTTCTGCATCCTTTCCTGCTGCCTGCAAATGTTCACAGTGCTCTTTGAAGGAGATGTAATATCTCTGACCATGCTTACCGGATCCCATGAAGTCATGTGGACCTTGCCAATGCTCTAGCAACACAAAGACTTTACCTTCCACATGCTGGTGGATGGCACGGATGACCATCAGAGAGAAACATGCCACTGTGGTGCAGTACAGGCTGCAAGGTCACAGCAGGGAGAAGACTTCACTAGTTTAGACAAGAGCAGCTGTAAAGCCATCAATTTTGCCATGAGATGCAGGGCATGGTGATGATTTGGTGAATATTTTTTTCATATGATCTTGCAGCTGTGAAAAAGACACCTGCCTGGTCGAGTATGTAGTCGGAGACAACAGGGTGAGGTTAGGGTTAGGAGATTTACTGCGAGGTTGAAGCCTATGCTTAGTCCTATTCTGTGAGGCCCTGTGCAGACCCTCTTTACTGCTTGATGTGCCATAAGTTAGGCATCTTGAATCCTATGTCAGACCTTTTATCCCTAATGACTGAAGCTGAAGATGTTGCAGTAGATGCAGATGGAGATTTGTGTACAATGGGGAGAAGAGGTGGAAATGTAGACGTAAGGATTGCTGCTGTCTCATTCATGTGCTGCTGCACCAAGCTTTACAGTGAACATCATGGGGTTTATTTACTAAAGCTGGAGAGTCCAAAATCAGACTCATTTCTGCATAGAAACCAATCAGCTTCCAGGTTTCCTTGCCAAAGCTTCATTGAACAAGCTGAGGTTAGAAGCTGATTGGTTTCTATGCAAAAGGGAGTCTGATTTTGGACTCTCCAGTTTTAGTAAATAAACCCCCATGTGTCTTCTCATGCATTTGTTACCAAAATCACTAGTAAATTTACCATGCTTGATATGCTTCAAGCACATACTGCAAAACACTATGGTGTTGACTGAAACAAATTTGTAAAAAAAAAGCCCAGACTGCAAATCTCTGCATAGTAGACCTGGAGATAGCAGTAGCCTGCACTTATGGAGCAGTGCCACATAGTGGAATAGGGCAACTGCTCCCTAAACTCCGATAACAAGCTGCCCCTGACACAGTTGACCAGCTCACCTTTATAAAAATGAACCAATTGTGTATCAGCAATGATCAGCAATGAATACTAAAACCTTTACAGCTGTTGCTAACATTATTTTGCATCTTGAAATCTAGCCCAATCATATAGCATTACCATCTACTACCAGCATTGATAGATTGTCACCATTGTCATCTCCTGCCACCATTACCATTTCATGGCACCATTACTATTTTCTATTACCGCAGGCATTTATCTTATCATTTTGTGCTGCCTTTTCAGCTCTACAGTACTTGTGCTTCTGTGCTGTCAGTGTGAAACCCTAATATTTCTGCAACCACTTCCCAGCTACCAAATTTTGGGCAGTTTTTTTCTGCAGGGTCAATCCTGTTTTGTGCCTTAATGTTAGCAGTGTATTATTCCCCACAAGGGCTCTGAGGATGTCACACCTGTTTCCACAGTTGTTCCTCAACTGACATACTTGGGATATGTTTTTTGCAGGGTCAATCCTGCTTTGTATCCCAATGTTAGAGGTGTATTATGCTGTTCTGGCAGTCTTAGGGCACTTCACACAATATTTCCACAGTTGTTCTACAGCTGCCAAATGTGGGCAAATAATTTTGCAGGGTCAAATTAGCATTGTATGTTAATGTCTGAAGCATATTTTGCTGCTTTGGTACTGTCAGGGTGCTACACATACTGATTCCGCAATATCCAATTTTTTTCATGCCGCTCCAGAAGGGATCAGACTCCATGCTCCACAATCACATCTCAGACCAGTTTGTCTCCACCAAAGCAACCAATTGTATAAGAAACAGGAATGTCGAACACTGAGATGCAAAATCGTTTGGAACATGATCTCGCCTGGCTCAGCATGTGAAATATTTGGTAATTCAGTGTGCGGCATTCCTGTTGCTGATACAACTGATATTGCTTCTGCAGCTGCTCATCAGTTGTAACATTTATATTGTTTGCTGCAGGCTAAATCATGCTCTCTGTCTGCTATTTTGGCCTATTTAAGTCTTCCATCAATTAAGAATATTTATGGCTATTTTCTCTCTGAAATAAAACCTGATTGACCCTTCACAACAAGCTGCAGCTTGATAAAAACACTTACAACATATGCAAGTCTGGAAAAAATATTTTGCTGGCTTAATTTTGGTGAAATAATGCACTCTATTGTTGATGTTTTAATTAAAAGCTGTATGGTGTTTCTCCTGTTCAAAATACAGACAGCTAAATTTTTCACTTTTTTATTCCTATCACTTCCTATCTTTCTAAGTGCACTTTAAGATCAGTTGTGATGTCTCTGCACACAGCCACCCAACCACAGCTAGCAAAGAGACATATGAGACAGGCATCTTTGACAGCAGCATTTATTTTCTGTCTCGTAGAAATAAAAACACAGCAATAGGAATCCCAATCCAGCAATGTGCATGATAGCTGGGGCTCTCCCAGATCTCTCTCTCTCTTTCTCTCTCTCTCTCATTGACTGAGACATAGCAGTGGGAGCCATTCGCTCCCACTGCTGTCAATCACAGCCAGTAGACACACAGGCAGATCAGGAGCATGCGCCCCCTACAGCCAAAATGCAAAATCATGTTTATATATGTGATTTCGCACAGAACGTCCACCCTTCTTTACAGATCTTCTCTAAATCCTTAAGGGTTCTTGACTGTTGCTTGGCAACTCAAAGTTTCAGCTCCCCCCATGCATTTTCCATAGGATTAAGGTCTGGAGACTGGCTAGGCCACTCCATGACCTTAATGTGCTTATTCTTGAGCCACATATTTGTTGCCTTGGTCTTATGTTTTGGATCATTGTCATGCTGGAAGACCAATCCATGACCCATATTCAGTGTTCTGGCTGAGGGAAGAAGGTTGTCATCCAACCTTCTTACCACCTACCACCTCCCCCTCACTCCCCCTCTCTGTTGGGGTCCCTCAAGGCTCCATCCTCAGGCCCCTTCTCTTCTCCATCTACACCTCCTCCCTTGGCCAACTCATACACTTCCACGGCTTCAACTACCACCTCTATGCCGACGACACACAAATCTATCTCTCAACCCCCCACCTCACCCCCTCAGTCTCCGCCCGAATCACAAACCTACTGAACGACATATCAGATTGGATGTCGCTCCACTTCCTTAAACTGAACCTCTCCAAAACCGAGCTCCTAGTCTTCCCCCCAGCCCGCACACCCCCCCCCCCCATTGACTTCTCCATCAAGTCCAACAATGCCACTTTCAGACCCGCCCCGCAGGCCAGAGTACTTGGTGTCATTCTGGACTCCAACCTATCCTTCCAGCCCCAAGTCCAATCATTAACAAACTCATGCAGCCTCTACCTCCGCAACATCGCCAAAATCTGCACGTTCCTAACCCCAGAAACCACTAAGCAGCTCATCCACTCCCTCATCATATCACGACTCGATTACTGCAACTCCCTCCTCATTGGCCTGCCTTGCCACAGGCTATCCCTACTTCAGTCGATCCTGAATACGGCAGCCAGACTCATTCACCTTACCAATCACTCCGTTTCCACCACCCCCCTCTGCCAATCCCTCCAGTGGCTTCTGATTGCGCAACGGATCAAATTCAAAATCCTAACACTGACGTACAAAGCTGTCCACCATACTGCCCCAAATTATATCACCGACCTAATATCCAAGTACCACCCAACACGCACTCTCCGCTCCTCACAAGACCTCCTTCTCTCTAGTTCCCTGGTCTCCTCCTCCCATGCCCGCCTCCAGGATTTCTCCAGGGTGTCACCCATCCTCTGGAACTCCCTGTCCCAACCCATCAGACTATCACCTACTCTCCTCTCCTTTAGGCGTACCCTGAAAACCCACCTCTTCAGGGAAGCCTACCCCACTTCCTGCTAATTTGCTGACTTCCTCCACTCTTCCTACCACTCCATCCCCCACAGCTATCTCCTCCTGTACCACTATCCCCTCCCTCCTAGATTGCACGCTCGAAAGAGCAGGGCCCTCGAACCCCTCATGTTTTGCATTGTATTGTTACTGTACTGTCGCATGTTCTGTCCCCCTTTGTAATGTACAGCGCTGAGAGAACTGTTGGCGCTTTATAAATACTGTATAATAATAATTTTACAATACATGGCCCTGTCCATTGACCCCTCAATGCAGGAAAGTCAGGCTATACCTTTAGCAGAGAAACAACCCCAAAGCATAATGTTTCCACCCCCATGCTTGATTGTAGGGATGGTGTGGTTAGGGTTACTGTCAGCATTTTTCTTCCTCAAAACACGGTGAGTTGAGTTAATGCCAGAGAGATCAATTTTGGTCTCATATGACCAGCAAACTTCAGGTCTGTACATATGTCTTCTTGAGGAGGGGAAATTTGTAGGCACTGCAGGATTTCAATCCATGGCGGCGTACTGTGTTACCAATGGTTTGTTTGGTTACTGTGGTTCCAACTGCCTTGAGATCATTCACAAGCTCTTCCCGTGTAGTTCTGGATTGATTCCTCACTTTTCTATCGATCATCCTTACCCTATGAGGTGAAATCTTGCATGGAGCTCCAGACCAAGGGCGATTGATGGTTATTTTGTATTTCTTCCATTTGCAAATAATTATTTGCAAATTTTATAATTAATCGCTCTAACAGTTGTCTCCTTCTTAACAAGCTTCTTGCTGATGGTCTTGTAGCCCATTCCAGCATTGTGGACAACATTTATATCATGTGTTTTTTCTGGATTTTTGATTGATGGTTGATGGTCTGTCTCTATCATTTAAAATACACCTATGATAAAAATTATCAGAACAGAATACATGAGTAATGAATAATAAAACAGGAAAGGGTTTATGCTCCGGTGTGATGATTCAAATTTTAGGTTGAAAATGCATCACTGTAGATGGCAACAAGGGTACAGGTTAGCTAAACACAGCCTTACTGGTGTGTCAGGAAAGAAGACATGATGAATTATTGTTTCAGCATTCACTGTGTGAAGTAAAAGGTAGGTAAACCACCCTCTCACCAACTACTGGAACTTCCGTGGTGTGTTCTTGCTGAAAAGGGGCCCCTCAGATGTTTTGTGATCCTCTAGCACTGCCCTGGGTGACTCTTCTGTTTGGCAGGAACCAACTCGCATTCTCTCTCTGGAATCTCTGGGAGGTGGGAAGACAGTTTGGTGTTACTGTTGAGTGTCTTAGCTAACAGGGGCTGGATCAGTAAACCCACTGTGGATTATAGTAGCAAGAAACCAGATAGCAAATCTTGCTCAGGACCTCATGAGGACCAGTAGCAATGTGACAATCTTGCACCAGGCCTCTGGATAACTGGGGATAGACTGTGTGGACACACACATCCGCTTTCCTCACTGTCTGGCGCCAAGTGACCCTGGTTTTCCTGGGCAACTGAACTAAAAGTTCTTTTCTTCCACCCCTCCCTCCGCCAAGACGTCTGGGAATGGTAGTTTTCTCTCCAGTGTAGCACAGTTCTGCACAGGGCCAACAGAACTATCCATTGCATGATCCACTTCTTTAATACTTTCTCCCCTCTGGCACCCAATCTGGGCCTATCAGAGTAGAGTAACGAGAGTCAATGGGGACCTAACAAATGAGCACGCAGGGACTTGCTGTCCCACAGCAAATTGGTTCAGTCAAGTTAGATATTACTCCAAAGTCTTTGCGCCAGTACATGGCTACATTTGGATATTCCAATGCTAAATTAGGAAGTTCTTTAACCAATGAAGTCTAGTGGATTTGGAAAAATATACATTATACATTTTTTACGCAAAGCCCCAAAGATAAATGGCATGTGGTTTTGAAGAAATACACTCAGGGGATATTACTGAGAATAGAGCAGGCAGAATCTGGAGCAGTCAAGGTATTTCTATTCCTATTTGTTTTGCATTGGTACATGTCCCAGCTGGTAGTGCCCAGCGCATGTGCTTTGTTTGACAATCTCTTGCTTATTAGCTTTGGAAATTGCCAGAATTGGCTATCAAGATTCACCTGCCATTGACTTCAATGGGATTTGGATTCACAATTTATGGTTTTACAATGTGTTTAACAAGCACATTCACTCATCAATAGTTTAAGTGCCATTAAGCCACCTTGTTATACATGAATACTAGAGATGAGCGAAGAAATGAAAAATTCGATTCGACTGATTCGGCGAATTCGTGGACAATATTCGATTCGAGTCGAATAAATTCGCTGTGAATTTAACTTAAAAAAGGGTGTTTCTAGGCTTCAGAGAGACTTAATATTAGTGCAGAACACTGTACCTTTAATTTAAATGCCCTTGGAGTCTGCTGGGGAAGAGAAATAATACTGTCAGTCAGTATGACATGCAGATGAGTGCCGTCGATCTTAGAATCACCGCACACTTCACTCATTTGGGCAGTCACGGGGCCAAAACCAGAGTGTGGAGCCACAGTGTGGCGGTGGAGGCAGCAGCAATGGGAGGCCATACAGCACCCTATGACAAAAATGGAAACCACCAGCAGTGTGAGGAGACCTGAAAGTGGCACATGGCAGAGTGTGGCGATAGAGACAGCAGCAATGGGAGGCCGTACAGGGACCCATGACACACTCTGGACCTGGCAGCAGCATGAGGAGGCGGTACAGGGGCCCATGACAGATTACGGGCCTGGCAGCAGCATGAGGAGTCGGTACAGGGGCCCATGGCAGATTACGGGCCTGGCAGCAGCAATGGGAGGCCGTACAGGGACCCATGACACACTCTGGACCTGGCAGCAGCATGGGGAGGCGGTACAGGGGCCCATGACAGATTACGGGCCTGGCAGCAGCATGAGGAGTCGGTACGGGGGCCCATGACACACTCTGGACCTGGCAGCAGCATGAGGAGGCGGTACAGGGGCGCATGACAGATTACGAGCCTGGCAGCAGCAACTTGGACAGGAGGACGTTCAGCTTCTGCACCGTCGGGTGCGTGCTCGCAAACTGTTGTCTCTTGGAAACGGATTCCAAGAAAGACTGCTGACGGAATCCGTGAAGAGGAGTAGCAGGAGAAGGAGCATCTGAACGAGCGGAATATGCCAACAAGCGACAACAGTGGCCCATGACAGATTACGGGCCTGGCAGCAGCATGAGGAGTCGGTACGGGGGCCCATGGCAGATTACGGGCCTGGCAGCAGCTATGGGAGGCCCGTAATCTGCCAGCACCCTATGACAAAAAATGGAACCCACCAGCAGTGTGAGGAGACCTGAAAGTGGCACATGGCAGAGTGTGGCGATGGAGACAGCAGCAATGGGAGGCCGTACAGGGACCCATGAGAGACTCTGGACCTGGCAGCAGCATGAGGAGGCGGTATAGGGGCCCATGGCAGATTAGGGGCCTGGCAGCAGCTATGGGAGGCCCGTAATCTGCCAGCACCCTATGACAAAAAATGGAACACACCAGCAGTGTGAGGAGACCTGAAAGTGGCACATGGCAGAGTGTGGCGATGGAGGCAGCAGCAATGGGAGGCCGTACAGGGACCCATGAGAGACTCTGGACTTGGCAGCAGCATGAGGAGGCGGTATAGGGGCCCATGGCAGATTAGGGGCCTGGCAGCAGCTATGGGAGGCCCGTAATCTGCCAGCACCCTATGACAAAAAATGGAACACACCAGCAGTGTGAGGAGACCTGAAAGTGGCACATGTTTGGGGCATGATTCATGGCGGATTTAGTCAGTTGTGTCAGGAACTGGTGGTTTGAAATCCAGACTAATCCACGCCTGATTCATTTTCACAAACGTCAGTCTCTCCACACTTTGGGTGGACAGTCGTGTCCTCCGCGGAGTTGCAATACCTCCTGCCGCACTAAACACGCGCTCCGATGCCACGCTACTGGCCGGGCATGACAGCCTTTCAAGGGCAAATTCAGCTAGTTGGGGCCAAAGGTCAAGTTTCGTTGCCCAGTAGTCAAGGGGATTGTCTACCTCGGTTGGCAGGGTGCTGTCCAAGTAGGCCTAAGCCTGTTGTTTGAGGTCCTGCTCCAGGTCCACCTGATGCTGCTGCTGCTGCTGCGGCTGGTTAGTAGTTTCCTCACTGCGCTGGTGAAGAAAGCTACTCATCATCGACTGCAGACTGAGGCAGCCGCTGCTGGTGGAGCTGCCACTGCTCCTACCACCCCACCCCTCCCCTGCTGCCATGGCAGCGGAACACGAGCGCACAGGGCCCACAGTGTCTGAGGATGGACGTTGGCGCAGACAGGCAGAGACCAGCTGACTACATAGGTGTTTTTTATAGTACGTTATTTTGGCCTCCCTCTCAGCAGGTGTGAAAAAGGCCACCATTTTTGAACGGTAGCGAGGGTCCAACAAGGTGGACAGCCAAAAGTCATCCCTCTGTCTGATGGTTATTATTCGGCTGTCGCTACGCAAGCAACCGAGCATGCTATGGGCCATTTGTGCCAAGGAATGCGAGGGACTCCCTGCCTCCATCTCCACAGCATACTGCCACGGTGCGTCTAGGTCCTCTGTCTCCTCTTCCTCCTCCTCTACCAGATGCTCCTGCTCCTCCACTCCTGTCCGCTGAGTGGAAAAACCACCCATTTCACTCAATAATTCCTGAGCACCAATGTCCTCCTCTACCTCCTCCTCTTCTTCCAGTCCTGCCCCCACAGGGGCCATGTGGCGTTGAGATCTGTGCGCCACGTCTACCGCACCCTGACCAGCCATTGTTAACAGCATTTGTTCCAGGACGTGCAACAGAGGAATGACGTCGTTCATCCCATAGTCCTGCCGACTCACGAATAGCGTGGCCTCCTCAAAGGGCCTGAGCAAGCGCAGGTGTCACGCATGAGCTGCCAATGGCTGACATCTAAGTTACACAGGGAGTACCTTTATCTGCTTTTAACATCAGGAAATCTGTGATGGCCTTTTGCTGTTCGTAAAGGCGGTCTAACATATGTAGGGTTGAATTCCACCTTGTTGCAACGTCACAGCATGAGGAGTCGGTATAGGGGCCCATGGCAGATTAGGGGCCTGGCAGCAGTTATGGGAGGCCCATAATCTGCCAGCACCCTATGACAAAAAATGGAACACACCAGCAGTGTGAGGAGACCTGAAAGTGGCACATGGCAGAGTGTGGCGATGGAGACAGCAGCAATGGGAGGCCGTACAGGGACCCATGAGAGACTCTGGACCTGGCAGCAGCATGAGGAGGCGGTATATAGGGGCCTACGGCAGATTAGGGGCCTGGCAGCAGCTATAGGAGGCCCGTAATCTGCCAGCACCCTATGTCAAAAAATTCAACACACCAGCAGTGTGTGAGGAGACCTGAAAGTGGCACATGGCAGAGTGTGGCGATGGAGACAGCAGCAATGGGAGGCCGTACAGGGACCCATGACAGACTCTGGACTTGGCAGCAGCATGAGGAGGCGGTATATAGGGGCTTATGGCAGATTAGGGGCCTGGCAGCAGCTATAGGAGGCCCGTAATCTGCCAGCACCCTATGTCAAAAAATTCAACACACCAGCAGTGTGAGGAGACCTGAAAGTGGCACATGGCAGAGTGTGGCGATGGAGACAGCAGCAATGGGAGGCCGTACAGGGACCCATGACAGACTCTGAACTTGGCAGCAGCATGAGGAGGCGTTATATAGGGGCCCATGGCAGATTAGGGGCCTGGCAGCAGCTATGTGAGGCCCGTAATCTGCCTGCACCCTATGTCAAAAAATTTAACACACCAGCAGTGTGAAGAGACCTGAAAGTGGCACATGGCAGCAGAGTGTGGCGATGGAGACAGCAGCAATGGGAGGCCGTACAGGGACCATGACAGACTCTGGACTTGGCAGCAGCATGAGGAGGCGGTATATAGGGGCCCATGGCAGATTAGGGGCCTGGCAGCAGCTATGTGAGGCCCGTTATCTTGCAGCACCCTATGTCAAAAAATTTAACACACCAGCAGTGTGAAGAGACCTGAAAGTGGCACATGGCAGCAGAGTGTGGCGATGGAGACAGCAGCAATGGGAGGCCGTACAGGGACCCATGAGAGACTCTAGACTTGGCAGCAGCATGAGGAGGCGGTATATAGGGGCCCATGGCAGATTAGGGGCCTGGCAGCAGCTATGTGAGGCCCGTAATCTGCCTGCACCCTATGTCAAAAAATTTAACACACCAGCAGTGTGAAGAGACCTGAAAGTGGCACATGGCAGCAGAGTGTGGCGATGGAGACAGCAGCAATGGGAGGCCGTACAGGGACCATGACAGACTCTGGACTTGGCAGCAGCATGAGGAGGCGGTATATAGGGGCCCATGGCAGATTAGGGGCCTGGCAGCAGCTATGTGAGGCCCGTTATCTTGCAGCACCCTATGTCAAAAAATTTAACACACCAGCAGTGTGAAGAGACCTGAAAGTGGCACATGGCAGCAGAGTGTGGCGATGGAGACAGCAGCAATGGGAGGCCGTACAGGGACCCATGAGAGACTCTGGACCTGGCAGCAGCAGGAGGAGGCGGTATATAGGGGCCCATGGCAGATTAGGGGCCTGGCAGCAGCTATGTGAGGCCCGTAATCTGCCTGCACCCTATGTCAAAAAATTTAACACACCAGCAGTGTGAAGAGACCTGAAAGTGGCACATGGCAGCAGAGTGTGGCGATGGAGACAGCAGCAGGGAGGCCGTACAGGGACCCATGACAGACTCTGAACTTGGCAGCAGCATGAGGAGGCGGTATATAGGGGCCCATGGCAGATTAGGGGCCTGGCAGCAGCTATAGGAGGCCCGTAATCTGCCAGCACCCTATGTCAAAAAATTTAACACACCAGCAGTGTGAAGAGACCTGAAAGTGGCACATGGCAGCAGAGTGTGGCGATGGAGACAGCAGCAATGGGAGGCCGTACAGGGACCCATGAGAGACTCTAGACTTGGCAGCAGCATGAGGAGGCGGTATATAGGGGCCCATGGCAGATTAGGGGCCTGGCAGCAGCTATGTGAGGCCCGTAATCTGCCTGCACCCTATGTCAAAAAATTAAACACACCAGCAGTGTGAAGAGACCTGAAAGTGGCACATGGCATGAGAGACTCTGGACCTGGCAGCAGCAGGAGGAGGCGGTATAGGGGCCCATGGCTGATTAGGGGCCTGGCAGCAGCTATGTGAGGCCCGTTATCTTGCAGCACCCTATGTCAAAAAATTTAACACACCAGCAGTGTGAAGAGACCTGAAAGTGGCACATGGCAGCAGAGTGTGGCGATGGAGACAGCAGCAATGGGAGGCCGTACAGGGACCATGACAGACTCTGGACTTGGCAGCAGCATGAGGAGGCGGTATATAGGGGCCCATGGCAGATTAGGGGCCTGGCAGCAGCTATGTGAGGCCCGTTATCTTGCAGCACCCTATGTCAAAAAATTTTACACACCAGCAGTGTGAAGAGACCTGAAAGTGGCACATGGCAGCAGAGTGTGGCGATGGAGACAGCAGCAATGGGAGGCCGTACAGGGACCCATGAGAGACTCTGGACCTGGCAGCAGCAGGAGGAGGTGGTATATAGGGGCCCATGGCAGATTAGGGGCCTGGCAGCAGCTATGTGAGGCCCGTAATCTGCCTGCACCCTATGTCAAAAAATTTAACACACCAGCAGTGTGAAGAGACCTGAAAGTGGCACATGGCAGCAGAGTGTGGCGATGGAGACAGCAGCAATGGGAGGCCGTACAGGGACCATGACAGACTCTGGACTTGGCAGCAGCATGAGGAGGCGGTATATAGGGGCCCATGGCAGATTAGGGGCCTGGCAGCAGCTATGTGAGGCCCGTTATCTTGCAGCACCCTATGTCAAAAAATTTAACACACCAGCAGTGTGAAGAGACCTGAAAGTGGCACATGGCAGCAGAGTGTGGCGATGGAGACAGCAGCAATGGGAGGCCGTACAGGGACCCATGAGAGACTCTGGACCTGGCAGCAGCAGGAGGAGGTGGGTATATAGGGGCCCATGGCAGATTAGGGGCCTGGCAGCAGCTATGTGAGGCCCGTAATCTGCCTGCACCCTATGTCAAAAAATTTAACACACCAGCAGTGTGAAGAGACCTGAAAGTGGCACATGGCATGAGAGACTCTGGACCTGGCAGCAGCAGGAGGAGGCGGTATAGGGGCCCATGGCTGATTAGGGGCCTGGCAGCAGCTATGTGAGGCCCGTTATCTTGCAGCACCCTATGTCAAAAAATTTAACACACCAGCAGTGTGAAGAGACCTGAAAGTGGCACATGGCAGCAGAGTGTGGCGATGGAGACAGCAGCAATGGGAGGCCGTACAGGGACCATGACAGACTCTGGACTTGGCAGCAGCATGAGGAGGCGGTATATAGGGGCCCATGGCAGATTAGGGGCCTGGCAGCAGCTATGTGAGGCCCCGTTATCTTGCAGCACCCTATGTCAAAAAATTTAACACACCAGCAGTGTGAAAGAACCTGAAAGTGGCACATGGCAGCAGAGTGTGGCGATGGAGACAGCAGCAATGGGAGGCCGTACAGGGACCCATGAGAGACTCCTGGACCTGGCAGCAGCAGGAGGAGGTGGTATATAGGGGCCCATGGCAGATTAGGGGCTGGCAGCAGCTATGTGAGGCCCGTAATCTGCCTGCACCCTATGTCAAAAAATTTAACACACCAGCAGTGTGAAGAGACCTGAAAGTGGCACATGGCAGCAGAGTGTGGCGATGGAGACAGCAGCAATGGGAGGCCGTACAGGGACCATGACAGACTCTGGACTTGGCAGCAGCATGAGGAGGCGGTATATAGGGGCCCATGGCAGATTAGGGGCCTGGCAGCAGCTATGTGAGGCCCGTAATCTGCCTGCACCCTATGTCAAAAAATTTAACACACCAGCAGTGTGAAGAGACCTGAAAGTGGCACATGGCAGCAGAGTGTGGCGATGGAGACAGCAGCAATGGGAGGCCGTACAGGGACCATGACAGACTCTGGACTTGGCAGCAGCATGAGGAGGCGGTATATAGGGGCCCATGGCAGATTAGGGGCCTGGCAGCAGCTATGTGAGGCCCGTAATCTGCCTGCACCCTATGTCAAAAAATTTAACACACCAGCAGTGTGAAGAGACCTGAAAGTGGCACATGGCAGCAGAGTGTGGCGATGGAGACAGCAGCAATGGGAGGCCGTACAGGGACCATGACAGACTCTGGACTTGGCAGCAGCATGAGGAGGCGGTATATAGGGGCCCATGGCAGATTAGGGGCCTGGCAGCAGCTATGTGAGGCCCGTTATCTTGCAGCACCCTATGTCAAAAAATTTAACACACCAGCAGTGTGAAGAGACCTGAAAGTGGCACATGGCAGCAGAGTGTGGCGATGGAGACAGCAGCAATGGGAGGCCGTACAGGGACCCATGAGAGACTCTAGACTTGGCAGCAGCATGAGGAGGCGGTATATAGGGGCCCATGGCAGATTAGGGGCCTGGCAGCAGCTATGTGAGGCCCGTAATCTGCCTGCACCCTATGTCAAAAAATTTAACACACCAGCAGTGTGAAGAGACCTGAAAGTGGCACATGGCAGCAGAGTGTGGCGATGGAGACAGCAGCAATGGGAGGCCGTACAGGGACCATGACAGACTCTGGACTTGGCAGCAGCATGAGGAGGCGGTATATAGGGGCCCATGGCAGATTAGGGGCCTGGCAGCAGCTATGTGAGGCCCGTTATCTTGCAGCACCCTATGTCAAAAAATTTAACACACCAGCAGTGTGAAGAGACCTGAAAGTGGCACATGGCAGCAGAGTGTGGCGATGGAGACAGCAGCAATGGGAGGCCGTACAGGGACCCATGAGAGACTCTGGACCTGGCAGCAGCAGGAGGAGGTGGTATATAGGGGCCCATGGCAGATTAGGGGCCTGGCAGCAGCTATGTGAGGCCCGTAATCTGCCTGCACCCTATGTCAAAAAATTTAACACACCAGCAGTGTGAAGAGACCTGAAAGTGGCACATGGCAGCAGAGTGTGGCGATGGAGACAGCAGCAATGGGAGGCCGTACAGGGACCATGACAGACTCTGGACTTGGCAGCAGCATGAGGAGGCGGTATATAGGGGCCCATGGCAGATTAGGGGCCTGGCAGCAGCTATGTGAGGCCCGTTATCTTGCAGCACCCTATGTCAAAAAATTTAACACACCAGCAGTGTGAAGAGACCTGAAAGTGGCACATGGCAGCAGAGTGTGGCGATGGAGACAGCAGCAATGGGAGGCCGTACAGGGACCCATGAGAGACTCTGGACCTGGCAGCAGCAGGAGGAGGCGGTATATAGGGGCCCATGGCAGATTAGGGGCCTGGCAGCAGCTATGTGAGGCCCGTAATCTGCCTGCACCCTATGTCAAAAAATTTAACACACCAGCAGTGTGAAGAGACCTGAAAGTGGCACATGGCAGCAGAGTGTGGCGATGGAGACAGCAGCAATGGGAGGCCGTACAGGGACCCATGACAGACTCTGAACTTGGCAGCAGCATGAGGAGGCGGTATATAGGGGCCCATGGCAGATTAGGGGCCTGGCAGCAGCTATGTGAGGCCCGTAATCTGCCTGCACCCTATGTCAAAAAATTAAACACACCAGCAGTGTGAAGAGACCTGAAAGTGGCACATGGCATGAGAGACTCTGGACCTGGCAGCAGCAGGAGGAGGCGGTATAGGGGCCCATGGCTGATTAGGGGCCTGGCAGCAGCTATGTGAGGCCCGTTATCTTGCAGCACCCTATGTCAAAAAATTTAACACACCAGCAGTGTGAAGAGACCTGAAAGTGGCACATGGCAGCAGAGTGTGGCGATGGAGACAGCAGCAATGGGAGGCCGTACAGGGACCATGACAGACTCTGGACTTGGCAGCAGCATGAGGAGGCGGTATATAGGGGCCCATGGCAGATTAGGGGCCTGGCAGCAGCTATGTGAGGCCCGTTATCTTGCAGCACCCTATGTCAAAAAATTTTACACACCAGCAGTGTGAAGAGACCTGAAAGTGGCACATGGCAGCAGAGTGTGGCGATGGAGACAGCAGCAATGGGAGGCCGTACAGGGACCCATGAGAGACTCTGGACCTGGCAGCAGCAGGAGGAGGTGGTATATAGGGGCCCATGGCAGATTAGGGGCCTGGCAGCAGCTATGTGAGGCCCGTAATCTGCCTGCACCCTATGTCAAAAAATTTAACACACCAGCAGTGTGAAGAGACCTGAAAGTGGCACATGGCAGCAGAGTGTGGCGATGGAGACAGCAGCAATGGGAGGCCGTACAGGGACCATGACAGACTCTGGACTTGGCAGCAGCATGAGGAGGCGGTATATAGGGGCCCATGGCAGATTAGGGGCCTGGCAGCAGCTATGTGAGGCCCGTTATCTTGCAGCACCCTATGTCAAAAAATTTTACACACCAGCAGTGTGAAGAGACCTGAAAGTGGCACATGGCAGCAGAGTGTGGCGATGGAGACAGCAGCAATGGGAGGCCGTACAGGGACCCATGAGAGACTCTGGACCTGGCAGCAGCAGGAGGAGGCGGTATATAGGGGCCCATGGCAGATTAGGGGCCTGGCAGCAGCTATGTGAGGCCCGTAATCTGCCTGCACCCTATGTCAAAAAATTTAACACACCAGCAGTGTGAAGAGACCTGAAAGTGGCACATGGCATGAGAGACTCTGGACCTGGCAGCAGCAGGAGGAGGCGGTATAGGGGCCCATGGCTGATTAGGGGCCTGGCAGCAGCTATGTGAGGCCCGTTATCTTGCAGCACCCTATGTCAAAAAATTTAACACACCAGCAGTGTGAAGAGACCTGAAAGTGGCACATGGCAGCAGAGTGTGGCGATGGAGACAGCAGCAATGGGAGGCCGTACAGGGACCATGACAGACTCTGGACTTGGCAGCAGCATGAGGAGGCGGTATATAGGGGCCCATGGCAGATTAGGGGCCTGGCAGCAGCTATGTGAGGCCCGTTATCTTGCAGCACCCTATGTCAAAAAATTTAACACACCAGCAGTGTGAAGAGACCTGAAAGTGGCACATGGCAGCAGAGTGTGGCGATGGAGACAGCAGCAATGGGAGGCCGTACAGGGACCCATGAGAGACTCTGGACCTGGCAGCAGCAGGAGGAGGTGGTATATAGGGGCCCATGGCAGATTAGGGGCCTGGCAGCAGCTATGTGAGGCCCGTAATCTGCCTGCACCCTATGTCAAAAAATTTAACACACCAGCAGTGTGAAGAGACCTGAAAGTGGCACATGGCAGCAGAGTGTGGCGATGGAGACAGCAGCAATGGGAGGCCGTACAGGGACCATGACAGACTCTGGACTTGGCAGCAGCATGAGGAGGCGGTATATAGGGGCCCATGGCAGATTAGGGGCCTGGCAGCAGCTATGTGAGGCCCGTAATCTGCCTGCACCCTATGTCAAAAAATTTAACACACCAGCAGTGTGAAGAGACCTGAAAGTGGCACATGGCAGCAGAGTGTGGCGATGGAGACAGCAGCAATGGGAGGCCGTACAGGGACCATGACAGACTCTGGACTTGGCAGCAGCATGAGGAGGCGGTATATAGGGGCCCATGGCAGATTAGGGGCCTGGCAGCAGCTATGTGAGGCCCGTTATCTTGCAGCACCCTATGTCAAAAAATTTTACACACCAGCAGTGTGAAGAGACCTGAAAGTGGCACATGGCAGCAGAGTGTGGCGATGGAGACAGCAGCAATGGGAGGCCGTACAGGGACCCATGAGAGACTCTGGACCTGGCAGCAGCAGGAGGAGGCGGTATATAGGGGCCCATGGCAGATTAGGGGCCTGGCAGCAGCTATGTGAGGCCCGTAATCTGCCTGCACCCTATGTCAAAAAATTTAACACACCAGCAGTGTGAAGAGACCTGAAAGTGGCACATGGCAGCAGAGTGTGGCGATGGAGACAGCAGCAATGGGAGGCCGTACAGGGACCATGACAGACTCTGGACTTGGCAGCAGCATGAGGAGGCGGTATATAGGGGCCCATGGCAGATTAGGGGCCTGGCAGCAGCTATGTGAGGCCCGTTATCTTGCAGCACCCTATGTCAAAAAATTTAACACACCAGCAGTGTGAAGAGACCTGAAAGTGGCACATGGCAGCAGAGTGTGGCGATGGAGACAGCAGCAATGGGAGGCCGTACAGGGACCCATGAGAGACTCTGGACCTGGCAGCAGCAGGAGGAGGCGGTATATAGGGGCCCATGGCAGATTAGGGGCCTGGCAGCAGCTATGTGAGGCCCGTAATCTGCCTGCACCCTATGTCAAAAAATTTAACACACCAGCAGTGTGAAGAGACCTGAAAGTGGCACATGGCAGCAGAGTGTGGCGATGGAGACAGCAGCAATGGGAGGCCGTACAGGGACCATGACAGACTCTGGACTTGGCAGCAGCATGAGGAGGCGGTATATAGGGGCCCATGGCAGATTAGGGGCCTGGCAGCAGCTATGTGAGGCCCGTTATCTTGCAGCACCCTATGTCAAAAAATTTAACACACCAGCAGTGTGAAGAGACCTGAAAGTGGCACATGGCAGCAGAGTGTGGCGATGGAGACAGCAGCAATGGGAGGCCGTACAGGGACCCATGAGAGACTCTGGACCTGGCAGCAGCAGGAGGAGGCGGTATATAGGGGCCCATGGCAGATTAGGGGCCTGGCAGCAGCTATGTGAGGCCCGTAATCTGCCTGCACCCTATGTCAAAAAATTTAACACACCAGCAGTGTGAAGAGACCTGAAAGTGGCACATGGCAGCAGAGTGTGGCGATGGAGACAGCAGCAATGGGAGGCCGTACAGGGACCCATGAGAGACTCTAGACTTGGCAGCAGCATGAGGAGGCGGTATATAGGGGCCCATGGCAGATTAGGGGCCTGGCAGCAGCTATGTGAGGCCCGTAATCTGCCTGCACCCTATGTCAAAAAATTTAACACACCAGCAGTGTGAAGAGACCTGAAAGTGGCACATGGCAGCAGAGTGTGGCGATGGAGACAGCAGCAATGGGAGGCCGTACAGGGACCCATGAGAGACTCTAGACTTGGCAGCAGCATGAGGAGGCGGTATATAGGGGCCCATGGCAGATTAGGGGCCTGGCAGCAGCTATGTGAGGCCCGTAATCTGCCTGCACCCTATGTCAAAAAATTTAACACACCAGCAGTGTGAAGAGACCTGAAAGTGGCACATGGCAGCAGAGTGTGGCGATGGAGACAGCAGCAATGGGAGGCCGTACAGGGACCCATGAGAGACTCTAGACTTGGCAGCAGCATGAGGAGGCGGTATATAGGGGCCCATGGCAGATTAGGGGCCTGGCAGCAGCTATGTGAGGCCCGTAATCTGCCTGCACCCTATGTCAAAAAATTTAACACACCAGCAGTGTGAAGAGACCTGAAAGTGGCACATGGCAGCAGAGTGTGGCGATGGAGACAGCAGCAATGGGAGGCCGTACAGGGACCATGACAGACTCTGGACTTGGCAGCAGCATGAGGAGGCGGTATATAGGGGCCCATGGCAGATTAGGGGCCTGGCAGCAGCTATGTGAGGCCCGTAATCTGCCTGCACCCTATGTCAAAAAATTTAACACACCAGCAGTGTGAAGAGACCTGAAAGTGGCACATGGCAGCAGAGTGTGGCGATGGAGACAGCAGCAATGGGAGGCCGTACAGGGACCCATGAGAGACTCTGGACCTGGCAGCAGCAGGAGGAGGCGGTATATAGGGGCCTATGGCAGATTAGGGGCCTGGCAGCAGCTATAGGAGGCCCGTAATCTGCCAGCACCCTATGTCAAAAAATTCAACACACCAGCAGTGTGAGGAGACCTGAAAGTGGCACATGTTTGAGGCATGATTCATGGCGGATTTAGTCAGTTGTGTCAGGAACTGGTGGTTTGAAATCCAGACTAATCCACGCCTGATTCATTTTCACAAACGTGAGTCTCTCCACACTTTGGGTGGACAGTCGTGTCCTCCGCGGAGTTACAATACCTCCTGCCGCACTAAACACGCGCTCCGATGCCACGCTACTGGCCGGGCATGACAGCCTTTCAAGGGCAAATTCAGCTAGTTGGGGCCAAAGGTCAAGTTTCGTTGCCCAGTAGTCAAGGGGATTGTCTACCTCGGTTGGCAGGGTGCTGTCCAAGTAGGCCCAAGCCTGTTGTTTGAGCTCCTGCTCCAGGTCCACCTGATGCTGCTGCTGCTGCTGCGGCTGGTTAGTAGTTTCCTCACTGCGCTGGTGAAGAAAGCTACTCATCATCGACTGCAGACTGAGGCAGCCGCTGCTGGTGGAGCTGCCACTGCTCCTACCACCCCACCCCTCCCCTGCTGCCATGCCAGCGGAACGCGAGCGCACAGGGCCCACAGTGTCTGAGGATGGACGTTGGCGCACAAAGGCAGAGACCAACTGACTACATAGGTGGTTTTTATAGTACGTAATTTTGGCCTCCCTCTCAGCAGGTGTGAAAAAGGCCACCATTTTGGACCGGTAGCGAGGGTCCAACAAGGTGGACAGCCAAAAGTCATCCCTCTGTCTGATGGTTATTATTCGGCTGTCGCTACGCAAGCAACCGAGCATGCTATGGGCCATTTGTGCCAAGGAATGCGAGGGACTCCCTGCCTCCATCTCCACAGCATACTGCCACGGTGCGTCTGGGTCCTCTGTCTCCTCCTCCTCCTCCTCTACCAGATGCTCCTGCTCCTCCACTCCTGTCCGCTGAGTGGAAAAACCACCCATTTCACTCAATAATTCCTGAGCACAAATGTCCTCCTCTACCTCCTCCTCTTCTTCCTGTCCTGCCCCCACAGGGGTCATGTGGCGTTGAGATCTGTGCGCCACGTCTACCGCACCCTGACCAGCCATTGTTAACAGCATTTGTTCCAGGACGTGCAACAGAGGAATGACGTCGTTCATCCCATAGTCCTGCCGACTCACGAATAGCGTGGCCTCCTCAAAGGGCCTGAGCAAGCGGCAGGTGTCACGCATGAGCTGCCAATGGCTGACATCTAAGTTACACAGGGGAGTACCTTTATCCGCTTGTAACATCAGGAAATCGGTGATGGCCTTTCGCTGCTCGTAAAGGCGGTCTAACATGTGTAGGGTTGAATTCCACCTTGTTGCAACGTCGCAGATCAGGCGATGCTGTGGAATTCCGTTCTGCCGCTGCAGCTCAATGAGGGTGTTCTTTGCGGTGTAGGAATGGCTGAAATGCATGCACAGTTTACGTGACATTTTAAGGATGTCTTGCAGTGGGATGGTGGATTTTAGGAACCGCTTGACAACCAGATTGAACACGTGAGCCATGCATGGCGCATGGCACAACCTTCCTTGACGCAGAGCAGACACCATGTTCTTTCCGTTGTCAGTCAACATGGTTCCGATTTTTAGTTTGCGCGGAGACAGCCATCTGTCGATTTCTCTGTTCATTACACTCAGCAGTTCCTCCCCTGTGTGACTACGTTCGCCAAGGCATACCAGGTGCAGCACAGCGTGACACCGTTGCGCCCTGCACATGTGATATGCCGGTCGGGTAATGGGACTTGGCACGGGGGTGGCGGCTGAGGACACGGCGGAAAAAGAGGTGGTAGAGGCGGACATGCTTGCTGGACCAAGGACGTGCAAACGTGGAGGCAAAAGCGTCGTGACCTGTCCAAGTTGCTGGTGCGGCTGTGCCGGCACCACGTTCACCCAGTGGGCCGTAAATGACATGTACTGTCCCTGACCGTAGTTACAGCTCCACACGTCGGCGCTGCCGTGCACTTTGGCAGAGACCGACATGCTCAAAGACTGGCCCACCATCTCTTCTACATGTGAATGCAGGGCTGGCACTGCCTTTTGGGCAAAGAAATGACGGCTTGGCACTCTCCACCGCGGCGCGGCACAAGCCATCATTTCTCGGAAAGGTGCTGAGTCCACCAGTTGGAAAGGGAGGGACTGCAGCACCAGCAACTTGGACAGGAGGACGTTCAGCTTTTGCACCGTCGGGTGCGTGCTCGCAAACTGTTGTCTCTTGGATACGGATTCCAAGAAAGACTGTTGACGGAATCCGAGAAGAGGAGTAGCAGGAGAAGGAGCATCTGAACGAGCGGAAGATGCCAATGAGCGACAACTCCCCTCAGCAGAGGTGTTGGAGCCTTGACTGGCTGATAGAGGGCGATTGACGACGTCGGGTGACGGAGCAAGTAACGGAGCGGGTGATGGAGCGGGGGCTGGGGCAGGCAGAACCGCCGTATGTTTATCACGGTTTTCCCAGGCCACCGAATGGTGACGCTGCATATGCTGACGCAACGCTGTAGTCCCAACATGGGCCCCCTGGCCACGCTTGCATTTCTGGCCACATAGTCGACATACGGCTACGTTTACTTCCTCGGGCGGCTTGAGGAAAAATTGCCACACCACCGAGTAGGAAACTTTGCCCCCGCTACTCTTCACTGGCTGACTGCTACTTCCTCCGTGCGCACCGGCACCACTACTGGCCGTGGTGGTAGGCTGCAGTGGAGCTGGTGCTCTACTCCGTGGACGTTTGGCTCCACTGACACTGATGCGACCCTGCTGCTGTCTCCTGGGCAACCCACCGACTGTTTTGCTCGCTGCCAAGCTGCCACCCTCTTCTCCTGATGATGCGGAAGAAATTGCCTGATGACGACGAGGCTGCCAAGTGCGATCAACCTCCTCATCATCAAGTAGGGTCTCCGCCTCACTACTAGCCCCCTCGGCTGCGTCTGGGTCAGGAGACAGACCTGTCTCTAGACCGGCTACCGAGCCACTCTCCTCGCCAGTACTTGTTCGCTTGGCTGCTGAAAAGGCCGATGTCTCCCCCCGTTCCTGACCGCCCTCTGTTAGCTCTTCCTCACTGTACAGTGGGGCTGAGCCCACAGCATGCGATACTTCGCTTGGTGAGGGAACAGCAAAGGACAGGGGCAGGTAGAGGACACGTGATTTCAGTGGGCTTGGTCCCGGGCCATGCCAACTAACGGTTGTGTCTGACGTACCCACCGACCGTTGGCTGTAGGTGTCAGAGGTGACCTGGGAAGAGGAAGACGACCGAGCCAACCAATCAATGACGGCAGGGTTGTCGGTGGAGACACGACCGCTGGATGACACCGGGAGCACTGGCCTCTGGCTGCGAATACTGCTGCCTCGACCCCTTCCTCTGCTGCCACGTCTGCTCGCTCCTAAAACATTGCCTCCTCTGCCACTCCTCTGCATGTTGTCTGACATACTATTTAATTCAACGATTAGGTGTCCCTGAGTAACAATTCTCTGGCACTCAGTAACAATTCTGTCTGTCCCTGAGTATGAATTCTGTGGCCCTGAGTAACAATTGTGTGTCTGTGCAAGTAACAATTCTGTGTCTGTGCAAGTAACAATTTTGTGTCTGTGAGAGTAACAATTCTCTGGCACTCAGTAACAATTCTGTCTGTCCCTGAGTAACAATTCTCTGGCACTCAGTAACAATTCTGTCTGTCCCTGAGTAACAATTCTGTCTGTCCCTGAGTATGAATTCTGTGGCCCTGAGTAAGAATTCTCTGGCACTCAGTAACAATTCTGTCTGTCCCTGAGTATGAATTCTGTGGCCCTGAGTAACAATTGTGTGTCTGTGCAAGTAACAATTCTGTGTCTGTGCAAGTAACAATTTTGTGTCTGTGAGAGTAACAATTCTCTGGCACTCAGTAACAATTCTGTCTGTCCCTGAGTAACAATTCTCTGGCACTCAGTAACAATTCTGTCTGTCCCTGAGTATGAATTCTGTGGCCCTGAGTAACAATTCTGTCTCTGTGCGAGTAACAATTCTGTGTCTGTGCAAGTAACAATTTTGTGTCTGTGAGAGTAACAATTCTCTGGCACTCAGTAACAATTCTGTCTGTCCCTGAGTAACAATTCTCTGGCACTCAGTAACAATTCTGTCTGTCCCTGAGTAACAATTCTCTGGCACTCAGTAACAATTCTGTCTGTCCCTGAGTAACAATTCTCTGGCACTCAGTAACAATTGTGTGTCTGTGCAAGTAACAATTCTGTGTCTGTGCAAGTAACAATTTTGTGTCTGTGAGAGTAACAATTCTCTGGCACTCAGTAACAATTCTGTCTGTCCCTGAGTAACAATTCTCTGGCACTCAGTAACAATTCTGTCTGTCCCTGAGTATGAATTCTGTGGCCCTGAGTAACAATTCTGTCTCTGTGCGAGTAACAATTCTGTGTCTGTGCAAGTAACAATTTTGTGTCTGTGAGAGTAACAATTCTCTGGCACTCAGTAACAATTCTGTCTGTCCCTGAGTAACAATTCTATGGCACTCAGTAACAATTCTGTCTTCCCTGAGTAACAATTCTCTGGCACTCAGTAACAATTCTGTCTGTCCCTGAGTATGAATTCTGTGGCCCTGAGTAACAATTCTGTCTCTGTGCGAGTAACAATTCTGTGTCTGTGCAAGTAACAATTTTGTGTCTGTGAGAGTAACAATTCTCTGGCACTCAGTAACAATTCTGTCTGTCCCTGAGTAACAATTCTCTGGCACTCAGTAACAATTCTGTCTGTCCCTGAGTATGAATTCTGTGGCCCTGAGTAACAATTGTGTGTCTGTGCAAGTAACAATTCTGTGTCTGTGCAAGTAACAATTTTGTGTCTGTGAGAGTAACAATTCTCTGGCACTCAGTAACAATTCTGTCTGTCCCTGAGTAACAATTCTCTGGCACTCAGTAACAATTCTGTCTGTCCCTGAGTATGAATTCTGTGGCCCTGAGTAACAATTCTGTCTCTGTGCGAGTAACAATTCTGTGTCTGTGCAAGTAACAATTTTGTGTCTGTGAGAGTAACAATTCTCTGGCACTCAGTAACAATTCTGTCTGTCCCTGAGTAACAATTCTCTGGCACTCAGTAACAATTCTGTCTGTCCCTGAGTAACAATTCTCTGGCACTCAGTAACAATTCTGTCTGTCCCTGAGTATGAATTCTGTGGCCCTGAGTAACAATTGTGTGTCTGTGCAAGTAACAATTCTGTGTCTGTGCAAGTAACAATTTTGTGTCTGTGAGAGTAACAATTCTCTGGCACTCAGTAACAATTCTGTCTGTCCCTGAGTAACAATTCTCTGGCACTCAGTAACAATTCTGTCTGTCCCTGAGTATGAATTCTGTGGCCCTGAGTAACAATTCTGTCTCTGTGCGAGTAACAATTCTGTGTCTGTGCAAGTAACAATTTTGTGTCTGTGAGAGTAACAATTCTCTGGCACTCAGTAACAATTCTGTCTGTCCCTGAGTAACAATTCTCTGGCACTCAGTAACAATTCTGTCTGTCCCTGAGTAACAATTCTCTGGCACTCAGTAACAATTCTGTCTGTCCCTGAGTAACAATTCTCTGGCACTCAGTAACAATTGTGTGTCTGTGCAAGTAACAATTCTGTGTCTGTGCAAGTAACAATTTTGTGTCTGTGAGAGTAACAATTCTCTGGCACTCAGTAACAATTCTGTCTGTCCCTGAGTAACAATTCTCTGGCACTCAGTAACAATTCTGTCTGTCCCTGAGTATGAATTCTGTGGCCCTGAGTAACAATTCTGTCTCTGTGCGAGTAACAATTCTGTGTCTGTGCAAGTAACAATTTTGTGTCTGTGAGAGTAACAATTCTCTGGCACTCAGTAACAATTCTGTCTGTCCCTGAGTAACAATTCTATGGCACTCAGTAACAATTCTGTCTTCCCTGAGTAACAATTCTCTGGCACTCAGTAACAATTCTGTCTGTCCCTGAGTATGAATTCTGTGGCCCTGAGTAACAATTCTGTCTCTGTGCGAGTAACAATTCTGTGTCTGTGCAAGTAACAATTTTGTGTCTGTGAGAGTAACAATTCTCTGGCACTCAGTAACAATTCTGTCTGTCCCTGAGTAACAATTCTCTGGCACTCAGTAACAATTCTGTCTGTCCCTGAGTATGAATTCTGTGGCCCTGAGTAACAATTGTGTGTCTGTGCAAGTAACAATTCTGTGTCTGTGCAAGTAACAATTTTGTGTCTGTGAGAGTAACAATTCTCTGGCACTCAGTAACAATTCTGTCTGTCCCTGAGTAACAATTCTCTGGCACTCAGTAACAATTCTGTCTGTCCCTGAGTAACAATTCTGTCTGTCCCTGAGTATGAATTCTGTGGCCCTGAGTAAGAATTCTCTGGCACTCAGTAACAATTCTGTCTGTCCCTGAGTATGAATTCTGTGGCCCTGAGTAACAATTGTGTGTCTGTGCAAGTAACAATTCTGTGTCTGTGCAAGTAACAATTTTGTGTCTGTGAGAGTAACAATTCTCTGGCACTCAGTAACAATTCTGTCTGTCCCTGAGTAACAATTCTCTGGCACTCAGTAACAATTCTGTCTGTCCCTGAGTAACAATTCTCTGGCACTCAGTAACAATTCTGTCTGTCCCTGAGTAACAATTCTGTCTGTCCCTGAGAATGAATTCTGTGGCCCTGAGTAAGAATTCTCTGGCACTCAGTAACAATTCTGTCTGTCCCTGAGTAACAATTCTCTGGCACTCAGTAACAATTCTGTCTGTCCCTGAGTAAAAATTCTGTGGCCCTAATAACGTTTCTGTGGCCCTAAGTAACAATTCTCTGGCACTGAGTAACAATTCTGTCTGTCCCTGAGTATGAATTCTGTGGCCCTAACTAGCGTTTCTTTGTCCCTAAATAACGATTCTGTGGCCCTCATTAACAAGTCTGTGTCCCTGAGTAATGGTTCTCTGTCCCTAAGTAACTTCTCTCTGTCCCCAATTCTCGTTTCTGTGGCCCTAACTCTGTCCCTGTCCCTAGTACAGAGCGGTCTGCCTCTGTTCAATGACTGCAGGCAAATGAAGATTTCCAAAATGGCCGCTATATATACCTCGACCATTACACAGTGCTGGCTGGCTGGCTGCTGATTGGCTGATGCGATCACATGTCGTTGAGGAATGCATTATGGGGCAGCGCGCCTTGTCTGCGCGCCTTCCCCGACATCCCCGCTCCGTCGCCGCACATGTCAGCCGCCATTTTCGGAAAAATTTCGATTCGCGCGTCCGAATTAGGCTGTTTTTCGGATTCGGCACGAATCGAAATTTTTCCGAAATTCGACTCGAATTCCACTTCGGATACTTCGATTCGCTCATCTCTAATGAATACTATATATATATATATATATATATATATATATATATATATTACACAAAACTACATACATATTTTAATTGGTTACATATCACTCTTTCACTTTCATTTGAATAAACACAATTTTGTATTTTACATTTGGTTTACAAAGGTGCTTTCACTGGTTGCTATGGAAAATTGTATGACACCTGCTTGGATACAACAAAAAAAGCCATTTGTATAGTAATGGTTTTTGGCAGGTATCCATTGTAGCCTGGAATTAAAAAAACAAAGTATATGTAAAAAGAAATAAAAAAAAAAACATGATGTTGTTTTTTTTAAGCAGGAATCAACCTAGCACAGAAGAAATCAGCCTAGCATAGCAGAAAAAAAATGTTAGACAATTAGACACGCATTTATACAGGTGCATCTGAATAAATTAAATATAATCAAAAAGTTAATTTATTTCAGTAATTCAATTCAAAAAGTGAAACTCATGTATTATATAAATTCACTACGCACAGAGTGATATATTTCAAGCATTTATTTATTTTAGTTATGATGATTATGGTTTACAGCTAATTAATTCAGCTAGTGAATTTAGTATCTCAGAAAATTAGACTATTGTAAAAAAATTCAATATTGTAGACTCATTGGGGGAGATTTACTAAGATGGGAGCACTCAGAATCTGGTGCAGCTGTATACTGTACCCAATCAGCTCCTGACTTCAGCTTGCTCAGTTAAGCTTTGACAATAAAACCTGGAAGCTGATTGGTTTCTGTGCAGAGCTGCACCAGATTTTGCAACATGCAGTTTTAGTAAATAACCCCTATTGAGTCACACTCTAATAAGCCAATTAACTCAAAACACCTGTAAATGTTCCCTGAGCCTTTAAATTATCTCTCAGTCTCGTTCAATAGGTTACACAATCATGGGGAAGACTGCTGACTTGACAGTTGTCCAGAAGACAGTCATTGATACCCTCCACAAGGAGGGTAAGTCACAAAAGGTCATTGCTAAAGAAGCTGGCTGTTCACAGAGTGCTGTATCTAAGCATATTAATGGAAAGTTGAGTGGAAGGAAAAAAGTATGGTAGAAAAAGGTGCACAAGCAACAGGTCTAACCGCAGCCTTGAGAGGATTGTGAAAGGCCATTCAATAATTTGGGGGAAATTCACAAGGAGTGGACTATGGCTGGTGTCAGTGCCTCTAGAGCTACCACAGACAGATGCATGTCTTGTGTCAAGCCACTCTTGAACCAGAGACAACATCAGAAGCATCTTACCTGGGCTAAGGAGAAAAAGAACTGGACTGTTGCTCAGTGGTCCAAAGTCCTCTTTTCGGATTAAAGTAAATTTTGCATTTCGTTTGGAAATTGAGGTTCCAGAGTCTGGAGGAAGAGTGGAGAGGCACAGAATCCAAGTTGCATGAGGTCCAATGTGAAGGTTCCACAGTCAGTGATGATTTGGGGAGCTATGTCATCTGTTGGTGTTGGTCCACTGTGTTTTATCAAGTCCAAAGTCAGCGCAGCCCTCTACCAGGAAATTCTAGAGCAATTCATGCTTCCCTCTTCTGACCAGCTTTATGGAGATGCTGATTTCATTTCATTTCCAGCAGGACTTGGCACCTGTTCACACTGCCAAAAGTACCAGTACCTGGTTTAGTGATCATGGCATCACTGTGCTTAATGGGCCAGCAAACTCCCCTGACCTAAACCCCATAGAGAATCTGTGGGGTATTGTCAAGCGGAAGATGAGACACCAGATCCAACAATGCAGATGAGCTGAAGGTCGCTATCAAAGCAACCTGGGCTTCCATAACACCTCAGTAGTGCCACAGGCTGTTCACCTCCATGCCACTCCGCATTGACGCAGTGATTCATGCAAAAGGAGCCTTGACAAAGTATTGAGTGCATACTATACTGTACATGGACATTCTTTTCAGTAAACCAACATTTTTGTATTAAAAATCCTTTTTATTATTGGTCTTATATAATATTAGAATATTACATCCAGTATCTCAGAAAATTAGAATTTTCTGAGATACTGGATTTCGGATTTTCACTAGCTGTAAGCCGTAATCATCAAAATTAAAAGAAAGAAATGCTTTAAAAATATCCCTCTGTGTGTAATAAATCTATATATTATATGAGTTTCACTTTTTTAATTGAATTACTGAAATAAATTAACTTTTTATTGATATTCTAATTTATTGAGATGCACCTGTAATGCATGTCCTGTTGGCAAGGGTGACACTGTGTCACTATACAGCCATTATTACCTTACAGAGACATTTTTGGTAAAGCATGTGCATTGTTACATCACTCACAGTTGCCTAACCACAGCACTAACATTCACAAAAGCTAAAGTAATAAATACCAAAACTGGAACAAATGACAGCTATGCAGAGAGTCCAAATGTATACAGTGTATGTAAAAATGTGAACACTTCTGATGTCACTGCATTTGGGAACACATTGCTAAAACAAAACTAAGCCACAGTGACGTCAACAAATCTGTTGAGTGTCACACTGAAAGAAAAGTAGGAAAGTACTTGATGTGTTTGTCTAAGTAATGTGTTATTTTTATAAAACAGTTGCTTCAGTATCATATCCTAACAGAAACACTGTTAGGTAAGCTATAAGCATATATCAATCACTAAGTTCAAGTGTCATGATGACAGCTCTGCTGCTTACCAAGGTTTAGATTGAAATGAACTTAAACACTATAATATTTCTTTTCAAACTTAGCAGTGTTGGGGCATAGGTCAAACTGCCAACACAATGTTCACTTGCCAGAATGCTTGTTTTCTCTATAAACATGATGTCATCAAAGCACTCCATCTGAGCATGGATATTGCTGAAAGGGCTGATATATAGTTATTCTGTGGAGTTGTATGACCTGCACATGCTTGGTTTTGGTACTGCAATAATGATTTATTTTGGATGTCTGTGAAAAATCAAAAATTATGAGAACACAACACACTCTAAATTATTTAGAATGTATAATATTTTATGCTTTCATTTTAGATATGTGTGTTACAAAGATTTTTGTCTTTTAGAAATAGTAAAATATCTACTTTCACTGGTGTTAAACAAATACTCGCACCGCACGTTGCACATTCAGGGTAAAGTGACAGTGCCTTCTACTCAGCCTATGCCTGATCCTGCACCCTCAGTATAGAATAATCCTCAGTCAGTGCTTCCTTTCTGCCTCCCTGTTCTGAAGGAGCCTGTTTTTTTAATGAATATAGGGTTTCTGGCAATGGGAGGGAGCATGTAGCCCAAGGCGGACTGACCATTCGAGCTCTTGGGCACTGCCCGAGGGCCCGGGGTCAGTGAAATGCCCCTGGTACATTTTATAGGCTTTTTTGGGTGTGCTTTGAGTGTGGGCAAGGACACAGGGGCCCCATGATCCCCTATTGCCCGGAGGCCCCATGAGTTGTCAGTCTGTCCCTGATGTAGCCTACCCCATGTGAGAGCTTTTGGGCATGGGAGAGGCTGTAAAGTCATTCACCCTGGTAAGCTTTAACACTTTACAAAACCAGGACTTCCCCAGGGTGGACTTCTGAAGCTGAAGATATGCTGTTCCTTTCACTACTGAATCCAACAAAACCTATGCATGTTGCCAGAATTAAGAAGGTAAAGTAAATTGTTACCTAGATTCACAGCTACTACCATATCTAGTGGTTGCTAGGGAGCCGAGATATGAGACAGGGAACATTAAAGAGCTTACAACAGCCTCTTTGCACAGCTAAGATACATAGGATAGCAAAAAGCAACGGGAGGCATTTCAAAGGTCCATCCAAAAGCGATTTAGTTTAAGGAGGAACCTACTGGACTGAGTCAGCCCCTGGATATATCTCAGATACTCCCAACAGTGAGATCTTCCCATAATTTCTTGCTCTTTTCTTGCCCACCTATTCAGGTTCCAGACTAAAGAACAAAAAT
Source organism: Staurois parvus (assembly GCF_062004578.1). Classification (NCBI taxonomy): domain Eukaryota; kingdom Metazoa; phylum Chordata; class Amphibia; order Anura; family Ranidae; genus Staurois; species Staurois parvus. The sequence goes on from NW_028318954.1 coordinate 2,786,894, forward strand.
AGGGAACATTATATTGTCATAGTTTGCAATAAATGCTATATATTGAAGCAATTTGTGGGCCAAATTCATGTTTGTGTAAACTAAAGCCCATGTAACACTTAACTTACTGTACATTAAATGTATATTTGAAGCTAAAATCTGTTTTTCAGTATATCTAGTAGTTGTTGTGACGGGCGCGGCGTTGGACCCCAGCCCTTCTCACCAACTTGTGACCGAAGGACTAACTATCTGGCTGGGACGGCTAGCATTTACTTTATGTCAGGTACTTATATAGCGCCTTCAATTTATGCAGTGCTTTACATATAAATTGTACATTCACATCATTCCCTAACCCTCAAGGGGGGTACAATCTTAAGTCCCTAACCTACATTCATATATACAGATATTAGGGCCAATTTAGACAGGATCCAATTTCCTACCAGCATGTCTTTGGAGTGTGAGAGGAAACCGGAGTACCCGGAGGAAACCCACACAGGCACAGGGAGAACATGCAAACTCCAGGCAGGTTGTGCAGTGGTTGCTTTACTATACAGAGAATTACTATTATTAATTACTTTTCAAAGTTTTGTAGATACATGTGTTTTAATGTACATAATCGTATAATTTATTAACATTTGTTAACATAGTTTATTATGTGTGTTCTAAATCTTGATCTATATAATTTGTAGTTACAGTCATATTTTCTTACTACGAATGTCGATTTAAGCTGTCTGCAGTGCAATGATTGTATTACATTGTTTATTATTCCCAAGAAATAACTAAAGCTGGCCACGTTACAATCTGACAGCACAGTCTCCTAAATTTCAAATTAATTCTATTAACATTTTTATCTGTTTGAAGCTCATGAAAGGCACACAAATATATAACCAATTTTGTAACGGGATGTGTGAAACAGTGATTAAATATATAGGAACATTTGTTATTAGCTCTGAAAAGATTGTATAACTACCTATGCTACCAAAAGATCTCTTTTTTTCTTTCTTTCTTTCTTTAATTAAACTTGTATCATTCAGACTTCACGTAGAAGATTGTTCCATCAGATTGTAAGGTTCATAGCCATTTTAGCAATTTGGTCAGCCTAACTGAAAATGAGGCTGGCCTCCTGGGATTTTCTGTACTATTCTATAGAATTTTCAGAGAAGTAAGCATTATTTCTGAGGGTGATAACACCTAATGAAAGATCACTGGGAAAAATGGTCTACTTGTCCAAATTGACAAAAGGAACACAACTGCTCAAGTCACAGTTTTTACAACACTGGTAGGCAGAGGGGAATCTTTAATGCACAACAAGCTAAACATGGGAGAATGAGGTGCTACACAGTTTTAGCAGAAGTACATGGTGGGTTCTACTCCTGTAAGAAAGCATCAGCAAAATAAGGCAGCAGTGGTCATATAATGAACAAAACTAGACAGATTAAACTGAAACACCTTCAGACTTTTACAGTTTATACCTGCAGATTTTTTTTATGGAAAATGGAGTGTCTTCAAGCAAAGTGTAGGCAAATATAAAATGTCTCATATTCATCAAAAACTATCTATGAAATGTGCGTTGGTTCTACTGGGACATGTTCCGCTTCTCCAACGACTACCTGCAATACCTGTAAGGTCCTACTCTGATGCCAAAGTCCACCTATTTTCTGGCTCTGCCTCCCCTGTGGCAGGCGTGCACCCAGAGATGGTCGTGGTTCAACCATTTTGGCTTCAACCTCCATCTTGGCAAAGGGTCAGCCATCCTGACAAACATATTTCCCCCTCATTCTCCCCCTTCCTCTCTGTTCATACACATTGACATATGGCCTGTGTGTTAAAAAGTGTCACAGGCCGGCCAGGGCACAGCAGGGAGCCCCAGAGCTATAAAACATTTTTGAGCTGAAGCGCCTGGTTGTCTAAGAGAGCTGTGCAATCTAGCACATTGTAAAAGATAACACACACCTTCCCAGGAGTTCAAAGACATTCCAGAGAAGCACGAACCAGATAACACTTTTAAAATCCATTTTTCCCCTATGTCTCATATCTTGGAATATGAGAGACTTACATAAAAACCAGGCATATCTTCAGATTGGCCACGAGGAGACGAACAGTTTGATAGGTCACTCTCCTTGGCTGGAATACATAGGAAAGCAGAAAAGTAGATCTCTTGAACCATTCAGTGTATAATTTCATATTTCATATCTAATGATTCCTCAGATGTGTCTGCATAATAAGCTACCCGCGGGTGCAATGTCACTTGTGCATAGGGAAAGTTATGAGCCAAAATATAAACTACCAGAGATTTTTGCTCTAGCTTAGGTCTACGCCCAGACGATCCCTCCCTAAACGGGGTATTGGTCCTTGCCTTCAGAGACACCCCCTGCTGGGGAACTACAAAATGGGTTGTCAGGCCTAAGAAAAAAGTTGAAGAATTCTCCCTTTTAACATCAGAACCACCTGGGGAGACCCGTACCCTTTCGCTCTGAAACTTGATCTGCTAACCCAGGACTTTGGCAAGTACTTTAACCCTCTAACGTCTCTCTGTTATCTCTTTGCTGTGCTGTTGTTCTCTGTATATTTATATATATATATATATATTTGTTACATCTTTTTTCTGTAAATATTTTTATTGCACCCTTTTTACCTTTTAGTAATAAATCTTTCCTTCTGAAAGTGTTGAACTGTTTCTATAGCTCTGTATTGCAACTTACGAATTCCTGCCTCTAAAAGAGCGCTACTGTGTTTGTTTAACCCTCTGTATAACCGGTCTGCGGTGACCGTGTTATACAGACGATTATCTCAACCATTTCAGTGTTATTGCTGAGATTGCGAGTTTCCTCTTTCTCTGTACAAAAAGGAGGTGGTGGCAGTGTGAAGGGTTAATTGTGTAATTAACCTGACCCAGTAACAATCGCTCCCAGGCGGCCGGTACATCGATTGTGGTCCAATTAGCTGGAAAATCGTTGTGCAGGGTGCAGCTGGGCATGGCATTGTTATGCATGTGACATCGTGGTTGTAGATTGGCTAGTCCTTTGGTCACGAGTTTGGTGAGAGGTCGGGGATCTGACGCTGCGTTTATCACATCCCCCACCATGGATCCTCCTCCCTTCCCCTCTCTACACCTTCCTTTATTAACCTACTGCCCTCCCTGCACCTTTTTTTCTCTCTCTTTCTCTTCTTTCACATTCTTTAGACACTTAGACTTCCCTCCCCTACATCTATACCTCCTCACAAAATCATAAAGCATAACCTTGGTATGCAAGAACAACAATAATATGACTGGTGAAGAAGTCTGGTGCTTGTATAAGCAGGCGATCACAGATGTTGAGTATCTCTTCACACATGTCAAGTTTTCTCAAGTTTACTTTTACTTTTTAGTTTTGTATCTGTATGTAATATCTACAACTTTCCATGTTCATGACTCTACCTGATTATTTACCTCGTCTTTTATGATCTCTTATGCAACTCCAGCTCCACGACTTGCAAATTGTTATGCTGTATTTCAACTATGGAGTGTTGGAACATGCTATTGTTTTTGGTTGCATACCAATAAATAAAAAAGATAAAAAATAAAAAACAACTATCAATGAGAAAAAGGGAAAACTACCACAGAAAGAAAGTGTAGGCACCTGTAGTAGCCTCCCAAAGTTTGCTGTATCAATCAAGTTTCAGGCCATTCTGATAATAAATGCTTAGCACTTCTTGAAGCTTGGCCACCTCTTCCTGTCTCCTGCACATAATTTTTGGTTAGTGAGACAGCATAATGATTGGCCAATAGGATATTGTGGGGGTGCGGCTTAGGCTCTGATACAACCCAGATTGGTCAGTTTTGTGTTCTACAAAGGCCTAGCATGTAGTTGTGACAGGAAGATTTGGGAGGCTGCTGCAAATAAGTTCATCTCTAGGTGGCAGCCAGGTGACTGGTGCAAACATGCTGTATACTGTTCATGGCACACAAAAGTTGTATGAAGTCATGATGCCATTGGCGTAGGCTTGCTTTCTATCATATTCCGGGACCAGCAGCATGGATGGGCTCTTTTGCTGGCACCCAATATATCCATAGGAGAAAAGGGGCTCAATTATTGGAGCTGTGTCACTTGGTTGTGATTGTTCAATTCTAGGTTACATCATCTCACAACTACAGCAGTTTTAAATGTGTTTTAAAGCCCCGTATCAATTTTCTTATCAACCCCAAAGACATATGTATTAGAAAACTGAGCAAAATTTCAATTTATTTTTAGTAGGTAGTTTACATGTTTCAGCTGTGACTTTAGCTATTTACCTTTACCTTCATTTTAAAGGAGATTGATGTGCTGTTTTTGCTTTTGAATAAAACTTTTCTAGACAGCTTTCACCATTTGTAAATAAGAAATCATATAAAATGTACTGAGACAACAGAGGTGTACTGAAAGAGGACATGTGAAAATGAGGTCAAGGTACCTGCTGTACTATAATGAATGAGTTGGACTGCACAAAAAGGAAATTGTACAGAAATCTAAAATTGCAGAATGTGTCTGCTAGGAGCTGTGTTAAAAACAAGATAACTATTTTTTTTCCTGTGAAAGCCAGTAGAAAAAAATGCAAAACCAATTTAATATCCATTAGATAAGGAAGAAAGAAAAAAGGGGTGGGTTTTCCTTTTAAAGCTGAAATAAATAGAAAAAGGGAAAACATTTTTAAAGGCTTCTTTGGAGGAAGGATATAAAAAGAAACCTTGACTTATACAGAAAAACACACTACATGTGACTAAAAGAGATGAGCCAAACGTACTTGCATTCAGTTCAAGGCAGATTCACAGAACAGTATTCAAATTCAGGTGCCAAATCCGAATACCATTGAAGTCAAACATTTAAAAACAGTATTGGCCATTTTGTAGGCTAATAGGTAAGGGATTGATTGTCATACAAATGACACAGTGGTGGCACTGCATTAGGAAACATGCACAAAGGCAAAAACATGTTTTTTTACATGTTATTTGGCAGGGAGAAGTGATTTTAATAATGCTTAAAGATCAACATAAAAAATGTAAACTGCCTTTAAAAAACATGCCTACCTAGTTGAGGACACTGGATGTGCCACACAATCCCCAAAAAGCATTATCAAAGTACATTGGGCGTTGATAGTACGCCAGTCCCTTTACCCTGCTGCTGCTCCCCTCTACTCCTTGGTAGTTCTTGGCTTTGGTTAATCAAAGTTGTGAGTTGCCAAGTGAATATAGCAGCTGAAGAAAACAAAAAAAAAAGAGTCTGACTCTAATCAGCACCTTTCAGAAATGGAGGTGTACAACGTGCATTGTTAGTTTCATATCTACTCTTTTTGGTTCATCTGTAGATCAAAGGGATGAGTTTGATCTTCAGATGATGTCAATTAAGGAAACCTGAAAAGTACATAGGTTTTTATAATACAATTTGTTTCTTTTGAACCCCTTATTGACCTTTAATTTACCCTAATCAGACCTATTTAATGCTATTTTACTAACCATTAAAATGTAAACTTTTTTTTCAGTTTTATTTGTTTTGGTTTTTATTTTTTTAAGTGTCAAAAAAATCACAAAATTGGCCAAAAATGCCTTATTTCATTTGTAAATAACTTGTATGTTTTTTATCGACAGTAATACTATTTTTTAAACCAACACTGGTCAAAAATAAAATTGCAATTTTTTTTAGTTTTTGAAATATTTTTATCTAAGGATTGCGTGAAAAAAAATAATTTTTGCAAGACCTCAACACAAAAAGAAAACCTTGTTTGTGCTTAAAAATATATATGTTATCTTAAATACTGACAGTTATTGCCAAATAAACAGGTCCATTTGTCCATGTTGGCTGGAGGAAATGCTGCACAGAGAAAGTTTTTTTTACCTTCAAGCACAGAATGCATGAAGGTAAAAAACCATCTACCTTTACAGCCACTTTATGTTCCTCTTAAAGTGGACCATACCACTCTAAATGCCTATTCAGATGGGTGAATACGCCTGTCCTCTGCACAGAGTCTCTGGCAGATGTGTGTGCATACACCTCAGAGCTGCGTTCAGGTAGCCCATAGAAGTGGATACACACCAATGGCTGCATGGACACAATCGCATGTCAAAGTTTGACATGTGGGCAGAAACAGGTGCATAGATCCAAATGCATTGTCAGTTACATCATTATATGCTATGTCATTTGGTTCCCATTGCCATCCAGGATCAATTTGTTTGCCTTTTGAAGAAGACTTCTGTTTTTAGAGTGGTTGCATTAACTTGCAGGGTCTCTATCGAGCTCCATCGGAGTCAACACAACGGGCTGGCTCCCCCAAGGGACTACAGACATGAATCCATTCTATGCTCAGACACGCCCAGGCTTTAGAGAGGCTGCAGTGAAATTATATATGATCTAATTCACCCACCTGATTTTGATTGACAGGTAAAATTGCCATTCAGTTTCATCACAGAAAAACTGGAAAAAAGATGGCCAATAGAGTTTATTGAAGGAAAAACAAACAGCTATGAAAAGATGGGGCAATAAAAGTTATTGAAAGAAAAAACTGAACTGGAGTTAATATGGGCAATAAAGATTGAGCAAAAAAAAAAAATATTTTCTGCTGGTGTACTGCAGGTCAGCAGAAAGTCACTGAAAATCATATGAGCAGTACATTACACCAAGGTGTTTTTGAGACATACAGTAGTCCTGACATCAGAGCTTCAGCTAGTGAATGTGTTATTGTGTTTATGCACCCTGACCAGAAGTTCGAGTAGCTCTGCAACAGGGAAGCAGTGCGACGTACATCTATGGAAGGTAGGAATACATGTTCAGAACCGTGTATAAAAAAGTAATCCTGTGGAACATTGAACATATTTGAAGAGAAATCTAATTTTATAGAGAGTGTTTTACCACTTCCCCTCTCCTATATAAGCTACTAGAACGGAGGTCTGCATTTTTGGATTATGCTTTCATTTCACTGTGAGACACTAAAAAGAAAATATTTTTATACTGCAGTCTACTGGGCGGTATAGTAAATGTACAATATTATGAGATAAACTCTTTTCAGCAGTGCTGAAAATTCTCTTTGCATAGAAGATCCAATCACCTGCAAGGAAAATAAAAAAAATTCAATATTAGTGCTTTCACATGATTGGGTAATGGAAGTCAGTAGAGCTACACCTCATCCACTAAGTGCAAGAAAAATTATCTTCCAAAGTGAATAGTCTATTTCTCTTTAGTATTTTATAATCCCTGTGAGCAGCTCATCTAGTATTGTGTTCAGGCAGTCACTTAAAAAAAACATATTATGAAAGAATGCTATGTGCATCTTATTGATCAGCATTGGTTTGCATTGCTCAAAACAATCCCAAAGCAAGAACAAGGCAATTTGTCTTATTGCCTCTTTCGAGACACTGGGATGCGCAAAATTTTTGGTGCATTTTCCCACACCACAGCACATTTCAGTCCAATGCATCACAATGGATTGCAGCAATGTTGCAGCATACAATACAAAAATAAAAATAAAAGGGTTTAAAAATGCACTGCATTGCATGTTAAAACAAATTGCTGCATTACACATTGCAGAGCTGGTGTATAAATGCATTTATATAGTAGTTATGTCTTATGATTTAACACCTCCCAATTGGTAAAAGGACAAGGCAGGAAAGACAAGGTTGGGAGGGCTACAAGGAAACTTTAGTAGAAGTCATCACAATGTTTAAACAGATTGGATTTTTTAAAAACTAAAACTTCATAAAACTGCAAAATGTTTCCATATCTTAGTCTCTATTAAACCTTCTTAATTGGGGTCAAAGCTTTAAGCTTGGCAGATTGTCAGGATATACAGTAAACAATGGGTATATAGGACTTTTAAGGCACTGGTGTATGCACGCAAACATAATCAAGCCCAAAGTGTTACAAAAAGATCTTCATGGGGGAAAAGAGGACATTCGTATCTGAATAACACATACAATAGAGACTATGAATAGATTCATATCATAATGTATTACATACATGTATAATTGACCCAAAAGAGGTTAACCTGCATAATGCATGTGAATGTGTACCCCCCTGACTAAATTTATTGTAAATGGTGCTTCACACATAGTGCAATGCTGGCCTACTAATGATGCAATGGAAAAAACAAATATATGTATAGCTATACATACAATGTATGGAGTGTCAGCACTAGGATTTTGAAGCATATTAGAGGTAAACAAGTTGTGACCAATATATATTTCAAATACAAACCCACTATGAGAGAAAATCTCCTGTGTATTGGTGATTGACTCCCAAAAAAGGAGGCAAATCAAATTTCTCAGAGTGGCATAAAAAAAAAAAACACACATAAAAGAAAAGAGAAAAATCTAATTATCATTTACCAACATTGGTGACCAGGAGCACTGGTCTCATTGGGAACAACTGCAGCGGCTAGATTCCGGCACTTGCTTCTGAAATAACAGAGAGGAAATGGGTGGAGGGGCCAGAGCAACAGTGTGTCCCTTTGATATCATCTCTGTGTGGCACCACTCTCCCAGCCAGTAGGCGAAGGGGGAGGAAGGACAAATAACTTGTCATTAACAACCAATGTAATTTATTTTCCCCTTTCAATTTTGTCCTGATTTTCAAATATTACAAAGTGTTTTTATTATTATACGGGGATAGAAAGTGCATGTTCATTAAGCATTGATTAATATTCACATATTTAATTTATTCTTGCTTTTCTAATTTAAAATGGTTCATTATTTAAAAATTAGCATTAAATGACTAATGAACAAATGTTTATGGATGAGTGGATCACATATGCCTAAAGTAAGGAAAAGAAAGAAAGAGAAGAAAAGCACTTTTGATTTATTCATAGATGCTAAGTTATCCACAGTCCTGGTCTATTTTCAAAATTCGTTTGGCTCATTAATTTGTACCAATTATCACAGTTTGTAATTAGCTGCAATAATCCTTTTATTTCATTGTTTTTTGTTTCACAACAATATTTTACTGGCATATAATAGTAGTCTATTAACATATTGTACAATACAATAGTATATAGGTAATAGAAGAGAGTCAACTGACTAAATGTAAATAGCCATTATTAATAAAATGTAAAACGTAATCAACAGTGGCTAAGTGGTTGGCACTTCTACTTAGCAGCACTAAGGTTGTTGGTTCGAATCCCAACCACAGCACTACCTGCACAGATTTTACATGTTCTCCCCATGCCTGTGTGTGTTTCCTCCCACACTCCAAAAACATACTGGTAGGTTAATTGGCCCTAGTATGTGCATGTATGAATGTGATTTGGGAATCTTAGATTGTAAGATCTTTGTGGGCAGGGACTGATGTGAGTGTACAATATGTATGTAAATTGATGGTGTTATAAAAATATCTGTAATAAAAACAAAGAGAGAAAAAAGGAGGCGCCAAAAACTAAGTGCAGATTATTATTGCCACATTTAATGGATAGGTATAAAAACACTCACAAGAACAAAGATAAAATAATTCTCATCTGTATAAGACCACTCTCCTCCATCCTGTAGGGTACTGCTGGGCAAGCCAAAGTAACAGCTGAAGCTGTAGTTGTAGTTGAGGGAATCTCCCCTGGGCAGGAGCGGACTGACCATTTGGAAACTCGGGCACTGCCCGAGGGCCCGGGGTCAGTAGGGGGCCCCATGAGATGCCCCTGGTACCTTTTTTGTAGGCTTTTTTGAGTTTGGGCAAGGACACAGGGGCCCCATGATCCCCTATTGCCCGGGGGCCCCATGAGTTGTCAGTCCGCCCCTGCCCCTGAGTATGCGGCTGAACTAGAGCCGAACAACGGTGCTTGTGTCCAGGAACTGGACGCACAACCAGCATGGAAGTGACATCACCGGGAGTGAGGAGGGTCGATAGGAAGATCTCGGGAACACAGAACAGGCTACGCACTCTGAGCCTCTAGCTCTGTCTATAGGCCACATACCCAGGGGAGAGTCCCTCAACTACACCTACGGCTTCAGCTGTCACTTTGGCTTGCCTGGCGGTACCCTACAGGAGGAGAGTGGTCTTATACAGATGAGATTTACTTTATCTTTGTTCTTGTGAGTGTTTTTATACCTATCCATTAAATGTGACAGCAATAATCTGAACTTAGTTTTTGGCACCTCCTTTTTTCTCTATTTATTTCTGCATACAGAGTTGGCCTTGCTCTAAAGGATGGCAGCCATTAACCACCAAACACACCATTATACAGAGACTCTTTATGGACTTTATTGATTTTACCATTTGTGTGCCTATACCACTTATCATGGTTTTCTGCTAGTTCATGTTGAACTATACCACCTACCTTATCCTTATTCCCCAAATGTCCTCCACCCCCTCCTTTTTCCTCTCCCCTATTCCTTCTACTGTATTGGGGAGTACCTATGCGCTGAGCGCCAGATCTTTTTCTGTTTTTATTGTAATAAAAACACAATGTAAGCATTTAGAAATACATTTCATAAATTTAAAGAATAGAGGCTATCCCCGAGTTATATACAACTCATACTTACAAACGCAGGAAGACAACAGGAAGTAGGAGGAAATCTATCCCTAGGTAGGGTAATTCACCTCTGTAAGAGTTCTCATGGGAAAAAGGTGTCTCCACTGAATCTTTATAACCAATCCTTGTTTGCATGACAACCCAAAATTTTCAAAATTTCAAAATCCAATTGTCACAGGGACAGAAAGTGAGTTGAAATCTTCTGATCAGGTGCAGACAGCAAAACAAACATTACAGCAGTGTTAGCCTTTCCCTATGCTATCCAAAAAACTTAAAAATATTTTTTTGGCTGGAGTGTACCTGTTCCATCTTGCATACAAATTCAACTTAAGAACAAACCTGCAGAACCTATCTTGTTTTAAACGCAGGGGCTGCCTGTACCTGCAAACTCCTAATATATCTAGGGATACTGTGCACATATAACCTGTTACTTCTACCCTCCCCTGTGGTTTGAGAGCTTTCATTCGCCTTGTCATTACGTACACTGTACCTGCAGAGAAGGAGTGAAATCTGCAGGAACAGAGAGGGCCTCTTGAATTCATTCCAGAACTGTCATAAATGTTTCTTTCTATCCTGCAATGCGTTCATGCAATCATTAAGATCACAAACTGCTATAAGCATTCCAACCCTGCATAAGTTTAGCAACTGCCTAAGCCCTTTACACTCTTGAACATTTCTCTGCTCAATTCCTTACACTTGACTGTACCTGACTATTTCCATTCTTTATAATTGTGCCTGCTTACACTTGTATGTTCATCTCCTTATGCTCAAAGCTCTATGCTCAAAAAAATACATGAGTTCTTTTTTGTTTTTAATGTACTCAGGGGTTTTTGATCCCAATGATGGAAAAAAATACTTTAGAATCACCAGGAGTAAAATCTGCTTACACTCTGCTCAGGTGTGAATGCAGGCAGAAGAGTACATGTAAATATTTCAGCAGATAAGCTCTGTGAATAGAAAGACATAAGGAATTCCACTTGATGGGCATTCTGCTTTCTACAGCTGGCTTCCTGCTACCGAATATCAAAGAGGAAAGAGCAGGCCTTATCAAAACATATGCAGGTGCTAGCTCCTTCTAGCTCCTTGTGCTGATTACATGAGTACAATAAAGTATAGAAATGATCATTTATGATTTTTTACAATAAAGACATCAGACCACATTTGCTAAAGTTAAATGTAGAGAAGCAGTATGGGATGTGCATGCAAAAATATTTTGCTGTACCTGCCAAACACATTCAATGGCAATAAGCATGAGAGAACACATTACATTTGTAAATTACACCTGGAGATTCTGCATTGTGAACTAGTTCTAGCTTACCCCTATTCTCTTACAAGAAATGCAGAGATATAAAATACCTAAAAGGCTGTTGGTAGATCATAGACCAGTGAATAAGGGTAGCTTGTGTGGGGAAGTAGCACAGAGAAAGGAGAGACAACAAAGGCAAGTACTGCAATCATGCAGCGACAAAGGAGAAACCCATGGTTTATCTGGGGCCTAAACCTAGGTAGAGTCTTGATTACTTACAGAAGAAGTATGGGATGCGCATGCAAAAACATCCTGTTGTACCTGCCAAACACATTCATTGGCAATGAGCGAGAGAGAACACATTACATTTGTAAATGACCTCTGGAGATCCTGCATTGTGAACTGGTTCTAGTTTACCCCTATTCTCTTACAAGAAATGCAGAGATATAAAATACCTAAAAGGCTGTTGGTAGATCAAGTGAATTTTTCCCTCTTTTCGAAGTTCGCAGTCAAACTTCTATTATGTTCAAATGTTCAACCGCGAACCGAACAGGAGGGTGTCTGGCCCATCACTACTTACAGGAGAAGTATGGGATGTGCATGCTGTACCTGCGAAATACATTCATTGGCAATGAGCAGGAGAGAACACATATTACATTTGTAAATGACTTCTGAAGATCCTGCATTGTGAACTGGTTATAAAATATATAAAATACCTAAAAGGCTGCTGGTAGATCCTACACCAGTGAACAAGGGTAGCCTGGGTGGGGAAGTAACAGAGAGAAAGGAGAGACAACAAAGGCAAGTACAGTACTGCAATAATGCAGCAACAAAGGAGAAAAAAATTACAAAGATCCTAGGTTTAAACCCATGGTTTGTCTGGGGCCTAAATCCTGGCAGAGTCCTGCTTACTTACAATTTGTATTAAGATACCATTTAACAATATTGTCGAACAAACACTGTACAGGAATGTAATTCCTTGTATCTGGCTTTTAGAGAAGACCTTCTTACACAATTCCTACTTCTATCTAACAAATAGTACTGTATAATGTATCCAAATGTTCTTTGTCATGTGTGCTATGACTACATTTCTATTAGATTAGTCTCTAGTACATTCTTTGCATGCTGTTCTACAGTTACAGTATACAGAGTTTGTAATCACAGCAAAATCTATGTGATGAAAGTGAATTAATCCAATAAGTATTTAAAGAAGTAAACCTTATGTGTTTTAAAAGAATATGCAGCACTGATGATGTCAAAAGAATTTAGAGTTTGTGTTACAATAAAAATATGTTTAATTTTCATGTACAACAAAATATGTTTAAGGCAAATATATTTATATAGACGTTGCTTAATCAGAAGATAAGAGTGTTGATCCATGCAATCTGTTCTGCTGAGATGAGAGAATAAATCGGCCATGTTCACGATTGCAAACTAATAGAGCCAAGCCTTTGGAGGTACACACATTTTTGATGTTGGGGTGTTTTTTTATTTTACATGTTTTAACACAGCAAGACATACAGCCCTCCAGGTGACCCTAAAGATATGTAATTTTGGGAAGCAGCTGATCTTTATAAATAGAAAATCTTCTAAGAACAGTGGCAATAGGCACAATGGAAATGAGAACATTTTAGCGCTATCTAGCCCCAATATATAAATATGTGCAGGTAACAAAAATAGGATCTACATTAGCAAGATACTTCAAGTTTCCAACTTATCATACAAGTTATCATCCCCTTATCAAATCTTTCTAGCAAACCATCTGACATTGGTGACACGATGCCCTTTTGCTTGCATAGTCACAGCTGAATAATGAATCTAAAACTGTAACTTTCTATCAGTACCATCTCTTTCAACCAGCTGTCCTCCTAGAACTAGCTTATCCTTACCTACATAGTTACATTGTTTTTTAAAATCTTTAACACTTCCCACTGACACCATTGATTGTGGAAGGGAGTACAATTCTAAAGGTAAAGAACCCCTAAGCAGTTTAAGGTTTAACTGCTTCTCATCCAATTTCAATGAGTAGCCAATTGTGATGCACTGATATATTGGGCGCCAAAAATTATCGGCCAAAAATAGGGTTGCCGATAGAGAAAAAAGGCACAGATAATGATAATTGACTTCAATTCAAAAGAGCATACCATTGACTTCAATGCAAAATCGCTTCAATGCAAAATTGATTTTGATACAAAAAACCCCCACTATTGACTTCAAAGCAAAATCAGGTTCCATTGACATCAATGCAAACTTGTGTTTCATTGACTTCAATGCAAAACAGCGTCCCATTGACTTCAATGCAAAATTGCGTCCTATTGTCTTCGAAGGAAACATACCCCTATTGACTTCAATTCAAAAATGCCTCTGTTTAGGTTTTTTAATTTTATATATATATTTCATTTAATTTTCTGTCCAATTTGTGTATGTTACTTTCAATAGAAGTTATTTGACCTTATTTTACCTTTGCCTTATTTATCCCTATACACTGGATTGCATTTTTTAAATTCAGATTCATTTAAATTCATGATATTAATTAAAAAGTCTAATATAATACAATTATATATAAAAATATTTTTTCTGGAAAAAAACTGTCCATTTCTGTTTCTGTTTCAGTTTTCGTCCAAGTGCATCCTGAATTTTCAGTTTCAGTCCTGAATTTTTATTTCGGTGCACAACTAATGGCCAAGTGTCCTCTTGAGTGACCTGAGACTGAACAGTTTTCTTCCTATGCTAGAATCACCAATTAAATATTTACATATTGCAATCATATCCTCTCATAAGCAACTCTTCTCCAGGGAAAATGAGCTTAATGTGTGTACCCTTTCCTCATAACTGAGGTCCTCCAGCCCCCTTATTAGCTTTGTTTCTCTGGACTCTCTCCAGTTCCAACACATACTTCCTGAGGACTGGACCTTATTTGCTTTTAATTGCCTGCCTGATGCACTGCTTGTGCTATAGATAAAAATGGCAAAGGATCCCACAGTGCATGGCTGAAGAAGGTCAGGATATGTATGAAAACCATTGAATTTGAAGGTGACACGTTTTGCTTAACATGGACATAATAAGGGACAGAATAAGGGTAGGACAGAAATTAAATTCAATCTGTGGTCATCAGCAGTTAAGAAGATGATAGTGGTGTTGGTTGTGGTACCCAAAGGAATTGTAGAACTAGGAAAAAAGAATTTAAAAAATACTTATAATTTCACTATTACTGTGGCAATAATGTAGAGAACATGATATGACACATAGCTCAAAGTGACCAGGAAAGCCATCAGAGAATGATATTGTTGGTGTGAACATGTCAATGTGTCACTAAAAAGATTGAAATATAAGGAAACAGGGATGCTTCTGCACTCTCTGCATCTCTAAACTGTGGGCATTATAGCAGTAATGTGAGTGCTATCTCAATTATTTATGGTTCATTACTGGACACCGATATGTGAGCGAAAACGATTGCTGGAGGTTTGCTCAGCCAAACACCCATTCGTTCGGCCATTCACACAGGAATTTATAAAGACTGTACACAGTGCTGAGGTCTTCCTCATATTATTTCCCTGTTTGTCAAATGTTCTTAGCCTTAATTGTTGGGATATATTCCCCATGGGTGAATGTTCTTCATCTCCATTGGTCAAATGTTCTTATAGCTATTTTTCTCTTTGCATCAAATATTGGAGAATGTTACATTCAAACAGC
This sequence comes from Staurois parvus, assembly GCF_062004578.1. Taxonomy (NCBI): domain Eukaryota; kingdom Metazoa; phylum Chordata; class Amphibia; order Anura; family Ranidae; genus Staurois; species Staurois parvus. The sequence continues at coordinate 2,802,273 of NW_028318954.1, forward strand.
AAGCATTATGGTATTATGAAAGACTTACCTAAAGACTAAACCTTCCAGCGGTGCGCTGTCACTGTTGACAGGGCTTCCATTTTCACCCAGTCTTCCTTTCAGCTGTTTGAATGGCCGAGCCGCAATGACGTCACTCCAGCATATGTACACGAGAGTCATGGCCACAGCATAGTCCTGAAAGGATGGCATGACCATGCCATCCCTTCAGAGCACATGCCCTGTGATTCAGCCTGCCTCTATGCATGCCTTTGGGGTTCAGCCTTTTGCCAAGCTTGAGTGCCCTATTCCTGATGTCCATCCTGAGTGCCCTATTCCTGATGTCCAGTCTGGTGATCCTGCTCCCCAGCCGAAGGGTCCTGTGCCTGATGCCCAGCCAGAGGGTCCTGTGTCTGATGACCCATTTGCCCATGCCTCTGATAGTCTGGTGCCTGATGTTGAGCCTGTCTCCGACGATCCTGTGCTCAATGACCCACTTCCTTCTGACGGTCCTGTGCCGATGACCCGCCTGCCTCCAACGGTCCTGTGCCCGATGACCTGCCTGCCTCTGACAGTTCTGTGCCTGATGACCTGCCTGCCTCCGATGGTCCTGTGCCTGATGACCTGCCTGCCTCTGGCAGTCCTCTGCCTGATGATCCACCTGCCTCTGATCTGCTGTCCAATAACCAGCCTGCCTCTGAAGGTCTGCTGCCTGATGTCCAGCCTGCTTCTGATGATCCGGTGCTAGTGCCAGATGTCCAGCCTGATGGTCTCATGCTTTATGTCCAGTCTGCCTCTGATCCTCTGCCCAATGACTAGTCTGATCTTGTTAATCCTCTACTTGCCACCCAGCCAGGTTTTGATACTTTTGCTTCTGATGCAGAGCTAAATTCCTTTGGTTCCATGCCTGCTGCTCAGGTGGACTTTAATGCAGAAGTTAAGTGTCCACCTGCTAATGGGTCTTCACCTGCCTTATATGCGTTTCCTGCATGGCTTGAGATTCTTTTTATGGTTAACTCAGTTGAGTCCCTCTGGCAATGTGACAGAGTACCATTTGTGCCTTGCCATGATCCATGATTGCTGTGACTTCCAGTGCACTAAGGGGTTGGGTAACCAATGCTTTTGAAAGACCTAGATGGCTGTTGACGTGCGGAACAAGTCCTGGAAACCAGGCAAGCTATATGGTTATGACAAGACACTTCTGTGTCAGACGTCTGGTATTGTCATATGACCACAGGGAAAAGTTTGTGGATAACCCGTGGGACCCCAGAATTGGGATACCTGCTGTCTTGAGGGACTTAGAGTATAACATTTTGTACCTCTCTGAGAATCTGGCCAACAGGACACCCAGCTGGTGGCTTGACACCAGCGGTGCTGTACGCAGTCAGTCACCTGACCCAGGCAGTGGGACACGTTGCCTATTGATTGATCTTGGCAGCAGGGCATCTCACTTGGAATACAGCACTTCTTTAGCTTATGAGGAACTATTTATCTGGGTTTGTTCAACAGATGTTGCAATGTTTTTTATTAAAAATTTCCAGCAAATAGGAAAAATTACAAACAGATCCACATCAGATCAGGTCATAAAAAATAATAAAATAAATAATGACAAGTAATAAAAAATACAGAAGGGGAACAACAGGTGCTTATCATTTAAGGCGTACACAGGGGCGGACTGACAACTCATGGGGCCCCCGGGCAATAGGGAATCATGGGGCCCCTATGTCCTTGCCCAAACTCAAAAAAGCCTATAAAAAAAGGTACCAGGGGCATCTCATGGGGCCCCCTACTGACCCCGGGCCCTAGGGCAGTGCCCGAGTTTCGAAATGGTCAGTTCGCCCCTGGTGCAGGGGAGGCCATAGGGAGATCAGTGCAGGAAATGAAGGGGCCAGTAAGTTTAACATGTTTTGGCCCCCCTGATCTCCATTTTGACATCAATCCCACTGTACACCACAGCAGCTGACAGTTAGTGGGAGGGAGAGAAAGAGAAGCGAGCAGCACTGCATGGGACACAAGTCGGGAATCTGAGCTGTGGGAAATGGGAATCCAATTATGTGGGGAAGAGATCAGAGTGGCGAGGGGAGGGGCACCCATTACTGGAATTGATTCCAGTAATTGTGCCTCCCCACCATTTTTTTAACTGCCTGCACCACAAAGCTGCCCAGGTCCCATAACTGTACAGGAATGCTGGTGCTACTCCCTTATCAGTGTTCCTGTGATATTAACCTCCCTAGCGGTATGGTTATGTCAGTATTTTTGTGCTCAAAGCGGTACATTTTTTTGCATGGAAATATGTTGTTTTTTTATTGTAGGCCTGTCATTTTTAGGAATAACTCACTGAAATCTGTCCGAACAAGAGTCTAGTAAACATCCCGGGTATGATAAAATTTTAAACACAAAATCATAAATTATAATATAATAAATAATCATAAAAAATAATAAATTTAATTCAATAATGTAATCAAACCAAAAACACTGAAATTTAAAATATAGCGCCAAGTTCGCACATCACTGAGCTTAGTCGCAAAATCGTTTTCAGTGTCTGATGACAAATTTCCCCACGAATCATTATCACTCAATTCTGCAAATGGTTCTGATTTACTATCGCTGTATTCTAGCTGGTCTAAAACCTCTTTTGACCTAAAGGGACGCTTTTTGGACGCCATGGACTTTTCTCAGTTTCAAGGCAGAAAGAACAGTAAAAATGCAGGCAGGGCACAGGACAAAGCACTAGGGACAAAATGTATGTGAAATGGTTTGATACAGTAAGGTTTTACTATGTGATTTTAGTGTATTTTGTGAATGTCACTTTTTAAAATCTCTAAATTTCAAGCCAGTTCCGGCCCCCATAGGTCCTGTACGTCCTGACGCTCGGAACCCAGAAGACAGATGCCGGCATCGGCTGGAGGAAATGACCGGGGACACTGCAGGGAACACATTGCGGGAGCACAGGACAAGGTAAGTGAAACTGGGAATCCCTGAGCAACGCTGCAGGGTAATCCCGAGTGTAGCTTGGGGTTACCGCTTTTGGCAATGATAATTAACCCCGAGCTACACTCGGGAATACCGCTAGGGATGTTAAACCCAAAATCAAAAATTGCAGCTTACCAGTCAAATATATTGCAGCTTAAAGTCATTAGATGTCATGGATGCATCTGTTTTTCCTTGGCTTTTTCCTCTCTATTTTCACTTTGTGATCTGGATAGTAACATACCTCCAGTATTAGTGAGACACATCTTTGGAGGCACTGAGCAAAGGAGGCACAGCAGACAGCAGCTTTGTCAGTCTTGGGGGGGGGGGGAGGGGAGTGTTACATGTATTAGCAGATTTAGAACCACTAATAAATTGAAGCCAAACTCCAGCTCACACTTTATAATCAGTTACAGCAAACAGTTGTTTTTCCTTTTGGGATGAAGATTTTACATGAATAAACAAAAGCTGATTATTTTAGTCACCCTTGCCAGCGTTGAGTGGTCCATCTTATTCATGTAAGCTGATATATCTGCTGGAGAGTTTGCACAATGAAATACCAGATTTGCTGGCTGGTGCAATGATTTAGCCTGCTATTTTTCTACCTATGTAATTCTTGCCTCCTTGCTGCAGTGCATTTAGACCTGCATTCCTTTCGTAAGTATTGTTTGGCTTCTCTGCTCACCTATGGGAGTCGCCTGCTATTCTGTGGGTTTGTATTTCCTTTCCCTTCAATCTCTTCCTGACCCATCTCCCAGTTTGCTTACTTATATAAGACTTGCTCACAGGGGCGGATTGACAACTCATGGGGCCCACGGGCAATAAGGGATCATGGGGCCCCTGTGTCCTTGCCCAAACTCAAAAAAGCCTATGAAAAAGGTACCAGGGGCATCTCATGGGGCCCCCTACTGACCCAGGCCCTTGTGTAGTGCCCGAATTTCCAAATTGTCAGTCCGCCCCTGCTTGCTCAGTGTAATCCACATTGTCTGAGCAACTTCCCAGTTCTAGCTGAATTCCCGTGTACTGACCCCAGTTTTGTCTACTACTGTGTTTGCCTGCTGCCTACCCTGACCTCAGCTTTTTTCCTAATCTCCTTCCCTATTCTGTCATTTGTACTCTGCACATGTGAGTGATATGTCATTAAGTGCCATTGTGGCTCATGTACATGGGAGAAACTACCCGAAAAAGTAAAAGAAAACATTGCGCAGCATAAGTATGTGGTTAGAGACTGACATGTAAAATTACTGATAGCGGAGAATTTAGTAGATCAGGGACATAGTATTGTATATCACAAAAAATATATGGCAATTGATGTTATAATGGTTTCTAAAAGAAGTAGATTGGGAGTTGGGAGATAAAATGGGTACACAATCTTACTAATAGAGTTTAGTGATATCATCTGAATTTGGATTTTGACTTACATTTGCTTTTGAAAGTGTAGTGCATTACATTATATATGGCTGTTTTTTTCATGTTTTTTTTTCTAGATTATTTGAAGCTGTGATGTGTTTACAGGGCCACCATCAGGAAGGGAAAGCTGATACATATGTAGGGGGTCCGGGTGTCCTGAGGGGCCCAGATGCCCAGCAGGCAAAGAGATGGCAGGAGCGGTTGCAGGAAAGCCGTGTAGTGCCCTACAGAAGAGAATTTGGCAGCTGCTGCTCTGTGTCATTTGAGCTCACACATCAAGCTCATTACTGACACCTCTTGCTGCTTCCTTCATGTGCATTCCTCATATGTGTGCTGCTTGTACTGTATTGTGGACTGTGATCAGCTGCAGCTCCTCTCTGTGTCTCAGACCCGGAACTAGGAAGACCTCCATTACAAGTAGGGGCTGTGTGTACAAGTGAATGAAGGGGGCTGTTTGTGTACAGGGTGGGCCAGAGCTGTGTGTGTGTTTACAGATGTGTGTATGTGGGGATGTAGGGGGGCTGAGTGTGTACAGCTGTGAGGGGGGGCTGAGCGTGTAGAGGTGTGAGGGGGGCTGGGTGTGTACAGGTGTGGGGGGGTGAGTGTTTACAGGTGTGAAGGGGGCTGAGTGTGTACAGGTGTGAGGGGGGATGAGCATGCACAGATGTGAGGGGAGCTGAGAGACTGAGTCGGTGCTGCTGTAGCAACTAGCAATTGCTAAAGCAGGGTGGCTGTAGAGTGAGCCGATGCAGCTCACATGGTTCCGGCTGCAGGGGGAAGGCAGAGTGATATCATCTGTATGCTGGATATGGGCCTGTGCTGTGACTGTCTCTTTGTAGGATTGGGCTGTTTGTGACTGTCTCCTTGTTGCATTGAGATGTCTCTTTACTATATGGGGCTGTCTCTTTGCTGATTTGGGATGTCTGTCTCTTTGCTATATGGGGCTGTCTCTTTCCTGAATTGGGATGTCTCTTTGCTGAATATTTAGGGACATCTCTTTGCTGAATATATGGGAATGTCTGTTTGTTGGATTGGGATGTCTCTTTGCTAGATTGGGCTGTCTCTTTGCTGAATATATTAGTTTTTTTTTCTTTTCTTAGATTTTCTAAGGGAGGATAGATTGGGGTGGCATTGAAAAGGTAGTGCAGTGAGTGCAGGGTCCTGCTCCAAACAGTCTACAATGGTGGCAGGCATCATATTTTTTGGCCAGAATATACAGTAATTCCTTACTGTTAAACTTTGAAAGCACTGATGACTTTAAATACACTGTTCATTTTTATATATTAAGTTGTAAGAGTGTTAAAATAAAAGTGGGTGCACTGAAGGACTTGGTGGGGTGGCCACTGGGCAGATTCGGTAAGACGGCCCTGGGGAATGTTGGTTGTCAGGCCAGGGGACCCACGCCTAAAGCTGTGTAAGGGGTCCAAAAAATTCTGATAGCTGCCCTGTGTGTGTATATGTATTTACAGCCAGCCTATCGATGAAATGTTCACTCTCTTCAAATGGTTATTAAAGTTGTACATGTATAGAGGAGAAAAAGAGTTAAAATAAATACTGTGTATGTCATTTCCATTGTTTATTGTATTTAAACCTACTGCTGTTCTTGAATGAATTTATACTTTTTGAGTCTGAAAAAGGGTGGTATGCTTTTAAACAAAACTGTTTACTTTTAGTATAAGAAATTGATCAATACTGAAGCAAACCAAGTGTTGTAGCCCTTCGTTTGGTTTTCATAAATGAAACAGTGGATGGATCTCTGTCTGATTGCACAAGCACTTAAACTACAGAAGTTTAGCTCACCTGCGTAAGCTTTCATGCATATATAAGGAGTGATGGGTGGCAAAAATTAATTTTGTGTTTTAAATGTATTTTTAGGTACTACTAGTATATCATAAGTACCTGAAATGTTTATTTGTATTAACTTCTCATATTACCCTATATACCATGGTTTAGACTGAAGAAGAAAGAGCTGGCAGTTTGAAGCAATTGAGACCCTATTGCACTACATTGATTTATGGCTGATTCTTCTTTGTCCAATGAGCAGGTTGGGTCAGGATGATACATAGGCTGCATTGCCTATGCATTGACTATTTATCATAGGTTAAAAGTGAGGTCAGTCACCTGGCGGACTATATGAATCACAAGACTGGCTAAAAATTCATGACCACTCTTTTGGCAGGTAAAACCATTTACAAACATTTATTTCGATTGTATGTTCAGCTGTTCGGCTGGAGTTCAAATTTAAATTTGATAACAACTGGCTTAAGTCACTAAATATAACAAGTGCAAGATTACCTAATAAGAAGCAGATTCAAGAGCTTTTCTAGCTCCAAGATTTCTGGTAGTCATCATTTTGTAAATGGACATTAGTCACGTTATAACATAGAAAGCCTAAAATATGTGGTTACTATAATGCAGTGTAAAATATTTGCAAAATCTTTGTCAATATGCTTATGGGCAAGAAGCCTGTGTCTATTTAATCTTTTCTATTTTCAATTTGCAATTTCTCAGTGCCAGCAGTATTTTGTATTTAAAGTATCTAAAGCCAAAACCTTTTTTTAATACATTTTACAAAGTATGAAGTGATTGAATCCCATGCCAGGTTTTATTTTTTTGCCATCTTTGTTGTATTCAAAAAATGTCCTTTCTCTTCCAGCTCTTTGGACACAAGTTAAATAAGGAGGTGAGAGCAAATTTCTCCAAAGCATGGTGAACCTCATCATAGATATTTGCCAATTAAATAGGTGATACTATTGTAAGATTTTCCTGCTATTCTTGTTTTGGGTTGCAACTCAAATTTTTTAATTCTTTCTCACTTTCAGTCCCAGTAACATTGGTCACCAGGACAAATGAAAAGAATGATTCTCCTCAGCAAGGCCAAAGACAGAAATAAAATCCTTCCATACTCTATCCAAATTAAAAAAAAATAAATAAAGATATTTTGCTATCAATTATATTTTGAGTGTGACATTTTAATAAATAACTTATGGTACAGTTTTTCTACATTCTGCTTTACTTTGTAAAGTTGTGCAAATAGCATTAATTATGTGCAAAGCTGATTTTTTTTTTTTTTCCGTACATCCCGGGATGCACAGCTTATTCAAATTTATAATGATAAGGTTATTCTGGCATCTTCAGGTGACTGGACATTGGCATAAAAAAGGAAAGACAGGAACTCCCCTCCAAGATATAACTTCTCCCCATTAGCCCATATCTGTGCAGTTATCTGGAAAATCTGGTTATCTGGTGCAGGAAAATAGCTACAGTTGTTTTTCAAAGGTTTTAGCTGGGATTAGGAGACTGATGTTATCTGGATCCTTGTCCTATGACTTTTCCATGCTCAAAGGGATGGTACCCAGACCCCACACATGGACATGAAGGGACAGCCTGTAATGTTGCCAGTCAGCACTAGACCTTATTTAACAAGACCTCGTGCAATGATTTATTGCCTTGTGGACCCATTAGGTGCTATACAGTTCCAAGGCAGTGGTCCCCTTTGGGGGATTCCCTGAAGGCCCTTGTGGAGAAGCCCATGGTGATAGGTTAGGAATGGGCCCCCTTAGGGAGTCTTGCAGCAGAAATGGTGAGCATCCTGGTTTATCCCTATGGTGCTACCCATGTCCTAACTAGTGTCCCCTCCTCCCCAAACCTAGCATTATTCTTCTGTGGGACCACAGGTCACATGGCCCTTTAAAATTTTGGTGTTAATTGGGGGCCACTCAGAACATTCCTTAAACTGATAGCGCTAGCTAGTGTTTCCCCCTCTCCCTGGCTGGCATATTAAGGTCAATTGATATGGTGGTTGTTTGCAGCTGTTTGTGTTTTTTATATAGTTTCCAGGCTGCTTAGCCATCTCCTCTGTACAAAGGAGTTGAGGAGCAGGCCATGCTGTGTCAGGAGGCATAGAGCTCCTTCCTGCCCAAGTATCCTAACCTTTTTTTTAGGGATGGTGTGTAGGCCATGGAGTTTATTCTCCCCCCTCTAGATGGCACTGTGTTGTTGGCAGCTATACAGAAGGAAGAAGGATGAGAGGAACTTTGTTCTTTTATAGCCCCTGTAGGTGTCATCAGGGGAGCAGTGGTCCAATTGGACTCTGCAACACTGGATGACCTCAGCGGCCATCATTAGTGAGGGCAATGCTAATAAATAGCACTGCCCCAGTACAGTTAGCATGCATTTGCAAATTGGATAGTATAGGGACTGAATCCACACTGGATAGGGACATTTTAATTAGCCCTAGGGAAATGTCCCTGACAAAATAGGGATATTGTTGCTAGCTACACTATTGCTGAGACTCTAGAACTGTGACATACATCTGGTAATCGGTCTTCTAAGTACTACTTATACCTCTGTCCTGCCTAATGGCCATGCCACTATTCAAATACTGATCCAGTAATGTAAGTCTTGCACAGTGACAAATTTTAGCGCTGGAACTATCCCAATGTACCACTAACATTTCTGAGATTCTTTCTTTCAAGGTACCAGCATAACGGGAGTCTCTTTGACTTAGTGCTTCTCAGCTGACACTATTGTCTTACTATGTGTTCTGATGTTTGTTGGCAGGTCGTGTTTCATAAGCTGCAGAGAAGAGGGGAAGTAGGTGGTGCAGGGTCCCAAACTTCGGTGGGGAGGACCTTGTCCTCAGTCCCCTATGCAACATAATATATCACTTTGCTCAGGTGGCTCTGACTCCCTTCCATATTAGGGTATATCCTCTAACTTATGGGCACCATCTTCCAGTTCATTTGTGACTAGGGAGAATTTTTAATTTGCCATTGCTGGGGTGCATCAAAAGTTTTCTGGAATACTTGCCTGTTTAGACTGTCTTGGCCATACGAGTAAGTGCTCCCCCTTACCTCCCCTCTCCATATTAACTAGGGGAGGAGGCAGTAGAAGAGGATGATGTTCCGTGAAAGGGGAAGATTTTACTCCATAAGAATCCCAGGATCAAAGTTTTTTATCAGACCCAAAAAGGCTTTGTGAATTTCCTAGCTGAAGGTCTTTAAATTACCGCTACCCAAATCTTTTGCTACATAAGTGACAGGATTTGGATTGTGGTGGCTGCAACATGTTTTGCAGTCTTTCTCTATGCATCCTCACTTGAAGAATATTTTGAACGCAGAGTGGCCTCACCCTGGCAAGGTGTTCAGCCAAAGAGGTTTGTTCAGCAATACTTCATGGAGAGTGAAATCCTTAAAAAAGCGAGTATGCCTTTTATAGATCTGGTTGTTTCTTACCTCAACAGGAACATTACTAGTGGATGATGCCTGGTGTTTAAAGATGCTGCTGGCAAACATCAGGAGGCAAGGTTTAAGGCTTTATTTGCCTTGACAGGAGCAACCTTACAACTAGTGATTGCAGCTATAGCAATTTGCCATTGCCTGGAAGTATGGGCTCAATGACAAGGGAGAGGGATCCCCTAATGATAATGACACGAACAAAAACCCAAAGGATATTCCATGTTCTCTCAGTTTTCCAGTGGATGCTATAAAACATTCCACTCAACAGCTTTCCTGTTTAGGAGTCTTGTTGGTACAGATGCATAGGATCTTGTGGTTGAAGTGTTGATCAGCAAAAAAATATGTGGAATGTTTATGCTTTCAGGAGGAATGGTTGTTTGGTCCTGCTTTGGATGTTTACATCTAGAAAGTGACTGTGTATAAGAGTACTCTGTAACCGCTTAGAAAAAGGTAAAATCTGCAGTTCTGAGACAGGCCATTCCTTCCACTCCCAAGAAGCATTCCTTTCACCATCTTTGGGCCTCAGACTTCAAGTCCAAACCCCAGTCCTAGTTTTGCAAGAAAACATGGACTCCAAAGCCCTCTAAGTCGGTGAATATTTGGTCTTCATAATAACACCTCTCATTCAGGTTGTTGGTACGTTTGCAAGCCACATGAAAGTTTGACAGGGGGAGATTGAAGACGATTGGGTCTGCAACATTGCAGCGTAGGATACAAGCTGAAGTTTCAGAGCTTTCCTCCTTTGTGGTTTATGCTTTCAAATAGTTCTTCAGATCCACAAAAGATATTTGCACTCTTGCAGGATCTTAAACATCTTCTATCACAAGGAATAATTGTTTCAGTCTTGAAAGAGGAACGATTTTGGGGTTTTAACTTAATTCCAAAACCAATAACCAGCAGAGATATTTTCTAGCATAAGTCAATATCTAGAGGATGCTTACCTAAATATCCAGATTCTTCCACTGCACCAAAGATTTCTACAATTTTCAGTGGAGAAATGCCACTCCCAGTTTGTGGCTCTGCCATTTGGCCTGTCTACTTCTCCCAGAGTGTTTACCAAGTTTCTAGATCCAGTCCTGTGGCTATTTTGGTCTCATGGTATTCCTGTGGGTACCTGGACAACCTACTGCTGAGGGAGTAGTGTGCTCCACTTTTAGAGACAAGTGTGTCTCTCATGGTGCACACACTTGAAAGGTTTGGACGGGTTCTGAATCAGCAAAAGTCTGCCTTATTTTTACCTCAGGGATTGGAATATCTGGGCCTATTTTCTGAAACAGCTGGGCAGAAAGCGTTCCTCCCTCCAGACAAATGTCTTCCTCCGAGGGCCCTGGTAACCTTACAAAAGGCTTTCTCAGATACCTCAGTTTGTTTTTGCATGAGAGTTTTGGGGAAAGAGGCAGCCTCCTTCAAGGTGGTTCTGTTTGCCCAGTTTCATTCCAGACCCATTCCTGAGTATCTTGGCAGTGTGAGACAAGATGACTCAGTCACTGAATTACCCGATTAAGTTGAATCCCAAAATAAGGAGGTCTCTGGAACCCTAAGGTTTTGTAGATGGGGCAATCATTTCTTCTCCTATCCTAGAAGGTGCTGACAACAGATATCAGCCCAATATTTTGGAACTGAGGGTAATTCGTCTGGCCCTGCTTCATTGGTCAATGTCACTGGAAGTCCTTCCTATAAGGATTCAGTTGCACAACACCACAGCTGTGGCATACATAAATCATCAATGGGCCATCAGAAGTCTGGCAACCCGGGCAGAGGTAGATCTCATTCTAGCTTGGGCATAACACCATATTAAAGCTCTATCCACCATTTACACCGTACATTCCAGGCATTGGTAAAATTGGTAGGCGGATTTACTCAGTCATCAACAGTTGTCTCTGGGTGAGTGGTCCCTGTTTGAGGAGCTCCTTTAGTCCATTTGATTCAGCATTTTATTTTTCTGGTCACCATTGTTTCGGAGGGCAATAACACAGTTCACGTCCTTAGTCACAAAAATTGACAAGGACCTTGTATTTTTGGCAAGATCAACGGGTATTTTCTATACTTGCTGAAAAAAAGTTGATAGCCTGAAAAAAGAGCACAATACATCCACTACATAGATATTATAGACTCGTACACTATAATATGGGTTTGGTGGATTTTTATTGTTGTCTCTGTCCTGATTGGGGAAATTTCCCCTCACTTGCAATCGGCACAGTTAGTTGTTCGAAATGTATCCACCTGGGACACAGACAAAAATACAAATTTTTTGGTGGAGTGAGAACTGGCTAGGTTCTTGGCTGCAGGATTACAGAAATCTGAGGTCAAGTTAAACTGCGTGGAGTTTTTGATTTAAAATAAACCGCTATTCCATTCTGACATTTTAAAAGCATATACATTTACAGTAGTAACAAATCCTAAAATATGCATTCCTTTAGTTCCCCTCTCTGATTTAATTTTCCCTTGTTACTGTGGCCTGACATTCCTTGACTATACTATAGCAAAATGAAGACAAGTGAAGTTGCATTTTGTATAGGAATTTTCCCCATAGCTTAGTGAATGTGGTGCAATTTCACTTTGTAAAAAATACCCAATCATGTACAAGGAAAATTTAAAAAAAAAATAATTTTTGCTAGCACATGATTAGAGGATGGAAGTCAACAAAGCTTCATCTCATTCACATAGCTCTGGGGAAAACTCCTATACATAGTGCAGCTTTCCTTGCATAGGGAACAGGCTATTTGCCTTTAGTAATGTCTTTTAAAAGCCTGCTGTTATTGGACAGAGGATTGGCAGTTGACAGAGCTTGGCCATGCAGTCAGGCACCAGTATTAAAGTGAAATCAGAAAGGAACCCAAAAAATGATTTTCTACCGATCAGTTTAAGGTTCACAACTGCAGAGTTTGCTATATAGGAATAGTAGCTCACACTGATTGGTATCCTGGAATTGCTTTATAATATTGCCATATTTTCTTGCATATAGAATATTGAATGCAAATATTCAAGAGTATTTAACAATATTAAAAAGAAAATTATAGTCAATAGTTTTAAATATAAAGGCATTTCAGAGAACATTACCAGAACTGCACAAAATGTATACTGCACACATGAAGGATCAGCTCAAGTGTTTTTAAAACACAGCATGCATTATTATCCATACATAAAAAACACCTTGAACTCTTTACAAAATATAAAAATGTGTTTCTATTCTTACAAGTTGTTTTATTAGGTTTTTCTAAATAACAGCCTTTATCAAACTCCATGTTTTTTGTAATTTAAAACACCATACCATAGTACTCTTAAACAGGGTTGCTATTTAGAGTATAATGAAAATTTATATTCTTTGTAAGTTTCTACTCTATTGGCTAGAGGGTTTTTTCAACCCTATTCTCTATTAGCCAAAAATTCAATAATCATTTAAAGCTTAAGGTGATAATAGAGCATACAGTACATATTAAAGGGATTTCAAATGCTATTGAAATAACCTCTATTTTTTTTTTTTTTGCTTCTCTTGTAATACATTTTAATTTTCCTGTAGAATGAGCTTGTCCCTTAAGCTCTGCCCCTGATATCCACTTTTAAGGTGGCACCTTTCCCTTGTGGGGCCACATGGAGCCAACCATTGCGCAAAGTGCCAGGATCACATTTCAGAGAAAGGTCCTCCGTGAGTTTCCCCCCTGGCTGTCTCTGTGATTGGCGGAGGTAAGGTCCACAGATCAGAATAATACTATGAATTATGGTGCATGCATTCACAAGGCACAATGGTACATGCAGCCCAGAAGAATATAAACTGTCAAATGATAATTATGTTTTTAGTGCAGGTTCCCAACAGGAAGATCTGGAAAGAGGATGCTGATGAAGAATGGCAAAAAAAAGTGAGTTTCATAATGTGTTTGCAAATACTGCATTAAACTAATGAATACTATTGTGTTGGTATGAAAGCAAAATAAACTTTAATACCACTTTAAAGTACTGTATAACTAAACACTACCTAGGTAAGATTAATTTGAGAACTGTACTTGGAAACATTCACAGTCTGATCACTTTGTTCAGTGTTGGCGTCTAACACTGTGAGCTGTAATAATCTCATTGACATGCTTCATTCCTTTTTACAGTCCAATTAAGGGGCTGGGATTGGAGAGGTGACCATGGAAACAGAACCTTTTTTCCTATAGCTTTTAAACAATAAATGACAATTGGAAGGTAGTTGTTTTTTTTTCATCCTGCTTCACTTGATGCAATAAACAAAAATAGCAATCATGGAGGCCATCTTTTTTTTCAGCTGAACAAATACATATGTGTAGCTCTACCCCCACCCCCCCTAGGGACTGCTCAGTGATCCTTGTCCTCAGTGGTTTCCCTAACCTTGCAAGCCTCTTGACACCTCCGACAATCTGGATTCAGACATATTTCACCAATAGAGGATAATAATGCAAGAGATAAAATTCTTTAGTAACACCTCTATATTATAGTTTGCTTAAAAGAGTAGACCAAAGGGATAATGGGATTAGTATGCACAACCCAAAATTAAAATATGAAAGCAGAAACGCTAGCACAACAGAAACAATCAATTAGCAATGTTTAACCGATTTATACAGTTATGTGCAGTAAGCTTCAACCACCTAATTGCAACTGCAGCAGTAAGGGGGGGAGAGAAGGCTTGTTAACTTGTCAGCTCCGGCGCTACAAGAGGGCATGCAGGAAATCATATCTAAATGAATACTCCTGTATAAATATATGTAGGTACCCTTGTTTAAATAAGAATGGCCTTAGGAAGAAGTCTTTTTTAACTAGAAACTGCAGCTTAAGTCCTGTGATGCTGAACGTTCCTATTATGGTGGTATTCGCTTTCTTCTGCTAGAAATGGCCTGTAAGTATTACTGAGTACTGGTAAGTCGATGGCGTTAAACAGATAAGCTATGGTACTGCTCAAAGCAAAGGTCTCCAGATAACTGAGGTGTAAAGATGTCTGTATACAGTATCTCTAGAGCAGGAACAACAAAGGGCCAGTTTAGAATGTACTGTCCGTCAGACTTTAGGAGGGCTGGAGTGGCCAGAGGGAGTAGAAAATGTCCCAGCGTCAGTAAGAGTAAAAAAAAAAATGACCTAGTGCTTGTAGTGAATGGAAGGAGGAATAGTGCCCATCATTGGTATTAGTTGGATGAACAGTGCCCATCATTGGTATTAGTTGGAAGAACAGTGCCCCATCATTGGTATTAGTGGGAGGAATATTGCCCCATCATTAGTATCAGTGGGAGGAATAGTGTCCCATCATTAGTATTAGTTGGAGGAATAGTGCTCCATCATTGGTGACAGTAGGAGGAATGGCACCCCATTGGTTTCAAGGGGAAGAATAGTGCCCAATCATTGGTGTCAAGGGAAGGAATAGTGCCCTATCATTGTTGTCAGTGGGAGGAATAGTGCCCCATCACTGGTGTCAGTGGGAGGATTAGTGCTTCCTCATTGGTGTTAGTGGAATGAATAGTTCCCCATCATTGGTGTCAGAGGAAGGCACTAGTTGGCACTAGTGGTGTTAGTGGGAGGAATAGTACCCCGAGGGCTGGATAGAGACAGGCAAAGGGCCACATTCAGACAACGGGCCACAGTTTGGAGACCACTGCTCTAGAATGATGACAGAAAGAGGTTGGGCATCCACCCGCTCACCAATCCTGTTGATAGCACAGCCAACTAGGAACAAAGTGTTTTTGCTCAGGCTCTGGAATGTCTGCAGAGATGTGTAGAGTAACCGCCTGACAGCCTGTCAGAATGACGAACAGCAATGGCTGTGTGGGGACAGACAATGGCAGTCCTGGTGCGAGAAGAACCAATGCAATCCAGGTGTAACGATCAGTGTCCCAGCAATGCAGATCCGCTGCCCAAAGTCCTGAGCTTGCAGAACAACAGTCTCTCTCTTAAGGTGAACAGCAATCTCCCTGTCTCCAGCCCTGAATCCTCAAGAGAGCGAGCATTCAACTTGCAGTAGAATGTGTCTGCTCTCCCAAAACCCTCCTGGTTCACCAGTTCTCTGGTATGTGTAGTTCAGTAAGTACTTTGGAATACAGTATGCATTCACTGTAGGACAACAGGTCCCAAGATCCTCTGCTGCCCAGGAGAATTGGTTCTACTCTAATAACAGTAAGTGATGTAGCTGTTCCAGTACTGGGCACTAGGGGGTGAAAGGCTCAAACATATCCCTGCCTGTAAGTGTCCCTGAACTGCATTGTGGCATAGCTGGTACTTGTCTACATATGCAATTAGCAGTTTGCTATAATGTAATCAGACATGTTGCTAACTAAGGATGAGCTTTGGGTTCAAATCGAAGTTGAATTTGTTCCAAACTCTGGTTTAAATTGGAAGTGAAACTTTTAGCAGTAGTATTACTAGGGATACTTTCAAGCTGGTAAATGAGATCAGCTACTATTGCCACCTCTTTGTTTTCAATTCAGCTGCCAGCTCAAGATCTTTAATTTGGCATGAGACTCCATCAAGAGATGTCAACATTTTTTTGTTTTTTGGAGGGGCACTTTTCATCGTGATTGATGAGGACCTGCATAAGTGGATGGCATAATTGATGACAGATTAGTATCATGGGACATTTTTTTTTTTTTTTTGATGATAGATTTCAGTGTGTGACATGTTTATTTACTAAAAATGTTTTTTGTAATTGAGTAGGGGTAGGCTCTTATCTGGGTCTTTCTTATTTTTAAAATGTGCTTAAAATTGTAAAAAGCGCCAGTCTGCAGATCCCCACAAGCATGGGGCCAGAGTTGTGGGGAAGAGGCCCTAGTCCTCATCAATGTGAGGACAAGGTGCTTTGCCAGGGAGGACCCTGACATGGCACCTACCCCCCACGTCCGGGACAAGTGATCTGGAATGGTTTGGGGGGTGGTCATGCTTTCCCCCCTCTCCTAGCCAGCCAGGCTGCAGGCTCATATGAGGGTTTGATAAGGATTTGGGGGGAACCTACATCATTTTTAATTTCAAATCCATAATAGACCATCAGCAAGGATAAGGGTTCTGATACAACCAGCCTGTTGGGTTTTCCCAATCAGTGCTGCCGGCTATATAATCCATTCATTTTTTTAATGAATCATGTATGGGCTGCCTTATTTAAAGTCCATTAAAACCAAGTTTAAGCTTTACCAGTTGTGGATCCTTAGTTTACTATAATCAGCCCTGATTTATTTTCTTCTCTTCTTAGCTGTTATTTACGTGCTCTTTTTTCTGTTTATTTTTATTTTTTTACCATTGATATTTAAGGTTTTTAATTTTCATTAGTTTTTTTCATTTTTGTTAACAAAAGCACAAACTTAAAAAAAAAACCTTTACTGTACTTCTTTTGTTAATAATGCTTTGTACCAGTATCATAACTTTAGTGTGATTTTAGATAGGATCATTTTTAGAATATACTTTTTACCAACAGTAGCCTATTTTTTTTACACCAACAATGATCAAATTAGAAAAAAACAAAACAAAACTGTTTTAAGCTTTGTTACATTGTTTGTCTTTTGGTTGCATAAGATCAAAGAAATACAAGATTGCATTGGTCCATGGAGGGTATTCAGGTGTGAGGGCTGGATTTGTTAAGTAACTGTACTTATAAGGCAATTAAGGCACCTTTTGTAGTGTCATGCTGTGGTAACGCAATGCATGGTTATACATAGAGATGAGCGAATCGAACCAGGCGAAGTGGAATTCGTTTCGAATTTCAGGAAAAATTCGATTCGCGTCGAATCCGAATATTTGCATAATTCGGGTGCGCGAATCGGATTTTTCCCGATCAGCCGGCAAAAGTGTCCCTGCAGAGAGCTCCGCTATTTCTGACAGTTCCTTCACATGTACAGCGGTTGAAACATTGTATCTATTTGTTTCCATTTAGGATACAGATGTTTTTATTCGGAAATAAATAGATACAATGTTTCAACCGCTGTACATGTGAAGGAACTGTCAGAGAACTGTCAGAAATAGCGGAGCTCTCTGCAGATACACTTTTTGCTGTACTGGAATACTTCTTCTTTCCATTCTTCTTTTCATTCTTCTCATTCTTCTTTTCATTCTTCTTTTCATTCTTCTTCTCATTCTTCTTTTCATTCTTCTTCTTCTTTTCATTCTTCTTTTCATTCTTCTCATTCTTCTTTTCTTCTTCATGAAAAGAAGAATGAGAAGAAGAATGAAAAGAAGAATGAAAAGAAGAATGAGAAGAATGAAAAGAAGAATGAAAAGAAGAAGAAGAATGAAAAGAAGAATGAGAAGAAGAATGAAAAGAAGAATGAAAAGAAGAATGAGAAGAAGAATGAGAAGAATGAAAAGAAGAATGAAAAGAAGAATGAAAAGAAGAAGAAGAAGAATGAAAAGAAGAAGAAGAATGAAAAGAAGAATGAAAAGAAGAAGAAGAAGAATCTTTTCATTCTTCTCATTCTTCTTTTCATTCTTCTTCTTCTTCTTTTCATTCTTCTTCTTCTTTTCATTCTTCTTCTTCTTCTTTTCATTCTTCTTCTTCTTTTCATTCTTCTTTTCATTCTTCTTCTTCTTCTTTTCATTCTTCTCATTCTTCTTTTCATTCTTCTTCTTCTTCTTTTCATTCTTCTTCTTCTTTTCATTCTTCTTTTCATTCTTATTCTTATTCTTTTCATTCTTCTTCTTTTCATTCTTCTTTTCATTCTTCTTCTTCTTTTCATTCTTCTTCTTCTTCTTTTCATTCTTCTTTTCATTCTTCTCATTCTTCTTTTCATTCTTCTTCTCATTCTTCTTTTCATTCTTCTTCTTTTCATTCTTCTTTTCATTCTTTTCATTCTTCTTTTCTTCTTCATGAAAAGAAGAATGAGAAGAAGAATGAAAAGAAGAATGAAAAGAAGAAGAATGAGAAGAAGAATGAAAAGAAGAATGAAAAGAAGAATGAGAAGAATGAAAAGAAGAATGGAAAGAAGAAGAAGAATGAAAAGAAGAATGAGAAGAAGAATGAAAAGAAGAATGAGAAGAATGAAAAGAAGAATGAGAAGAATGAAAAGAAGAATGAAAAGAAGAAGAATGAAAAGAAGAAGAAGAATGAAAAGAAGAATGAAAAGAAGAAGAAGAATTTTTTCATTCTTCTCATTCTTCTTTTCATTCTTCTTTTCATTCTTCTTCTTCTTCTTTTCATTCTTCTTCTTCTTTTCATTCTTCTTTTCATTCTTCTTCTTCTTTTCATTCTTCTTTTCATTCTTCTTCTTCTTCTTTTCATTCTTCTTCTTCTTTTCATTCTTCTTCTTCTTCTTTTCATTCTTCTCATTCTTCTTTTCATTCTTCTTCTTCTTCTTTTCATTCTTCTTTTCATTCTTCTCATTCTTCTTTTCTTCTTCATGAAAAGAAGAATGAGAAGAAGAATGAAAAGAAGAATGAAAAGAAGAAGAAGAATGAGAAGAAGAATGAAAAGAAGAATGAAAAGAAGAATGAGAAGAATGAAAAGAAGAATGAAAAGAAGAAGAAGAATGAAAAGAAGAATGAGAAGAAGAATGAAAAGAAGAATGAGAAGAAGAATGAGAAGAATGAAAAGAAGAATGAGAAGAATGAAAAGAAGAAGAAGAATGAATGAAAAGAAGAATGAAAAGAAGTAGAATGAAAAGAAGAATGAGAAGAAGAATGAAAAGAAGAATGAAAAGAAGAATGAGAAGAATGAAAAGAAGAATGAAAAGAAGAAGAAGAATGAAAAGAAGAATGAGAAGAAGAATGAAAAGAAGAATGAGAAGAAGAATGAGAAAAATGAAAAGAAGAATGAGAAGAATGAAAAGAAGAAGAAGAAGAATGAAAAGAAGAAGAAGAATGAAAAGAAGAATGAAAAGAAGAAGAATCTTTTCATTCTTCTCATTCTTCTTTTCATTCTTCTTCTTCTTCTTTTCATTCTTCTTCTTCTTTTCATTCTTCTTTTCATCCTACTTCTTCTTCTTCATCCTCATCCTCATCCTCTTCTTCTTCTTCTGAGGATGAGGATGAGGATGAAGAAGAAGAAGAAGAAGTAGGATGAAAATAAGAAGAATTCCAAGCCGGCAAAAAGTGTATCTGCAGAGCTCCTCTATTCTGCAGATACACTTAGAGGAGCTCTGCAGATACACTTTTTGCCGGTTTGGAATTCTTCTTATTTTCATCCTACTTCTTCTTCTTCTTCTTCTTCTTCATCCTCATCCTCGGAAGAAGAAGAAGAGGATGAGGATGAAGAAGAAGAAGTAGGATGAAAATAAGAAGAATTCGAAGCCGGCAAAAAGTGTATCTGCAGAGCTCCTCTATTTCTGACAGTTCTCTGACATAGAACTGTCAGAAATAGAGGAGCTCTGCAGATACACTTTTTGCCGGCTTCGAATTCTTCTTATTTTCATCCTACTTCTTCTTCTTCTTCATCCTCATCCTCATCCTCTTCTTCTTCTTCTGAGGATGAGGATGAGGATGAAGAAGAAGAAGAAGAAGTAGGATGAAAATAAGAAGAATTCCAAGCCGGCAAAAAGTGTATCTGCAGAGCTCCTCTAAGTGTATCTGCAGAATAGAGGAGCTCTGCAGATACACTTTTTGCCGGCTTGGAATTCTTCTTATTTTCATCCTACTTCTTCTTCTTCTTCTTCATCCTCATCCTCATCCTCAGAAGAAGAAGAAGAGGATGAGGATGAAGAGGAAGAAGAAGAAGAAGAAGAAGTAGGATGAAAATAAGAAGAATTCCAAGCCGGCAAAAAGTGTATCTGCAGAGCTCCTCTATTCTGCAGATACACTTAGAGGAGCTCTGCAGATACACTTTTTGCCGGCTTGGAATTCTTCTTATTTTCATCCTACTTCTTCTTCTTCTTCTTCTTCTTCTTCATCCTCATCCTCATCCTCAGAAGAAGAAGAAGAAGAAGAAGAAGAATTTATGGAAACAAATAGATACAATGTTTCAACCGCTGTATGGAGTGAATGTCAGAGAACTGTCAGAAATAGGCTATTTCTGACAGTTCTCTGACATTCAATACTCCATACAGCGGTTGAGGAGTGAATGTCAGAGAACTGTCAGAAATAGTCTATTTCTGACAGTTCTCTGACATTCACTCCATACAGCGGTTGAAACATTGTATCTATTTGTTTCTATTTATGGAAACAAATAGATACAATGTTTCAACCGCTGTATGGAGTGAATGTCAGAGAACTGTCAGAAACAGGCTATTTCTGACAGTTCTCTGACATTCAATACTCCATACAGCGGTTGAGGAGTGAATGTCAGAGAACTGTCAGAAATAGCCTATTTCTGACAGTTCTCTGACATTCACTCCATACAGCGGTTGAAACATTGTATCTATTTGTTTCCATTTATGGAAACAAATAGATACAATGTTCAACCGCTGTATGGAGTGAATGTCAGAGAACTGTCAGAAATAGCGGAGCTCTGCAGATACACTTAGCGGAGCTCTGCAGATACACTTTTTGCCGGCTTGGAATTCTTCTTATTTTCATCCTACTTCTTCTTCTTCTTCTTCATCCTCATCCTCTTCTTCTGAGGATGAGGATGAAGAAGAAGAAGAAGAAGAAGTAGGATGAAAATAAGAAGAATTCCAAGCCGGCAAAAAGTGTATCTGCAGAGCTCCTCTAAGTGTATCTGCAGAATAGAGGAGCTCTGCAGATACACTTTTTGCCAGCTTGGAATTCTTCTTATTTTCATCCTACTTCTTCTTCTTCTTCCTCTTCATCCTCATCCTCTTCTTCTTCTTCTGAGGATGAGGATGAGGATGAAGAAGAAGAAGAAGTAGGATGTAAATAAGAAGAATTCCAAGCCGGCAAAAAGTGTATCTGCAGAGCTCCGCTAAGTGTATCTGCAGAGCTCCGCTAAGTGTATCTGCAGAGCTCCGCTAAGTGTATCTGCAGAGCTCCGCTAAGAAATAGCGGAGCTCTGCAGATACACTTTTTGCCGGCTTGGAATTCTCCTTCTTCTCATCCTTCTTCTTCTTCTCATCCTTCTTCTTCTTCTCATCCTTCTCCTTCTTCTCATCCTTCTTCTTCTTCTCATCCTTCTTCTTCTTCTCATCCTTCTCCTTCTTCTCATCCTTCTTCTTCTTCTCATCCTTCTACTTCTTCTCATCCTTCTCCTTCTTCTCATCCTTCTTCTTCTTCTCATCCTTCTTCTTCTTCTCATCCTTCTCCTTCTTCTCATCCTTCTTCTTCTTCTCATCCTTCTACTTCTTCTCATCCTTCTCCTTCTTCTCATCCTTCTTCTTCTTCTCATCCTTCTTCTTCTTCTCATCCTTCTCCTTCTTCTCATCCTTCTCCTTCTTCTCATCCTTCTTCTTCTTCTCATCCTTCTTCTTCTCATCCTTCTCCTTCTTCTCATCCTTCTTCTCATCCTTCTCCTTCTTCTCATCCTTCTTCTCATCCTTTTCCTTCTTCTCATCCTTCTCCTTCTTCTCATCCTTCTCCTTCTTCTCATCCTTCTTCTTCTCATCCTTCTCCTTCTCCTTCTTCTCATCCTTCTCCTTCTTCTCATCCTTCTCCTTCTCCTTCTTCTCATCCTTCTCCTTCTTCTCATCCTTCTCCTTCTCCTTCTTCTCATCCTTCTCCTTCTTCTCATCCTTCTCCTTCTTCTCATCCTACTCCTTCTCCTTCTTCTCATCCTTCTCCTTCTCCTTCTTCTCATCCTTCTCCTTCTCCTTCCTCATCTCCAAGGGCATTTAAATTAAAGGTACAGTGTTCTGCACTAATTTAAAGGCTCTCTGAAGCCTAGAAACCCTTTTTATAAGTTAAATTCGTAGCGAATAAATTCGCATCGAATCGAATTTCTCCCGCAAATTCGGCGAATCAGCCGAATCGAATTTTTGAATAATTCGCTCATCTCTAGTTATACACATTAGAAGGGCATTTTCTCAACAGCATGACAGTGTGAATCCAGCCTGTATCTTACACAGTAAAGACATCTAGCATTGCAGTTTCGCAGGCCAGTCTTTCTTGGACCTTAAATTGTTTTGCAATACCTCTGGCAATTTAAACGAACATAATCCTTCATGAACATATTTGCTGCGATTAAATTGTTTTTGTTCCAATTTGCCCAACAATGGACAGTATCTGCAAGGCTGCCAATCTGCTGTTACATATCTAAACTTTATGGAATTGCCTTTTTGTCTATTTCAATAGTTGATTAAAAATATGTGCATCTGATCTGAAATGAGCTATTGCCTGCTTTAGCCAAACATTCTTAATGGATCCAAGGGACCTTAAGGGATGATAGAACTGAAAATAAAAACCTACGCAATAAATATATTGTATGGATGTGGATATACTAATATCAGAAATGTCTCATTTTTTAATGGTAGAGTAATCTACTTACTCTAAGTATTTAATGTCAATTTCTTTCCCAATGAGTCTGGGCCATTCCAAGAAACCAAAAAATAGAGACTTTATAGTCATCTGGGAATTCAAAGTAAACTTTGTTTTGGTTTTATAAGAAGGAAAATAGATATGCCACTCCAGTTTATGAAACAATTGCTGCATACGTAACCACTTGCCCTTCAGAGGATTTACCCCCTTTCCTTACCAGGCCATTTTTTCCATTACGGCGCTGTGTTATTTTAACTGCCAATTGCGTAGTCATGCAATGCTGCACCCAAATGAAATTTGCTTCCTTTATTCCCACAAATTGAGCTTTCTTTTAGTGGTATTTGATCGCCTGTGTATTTTTTTTTTTGCACTATAAAAAAAAAATCAACATTTTTGAGAAGAAAACAATATTTTTTACTTTATTTTATTAAACATATCCAGTAAAAAAGTTTTAAAAATCTAATTTTGTCATAAATTTAGGCCAAAATGTATTCTGCTACATGTCTTTGCTACAAAAAATCCCAATACGTGTAAATTAATTGGTTTACGCAAAAGTTACAGTGTTTACAAATGGTGGTATATATACTGGGATTTTTTTTATATTTACTAGCAATGTTGGCAATCAGCAACTTATAGCTGGACTGCGGGACTGCCACTTGCATTCTGACACTGGGGGAAACTGACGTAGTGTCACTGACATCCCCAGTGACACCAGTACAGTGATCAGTGATAAACAAAAGTGGGGGGATATATAATCCAGCTTTTACTGGCTGTATGGTTGTTACACCCAGCCTTTCTGTGACCTTGCAAGCACATGGTATGTAAGAAAGATTTAGGATGGTTAATTTTGTTCTGTCGTGTTTAGTTGAATACTTATTTTTGTTCCTTTTTTCTGACTTAAATTTGAAGGTCTCTTTGACTTTTTGGTGGGGTTTCTCCTGCATCCTTAAAAGTATTTTGTTGCTGATTTTTATTGCTGGATTCCCTGAGGTGAATAAGCTCGCCAACAGGGGTTTTGGACTCTACAGTTTTTGTGGTAGGTGTTGGATATTTTACCCAGTTGGATATGGGGATGTATGTGTATGTGAGTGTACGTATGTGTGTATATATGATTGTGTGTATTTTATATATATATTTATATATATATATATATATATATATATACTGTATATATATCCAATTTTTATATATATATATTTTTTTTCCCTGTACTGAGATGTCGATATGTTTGTTAGTAGGGAGGTCCGCATTGGTGGGTCGCAGCTTTTTTCCTCTTTTGGCTCATCATGGACTCTTTTGAGGATATAGAATTGGTTGCTTGCTTGCTGGGGTTTCCATATATCAAGACACACCTGGTAAGAATACCCTCGGTGGATTAAACTCACAAAAACCCACATTTAGTAAATATTGATTTTGTATGTATTGTATTGATGATTCTGTTACTATGTTTTGTAATTCTGTAAAGTTAAAACTGTTTATTGTTGTATATTTCATGCAATTACATGAAAATACCTGCAAATCTCCTGAAGAAGCCAGAACTTTGGCGAAACATGTCTAGTTGGAATAGTTGCATTGTGAACTTCAAGCCATATGAAGTATCATGTTGGTTTTATATTTTTCAAAAATACTAATGTGATGTAGTTTTTTTCTGTGTTAATATGGAATAAAGCTTTGTATTGATTTTAGTACATACTAAGTGTCAAATTTGTTGACCACCCAAAAAATCCCTTTCCTTCTCATATAATGCTGGATACATACTGAAGACATACTGAAGACTCACCGAGAAATCAGTGGAATTTGTAGAAAAAGCCACTAAAGAAGCCACTATAGACTGCACAGAAGCCACCATAGGCTAGAAAAGACACCCTAGGCCACAAACAAGCCACCATAGACCGCACAGACTGCTTCACTAGAAGATCCATAATAGGCCGCAATTTTGCTCAGTTTCTCCATCATAAGTCCCCCAGAAGGGTTGCAAGTCCAAACAGCGGGTTGTAAGTCCGAGGAAAGGAAACTGAATCAGGTCGTAAGTCCAAGCCGAAAAAAACGGTCCTAAGTACGAAAATTCGTTAAACGGGTAAGTCATTAAGCAAGCGATACCTGTACTACTAAATTCCAGTGAAATAATGAGTAGCTGAGAATGTTGAAATGGCTTGATATTACATACAGAGATTTTCCAACATGATGGAAATGGTACTTCTGTCTTATAGTTTTATTTATGTTTGTAAAATCTAGGGCACTGTTCCCCTGACTGCTAGTCTCAGAATATTTGCGGTGACATTTGGTGATGTTACTGTTCACTGTTCCCTTTGCTGGAGGGCAAGCTGTACTCTGTGCTTCTGTTTCTTCTGTTTCATTTTTTTTTTTGTGGATTTCTTCTTTCAAGTCTCTCCTGCTGCTTCTTAATTATTACCTCAATTAGGGGTCATAAGGGATGAGCAAGCCAGGCAAAATTTGGTTCTAACCAGGGGTGGACTGACCATTTGAAAACTCGGGCACTGCACGAGAGCCCGGGGTCAGTAGGGGGTCCCATGAGATGCCCCGGTACCTTTTTCATAGGCTTTTTTGAGTTTGGGCAAGGGCACAGGGGCCCCATGATCCCCTATTGCCCGTGGGCCCCATGAGTTGTCAGTCCGCCCCTAGTTCTAACTTTGCTTTATTGGGAACAGAGTCACAGTTCAAGTCTTTTTTACATTTTATATTGTTATTAACTCACCACCACCATGCCTTATTGACTTAAGCTTTGGCCAACACCCATCATCAGACATGTATTCCCTTTCTCATTGCTTAGATTTGCTAAACAGACAATAAGAGCACCATAGTGCAATATAGCCAGCATCGTGGACAACATAAAAAGCACACACAAGAAAGAATTCTGCTTCATCTACCTTCAATATTTTCAGCTATATTAGGACCCCTTGGGTTGTAGCAGGGCTGGGTGAACCCTTTAGGTTGAAAAACAATATCTTGTAAGAACCTTTAGATAGGGGAGATAAATTTACTCCTTATGCCATTCTATAACAATTAAATATGTTCAGTGCAATAACAACATTTATACATTGTTCTGCTTTCCATTTTAGTAATTTAACCATGTATATGGCAGTATGTGTATCAAGATGCATCAATTATGTTCAGTATTCACAGTTATCATCAGTTTTTCAAATGAACGATTGTGTAATTGAGCAAGGTGGGCACAGCCAGGGTTATAAGGAGGATCATGTACAGTACATAATATAACAGCTGAGAACAATGTGTATGCTAATAAAACTGTCAAAGACTGTTACAATAAAACTTTGCAAGACAATATGTTTGCTGTAAAATTCCTGTATATTCTTGTACATTTTTTTAACAGTAATGCAACCATGAATTATACATAGAATTCCCAAAGGAAAATTATATATATAGAGATAATTATTTTTTTATGTACTTTTAGTTTAAATTCTCAGAGTTTGTCAGCCTACCCAAGTTGGAAACAAAGCAGCACAAGCATTCTTAAATTTACATCACTTAAATGTATAACACATGGAAGTTATTTACAATTCGTTTAAATGACAGGTTTTTTTGGATGCTAGCCCTCTTTACATTTAAAACAAAACATGCACAAAGACAAGAGGGTTCAATTTGATGTAAATTGGTCAATATGTTGACACAAATTTGTAAGTCAATAATGATCTTACAAACCTTTTCTTTGCAAATAAATACAAATGATCTATAACAATCAAAGTACATCAGCTTATAGGGTGGTCTTGTTTGTGAGTGAGCTAGTGAATACATTTATGGGGTAATTTTGGTGTAATATGCATTAAATAAAAACATAAGCAAAAATAGGAGTAATATGTCCTAATGTGAATATTTACACATTTGTATGTCTATCTTATTGAGGAATTTTCTGTTTGTGAATAATATGATGAAGCTAAACTGTTCTTATTTTAGTCCTGGGATGGAAGTAGTTCAGTGACTTTCAGTGCTCAGCACAAATCCCAGTGCAGTAACCTTTTCATAAAGACTAATGCATAGCACATAGCGGTAGAATTACTAAAACTGGAACACTCAGAGCCTGGTAAGCTGTTTATGGTAGCCAATCAGCTCTTAACTTCAGCTTGTTCAATTAAAGTGTTACTAACACCACAACAGTAAAATCAATCTGTATATGCAGTAAAGCATGTTTGTTATTACTCACTGTGGAATCTAAGGGGTTAATCCTTCACATTGTGTAAAAAGGCTGTTTGATCCTGTCTTCTCTGATTCTCCACTTCTTCTACAGTACCCAATCCATCTGCGGATAGAACAGAGCCTTGGGGGCAAGCTACACATGCTCAGTTTGGTTTGTATTGCTATAGGTTTTTTTTTCTTGGGAGAGTGCATGTGATCAGCACAGAGCCAATCAATGCTGTCCAGACAGAGGGTCAGAAGTTATGCAACCTCAAAGGACAATCAGGGGAGGATGATAACTCCTCCTACATGTTTTAACTAATGCTCTGTTGGAGACTGATAGAAGTCACAAGACTGCTATATACTGCTGGTGAGAAAAGGTATTTAGCAGTTTATATTTACTAAAATAATTGCATTTCTATGTTCTGTGTACTGTGGGATACCAGATATAGTGAATGCAGGGGTCTGGGTTTAGCAACACTTTAAGCTTTGACAATAAAACCTGGAAGCTGATTGGTTTATATGTAGAGCTTCACCAGATTTTGCACTCTCCAGTTTTAGTAAATCAACCCCATAATATATTTTTAATTCTACTGAAAGTGGTAGTAATTTCCCCATTGTTGTCTTGTACCTACAGGTAAGCCTATAAAAAGGCTTACTTGTAGGTACAGTAAATATCTCCTAAATGTGCAGCATTAGGAGATGTATGGATGCATAGCAGCGGGTGACATCACCAGCACTTGTGAACTACGCTCTCAAATGGCGGCATGGCTGTGCCGCAGCCATGACTCCGGCACACATGCACATGAGTGACATCATCATGACTCAGGCAATCAAATGGCTGGAGCCCATAAACCTGTAAGAAAGACCGGGTGAATATGGATTCACTGCCAGCGGTGACAGCATGCCGATGAAGGGATTCATTTTTTAGGTAAGTCATACAAGCACATTTTGACATTGCCCTGTGGGGGGACCAGTTTGTTTTTTTTTCACTGTTTACTACCACTTTAAAGCTTACAATACAATACATGATCTTCTCTTCAGTTTTCTGATTTCAAATACTTGTTTCACACATGATAAACTAGATTTTAACTTGGCTATGCTAAGCAGTGCGTCCCGAGGCAGGTGCGGTCCGCACCGGGTGACACCGACTGCACAGACTGACACTGGACCCACTCCACAAAAAGGTAAGTTGTAAAGCAAGTCGACGATCCTCGCAGGATAGATCGAATCCATCCTGCAGGAATCGTCGGCTTTCTTTATAACTTACCTTTTCTTGGAGCGGGTCCAGTGTCACCCCATATAGGTTGCATGCCGACGCTCCCGCGGGGATCGTCGGCATTAAACCTATATGGGGTGACACCAGTGTAGCGGCAAGATGTGTCTCCCATGTAGATGCCCCCCCTGAAGCAACTGCGCATGTCCCAGTTTCAGGCACGATCAATCGATGATAGAACTACTGCTATCATCGATTGATTGTGCCTGAAACCGGGACATGTGCATTTGCTTCAGGGGGGATATATCTACATGGGAGATACATCTTGCTGCTACACCCAGACCCACTCCAAGAAAAGGTAAGTTGTAAAGCAAGTTGACGATCCCCGCAGGATGGATCCAATGCATCCTGAGGGAATCGTCGGCTTTCTTTACAACTTACCTTTTCTTGGAGCGGGTCCGGTGTCACCCCGTATAGGTTGCATGCGGACGATCCTGCAGGGTGACACCAGTGTGTCGGCAAGATGTGTCTCCCATGTAGATATGTCCCCCTGAAGCAACTGCGCATGTCCCGGTTTCAGGCACGATCAATCGATGATAGAACTACTGCTATCATCAATTGATCGTGCCTGAAACCGGGACATGCGCAGTTGTCCCGGACCCTCTCCAAGAAAATGTAAGTTGTAAAGAAAGCCGACGTTTCCCACAGGATAGATCGGATCTGCGGATTGAGCATAATGGATCGGAGTCCGATCCATTATGCTCAATTGCAGATCCGATCCATTCTGCGGGGATTGTCGGAGGGGGTGTCACCAAGTGTTACCCCACCGGGTGACACCAACCCTAGGGACGCCTCTGATGCTAAGTGATTCATCATTATTTTCATCATTATAGTTTGTTGGGGGGGGTTTGCATTGATATTGGTTTCTGTTATCACTTTCTGTTTAGGTGACAGTGGATTCCTCCTATACCAAATACTGTTCCTGCATATTGGTCACCTTAAAGTGTCTCTAAAACCCAAGAACAAAAATGTAAAACACAACTAAAAACATGTAATGTATTCAATGTTACCATTCCTTATATGTGGTGTCTTTTTTGTTTATTTTCATCTTTCTGTCCTAGAGTAACAATGCTTACTCACCATACTGAATCTATGGAGAAAAATTATCAGCTGAAGACAGGGCTAAAGGACACCTCCTGCTCTCCATAAAATAGTGTGTATGTTGAGGGGGGGATTAGTCAGTTTGCCCAGAGATAGGCTTTAATTGTCTTGGTGTTTTTAGACCCGCAACCTATGTCTCTGCCGATCTGTCTAATACCTGTTGAACCTATAAAAAATAGGAGAATTCCTAAATACTTCTAGCGATTTAATCATCAGCCTGTTTTGAAGTATTTTGAACATTGCATTATTTTTACACTAGCAGAAGCATAACCCTAAGCTTGTCACATAAACATTGAACTTGGCATACATCTTTGTTGTCAAAAAGCTGACAGTTAGCTAGTGAATGTGATAAATGAGCTTCCTTTTATTGCATTTCAAACTGCTAGGTCTCAATTTTATGTTTTTTCATCACAGGCCAGTAAGAATAAGATATAATAACAATCCACAGCCATCTGACATCAGGATAACAATAACCCATTTGGGATTTGTGTCCTCTGCTGGAGCCATTTCAAATATGCATGTTATTCATATCTAAAAAGTAGTCTATTTCTCCAACACAGAGCAGACATGGAGCCAGTCCTTTGGCATGTTATGTGTCTCATTTCCCGTCATAGGCCTAAAGCAGTCAGGTCCAAGGGGCGGTTTTTTTGACTACAGGAAAAAGAGGTAATTTGATAATTGATTCATTCATTTAGAAGTCACTGATCTCTAATACAGAATGACAAACAGAGGAACATATGCATAAACAGAGAGAACTAGTGAGTTTACAGTAAGGTGCCATCTAGAGATATGTGCTAATGGTTCTAAATCAACAGAAACAACATTCATTAAACATACTGTCTGCAACACAACAGTTTAAAACATTCTCTCTCTTTATAGACACTGTTTGAGAAAGGATTTTTCACTTTTCTTTATTGTATTTGTTTTGCATTGTTACAAATAGTTACAGAATATTATTGATTGGTGAATGATTTCATTAATGAGATATGCTGTTAATTATATAGGTTTATGGTTACCACAGCACCTGATATTTTAATTTTTGGTCTAATAGTTCCCTTCACAGGTTGCAGAAACCGTTGGGAAGCATATGAAATACATTTGCCTTGGCTTTAATTACAGGTGTCAGAAAGTGTCCTCAGTCTTGTGGCCAGGGGTGTATTTACCACAAGGCAAACAAGGTATTTGCCTAGGGTGACATTTTTTAGGGGGGGCAGCAGCATCGTTCAGGGGGGCAGTGGCATTTTTTAGGGGGAGCAGCACAGCCCCCCAAAGGAAGGGATTGAAGAGAGGACACAAGCAGCATGGGGATCAGGTGCGATCTGAGAGAGGCTGCGGGCTGCTTTCTGGTGTATGCAGAGCCTGACTCATTCCCTGCTATGTCCGGAGCTGTGAAGGTGAGTGTCTTCTCTCTTGCTGGGTCAGGGGGGGCTTTGCCAGTGTATGGGGGGCAGTGGTAGTGGAAGGCTCTCTCGGGTGGGGGGGGGCTGGGGTGTTGATGGTCAATGTCAGGCTCTCTTTGTGGGGGAGGGGGGTGTTGGTCAGTGTCAGGGTCTCTCCGTGGGCAATTTTTGTTTTGCCTAGTGCAGCCCGAAATCTAAATACACCACTGTGTTCTGTATTCACATCATTGTGTTGAGTAGGGAGCCATCTATTGGGCATTCACTGCAATTCTTTTCTGAAAAGGAAGTTTCACTCACATCAGTCCAGTTCCAGCTTAGCTTCCAGAGGAACACACCAGTGAAGGCTTCCCTTCTCCCATATGCCTGTAAGTTCTTTCATTGTGTTTGTTAATGTCATATATATATATCTAGATCACATTTTACTATTGGTGAATAAAAACAGAAGAGGTAGTCCACGACAACAGACCAATATAATACTGCACCCTGCATTGGGATAAACTGACGCGTTTCGGGAGACGAACCCCCTTCTTCAGAGCTAAACAAAATAAAAATTGCACAGTTAAAGGAAGAAAAGTGCAGACACTGGTCACTTGGAAATATAGTGACCATTTTGTCTGGTAAATAACAGCAAGATGTTTGAACCCAGTCAGCTAAAGGGACACATTTTGAAAAATCTGCTATTTTTGCACAATTGGATAATTGAATTTTGAATAATTAAAAATCTCTATTTCTTTACCAAATCAACAGCTTAAAGTAGGAACAACACTTGTAGCTCTAGGAGAAGATTAAAAAAACATATTTTTGCCACCTGAAAGATAAACATCTTAAAAATAAAACATTACTTTTTTTGTTAGAATTTGGAAAAATAACACATAACAATATACAACATTTGTCAGTCAACAATGAGTTAACAATTTACTGATATATATATATATATATATATATATATATACAGTATATATATATATATATATATATATATCAAGAAGTTGCTATTTGGATGCTGTGTTGATAACAGGAGCATCCTGTGTCCTTGCCAAAACTCAAAAAAGCCTATGAAAAAGGTACCAGGGGCATCTCGTGGGGCCCCCTACTGACCCCGGGCCCTCGGGCAGTGCCCGAGTTTCCAAATGGTCAGTCCGCCCCTGCTTGATAAGATCCCTGATTTGTGATCAGCTTTGAGTGATACTATTGCAAGGTACTTGCTTAAAAAAAAAATATGAAAAGGTAAATTAGGAACTAATTTGATTTAACTGTGGCAAACTGCTGTAAGGCTGACATAATTGACGTGTTCAAGCATTAAAGGTACTAGAAGTTTTTGTCCAGATGGCAAGTGTTGTATTTCTGGAACCAAGTGAACAACAGGAGAAAATTCATTTAGAAAGGTAGTTCAATCACCACCATGAGGCTCTTTATTAATGCTGAGGAACATGATAACCAACATCATGAATTTAAATATTTACTTTGTGGCCTTTTTTATCAATATGTTATGGGGCTGGTTTGAGGAGAGAGTCAATAATAAAACTTGTCAAACATTTTAGTGTCTATTTCTAGCGATGGGGGGTAGACTATAAGGGTCCCCTGACCACAGATACCCACAACCACTGGCCAATCGGGATGAGGCCCTCCTCCTCATCAACAAGTTGAGGGCATGTGACCTGGTATGGTTAGGGAGGCACACTGCTCCCCCCTCCTTACCTTGCCAGACAGGCTGAATGCTTGGATTAAGGGTCTGATATTGATTTTTAGGAGGAACTCATGCATTTTTGTTTGTGGAGTCTCCTAGAGAACTGAAAGCATTTTTTGTGTGTGAGGTACCCCCTTAAAATCCATACCATACCCCCAAACCGCAAGGCATGATAATTAAGGGAATTAGGAATTTTTAATGTTTGACTTTAAGCATTTTAAATATCACTGCTCCTGGCCGAATTGATTTTTTTCCCAGGGCAATGTCCATACCACCCATGCTATTTTTTCAACACTTCTTGCCCATTAGCCCAGCAAAAGGGCATATTTATTTGGGCAGACACGGAGTTAATTTCAGTGGGGTTCCGGTTCGCATCTGAACTTCTTTGAAGTTCTCTGAATCATGTTTGAACTGAACCCAGGGCATTTCAGCTTATCCCTATCCACCACGGGGGGTGGTAAGCCCTGTCTGCTGAGCAGCCAAACCTGATACATTGAGCTCTGAAAGTTTTTTTTTCCCTTTACTATTTTGTAGGAGCTCACAACAAAGTCCCAGTGCCTCTGGGATGCTTTTTTATTCATTGGACTCATTGGACTTAATTGGGCTGGGGCAGGGATAAGGCCTATTTGTGTTACTTATCTGCAACAGAGAAAAAATCAGGCAGACATTTTGATTGTGCTGTCTAGTAGATTTTTGTAAATTTTAGAACTGGATGAACAGAAATGTAAATTCTTTGGCAGATAAAGCAACAGTGCATGCATGTCAACTTGCATTCTGAGATAACAGTGTGTACCTCTCATGCAAGCAGACGATTCACATATGCAAGCATAATTGCCTACCATCAGTGACAGCCACCATTGGGTACCCCGTCTGACAACTTCACTTTACATGTCTATAACTTATTTTTGTGTTTTGCCTAGGGAACTTTTTCACAGGGCATTATATATTAAATTGAAAACTGCTGTTTTCTAGAGGTAAGCTGGCTTTTAAACCATTGTGTAGAAAAAAAAGTCTAAGAATCTGTTGCCAGGACATGTGAGTTCAGTTTTCAAGGCACGTGCCATTTTCACTGATGATGTTACGTGAACTAATTATTATTTGATTGCATCATCTCATTTTTTAAGTTTCTATTTTAAAGGCAAAATGTCAAAGAAAAGAGAACAATAATTATAGCATATTTTCAGATTAAACCAACAACTGAATAAAACAAAAACTTAAAAAAATATGTCTGACTTTTGTGAAAAGTGTCAAATAAAAAAAGAAAGTTTTCAGAGCAATGCCTGAAATAATAGTTTTAAAAGTTTTGTGTTAAACTAAGTAATTTAATGTTCTTAGTCATGTGATACAGTTTGACAGTGCTTAATGCTTAGCTATAATAATTCCGATGGTATGACAAATAACCTCCCGTTCTTTGGTTCTAGTTATATTTACTTGTACAACTGCTAGCTTCATTGTTGGCATAACATTGAGTATTAGTTCCTTCGACAATTACATGGTCCCAGATGGATTAGAGAGGACAAATATAATGTGATGGACTAGCAAGGAAAGAAAGCAGATTTACTTTTTGCTAATCATAGCAAGGTATTTCTGAGATATACAAGTAGTGTGGGATTAATAGGTATGTGTTTCTGTCTCTTACAAATAGACTAAAATTGGAAAGAAAAGACCATTGTTCTAACCAAATGTTGGTGCTTAAGCTAAACAATGATTTATTTAATGAAATTATCATATGTCAATCACTGTCTCTAACAAAGGCTGCGTGCTCATATTAATTGACACCCTACTGCTATTTGTTACACAATGAACTTTGGCACCTGCACTATACTCATCAGAGAGTGCCGCTCAAAACATAATTATTGCGATTCCGAAATATTACTATAACAAAATTATTCTGTTTTTATTTTAAAAAGAACTAATTCGAACACAGCAAAAATTGTATGTCATGCACCATTTTGAATATTCCTTCTCCCCAAGGCTAGGTCTTAACAAAGATTAAAAGGGGTATTTGGCAGGAACCTCTGGCCCCAAGCAACTACAGGCTGCAGGATCACAAAGTGTGCATTCAGCCAAAAGACTTAGTAAACAGTTAGCATTAAGTTAAATGGTACCCTTTGTTTAGAAAAAAACATCCCCTCTGGGCAATCTATGTACATTGCAAGGATTTAAACAAACTTTTCTACAGATTCCTACATTTTGTTTTGTGAAGAAATAGCTATTTGTCTATGTTCAGATGCAGAGTGAATCACACTATGGTCCTTGTAAAGTGAGCACATGGATGTATCACACTACAGAGAACATACTATACTATATTGGTTATTTTTTATTTTTGGGGAGTACGAGCAGTGGAGTGGATGGGAAAAGAAGAGAAATGGAAGATTGAATTATATACAATGCGTGCTTGATATGAAGAATCTGGTGAGAGCATATGGAGATCTATGATTGTGCGGGGATTGAAGGATAAACTGTGCTCTAATTCTATATATAGGATGCTCAAAATCTGACTTGTATTCTAGTGCAGACTTCTGGGAAAATCAGTAAGCCAATCAAACAGGCAGGGCATAACATTTCTGTGTGGATTTCTGTACACCATCTGTATACAGAACGCCTCCAGGTAGCTGTATTGCACTGCATTTTACAGAAAATTACAGATTGAATAGGAAAGGTAATTTTTAATAACATTCCAATATAATAGGACTTGTGTAGCTATTGTATATATTATATTACTTTTTTTATTTGCTATCTTTTCCACGAAAGTGGAGTTACCGTTAAGCTTTGTGTCAACAGTTTCTACAACATTTTGGTTATACCACCCTATTGGTTTACGATTCCCCTGGAGGAGAATGGTACATTCCAAGTATGAGTCAAACTCCTCTTATGTATCCAGTGCCCGTGAAGATCTAGCTTCAAAATCTATTTAGTAGTTGTATATCTACTGTCATGACTTGGATCTGAACCTAGGAATTATGCTGCATGGTGGACACCTCTCTGCCTGATCCCTTGGATAAACCTATATTCTATCTTGTTTCTGGTGAACCTAGAAGTCTGTCAGAGCTCCCGGGTATGACCAAAGGCAGAGCAGCAGGCACCGGGCCCCCGGGCGGGGCAACAGGCATCGGGCCCCCGGGCGGGGCAACAGGCATTGGGCCCCCGGGCGGGGCGACCAGAATCGGGCCCCCAGGCATAGCGGCGGGCGCCGGGCCCCCAGGAGGGGTGACAGGCATCGGGCCCCCAGGCGGGGCAACAGGCATCGGGCCCCCAGGCGGGGCGACAGGCGTGGGGCCCCCAGGCGGGGCGACAGGCGTCGGACCCCCAGGCGGGGCGACAGGCGTCGGACCCCCAGGCGGGGCGACAGGCATCGGGCCCCCAGGCGGGGCGACAGGCTTCGGGCCCCCAGGCGGAGCGGCGGGCGCCGGGCCCCCAGGAGGGGCGACAGGAATCGGGCCCCCAGGCGGGGCAACAGGCATCGGGCCCCCAGGCGGAGCGGTGGGCGCCGGACCCCCAGGCGGAGCGACAGGTCTCGGGCCCTCAGGCGGAGCGGTGGGCGCCGGACCCCCAGGCGGAGCGACAGGTCTCGGGCCCTCAGGCGGAGCGGCGGGCGCCGGACCCCCAGGTGGAGCGACAGGTCTCGGGCCCTCAGGCGGAGCGGCGGGCGCCGGACCCCCAGGTGGAGCGACAGGTCTCGGGCCCTCAGGCGGAGCGGCGGGCGCTCGGCCCCCAGGCGGAGCGACAGGTCTCGGGCCCCCAGGCAGAGCGGCGGGCGCCGGACTCCCAGGCGGAGCGACAGGTCTCAGGCCCTCAGGCGGAGAGGCGGGCGCCGGACCCCCAGGCGGAGCGACAGGTCTCGGGCCCTCAGGCGGAGCGGCGGGCGCCGGACCCCCAGGTGGAGCAACAGGTCTCGGGCCCTCAGGCGGAGCGACAGGTCTCAGGCCCCCAGGCGGGGCGGCGGGCACCGGACCCCCAGGCGGAGCGGCGGGCGCCGGACCCCCAGGCGGAGCGACAGGTTTTGGGCCCTCAGGCGAAGCGGCGGGCACCGAGTCACCAGGCACGACAGTGGGCTCCGAGTCAACTGGCATGACCGCTGGCACTGGGTCAGACATTGGATCGTCTGGCTGGACAGCGGGCATCGGGTCACAGGCATCAAGTCATTTGGCTCGACAGCGAGCACCGCGTCATCTGGCAAGGCAGTGGGCTCCGAGTCAACTGGCATGACCGCGGGCACTGGGGCAGACATTGAATCGTCTGGCTGGACAGCGGGCATCGGGTCACCAGGCATCAGGTCATTTGGCTCGACAGCGGGCACCGCGTCATCTGGCAAGGCAGTGGGCTCCGAGTCAACAGGCACGACAGTGGGCACCGGGTCATCAGGTACCGGATTGTCTGGCTCGACAGCGGGCATCGGGTCACCAGGTATGACAGCGGGCACTGGGTCACCAGGCATCAGGTCATTTGGCTTGCCAGCGGGCACCGCGTCATCTGGCAAGGCAGTGGGCACCGGGTCACCAGACATTGGATCGTCTGGCTCGACAGCGGGCATCGGGTCACCAGGTATGACAGCGGGCACTGGGTCACCAGGCATCAGGTCATTTGGCTTGCCAGCAGGCACCGCGTCATCTGGCAAGGCAGTGGGCACCGGGTCACCAGGCATTGGATCGTCTGGCTCGACAGCGGGCATCGGGTCACCAGGTATGACAGCGGGCACTGGGTCACCAGGCATCAGGTCACCAGGTATGACAGCAGGCACCGCGTCATCTGGCAAGGCAGTGGGCACCGGGTCACCAGGCATTGGATCGTCTGGCTCGACAGTGGGCACCGAGTCACCAGGTACGACAGCGGGCTCTGAGTCAATTGGCACGACAGCGGGCACCGGATCAGGTACCGGATCATCTGGATCAACAGCGGGCATCGAGTCAACTGGCCTAATAGGATCGTCAGGCTGGATCAGTTCATCATGCTGGGTAGAGGCATCAGGCTGAATGCCGGCGTCCGGCTGAGTAGAGGCTTCAGGCTGAGTAGAGGCTTCAGGCTGAATAGAGGCTTCAGGCCGAGTAGAGGCTTCAGGCCGAGTAGAGGCATCAGGCCGAATAGAGGCATCAGGCCGAATAGAGGCATCAGGCCGAGTAGAGGCATCAGGCCGAGTAGAGGCTTCAGGCCGAGTAGAGGCATCAGGCCGAATAGAGGCTTCAGGCCGAGTAGAGGCTTCAGGCCGAGTAGAGGCTTCAGGCTGAAGAGAGGCATCAGGCTGCGTACAGGCATCAGACCGAGTAGAGGCATCAGGCTGAGTACAGGCATCAGGCTGAGTACAGGCATCAGGCTGAGTAGAGGATTCAGGCTGAGTAGAGGCTTCAGGCTGAACCACGGAAGGCAGGTTCACCGGTTTGGATACTGGCAGGATGGTATTGGTTGGAAAGAATTTTCGCTTTTTTCTGGTTTTAACTACTGGAGCACTGCAAGTAAACGCAGGTCTGCAAATGAATGGAGCAGCTGGAGACAGAGAAGAACTGGAGGATGGAACAGGAGAGGGAGCAGTTGCTACAGAGGGCTTTTTTACAGGGTTAAAGGCAGGATAGGTGCAGCGAGTGGGAACAGGGTACTGACATGCGGTAGATAGCAGGGCAGGAGGAGCTGTTGGGAATGCAGGAATAGAGTTTTGAGGAAATAGATTAGAAGCAGGACTGTGTTTTTGTAAGCTGACTGAGGCTGGGTGCAACAAGTCTGTCCATGTCTGCAGTATGGGTTGAACAAAGCTGAGCTTACACAAAGCCTGTCTGACCAAAGGCTGCACTGCGTTTATACAATCTCTTAGTACCTGTGGTGAACATGTGGAATAACGCTCCAGAAAGTAACCCACATCATCCTCTAATAACCACACCAGGGACTCTACCTGGTCTGCACTAAATGGTGGCAAAAATTCATCCCTGCATTCGGGGGTACCAGATGAAACCAACTCAGCACAAACCTCAATCAAAGGCTGCACCTCAGAGAATTCTGTGCCCTGATCTACTAGAACATGAGCGAGCCGTATACATTCTAGCAGTTCATCCCGGGGATACTCCTTCAGAGTTTGATAAGCATACTCTCTATCATCAAACACTAGCAGATATAAATACACAACCTCATCCAGATCCATCCTTCCCATCAACAAACCAAGATGGCTTCCCTGTGCAGCCACTTCTGGTCAGGATTGGCCTTGGTGTAATGTCAGAGCTCCCGGGTATGACCAGAGGTGTGTGACTGACGCAGGGAAACGCAGACTTCAGATATGTTATAAACAATGTAATTTATTAACACTAACCATACAAACATAAACGCAGTGCAATACTAAAACATAACACAGTGCAAACAAACCAACCAACCACCCACAGATAACAGTACATACAATGCAAGCGTCGTCAGGCAGGCCGGGTCAATATCAGTCGGGCAGGTAGGTACAGGGGGAGCAAGCGGAGAATGGTCGGGGTCACAGGCCAGGTTCAGCAGGTAGCGGGCAGCGTGGTACAGAGGGTCAGGCAGAGGAGAATGGTCAGACAAGCCAGGGATCAGAGCAGGGTCAGCAGAGAATCAGACAGGAACAGAGAGCAGAAACAGGATACAGGGCCCAAGAGAAACACAACACCAAGGCAGAGTCTGCAGGTCTGAATGTCCCTTAAATACACCAGTATAATTAGTTCCAGGTGTTTGACTGGCTGCAAGGTTGAGTCTCTGATTGCTGGGAGCACCCGCTGGCCAGCCCTGGTACTGCAGCTCATAAGGCAGCTGAGTCCCACTATTGCTGGCCAGTCCATTCCTGACAAAGTCCTTGCTCCTCCTATGAACCTCCTGTTGAAGCCATACCTTTGCACTTCCTGTTTGCCAGATTATTGTGCTCTTTTCTGGACAGTATCTGACCACTTACCCTCCTGTTGCCATCTGCATCTCCATTGCCATTTGTTACTGAGTTTTGGCTTGTTCCTTGACCATGCTTCTGATTGATCCCAACCTGAAACCATTTGTTACACACCTTTGGCTTGTTTCCAACTACGCTTCTGCTTAATCCCTACCTGCTACATCTTCTACAGCACCCAGGGATGCTCACCTCCTTGTGAGGCAAATTTGAGGACCATGACCTGGCATGAGCATGCAATGAAACTCATCTGTGGTGAAAACTAGTTAATGCTTAGACCCAGTGCCTCAGATGGCCCTGCATCACCTGCCAGGGGAATCTTCTTGCATATTTATCAAGCTGATTTCTGTGTGAGCCTTTCCACTGCTATAGCTACTTGGCTCTGAGCCCTGATTGTTACACCTACTGTATGGCAGCCGCTACAGTACCTTTACAATGCCAATGACAGCAAACGGCTCTCACGTGCGTTAATATCTTTTCTCATAATAGTTCTTTCTGCTGCTTTATTAATACAGTTAAGACCTTCTCTTAGTCAACTGGTTAGGGGGAGGGTTTTTTTTCTGGGGCCTAGAAATAATTGGCTCCATCCCTGAAAGTACTTACCACTATTAGTGGCATTAGACTTAGATATTAATCTTTACACATGGGTTATCTAATGGCTTAATTTACTAGTCATACAGTGTTAACTTTAGGTCATCTTCACATTAGATTTTTGTTTAACCTCTTGCCCTCCTGAATATTTGCCCCCCTTCCTGACCAGGCCATTTTTTGCGTTACATTGCTGCGCTACTTTAACTGATAATTGCACGGTCATGCAATGCTGCACCCAAATGGAATTTCCATCCTTTTTTTCCATGAATTGAACTTTCTTTTGGTGGTATTTGATTACCTGTGTGTTTTTTATTTTTTGCGTTATGTATAATTATGTATATATACTTGATTTGCGAACCCGTGTCGCACTGTAATATCTGCTATAGGGCGGACGGGAAGCGGTTAAAAAGAACATCTGTGTCAAATAATATGTTTT
Source organism: Staurois parvus (assembly GCF_062004578.1). Taxonomy (NCBI): domain Eukaryota; kingdom Metazoa; phylum Chordata; class Amphibia; order Anura; family Ranidae; genus Staurois; species Staurois parvus. The sequence goes on from NW_028318954.1 coordinate 2,842,673, forward strand.
AGCTGCACCATCTGAATGTGCTAGTGCACAAATGAGGCATATAATATATATCTAATATACTGCAAATGTTGTGAGGTTGAGTGATAATTTTTAGTATAGTAAAACTGAACTTGGGGATAGGTAAATATTGTCTAAAACTGAAGACAAGTGTATTCTTACTTGAATCTAAGTGTGATTGTGAATTTCTTCCAGACCTGTGCAATAATCTAGTGTGAAGCTTTGTCTCTGTTCAGGGGCTTCCTGTATTAAAGCTCATCTACAAGATACCATCAAGAAACCTCCAAAACCTTCCTGTTTATACTCACAATCTATCTATAATCTGTTTTTGCGCTGAAACATCAAATGAAACCAAAAACCAAAGGTATTAGTAACTGTGACATCGTCCTAGATTACATAATTTCCCCCATGCTGCTCACAAAAAATTAAATGTCCCTTCATGCATTGGGGTTCTTTTTCCTCTGTGGACATCGCATTGTTGGGTCTGTGAGTAGTGTCATGGGGAGTAATCTTGTCCTCTGTTCACACCTCCAATACCCATACAACATCTCTGGCTGCAGTTTGTTAATATTGCCCACTGTTCCCTTAAATGCTAATATGAAGACATAAGCAAAGGAGACCAGTTCTTCTGCTAAAGACAGCAGCTACTAGATCCCAGTCCCCTGGATAGGAAATTACATACATAAAGCATCTGAATTAGGATTCTGAGTAATGATCAGAGGGAAATGCTGCTGTTTCCAAGTAAAACTAATATTTATGTAGCACACTCCCTATGGAGCCGCTAATGATATGCTGATTCCTTCCCCAGAACCGATGCAAACACACCCATACACATGGTATTTCCTCTCTTTCTCTCTCCGGCTCAAGAAACAGTTTAGGGAGTGCTTTTTATGGTTTTATTTTGAGGATGAGACTTGGATAGGGTGAGAGAACATGGGATACCCCAAGCAGACATTTCTCCTCGTGCTGATCACTCACTGTATTACAAAGTATAAGTAAGACAGAAAATCCTCCTGTGCTGCCAATCCCCAAGTAAGTGAGTTTCAGCAAACACCTAAATTGTGTTCCCACAAACCAAATGAATAAAACTAAGTTCCCATCTGCCTTTCCCCCATATATACCATAGGTATCGGTGCCCCCTTGTTTTCACTGCCTGTATGTAGCCCATCCTGTTAGTTTGTAGCGGTGTGTTTTGTATAGGTAGGTAGCTAGATGCTCCCAGCCCTCACCTTGCACGTTCTGCAGCCTCGGAGTGCACACTCTCTACCAGGTGAGGACCGGTCACTGCTATCTTCACAGTTAGCTAAATGCCTGCATGCTCTCTGCTAGAACTTCAGATGAAGAGACATCAAGAAGAGCGTTTGGGAAGATCATCTTTTAAAGTGCATGTGACCTATATTAGCTCATAGGTCAGAGTTGGAGGTTACCGTGCATGCTAGCTGGTGGAGGAGCACAGTCAACGGTTTCTGTATAATTGATGATCACTAATTTGAAGAGTTATGGCACTAAAGACTGTCTGTGGACTTTATAATCTATTACTGTTTTTGGTATATAATAATTTGCATGATGCTCAGCTGGGTGTTTATTTTTTCACTTTTTTATATTTGAGCATCATTCGCACTATTAACATTATATATGGTTGCACCTTAGTTTGTCTGAAGGAAAGGCACTCAGCCAGGTGTTTATTGAGTATATTTTCATTTTATTATTTCTGTACTGGTATTATATTTATTTACTATTTATTCACTTTGGAGAATTTATGAATGAAGTATTTATTTTCACTTTATATTTTGTATTAGGAGGTATGCTCAGCCGGGTGTTTACACTTTTCATGTATTAGGATATTTACAAATTTTTTATTATCACTTGAGAGTAGCGCAGCACCATTTTAGTTTTATTTATGTATTACAAAGTAGATGAGGCAGATAAAATAGAGCTCCCAAGGAAATCACCACTGGTTGAGTAATGACTAGTGCCTTTTTGAAGAACAGAGATTTGCACACACCCTCCTTCACCTTCCACCAGGTACTCTTCAGCGAGCTCTCCAGACCAAAATTCCCAGACCAGACTTTGACATAAGTCCCCCAGCTATGCTACAGCTGGGATCCTGAAGGTCCTAAAGTGGCGTTCCAGCAGACTGCCCTTAGGTGCAGAAGCCCCTGGACAGGGGGCTCCTCTTGCAGGACTGGACACAGACTCAGCTCCAACTCCTGAATCCAGGTCTCCAACTATTGATGGGCCCTCCAGCCACCTACTGGGCACATCTCCCCAGGGATAGGCTGGGTGCCCCTAACTGTTCAGACTGCCCTTCTGTCTTTTCTTATACTGTGATTTAAGAACCCGTTAGAATGCATGGAGAAATAATCAGAAGAGCAGCCTGTGAAGCAGGCTAAAGCAATCAAAAGCTGCTCCTCTGGCTACAGAGGAGCCAAACTAAATGTGCCTAGCATCCTAAACCTAACTAGGAGGGTGCTACATTAATGTTAGTTTAAGCATGCAAACTGCTAATAATAGATTTAGCCTGGAGTAATATTCTGTGACCAGTCACTGCTGCTTACAACCTTATAACCATCCTCTTGGAAAACAATCTGTGTAGGATGGATCTGCTGGGTCTATCCCACAGCTCTGCTCTCCACACAGACTATGTGTAGAACAGTGATGATGCCATTGCTACATTTACAATGTAAGAACTGGAGTTGCAAAGGCATTTGGTGCACACAAAGAGAATTAATATCCTATGTGGCTATTAAAGAATTTGTTTTAATTAAATGTTTGTGTCTCGAGTTCAGTTTTAAGTGCAAAAAGTATACACTGCTCACAAAAATTAAATGAACACTTTTTAATCAGAGTATAGCATAAACTCCTGTAATATTGATCTGGTCAGTTAAGTAGCAGAGGGGGTTGTTAATCTGTTTCAGCTGCTTTGGTGTTAATGAAATTAACACCAGGTGCACTAGATGGGCAACAATGAGATGACCCCCAAACCAGAAATTGTTTTACAGGTGGAGGCCACTGACATTTTTTTCCCTACTCATCTTTTCTGACTATTTTCACTAGTTTTGCATTTGGCTAGAGTCAGTGTCACTTCTGGTAGCATTAGGCAATACCTCGACCCTACAAAGGATGTGCAGGCAGTCCAACTCCTCCAGGATGGCACATCAATACGTACCATTGCCAGAAGGCTTGCTGTGTCTCCCAGCACAGTCTCAAGAGCATGGAGGAGATTCCAGGAAACAGGCAGTTACTCTAGGAGAGCTGGACAGGGCCGTAGAAGGCCCTTAACCCATCAGCAGAGACCAGTATCTGTTCCTTTATGCAAGGAGAAACAGGATGAGCACTGCCAGAGCCCTAAAAAATTACCTCCAGCAGGCCACTGGTGTGAATGTCTCTGACCAAACAATCAGAAACAGACTTCATGAGGTTGGCCTTAAGGCCTGACGTCCTCTAGTGGGCCCTGTGCTCACTGCATGGCCTCATAGAGCTTGATTGGCATTTGCCATTGAACACCAGAATTGGCAGGTCTGCCACTGGCGCCCTATGATGTTCACAGATAAGAGCAGGTTCACACTTTACACATGTGACAGACGTGAAAGGCTCTGGAGAAGCCATGGAGATTGTTATGCTGCCTGTAACTTTGTTCAGCATGACCGTTTTGGTGGTGGGTCAGTGATGGTCTGGGGAGGCATATCCAAGGAGGGACGCACAGACCTCTACAGGCTAGACAATGGCACCCTGACTGTCAATAGGTATCGGGATGAAATCCTTGGATCCATTGTCAGACCCTATGCTGGTTCAGTGGGTCCTGGGTTCCTCCTGGTGCACGACAATGCCCAGCCTCATCTGGCGTGAGTATGCAGGCAGTTCCTGGAAAATGAAGGAATTGATACCATTGAATGGCCCCGACACTCGCCTGACCTAAATCCAATAGAACTCCTCTGGGATGTCATGTTTTGGTCCATCCGATGCCGCCAGGTTGCATCTCGGACTGTCCAGAAGCTCAGTGATGCCCTTGCCTAGATCTGGGAGGAAATACCCCAGGACACCATCCGTTGTTTCATTAGGAGCCTGCCCCAAGGTTGTCAGGCATGCATACAAGCACGTGGGGGCCATTCAAAATACTAAATGCCATTTTGAGTTGCTGCAATGAAATTTCAACAAATTGGACTAGTCTGCTGCATAATTTTTTTAATTTGATTTTCATGGTGTCTTATAATTCAGTCCTCTGTAGTTTGATCATTTTCATTTCCATCAAACGATGGTGCATCCTTACGTTCCTATCACACTACCCAGTCCATATCAGTATAGATATCCAGCATATTTTTCTCCACTGATGTGTCTTCAAAGTGTTCCTTTAATTTTTCTTGAGCAATATATATATATATATATATATATATAAATATATCCTGTACAGCAATAGCAGGGAATAAATCAGGACATGTCTTATGTGCAAACATTAGAACTAACCTCAAAATATTGTTTTCCTGCCAGACATATAAAATGATCCTCATAAAAATGTTGGCTTAGTATTTTTCATTTATAAATGAGATATGTTTGGATTTCCCTATTTATCATTTGGTGGATATATTTCCTTAGCTTTCAAAAATCATTCTTCATTTTCCTTTGTCTAAATGTCTTCCAAAAATTAGAAATAATTAAACGACAGAAAGAGATTTTCCCAGCCTGGGGGGCAAAGACAATTCCCATGGGCAGTTCGCAAAACCCAATCTTGGCTCTCTTCCTCAACCACTCCTTTTGAAGGCTTTTCAGACACCAATTCATTGTTCCTCTCCTCCAAGATGACTTATAAGCAAGAATTTGGCGTAAACATCATATTTAACCCATTCAGAGCTTATAAGTTGTATCCTATATATAAAAGTATTCATTTCGAAAGCAAGGCACAAGGGCTTATGAAATGCATATCACCGTCGTTCCATCAGCCCATTCAACCAAAATATATGCACAGCTCAACAAATATTTTTACATGTATTATCTCAAGGTGGACCAGTCACTCTCGAAGAGGTATAATACTGCAAGAAAGAAAAGTAACAAAAGATTCACCCTTTCTTTTTGTCCTCGTTGCCATTAATGCTGAGAGAGAAATTGATGGGAAATCCAAAATTTTCCAATTGTCACCAGATTATTAGGTGAAGGGTAAAGTTGCAATGGGGACACATGTTCAAGTGACAACTGTCTAAGAGGAGAAATTTCCTAATTTTCTAGATATTTATTCTTATTTCCTGTTACAGTTTTGGAACGGGAAAGGGAAATCTCCCCAACAGGACTCAGTTAAAAAAAACACAACCCTTCTCTTCTTTATTTAAAACTAAGCTATAAAACTTGGGTATACATACAATCTAAAGGCAAATAAATGCCTTCCCCTAATTTTGTTTATTAATTATTGTACTCGTTTTACATTTTTTCTCCATCAGTTAATCCTGACAGCATTTTTTCGTGGCTAACAGAACTTCTGTCTTCTGTTCTGTTTTATATCTTTACATCTGAGTTGCTAGACATTCTGAAAAAAGGATACTGCATAGGCACTTAACTCTATGAGCTTAAAATAGTAGGATATATAGTCCTGTACCCAGTATTCATCTAAATGTCTGAGACACCTACATAATAATACAACTATAAGATATAATAATATGCTGTATAATATTTGTACAATATAACATAATTTTCAACAAAGTGATAAACAATACAATGGCCATGTTGAAATGCAATAGTTGATACTTACAACTTCTTTTAAAATCAGAGTCTACCTAGTTGCATAAGTGGAGGTGAGAGACCATGATGAAGTGGAACTACACCTTGTCAGCTGAGGAGGATCTACACCTCATCAGTTGATTATGCAGGCCATCAAAATTCAAACCTTTTATTATATCTCTTTTAGGTGAATTTATCTCTTTATAGTATGTTATTAGTTAATGATTTTTGTACAACATTTATTTAAAGTTGCGTAAGGTTTTTTTTCCAATATTAATCTTTATTGGAAATGTTTTAAAAGAACAGTATAATAATGCCAATCAGTCACCCATAAAATTAGATCCAACAAGGGAGAAATTAAATCAATGTAAACCAGCAACTAGGTACTGAGGAGGGAATCTGAGAAGGAAATAAAGGGACGGGATAGAGGTAAAGGGTTGTGGGAACAGGAAAAGAAATAGGGATAAACCTAGATAAAAAAGGAGGAAATTAGTTTAATCACAAACTTACAACACTCATATGAGAAAATGTTACTGACTATCACAACCTAAAGCTTTGAACTTTCCTCCAATTAGTTTGAGGTCATGTCTCTGAGTTCTGAACCTTATTCACCCCTTTCATGTATTTAAAGGTTTCAGTCAGATATTACTAAAGATCTATATAAGGGAATCAAGATCTTCTTCCTACTGGTGATCCTCCTAGTGATGCATCCTAGAATTCTATTCACTTTCCCCACTGCCTGGTCACACTGTTTCCCCATTTTGCAATCATCTAAAATTTCTTCTGTAGTTCTCGTCAACACTGTATCCCCAATGTTGTACTCTCTCGAGGGATTGTTTTTCCCTAGGTGCATTATTTTACATTTAGGAACATTGAACTGCAGTTTCCACTTCTTTGACCAATCTTCCAGCAATGCCAAATCATTTTCCATGTTCAGACACCTCCAGGGATATCAACCCCATTACACCACCAGTGACTGTTCTCTTTTCCGAGTGAACCTCCTTTACTACCGTACTCTAGTATCTATCCTTTAGCCAGCTGCATATCCACTGAACCATCCATGGGTTAAGTCCTAGCTTGTGCAACTTTTATATTAGATCATTGTGTGGAATTGTATCAAATGCCTTGCTGCAATCAAGATATGCTATGTCCACAGCACCACCCTGGTCCAAAACTTTAGTAATATAGTCAAAATATTCAGTCAGACTAGTCTGACGTGATCTGTCCACAATAAAGCCATGCTGCTTTGGGTCTAGCAAGTTGTGTGTTTTTAAGTGAACAATGATTCTTCTTTTCAGGAGTGATTCCATTAACTTGACTACAACCGCTGTTAGTTGTTTCTACTATTCCTAAGCCAGCAACTTTCCACTATACCTGAGTCAGCAACTTCAATTCTGTTGAAATAGAGGGCGTCTACCCTGGATTTGGGCAAACAGCCTCTCAAAGTGGCTTGATCTTTCAAGCGCTCAATTACTAAAGAAAGTGATGGAGCATGAGCTTTCTTCCTTGCTTTTGCCAGGGCACGCCTGTCAGCAATTAAAGCATGTGCTGTAAAGAATTTATTCTCATGAGGCCACTAATCCAAGCCTATGCTAAAAAGAGCTGGTTTGGGACTTGGTAGTAGAGCCAAGTCCATGATGACAGATATAAAGGCAAAAACCTCCTTCAGAATAAGACAAATTTGGGGCAAGGCCACTATATGAGCAATAGAGTTCATATTTTCACATTTTCTCAGGCTTATTGAAGAATGGGAAGTTGGAAAACGGTGGGCCAACATTTGAGGTGTTAGGTTCCACCTATGCATAATTTTTTTAATAGTTTTCCAATAGGAGATGCATTGAGATATTTTTCTGGGCCAAGAAAGAGCTCTTTACCATTGCTGAGTTGAATAAGAAATTCCTAGGTCTCGTTCCCATACGGTCATTGCAGGGAGCTTTACAAAATACCTTGTTTAGTTGTCTCCAAAGATGTGTAGAAAGAGTATACATTTTATAATCACTTTCCGGCCCGCATGACGTCATATGATGTCGTGAACATTGAGTGAAAATATCTGGATGATGCTTGCAGCTACAAGCATCATCCAGATATCTTTTTTTTCAGCCAATGATTCACTACAATATAATAGCCATCCTAGAGGCTCATTAGCAAAAGGGGATGCCCCCCCCCTCCCGACGCTCACCAGCACTGATCTGCTGGCTGCGCCGTTTTACCATAGAGCTGCCCGTGTACCAGATGGTCCCTGACCATCTCTATGACCCTGATAGGCTGGAAGTGGCATCATGGCATCACTTCTGACACTGGCAAATCTTAACTTTTTTTTGCTGGAAAATCAATTTTGTTTTTACCTCATGCTTTTCAGCATAGAGGAGAGATGTGTCGTCAATAAGAGGACCATAAAGAGGACATGTCATACATTACTCCTATTACAAGGGATGGTTACATTTCATGTAATAGAAATAAAAGTGATAAAAAAAAAATTAAAGAAAGACTGGAAAAATAAAATTAACATAAATAACCATAATTAAAAAAAAATGTTTTAAGTGCTCCCATCCCCTTGTGGTCACGCGCAGAAGTGAATACATGCGTAGGTTGTTCCCGCATATGTAAATGGCATTCGAGCCACACATATGAAGTATTACAGCTAATGGTATAGTGAGTTGAGTCAATTGTTTGATGGTCCTGCGATGATAATTTGAGGGTAGATATCCAAGGTCAGAGGGTGGTATTGACCATGTCTAGGAAGGATCTAGGAGCTTTATGAGTTAATGTGGTAGCGTCCAGCAGGACTTGAAGATCCATGGATATATTTTGTTGCTCTATTCGAATCCATCTTTTGTCTGATGAAGGGGACTACCATGATTTTTTTTTAAATTCAAAATGCAGGCTTTATCGTGTTTAGATAGATCTGGATCCCCTAAACCCGCATGAGAGGTGAATGCATAAAAAGACTGTTTATTCACTCTTGCTTTTTTATTTTCCCAAATAAAATTAGAGTTGAAACATTCTTTTAAATGTTTTAAGATGGTAAGGTAACATTATGAGAGGGATTGCACCAGAGGATATGTATCCATTTGAAAAAATTTTGAACGTAAATGTGGCGCCAATACAAGCCACCTCAAGGATTTATAAGATCTTTATGGATCTGGAAGGAACCGATCTGCCCCCATTCTTGGAAAAATGGGAAAAGGAGCTTGGAAGAGAAGCGAATGAGCAACAAAAGAATAAAATATTCAAAGTTGCACATGAGGGGATAAATATGAGCACAGTGGAAATAAATTGCAAATGTTTGGCGAAATGGTATGTTACACCAAGTGTGACACATAAGCAACAAGGGAATGTTTCACCTTTATGTTGGAAAGGTTGTGGGAAAAAGGTAATATATGGATATGGTTGGAATGCCAGAAAATACAGGTCTATTGGAAGGAAATAATCCATTACATTCAGGAATTATGTGGGATTACCTTACAGAAAGACCCGTGGACGTGTTGATTTTTTTACTTTACTAACTTTACAGATACTATATCGTTTACTCAGTGCTGCTAAGGGCCTGATTCCAAAGTTTTGGTGGGCCCCAGAGCCACCAAGAATAAATGATTGGATAAACAGAGTTGAAAATATTTATAGGTTAGAGGAGCTATATCATATGGAGGAGGATAAAATGGAAAAATTTAGGAAAACATGGAGTGGTTGGTCAGATTTCAAAACATCTAAACGATACCTGGACCTGGTCTGGAGTTCAGAGGGATGGTCTAGAGAGATTTTGACGGAGTATCGGAAAGGGAGAGTGGGCGACAAGGGGAAAGGTCACAAATATAGACAGATAAGTGTAATGAGGAAACTGAAATTAGGTAACATGTGTGGACAGTGGTTAATCGGATGGAGGAAGGGGAGGAGGGAGGGGAGGATGGGGGGGTTTTGGGAAAGGTGCTATAAAATTGAATTTATTTATATGTGAAATGTGCATGTATTAGGTGTTTTATATTTGTATTGAAAAACTTAATAAAAGATATCATTTAAAAAAAATGAGGCGAGGGATTGTGCGAAAGAAGTATAGTACAAGGGGCAAGAGAAATATTTTAGTGAGAGCTATTTTCCACACCCAGGAAACTGTAGCTTTGGAAAGATCATTGCAAAGATCTGTGAGTTTAGCAAGCAAGACTGAATAATTAGTCTTAAAACTGTAGGTGCCGGGAAAGGTTAATCGTATACCAAGATATGCGATTTGAGATGAGTGCACCCAAGTAAAAGAGGTAGCCATAGAAATCTGATTTTGATTAGGTAAGGATAGATGTATAGGGTGTGTAAATGATTTTGTATAATTTACTTTGCATAACCATATTGTACTCAATGTTGCTAAAATGTTTTAAAGCACTGGTAAGGACACAAGAGAGTCTGTTATAGCAATCAAGATATCATCTGCATACAAACTGATCTTATGCTCTTTGCTTCCAATATTTAAACTGTTAAGTGCTTGGCATGTACAAACTGCTTCCACTAGGGGCTCAATGACTAAAGCAAAGATAAGGGGTGACAGCTGACATCCCTGTCTAGTTCCGTTAGTTATTTTCAATGGATCAGATAATATACCAGAAATCCATGCCCTGATGCTAGGTTCAGAGTATAGGGTTAGGATGACTTCATCAATAGGGCCTACAAGATCAAATTTACATAGAACTTGTCTGAGGTATCCCACAGTAGACCCAATCAAATGTCTTCTCTGCATCCATAGAAAGAAGCAGAGAAGGTGTCCGATGGTGTTCCACCCATTGGATCAAGTCAATTATTCACCTGGTACTGTTGGGTGCCTGGCAACCATTGATAAACCCTATTTGATCTGGGTGTACTAAGGTTTTGATGAAGGGTTGTAATCTATTGGCCAATAACTTAGCATAGATTTTAATGTCTGTATTCAGTAGAGATATGAGCCTGAGGTTTGTGGGGTCTGAAGGAGGTGTCCCAGGATTGGGTATTGCAACAAGCAGGGCCTCTAAGGATCCCCTAGGGAAAAATCCTGTTTTAGCTGCTTGATTAGTGACAGCGAATACTGTAGATATGGCAATAGGGTTTCTGAGAAAATGTTATAATATTCGTTAGTATAACTGTCCAAGCCTGGTAACTTGTGAGATGGAAGGTTATGAATAACTTTAAGTACTTCCCTGAAAGGGTTCAGATAGGAAGGCTTGTTGGGATGCAAACAGTGAGGGAAGATGGATCGAGTTTGGAAAGGCACTAATTTGATCATCTGTAGGAGGCTGAAAATCTGGGGAGTCTTTAAGAGTATGACGATGTCACAAGATAGCCTGCAGTTTCTTGTTTGTGTATTCTTACCTCATTGCTGCTCACCTATGGGCGTCGTCTGCTGTTCTCTGGGTGTTATTTCCTTCCCTTCCATCATTTCCTGGCCTGCCTCCTTGTTTGCCTGCCTATATAAGACATGCTCAGTCTAGGCCAATTTGCCTGAGCAACTTCCTAGTTGTCTGAGCTCCTGTGTGTTGCTATCTCCTGCATCCTGAAATGACTACTCGTGTACCAACCCGACTTCGTTCTCTGCTTGTGATTGTTTTGACCTTGGTTAGTCTATCGAATTTCCATTTGTCTCCTCCCATTGAACTCTGCTCCCGTGAGTGGCCTCCTCATCCTCAGCTGGGCGTACCAGCTTGCTGCAAGTCCATCCCCACCACCAGGGGCTCTGGTGAAGAAGCAGGCTGGGGCTTAGACTCCGCACCCTGGGGAACCCCGAGTTGGTGGTCTACAAGGGCCTACTACCACAGGTTCATGACAAACGAGATGCCTAAAATTTGCTAATTGACAATCTCTAATGGATATGTAACTAAGCCCTTATTGGGGTTGGAGAGAGAAGAGATAATCAATTTTCTCATTTTCTGCTTGATTTGTCTTGCTAAAAGAGAGCCTGCCTTACTCATAAGGGAATAAAAATTAGGTTTAGATCGTTTGAGCACAAGTTCATATTTACTAAGGAGCAGTTAGCAAGAGTCTGTCATAGGTTATACAGGGTTTTAGCCACATCAGCATCTAGTGTGGACATATGTTTTTTTCTCTAAGACTTGAATTTTGGGATAGCAAGTCAGATATCTTTGGTTTTTCTCCTTTTCTCATATGCCCCCATCTTAATTAAAATGCCCCTCATAACCGCTTTATGGGTATTCCACAGTAGAAAGTTATCTATATCCACGATTTTGTTCAGATGAAAAAAATAAAGTAGTTCATGGTTAATTTGGTCTACATATCTAGGATTAGTAAGTAAGGATGAATTTAGCCGCCATACAGTAGAAGAAATGGGTGGGTGATATTTCTTGCTGCCAACATTCCTAACTTAACTAAAACATTCATACAAAAACCCCAAATTCCACAGTAGAAAGTTATCTATATCCTCGATTTTGTTCAGATGAAAAAAATAAAGTAGATCATGGTGAATCTAGTCTTCGTATCTAGGATTAGTAAGTAAGTATGAATTTAGTTGCCATACAGTAGAAGAAATGGGTGGGTGATATTTCTTACTGCCAACATCCCTAACTTAACTGAAACATTCGTACAAAAACTCCCTTTGTTGAACTTTTTAGGCAGATATGACAATCGTGTGTATTTCAATAAAAGGTAAGTTTATTACAAAAAATCTAAAGAGTATACAAATGCATTACACAAAATATTGTATCAATATTATTCCATAAACACGACTGAAATTATTTAAACCCTATGTGTCCATATTCTATAAAGAATAATAGTATACCTGTCAGGGCTAAAATTTTTGTAGAAACATCAGGACAAAACCCAACTCCTTCTTCGTGGAATAAAGCAGTGGTATGCCGTTTCTAGGAAGCAATCACATTATTAAGTATATCAATCACATTATCCAGATAGTACCAATTGAGTATCAACACGCTGCCATATTACATAGTCCATGCTATACTTTCCTAATGAATCAACAACAAATAAATAATAGTTGAATACAGAATGGTTGCAAGAGTAGGAGCGCCAACACACTGCTCATTTATCCCTAACCCAGATGCGTTGAACACACGAACAGTATGGGCTGTTCGCCCACCGCGTCTCACAATGCACTGTGCCTTGCATCAGGACCAATCACAGGGCAGGGTGATCTCACACTGATGTCACAAGGGGGCAGGGTGATCTCGCCCCCTTGTGAAGTCATCACCCTATTTAAGAACTGTCATCAGCTGTCAGACAGCAGGAGACAGCGTCGAGGGTGGAACAGATTCGGGCCGGCGGTGGCGGTGGGCATCGTTATTGGCATTGGATCTACTTCGGGGGACATTTTTTAAATTTTTATTTTTAATAAAGAATTTGTCAAAGACTGTCTCCTGTTTTTTTTTCACTACACTTTTTTTTACCATGTACCACATACTCATTCACATGGGGGGGGCAGGGATCTGGGGGCCCCCTTGTTAAAGGCGACTTCCAAATTCCAGTAAGCCTCCCACCCACAATCCCCCACAACCACTGGCCAGAGTTGTGGGGAAGAGGCCCTTGTCCCCATCAACATGTTAACAAGGTGCTTTGGGGGGGAGGTCCCCCTTCCCCAAAGCATCCCCCCCAAGTTCAGGGCATGTGTCCTGGTACAGTTCAGGAGGGGGGCGCACGCTCGCCACCTCTCCCTTTTCCTGGTCTGTCGTGCTGCATGCCCGATAAGGGTCTGGTATGGATTTTGGGGGGGTCCCCACAACATTTTGTTTTTAATTTTGGCGTGGGAGTTCCACTCAAAATCCATACCAGACCTGAAGGGCTTGGTATGGACAATCATGCTCTTCAAATTATTTAGAGTGAACATTTTATTTAAAGTGGTTATAAAGGCTGAAGGTTTTACCTTCTGTGTGTTGCTCCCCCACAATCCTCTCCAATACTTACCTGAGCCGCCTCTCGATCCAGGACTCTGCACGAGGTCTCTCTCCACTCATTTGCTGAGACACAGCCATTGGCTCCCACTGCTGACAATAACAGTCAGTCAGGAGAGAGCAAACAGCAGGGCTGCACACAGCTCTGTGTATCTCATAGACACTTGGCTCGGGAGAAAGCATGTACCAGTGCCCCCACAACAAGCATATTGCTATGGAGGAACTTAGCAGGGAGGAGGGGCAATTGCACAGAGCAGGTAAGTATGACATGTTATTTAAAGAAAAAAACTGAGCCTTTAATATTTCTTTAAGAAACCACAGAACAAATTGGGATTGATTTATTAGAGGCAAATAGACAAGAGAAGTTGCACTTTGCAAGGAAATTTTCCCCAGAGCTTAAAGCAGAATTAAACCCTTTGATTTAATGGTGTTCAAAAAACAGTTATGTTCTCGGCATGCCGGGAATGCTAACCACCACATTCTCTCAAACCATCAAATGTCTGTGTCATAATTGAACACACATGCAGTAACATGGCAGTTGCAGATCAAACAGGGGCTTAGATGGCAGCTACTTTGGCTGAAAAAGATAGGAGGGTTTAGATTCAGTGTAACCACTTGCTTACCGGGCACTTATACCCCCTTCGTGCCCAGGCCAATTTTCAGCTTTCAGTGCTGTTGCACTTTGAATGACAATTGCGCGGTCATGCAACACTGCACCCATATGACATTTTTGTCATTTTTTTCACACAAATAGAGCTTTCTTTTGGTGGCATGTACTTGCTGCTGGGGGTTTTATTTTTTGCGCTGTAAACAAAAAAATAGCAAAAAATTTTTTAAAAATGTTTTTCTTTGTTTCTATGATAACATTTTGCAGACAGGTCATTTTCCTCCTTCACTGATGTACGTTGATGAGGCTGCACTGAAAGGCAGCACTGATGGGCAATGATAGGCACTGATAGGCAGTACTGATGGGCACTGATGAGGTGGCACGGATAGGCAGCACTGATGTGCACTGATAAGCAGCACTGATAGGCAGCACTGATAGGCGTCACTGATGAAGCGGCACTGATGATGCTGCACTGATATGCAACAATGATGGGCACTGATAGGCAGCACTGATGGGTGGCACTAACTGGGCACTGACTGGCGGTACTGCTGGGCACTGATGGGTGGCACTGATGGGCATTGTTGGCTGGCACTGCTGGGCACAGATAGGTGGCACTACTAGGCACTGATGGGCACAAGTGGGTGGTACTGCTGGGCACAGGTGGGTGGCACTGCTGGGCCCTTGTGGGTGGCACTGCTGGGCACAGGTGGGCAGCACTGGTGGGTGGCACTGCTGGGCACTGATCATCAGTGCCCTGATGATCGGTGTCAAGCCGTCCTCTGACAATTGATGGTTATCGGCAGTACTCTCCTCATGCTGTGACAGCGTGAGGAAAGTGCAGTTAATAACCGGCAACTGCATTTACCGGTGATCTGCTGTGTCATTGAAAATGGCTGATCACGTGGTAAAAGGCCGCTGTGATTGGCCTTTTACTACATGACGTGATCAGCTGTTTCCATAGGACACAGCAATCACGGAGATCGCCGGGTACGCAACCCCGGGGGTGCGTGGGAGTGCACGTTCTGGGAGGACATCATATGATGCCCTCCCTGAACTGGCCGGCCGCGGCGAAGCCTTCATTTGGCTATCTGTGGTTGGCAAGTGGTTTTTAAAGTGGTTGTCAACCTCAGACATGAAAAATAAACAAAGCATATCCCTCTATAGTGAGTGCTTGGCCCAACCCAGAGCACTAAGTGTGATTTCTGTCTGCTGCCTTGTTCCTCTGCTATCTGCATGAGTCACTTCTGAGATGTTTTCCTGACACCAAGAGGTAAAGAAAGGACATTGGTAACAGGGGAGGGAGCTCCAGCATGCAGCCTGTGATTGACAGCCTCAGCTCTGTTCCTGTGTGCTGTGTGAATGATAGTGTGTGTGTCCCTCCAATCAGCACTCAGCTCTCTTCACTGAGCTCTGCAGACTTTAACATCTGCTCCCAGCCCCCTGCTTTTTCTGAAATCTCAGACAAGCTGTATGCATTCTTCACTTTGAATAGATCTAGAGAAGAGATTGTTGCAAATAAACATGTTCAAGGTATGCAGGTGGATTTGTTTAATCTCTTTGTATCACCTGAAGCCAGTCACTTCACTGAGTATATGTAAAGGCTTACAACCAATTTATTGAATAAGGTGAAGCTCAGTTTTTAATTTGCAAAAATCATCCAATCAAATGCAGGCAAAAAGCACAGTTTTTTTAAAATTTCCTTGCACTTCATTGCATACATTCTCTTGCATAGCCTATTTGTTTTTATATGTGTAATGATTGTACATGATCATAGTATAGGGGACAGGCTGTGCACTTTTAATAGAATTTGATGGCTTTAAATCAAATAGTATAATTGCCCTCATGTATAAATTGCCTGACTGTGAAACTCAGACATTTGCTTTGCAAGGCTTATGCTGATATAAACATACTGCAAATGAAGACACAGATGGTTTATTCAGATCTACCTCTTCACAGCCCCACTCCCCTGTACTGGTGATCAAGGGTGGACTGACCATTTGGGAACTCGGTACTGCCCGAGGGCCCTTGGTCAGTAGTGGGCCCCATGAGATGCCCCTGGTACCTTTTCATAGGCTTTTTTGGGTGTGGTTTGAGTGTGGGTGAGGACACAGGGGCCCCATAATTCCCTGTTGCCCGGGGGCCCCATGAGTTGTCAGTCCACCCCTGCTGCTGATACAGTGAGGAACAGAAGTATTTGAACACCCTGCGATTTTGCAAGTTCTCCCACTTAGAAATCATGGAGGAGTCTGAAATTCACATTGTAGGTGCATTCCCACTCTGAGAGACAGAATTTTTTAAAAAAATTCAGTAAATCACATTGTATTATTTTTAAAGAATTTGTTTGTCTTGCACTGCTGAACATAAGTATTTGAACACCAAAGAAACAGCAAGGATTCTGGCTCTCAAAGACCTGTTACTGTGCCTTTTAAAAGTACACCTCTACTCCACTCATTAATCTAATTTAGTAGCACCTGTCTGAGCTCTTTAAAGACACCTGTCCACCCTATAGTCAGTCAGACACCAACTACTACCATGGGCAAGACCAAAGAGCTGTCAAAAGACACCAGAGACAAAATTGTGGACCTCCACAAGGCTGGAAAGGGCTACGAGGCAATTGCCAAGCAGCTTGGTGAAAATAGATCAACTGCTGGAGCAATTGTTAGAAAATGGAAGAGGCTAAAGATGACTGTCAGTCTCCCTTGGACTGGGGCTCCATGCAAGATCTCACCTCGTGGGGTATCACTGATGATAAGAAAGGTGAGGAATCAGCCCAGAACTACAAGGGAGGAGCTGGTCAATGACATGAAGAGAGCTGGGACCACAGTTTCAAAGGTCACTGTCAGTAGAACACTACGCCGTCATGGTTTCAAATCATGCATTGCACAGAAGGTTCCCCTGCTCAAGTCATCACATGTCCAGGCCCATATGAAGTTTGCCAATGACCATCTGGATGATCCAGAGGAGGCATGGGAGAAAGTCATGTGGTCAGATGAGACCAAAGTAGAACTTTTTGGTCTAAACTTCACTCGTCGTGTTTGGAGGAAAAAGAAGGATGAGTTGCATCCCAAGAACACCATCCCTACTGTGAAGCATGGGGGGTGGTAACATCATGCTTTGGGGGTGCTTTTCTGCGAAGGGGACAGGACGACTACACTGTATTAAGGAGAGGATGAATGGGGCCATTTATTGTGAGATTTTGAGCAACAACCTCCTTCCCTCAGTCAGAGCATTGAAGATGGGTCGTGGCTGGGTCTTCCAACATGACAACGACCCGAAGCACACAGCCAGGATAACCAAGGAATGGCTCCGTAAGAAGCATATCAAGGTTCTGGAGTGGCCTAGCCAGTCTCCAGACCTAAATCCAATAGAACATCTTTGGAGGGAGCTGAAACTCCGTCTTGCTCAGCAACAGCCCCGAAACCTGACAGATCTAGAGGAGATCTATGTGGAGGAGTGGGCCAAAATCCCTGTTGCAGTATGTGCAAACCTGGTCAAGAACTACAGGAAACGTTTGACCTCTGTAATTGCAAACAAAGGCTTCTGTACCAAATATTAACACTGATTTTCTCAGGTGTTAAAATACTTATGTTCAGCAGTGCAAGACAAATCAATTCTTTAAAAATCATACAATGTGATTTCCTGAATTTTTTTTTAATTCGGTCTCGCAGAGTGGGAATGCATCTACAATGTGAATTTCAGACCCCTCCATGATTTCTAAGTGGGAGAACTTGCAAAATTGCAGGGTGTTCAAATACTTCTGTTCCTCACTGTATACTCTTCAGCACGATCTGTAATGTTGGGTGTCATTTAAGGAATGTGTCCAACTTGTGGATGAATTGCTGTTCCTAACACATCATTCACATTTTTTTCATTGGCATTCACTTTATTAAGAAAATTTGATTTACAGATGAGGGAAATCAAAAGCGTGTGTTATTCTGGTCTGCGAGTGTGATAATGTGTGTAGGGGGTTTCCACAAAAACTAGGAAACAGCTTCAATCTTACCAAAAGATGTTGTCCATTAGTAAGGACCCTGCCTTCTAAAATTAATTTCTAACTTAATCCATATAGATAAATATGTTAAATGAAGTTTATGAAGACAAACGGTTTATGTGTATAATTTGTAATTATTTACGTACATGGGAGCAGCCATATTAGGGTTGACCTACTAAAGGCAAATAGACTGCTCACTTTGCATGGGAAGTTGCACTTCCATCAGCCAGTCATGTGCAAGCAAAACTTTTTTATTTTGTTGTACCTGATAGGGTACTCTTTGCAAATTGAAATTTCACTTCATTCACTAAGCTCTGGGGTAAGTTCCCTTGCAAAGTGAACAGCCTATTCATACAACCAATTTATTTGTCTTGGGACTTTAAATGAGGCACAACACACACAAACAACTAGTTTCCAACATTAATCTTTAATAAATGAATAAACAACACACATGACCAACGAACAACTAGTTTCCAACATTAATTTTTAATAAATTAATAAACTTTTCATTGCATACAAAAAGAGGATACAATGGTAACAAGCTGATTTGTAATAAATCCATATTAATGCATTTCATACATAATTGGTTATACTATTAACTGTATACAATCCAGATGTCAATGCATAATTACATTAAAATTGCATCCAAAAACTCAACGTGTTTTGTGACTCTTCACTTCTTCAGGAGTAGGTGTATGTATAATGTAAATCAGCTAAAATACAAATCCAAATGGTGATCCCCAGCGGAGTCTCACCCGAGAGCTGTAGAAGTACGACTCCGTGAGAACCCAAGGGGACAAGCCAGAAACAGATTCAAAGTGGGTGGGTAATCATGATGGCACCCAAAGTAATTACATGAATCAAGAGCTGTATGTTAGTGTGTTGCTTCTCAGTACACTCATGGAGCAGCCTGTTTACCTTTAGCATATCAACCCCAGTATCTCAAAGATATGCAGACTTATGCTTCCTGGTTTACAATGATAGACATTGGGTTTGATTTACAAAAGCAGCCTCTTTCAACCAGGGTACCCAGGCACCCTGAGGTGCCTTCAGTTGTGCTTTGGCAAAATGCCTAAAAATTGCTCAAAAGTTGTATACAAGCTAGCAGGTGGAACAAGCTTGCCTTTTACACAAAGCCACAGGTTTTTATTGTGCGACATTACAGCCTTCTATCCACTGACATCCTAGCAACCAACAACAGCATCAGTTGATAAGGAGGGCGTCGGGTGCCTGCACAGCATCCTTGTTTGCCCCTCCCCTGCCCCTCTCTGTCCACACTGGGGTCACATTAGCTGAGTGAAGAAAGAAACGGAGAGGGAAGAGAAACATTGGAATACTAGTAATTACCAGTTTTCAGAGTTGTGTTTGCTTTATAAGACTAAATCACCTCTAATGTCGGGTGTCCTACGTGTATGGTTGTTGCTGCTATATGGAAAACTATTAGTTTTAGTTTTTTACAATTTAGAATGGGGTGCCTCCAAGTTGTACAGAATTGTAAAGGGTGCCTTGACTGAAAAAAGGTTCAGAAGCACTGTACTAAAGGAACAGAGTTTGTTAACATAGTGAACTGAATGTATATATTGAATAGTAGATGTTAGTGAATAATGGAGTGTTATTGAATAATGTGAAGTTGAGTTTACTTTCAATGACAAATCATGTGCCAGCAAAAATCCTTTTTTTTTTACCTATTTGGTTATTCAGAGTAAACACAGCTTTGCCATATTCAGAATCATTTACTATGTGAAGTGAACATTTATTTGCTAAGTGAACAGCCTCTATGCCTTTAGTAAATCATCTCTAATGGTTGCATTTTACTGTCCCTTCTAGTAACGTGTGTCTTCGGGTTGGTTTGCTAAAGGAATATAGACGATTTACTTAGCAAAGCCAATGTTTACTTTGGCAAAGCCATAATCACTTTGCAAAGCAAATGTCAGTGAATAAGGTAAAGCTGTGTTCACTTTGGTTAGCCAAAGTCTTTAAATTTCCCTCATACATGCTTGGATATGTAAAGTGAAAACAAGATCACCTTATGCATTGACATTCACTTTGCAGAGTAAACACTCACTTTTCTAGGTGAATTGTCTCTCTTCCTTTAGCAAATCAACTACTATGACTTGGCAGAGAATTTACAAGCAATGCACTCCCTATATAATTGCTAGTGTTTCTCAACAGTGATTGGAAGAGACTTGTAAATTCATAAGGCCCCTGAGTACTCCCTATAGTGGTTAGTAGAAAACTCTTCGTGTTTAAAACAATGGCAAACAAAATAAACGAGCTAGATAATAAAAATCAGAAAGCAGTAAAAAAATATTTAAATGCTACATTCACAATGTCAGAGATCTGGTATATGTTGGACACATACATTACTATTCATCTCTATGGGAGATGTATTTTGATGGCATTGGTATTAAAGATGCAATATTTTAATTAGTCCTCAGCATTCAGATGTCCAAAAGGCAGAAGAATTGAAAAAGTCCCTCAGCTCCTTGAAAAATGCTCCACCAGGCAAATAATAAAATACAAATAGGACCAGAACTTCTAGCAAGCTTCTGTTGTTCACCAACATGCAAAACTCTTATACTAATTTTAGGCTCTCACCGTACTATATGACCCAGCACAAGTAAGGGTCAAATAAAGCTCATGTGTTCCAAAGCAAATGTATGTGATGTCTTCAGTCTTCTCAAGTGTTCTCCTTTAATGGAAAACACTGCAAAAACAACTAAACATGTTCTGAGCTTGACCATGCTTGCAGACTGAATGTAAATTCCAATATTCATTTTTTAAAAATGTATATAAAAATTTAAACTGTAGCACCCAGTCCTAAGCTGGGGTTACTATCCACTTTTGCTGGGTGGTAGTCAGCCGAGGCTGATTTATAGTTTATTTATAGATTTATAATTTATTTGCTCATTTGGTTTTCATCTAAACCCAGTGGAGCTTTGGTTTCTGCTGTCAATAGGTGCAACTGGCACCTTTGGCAGTAGTGTGAGAGCCTACAGTAAAACTTAGTTATAGATATTTATGTTTCCTTTAGCCAACCAGTAGGAGGCTTATTGACACTGGTGCATACTGGGGGGAGCATAAATCTTTGGGGAGGACCATGTGAGCTCTCCCTTCCTCCCAGGCTGCTGTCTAGGGAGGGTCTGTGAGGAGCAGCTGAGCTGAGGCCTATGCATGTGTTCGGAGCAGAGGCCTGCAAGCAGGCTTCTGCCTGTCGAGAGCAGGGGTGGGTAATCTGTGGCCCTCCAGCTGTTGCAGAACTACTTGAAATCCCTTAATGCCTCTGTCTTTGGGAGTCATGTTTTAACTGTCAGTCTTGCAAAGCCACAAAGGACATGTAAAGCAATGCTTGTAACTGCCAGTCTTGTAATGCCTTATGAGAAATACAGCTTCACAATAGATGGAAGGATGCAGCTTGCCCAACACTGGTCTAAAGTGTTCTGATGCTTGTAGCCTTGGGCTCAGGAAGCCTAGCAAAGGACAGGGAAGGAGAAGTGATGAAGTACTAGAGGTTACTCAGCCACTTGAGGTTCTATGGAGGAGGGACTTAAGAAAAGGCTGGGAAGCATCAGGAGGATCATCAAGGCTGCTGCTGTTAAAGAATATACTGTTGCTACTGGAGATTGCAAACATTTCCAAGAAAGTACAGGTTGCTAGATTCAGCTTAAATACCCTGTTCCTCTACTTAGAGTCTGTTGTTGAGTCTGCAGGTTGGTAACGGGTAATCTGAACTCCCTACCCCTCTCTCGCTGGAATTTGAGTCAATTAACTAATTTTTGTTCATATCTAAAAGTGAAATGTCAGGCCTCCCTGTCTCTGGGGTCACTCAACCTGCCTTCAGGCATCAAGGGGCTCTACAATTTGTGTGAAGTGTTCTGAGGTCACAGAATTGCTGGGAATAAAATTTTTCTGGTCAGGAGTTTACCTATACTGTGCAAAACTTATCATTGAGAATGTCACAGCGCCAAGAAAGAGACAGAAGAATGGTTCAAGCACAGCCAAATTGGAGATGTTTCAAAGTCAACAGAAAGCAACAATTGCCTGCTTTCATGTGTTTTCCCTTTTCTATGTCCCCAGTGACCTGCAGAATACCCATATTAAATATATCTATCAGTTTTTATGACTTGTACTAATTTAAGCTGTTGAATCTACAACTGTTTATGTTAACATACCGCAAAACAACATGTACTTTGGCTTATTTGCAGCTTGAATTCATCTTTAGAGATATTAAGCCCCAGTAAGACATTTGACATATAAACACCATAAAATGAATTGATAGGCCTAAAAGATCTTTCACCACCTCATTACTGGAATAAAAGATTACTATAATGTTTATAGCAGGGAAAATAAAGCATGCATTAAAGCCCTTTGATCCTGCACAGGAGAATCTGGGGAAACCCCTAGTATTTCTCCTGGTTTACTCTCTGAAGATGTTGGCTCTCATCTCACAGCTCAAGTTCTCCCACTGTTGAAGACAGATCAAGAAATGTCTGTGTTAAACTGTCATTGTTACTAAAAAGCACTAAAAGGCAGAGATACTGTCCACCAAGACTAATAATAAAAAAGAACATGCTTTCCTACTGCAACTGAATCTTTTAAATAACTGTTGTTGTATATTTAGTGATGCAGCCACAAAACTTGTTTGATTTTGGTCCAGGACTTTAAATCTTCTCAAATTTTTCACAACCCCCTTTCAAAGATCCCATGGGTTTCACTTTCACGTGTCCTTAGGCTATTGTAACACATCCTGTACTTGCAGTGGCTAAACTAAGAGCCTCTACTCTCACTTTTACAGTAGTTAGGTACCATCATTTTTCACTATTTCATAGGTGCACACAATTTTAAGTTTTGACACGTTTGGCATCTATTTACTTAACAAACCACATCATTTATATTTTACACAAAAATGGGTAATATATTATTTATGTGTGCACAATACATTTACAGATACATTTTAGTGTATTTCATTCTGAAAGTATGCATTTGGTAACCAGCTGCTCAAATATTGTGCCATATAAAAAATTGCAGCAGGTACCATTTTGTTCTCCAGGGTCCCTGCTTTCAGAAAATATATAATGCTCTGGAGGTCTAAATAACTTTCATGCCAAAAAATGCTGATTTTAAAATGTGTTTGTATGAAAAGTTAAAAATTTGTCCTGGATGCAAAGTTGTAGAAATGGTTAAACAGGAATGGCTGTTATATGTAGCCAGACGGTTGAGCAGTCACACTATTCCATGTGTTCAGTCTGTTAGGGGATATCACATACAGTTGCAAGAAAAAGTATGTGAACCCCTTGGGATTACGTGGAGTTTTGCATGAATTGGGCATAAAATGTGCTCTGAACGTCATCTAAGTCACAACAATAGAATAACACAGTCTGCTGAACATAATACTACACAAACATTAGATGTTGCCATGGTTTAATTGCACATAACATGTAAACATTCACAGTGCAGGGAGGAAAAAGTATGTGAGGCCCTAGCTTAATGACTTCTCCCAGAGCTAATTGGAGCCAGGAGTGAGCCAACCTTGACTCCAATCAGTGTGATGATATTGGATGTGTTGCTGACAGCTGTCCTGCCCTTAAAAAACACACACCTGTTTTGGGTTTACTGGTTTCAAGAAGCACTGTCTGATGTGAACCATGCCTCGCAGAAAAGAGCTCTCAGAAGACCTACGATCAAGAATTGTTGACTTGCATGAAGCTGGAAAGGGTTACAAAAGTATCATCAAAAGCCTTGATGTTCATGTGTCCACGGTAAGACAGACTGTCTACAAATGGAGAAAGTTTAGCACTGTTGCTACTCTCCCTAGGCTGGTCGTCCTGTAAAAATGACTGCAAGAGCACAGCGCAGAATGCTGCATGAGGTAAAGAAGAATCCCAGAGTGTCAGCTAAAGACCTACAGAAACCTCTGGCACATGCTAACATTTTTGTTGACACATCTACAATAAGGAAAACATTAAACAAGAATGGAGTACATGGGAGGACACCACGGAGGAAGCCGTTGCTGTCCAAAAAGAATATTGCAGTACGTTTGAAGTTTGCAAAAGAGCACCTAGATGTTCCACAGCACTACTGGCAAAATATACTGTGGACAGATGAAACCAAGATGTCTGAAACTGCGATGTCACGTGCGTAACAATGCCACACCCAGCCGCACCCTGCACAACGATTTTCCAGCTAATGGACCACAATCAATGTATCGGCAGCCTGAGCAATTGTTACTGGGTCAGGTTAATTGCGCAATTAACCCTTCACACTGCCACCACCTCCTTTTTGTACAGAGAAAGAGGAAACTCGGCGATATCCGCAATAACACGATAATAGTTGAGGTAATCGTCTGTATAACCCGGTCACCGCAGGCCGGTTATACAGAGGGTTAACCTCCTTGGCGGTATTCCCGAGTGTAGCTCGGGGTAACATTTCAGTACCAAAAGCGGTAACCCCGAGCTACACTCGGGAATACCATGCGGCGCTGCTCCGGCATGTGTTCTTCACTTACCTTACCCTGCGCTCCCACGATATGTCCCCTGCAGCGTCCCCGGCCATCTCCTCCGGCCGATGCCAGCATCCGGCTTCTGTGTCCTGTCCCTGTGACGTCGGGACGTACGGGCGCCGCCGCCGGGAAATTTTAAAAAATGTCATTTTTTTTTTTTTCATTTTACACAGTAAAACATTGCTGTTTCAACCTATTTCACATACATATTGTCCCTAGTGCTTTGTCCTGCGCCCTGCCTGCATTTTGTCTGTTCTTTCTGCCTGGAAACTGAGAAATGTCCATGGCATCCAAAAAGTGTCCCTTTAGGTCAAAAGCGGTTTAGATCAGCTAGAGAACAGCGATAGTAAATCAGAACCACTTACAGAATTGAGTGATAATGATTCGTGGGGGAAATTCGTCATCAGAAACTGAAAACGATTTTGCGACTGAGCTCAGCAATGTGCGAACTTGGCGCTCTATTTCACATTTCAGTGTTTTTGGTTTGATTATATTATTGAATTAAATTTTTTATTATTTTTATATTATTTTTATGATTATTTATTAAATTATAATTTATGATTTTGTGTTTCAAATTTTATCATACCCGGGATGTTTACTAGACTCTTGTTCGGACAGATTTCAGAGAGTTTTTCCTAAAAATTACAGCCTACAATAAAAAAATACATATTTCCATGCAAAAAAATGGTACCGCTTTCAGCACCAAAAATCTGAAATAATCATACCGCCAGGGAGGTTAAACAAACACAGTAGCGTTCTCTTTAGAGGCAGGAATTCGAAAATTGCAATTAAGAGATTTAGAAACAGTTCAACACTTTCAGAAGGAAAGATTTATTACTGAAAAGTCAAAAGGGGGTGCAATAAAATATTTACAGAACAAAGATGTGACCAATATATATATATATATATATAAATATACAGAGAACACCAGCACAGCAAAGAGATAATAGAAAGGAGGTTAAAAGGTTAAGGTACTTGCCATTAAGCCTTGGATTTAAGCAGATCAAGTTTCAGAGCAGAAGGGTGCTTTGATCTCCTTCTGTTTCGATGGTCAATGGGAGAATTCTTCAACATTTTTCTCTTAGGCCTGACAGCCCATTTTGTAGTTCCCCAGTAGGGGGTGTCTCTGAAGTCAAGGACCAATACCCCGTTTAGGGCGTGTAGGTCTGGGCGGATACCTCAACCAGAGCCAAAATCTCTCCTATTTCATATTTTGGCCCATAACTTTCCATCTGCACAAGTGACATTCCACCCGCGGGTAGATTATTATACAGACACGTTTGAGGATTGATTAGATATGAATTATGAAATTATACACTGAATGGTTCACGAGATCTACTTTTCGGGTTTTCCTATGTATTCGAGACAAGGCGAGTGACCTACCAAAATGTTCGTCTCCTCTTAGCCAATCTGACGATATGTCTGGTTTTTATGTAAGTCTCTCATATTCCAAGACATAAAACATGGGGAAAAATGGATTTTAAAAAAGGTTATTTGGTCGTGTTTCCTTGGAATGTCTTTTGAACTCCTGGGAAAGCTTGCCTTATCTTATACGAGGTGTTACATTTTACTGGTTCTTTGGACAGTGAGGCCCCAGCTCCCTTGGGAACTTTATAGCTCCTAGTCCCTTGCTGGGCTCTGGCCTCCTGTGACACTCCTAACACACACACTGCCATATGTCACTGTGCCTCTCAGAGAGGGAGGGGGAAAGTATGAGGGGGGAAAATGGAGATTCTTAACAAAATGGAGGCCGCGTCCTGCCTCTGGTGCGTACGTTCACGACACCTGCGAGCCACAAATATTTGCTGCCTTTGTGGGGGGGTTTTGGCTGAGAAACATGCAATGTGTAAGGCCAGAAAGTCACAAAAATAGATTTTTTTCCAAATTAAAATGTGCATTTTCTGTTTAGTTTGGTATTAACATTTTTATTTTTTTAGATTGAAGCAAGGGCCTTTGTCATGTTTTATTGCTGTATGTGTCAACAATGGGGAGATTCATCCTCTCTCTGGGAGAACCAGGTCTTGTACTAAGGATCGGGACACGGGACTCCCAGTTCTGGGTTACCTGATCGCTGTGATAGCCTCTGATTGGCTATCACAGTGATCAGTCACTGTGCAGCCTGCCTCTGTTTTTATTTCCTCTTCTGAATGGAGAGAAAGGTACATTGTATCTTTCTCTTTTTGCTGGAGATGAAGATGTAAATAAATAAAAGTGCATCAAAAAAATTTGTTTTTAAAAAGAAAGAAAAAAATAACTGGATCAAGGTTTGATTTGGGTCAGTGCAAGGGTTAGTGTTAGGGTCAAAGGTTAGGTCAGTGTCAAATATCATGGTCAGTATATTTAATGTAGAATTTTTTTGAAAAACATTTTTTAAATTAATGTCAGTGTTAGCTAGTGACAATGTGTTTTAGGACTGATAAAAAGAAAGCAAAATGTGCACTATATTGTTTCTGGGTCCTACTATGGGTACAAACTACAACTAACATGTACATATGTGGTATCAATGCTATCATCAGGAGCAGGAGAATTTATTTTTAGTTGTTCTTTAGTGGTATGGTAAATTATGGTAACTAATAGCAAGATATATACAGATAAAGAAAAAAATTATTTTTATTACAATTTTGGGCCATTTTCCCTTTGGTAATAAAAACAAAGATATCTGTTACTAGTTACCAAAAGAAAGCCCAATTTGTCCTGAAAAAAAACAAGGTATAGTTCACCTGGAAACACGAAATTGTTGCAATGATATGTAAAGTTTTACCAAATTGCAACACATTGCAGTTGCAAAATTGTGTTTAGGCATTAACCAGTGATGGAACTGCCAGGATCGTAAAGGTTGAACTGGGCCTCAGAGTTCTACCACTGTGTCTGAGCCCCAAGAGTCCGGACTGTGGCTCCCCAGTGGGGTTGCTGGCTGCAGGGCTCTGAGTTGAGAGTGTCTCTTGCAATCAACCCAGAGCCAGTGCTGACAGCCCCCTCCTCACACGGCTGGGAAAGGAGAGAGAGCAGATCTTCTCCTCCTGCCTGCCTCTCCTCCTGTGTCTGCCCCACCCACACTCCCCAGCAGTGCTGTGCCTCAGAGAAGGGGATTTGTGGGGGGGGAAGTTTGAAGCCCAGCAACCAGATGAGGAGAGGTGCCAAAGCCTGAGTGAGCTCAACATCCATCCACTGTAAGTGAAGTCTCCCCCCTCTCTCCCTTCTCTCTCCTGCCTCACAGTGAGTACTCTAATGCAAGAAGGACTCCAATGTAAGAGGTGCTCTGTTGACTCTGATGTAAGAGAAGGCTTTGGTGAGCAGAGCCCCTCTTACATCAATGCTCCCCTTTACACCAGAGTCCACAGCATTCTCTCTTACATCAGAGCCCCACCCACCTTAAATCAGGGTTCCCCTTAAGATTCCAATGTAAGTGGAAATTCTGCAGGTTCTGGTGTAAAGGGGAATTCTGCAGAATATAACGTAAAGGACTGCTCTTCAGACTCTAATGAAAGGGGACTTAGCAGACTCAGAAGTAAAGGGGGGCTTTGCAGACTCAGACTTAAGGGGTGCTCTGCAGTCTCTGATGTAACGGGTGCTCTGCAGACTTTGATGTAAGGAGTACTCTGCAGCCTCAGATGTAAGGGAGGCTCTGTGGACTCTGATGTAAGGGGGGCTCTACGGACTCTGATGTAAGGGGCACTTTGCAGAGTCTGATGTAAGGAGAGCTCTGCAAACTCTGATGTAAGGGATGCTCTGGGAATCCTGATTAAAGGGGAATGCAGGGCAAGATATTTCCTTGCTCAGAAGATATGTTAGGGATTGTATAGAGATCTACCCATGTGACAACAAATGCATAAAAACTCCAAGAATCCTTGTGCAAAGTGAACAGACTGGATCAGCTGTGATCTCCATTGGATCCTACTCAGTTTGTGTTTGGCAGTGCAGTTTGAAAGTGTACTGGTAATTCATGCTTTTAAATTTACTAATCTACACTTACAAGCAAATCGTGCCTCACCTTTGGTACAGACGGATATTTTTTTTGTGTGTAATTCACCTGGGCCTCCACAGGATGATATCATATGCAACTGGAGTCTTTTGGACTTAATGCTTACTATTTGTCTTTAAACCTTGTACCATGGGCAGAGCTTGAGGGGCCGCAGGGTTCCCGGTGCAGCCCATCCTCCAGGGGACCTGTGCGGCCTCCCTGTCACCTCTCATGGTGGGCGGTAGCGGGGGGACCCAAGTCAACCTTTGCATCAAGGTCTACAAGCATCAAGGTACTCCTCTGCCTTGTACTGGTTTTAAATTAAGGCAGCAACTTGCCATTTTTTCTTTGCCGCATAGTATGTGCCACAAGACTAAAGACTGACTAGAACGTCCTTTCATTACACAGCATAATATGAGTTAATGCCTAAGTGCTAAGCAATTATTCATCATTTTCAACAGAGATGATACAGGTGTCTGATTTTTCATCCTAACTCTAATGACAAAATGTATCTACAATATTGCTCTCTGAGTAGTGTCTCTGAATAGATGAAAACCTATTCACACCTGGCCTGGATATAGCAGATATTAGAAATGAAGGGAATGGCTGTGGATTATGGAAGAGATGGGTGAATTAATTCATTGATTTCAGGTAGATTTGCTTAAGGCAGTGATCTGCAACAAGAGATATGTTGTAGCACACAAGTATGCAGCCCTAATAAAGAAGTATTAAACATCTTTATTTCTTAGTACTTTCATCCTTATAAGGTAATTTATAACACAAGTGGTGGGGGTATCTTCCTATTAAAGCAGAACTTCACTCTCTCAATCAACATGGACTATTTCTAATACTTATGCTGCTAGTATTAGTAAATATGATACGTATATCATATCTACTTGTTTTAACCTTTTTTTTTGCATTCCTTCATTTACTTTCTGGTTTCCATGCCTAGGCTAATTATGTCATACATCCCAGAAATCTTCAGGGGGGGGTTCTTAGCTCCACCAATGCCTGAGCTAAGGACAGATGGATTCCAGGGAACATCTGCCCTTTCTCAAGGTGGCCACTGCCAGAAATGCCAGAAGGTGTTTTTTTTAAAAGATTTCTCTGCAAAATAAAGCATGGAGGGATGGATAGAGGAGTTTGTTTTGAATATTAAAAATTAATTACATAGCATTTTTGGTTTGTGGTACTCAGATGTAGTGCGGTTCCATTTTAAGCCCAATAAACATAAAGGGGGTGTAGCATTACCTCCTTCAAAGTCGCTGAGTTATTTTTGGGCTCCCTGTTGTTCTGGACCCCTTTTTGAAAGCCCAACCCTTGATGACACAAATTTGAGTAAACGGATTTAAGGTTTACATTAAATGTGAATGTAGGCTTGGTTAAACAGTACAAAATGGTATTGGTACGTGTAATGGAAATTTTTACTCTTAGCAACTCCAAGCAAAGAAACAACACATACAGCAGAATCTAAATCAGTGTTAGCAGGCCTGCTTTTCAGAAGTTAGCCCAATACCTTCAACCTGAGGCGTTGTCAACCCCAGTGAGCAATGAAAACTAGCAAACAGTAGAACTAGCTCTCTTTGGACCCACAGAACCTCATGGCAAGGCTTAAATCAGAGAAAAAGAGCTCTTTGAACAGGGTAATCAATGTTCCTTTAAATACCATGAGGATTCTTCGCTCGCTGAGGCCCAGTTGGTGCACACAAGGGTGTATTTACCACAAGGCAAACAAGGCATTTGCCTAGGGAGGCATTTTTAAGGGGGGCAGCAGGATTTTTCAGGGGGGTAACGCCACCCCCCAAAAGAAGGGATGGAAGAAGAGACACACACAGCATGGGGACCAGGTGGTATCTGAGAGAGGCTGCGAGCTGCTTGATGGTGTATGCAGAGCCTGACTCTTGCTCCCGAGGATGTCCGGAGCTGTGAAGATGAGTGTGTTCTCTCTTGTCAGGGTGGGGGGGTTGCCAGTGTATGGGGGTCAGTGATAGTAGAAGGCTCTCTCAGGTGCGGTTGGGGTGTTGTTGGTCAATGTCAAGCTCTCATTGTGGGGGAGGGGGGTGTTGGTCGGTGTCAGGGTCTCTTTGTGGGGGGGAGCCGATTTTTGTGTTGCTTAGGGCAGCACAAAACCTAAATACACCACTGGGTGCACAAGTAAGTGATTTAGGTGACAATTTCTTAAATGATAATCACAAGGAGAGGAAGAAGAAAGGACAAGTACTCTCCCTTTAAGTGGCACTTGACTTGGGTGTTGTTCCCATTTATGCACTCAGGAAAGATAGGCAGCTTTAGGTGAATAAAGCATCTAACTGGCAATAGGGTTTGTTGGCAAAGGGCAACTCCACTCTGGGCTGCAATAACCAATGGCAACAATAGTAGATGTTCCTTTAAGATGGTAAGCCAATGGTCAAGGGAGCACTGATATAACGTGTCCTGCAGGAGTTGTAAACTGCAATCAGTTCTAATAACTGGACTGTGCTACTATTGTGTTCAACAGCGGCTATGGGAACTAGGCCACAACATGTGTTAACTGGATGTAATGTCCACAAGTGTGTGCAGGTAAAATAGCAAATATAGGGAAATGTCAGAGTTCACTTGTTTGGCAGATGTATGGGACTCTCACCCAGTCAGTGGCTTCCAACAGGTCTTGGCGGGCTCTCTCTCCTAATCGGGACCCCCACAGGTACTCCGATCCCACTGGTCGCGTTTCCATCTGGTCACCTGCTGACAGACTGTACCATCGAACATGGTGGCAAAGCTGGTGCTCAGCAACTCCTCCTTCTCTATTTCTGCAGCCTGGTCTGGTTCTCCAGGTGTCAGCACACTCTCCCTGTGCTTCCACTCTCAAGTTCTCTCCCCTCTCACTTCCTGTCCAGTCTCCCAGGTTTCTGTATATATCTGCCCCCGCCCACACGCTAGCACTTCTGGGAAAAGTAGTCCTCTGGTACACTGCTCCCCAGCAAAGTCCTGAGATTCAGCATACAAGGTTCAAGGGGCTGCTCTGCAGAGTTTCACTGAATTTGCAGGACACTGCCACCTTGTGTTGGTTTTAACATCATGCAGCTGACATTACAGCAAGGGTGTTACAGAAGGATCCATCAGGTCCTATTGGTTTTCAGTTTGGTGGTGCCTACTATGCACTCTTCAATCTCAAAGTTTTTTGATAAGTGGTCTTAAGAGTTGCTTTGCCTGTTCACAAATAGGGTATGTTGGTGCAATGGTTCACCATTTAACTGCAAACTCTATCTCACATAAATCCATTTGCTCATCCCTAATCTAAAGTCTTTGTAAATGCCTTTTAGACAATCCATTATGCATTTTACCATCATCTTGTTCTGAAGGGTTTAATGGTACTGTATTATGGGTTGTTTTTTAATACTGAATATTGAACACGATTAAAATAGAAATATATCAGAAGAAGATAATATTTCTGTTGTCCAAGGAAACATAAAAGGCTTAAAATGCATAGCTTTTTCCATAAGACGTCAAGGTTACATCAAGAATCAATCAGGCCTACTGAATGATTATCCTCTTAACTCTTATATATTCATATTGTAACAGCATGGTGTGTAGTGAGTCACTAGAGACCATTTACAAATGCAGTACCTTACTTGGCTCCAATGTTAATTTATAGCGAACTTATCAGTGTTATATAATTCTGCAGTAAGGGGGAAAGTATGTACAATAGAGCACTGTACAGCAAAAATGTCACATTCATTCAACAACATTTGTAAGGGAATGTACATCATTTTGTGTGACAAATTTGTACACAGTGGGGAGAATTCAATAAAGCTGCCACACCACTTTTCTGGCATTAACTGCTCTTGTTAATGTGTTTCACCTAATTCAAATAATATCCACAACAATTTTAGTTCTGACAGTGACCTGTGTGCCAAATTTAGGTCGTTCTAATTTACTCCTCTTCATAGCATCCCTCAACAATTTACTCAGAATCCCATTCATAATCTTTTCTTATTATAAGTTTGCATACAAAACATTAAGTAGATGTAACCCCTAACTGAATTATAGTTAGATTGCTAAAGCAATGTGTACCATGAACAACTGCCATTTTTTTTACATAAAAATGTGTTTTTTTATCCCCAGTCGCATCTCAGCATCTCCTGAAGCCTCTTTGCAACCATTTTCTGTGTAAATGGATCAATGGCTACATGGCATTTCTCAGGGCAGGTATATTGATAATGACACAAATGAATCTTGTATAAAATAAATATAAATGAATGAGCGCAAAAAAATGCAGGTCCCACCTTATACGGTATTGCAACCCAAATATAATGTTGATGTTACAAAGCTGCTAGCATAAAAGGTAAACCTCATCACCTCAGTAGTAAATATAAGTCAGAAAAAATGCAGCGCTAGATATCAAGATTTACAATTAGAGCCATAAGTGATATGTCCATTTAAATGTCAGTTCTTTTGTAACAAAAGTCCTGTGAACATCATAAGTTCCAAATTGTAGGATACACAATGTTGCAGACTCCTAGCTGATCCGTGAAATAACTGTATAGTGATGCACTTACCAGAAGTACATACAAAATGGGCGTTGTATGCAAATACTCCACATAGACATCCAGAACTGGTGATTAGAATGGCGTCATCTAGGGCCACGATCGACTCTCAGGGATGGTGTCACTCACTCATGGGGGTCATCATAGGCTCACCAGAAGGGTCCAACGCCGTCTAGAGTCCAGGGATTCCTCCACCTTAAATGGCTCAGAAAATAGCGAACCAGGACTGAAAAATATAACAGATCCCTCCATCCATGACATCAACAATAAACATCACAGAACAGAGGCTATATCTGACTGTATGCAAATGCTGTTTCGCTGACAATTTTCCGCCCAGCTTTTTTTTTTATTTTGCAATCAAGAGCTGTCATCAGGAACCAGCCATCATTTAAAAAAACAGTGTGTTGCTAGCTTTACTTTACTAGCAAATGTATTTGTATTCCTTTTTGTAAGTCCATTGAATGTAATTCTCTTCATTTGCTGTACAGCTTGAATCTAATTAAAGTAGTAAAGTAGTAGAAGTAAGTAATCAGATTTTTTTCTCACTTTCTGTTCTGATAGCTATCAAACAGATAACCCCCAGCCCTCCAAAACCCAAACCCTCAGCACTGGACAGAGTTGACATTACCACATGACTGATTTGGAGGATGGAAATAACATTGGGTGCAAGTCACTGTCTGTCTTTCCAAAGATGTTATCTTGCACCGGGCTCACAGGGAGAGAGGGGGTTAGGGCTTCAGATACCTTCAACAACATGTCTTCCAGCCCCATTCCTTCTGTCACAGTGCATAAAGGGATCATAGACTACAGTGTTCTTAAATAAATAAGGGCTATCAGGCAAACATCGGTAAAACTTTCTTCAGAGCTCCACAGCCAGATAGTGGATGCCTCCAGGCATCCTCTCCAAGGGAGTACCATAGTTCTCTGAAGGTCAGACTCATTCCTCCTCCAGCAGGACATTATCTCCCAGCTCTCCAACTTGGGTGCTGTGTCCTCCTAAACCAGGCAGGATATCATCAGGATTTTGTGCTGGACCCAAAAGGCTTCTGGACTAGCAAGTACATACTACTACAAACCTTTCCGAGCCTAAGTATAGAGAAAGAACCCTCACATGGCTACTCCTTAAATATTTATATCCTTTCCCAGCATGTACGTCAGGCAATAAACATCCCAGTGCTTGGCCAGGAAGGATATAAATATTCATAACCTTGCATTGCTACAGCTCCCCTGTCTATTGCCAAAGGTGCCTACTGGTAGCAGCCAGGAACAGCAGCAACACTGAGCTTAGGGGAAAGCCAAGTGATATACTACAAATATACCTGGGCAGAAAACAATCGGAAAGAGCTGAATTTGGCTAGTCATTTCTGCCTATGGCAGGGTAACTACACTAGGATAGAGGCCACATTTCCCAAATAGGGACACAGACAGGTTGGCAGGGGTTCTAATCCTTCCACACTCCTTTCAATATTAGAAAAAAGTTTGTCTGGAATTGGGCTTTAACCAAAATGAAATTACACTGGATTGAATGAGAGTTCGTTGCTTATGAAGGAGAACTTAAAAAAGGTGTACCCTTACCACTGAGTCCAAAGTTCATGGCAATGGTCTTGTCCAGTTCTTGTGTCCCTCAGTATGCTTCATCTTTGACAATATTTATGAGCCATGTCCATCATCTGTTCTGACCTCTCAAGCCTATAAATGTCTCCAATGACTCTCCAGCAACCCAGACCTGCTGTGGCTTGTGATATTTTTTGGGGAAAAATTACATTAGAGGAAGAATCTTATTCAGGCCCAGGGAACTTCTCCAGTGTAGCGTTCACTGTGTTATGATTACTATTCTGTCTTGTATATAGGTATTGTTAGCACATTTACTAAGATATGTTTTAGTCTATGTTAACTACAAACTCAAAAAAACTAGGAAAATCTTTTATTGCTGATCATGAAGTAATCTGAATCATTGTGAACTGGTCCAATTTACCAGTTCTTTTTTCAACCATAAGAAAATAGTTTTTGAAAAAAATTTCATATATTATAAAAAACATTTTATAATATGCACTCAACAGGTATCCAAGTCTCTACAAGATTGCTTGACTGTAACCTTCAGCGTGTTAATATTTTATTCTAGATAGATGTATTCCTCTTCTCAGAATACAGCCTGTCATCTTTGTATGCTTTTTGACAAATGGCAGAATTGTAGGTGTACTGTAAACCAAGTCCAAACAATGACGTAATCTTTATATGCAATAATGACATCTTTCGATACTTTATGTACAGTCACATAAAATTGTGAACTTACAGCTATGGGATGAAATTTAATTGCTGATGTTGTGAATCCTGTTGAAACTAAATGTATTGATTACATTATAGCTTCAGGCTCCAATAATAATGATGACAATATGTGGTTAGCTAAGAGCCTGCATTTGTTTTTGCTCCCACTCTGTAGACAATATACAGAAAGACCATGAATTCAAATGAATTTCTGTTACACTCAAGATAGTGTCCTCTGGCATACATATTATTTTACAAGTCTGCTTCATTATATCTGAAACCATAATGTGAATTTTGGAAGAAAGTGATCCTGTCCAAATGACAATATATTAAGGCAAGAGAACAATTCCATAGCACACAAAATAACTATATTTTCTTAAGTGCTACTTATAGAATCAAATATAAGTAATTTAAAATATCAATATATTAGATATCACTAAAGATTGTCCTGATCAATACAGAACGATGTATTTGCATGCATGATACAGA
The DNA here is from genome assembly GCF_062004578.1 of Staurois parvus. Lineage (NCBI taxonomy): Eukaryota > Metazoa > Chordata > Amphibia > Anura > Ranidae > Staurois > Staurois parvus. Next base: position 2,878,585 of record NW_028318954.1, read on the forward strand.
AAAGTTTTGTGGTGTTATTGATCCTCCAACGCTGGTGCCTCCCAGCCATTTAAGGGATGTCTGATGCCGGGAAGCAGGGCGGGGTTTATGATCATATGACTGCCATAATTGTGTTTCTTTCAGCTTTCTGTTAGGCACCGGTAACTTTGCTGGGAGCGTGCAGGGTATGTTCTCTCTGCACAGATTTGTTTACATTTGTCGGCATGCAACCTATATGGGGTGGCACCGGACCCGCTCCAAGGAAAGGTAAGTTGTAAAGAAAGCCGATGATCCCTGCAGGATGCATCGGATCTGCGGATTGAGCATAAAGGAATAAAGGATCGAAGTCCGATCCATTATGCTCAATCCGCAGATCCGATACATTCTGCGGGGATCGTCGGAGGGGGTGTCACCACACTGGGTGACACCTACCCTAGGGACGCCTCTGCCAACTTGTTAGCCTTATGTATCTCAACTCATTATAATGTTGTTTATGTTGGCCTCTTTGGAGGCATTTTATACCCAGCTAAGCATAATTATACTTATATTTTATAACGAGAAAATAATTTAAAATGTAAATATACATTTTAAAACAATATTTACTATCCCACACAAGAGATATCCTTACAATTATGAATGGCTTATGAGGCTAATCCTCTAATACTTAGATTTATGTTGCCTTCTGCCTTATTTGACTATGCCTTGGGATGAAGACCTGGCCTTCTGCAGTAGTACTTGGGAGCTGAGCCCCTTCCTAGACTTTATGCACTCAGGGGTTCTCTTTAGCTTCATGACAGACCAGTAGTCTGCTTAGCTGAATGTTTGGGGATATTTACTAAACTCTTTCTAGAGGAGAATAGGAATTAAGAATATGAGCTCAAAAACCAGTACCTTGGCAATTGCTGTTGGTAAAAATGTCTCTTTAAACATCATATGCTACTCTTCAAGCATCACCTATCACTAAACAAAAAGATGTGTTGTTAGGACTTGCCCACCATCTGGCTATGGTACAGAGGGATTAGACACCAACTGTTTTCTTAAATTTTCTGTGTTGCCAAATGGTTGTAGTGTCCTCTAGTGTAGATAGTTTATTTAGTGTAGCTAGAGGCTTGCTAGAAGCCTGGGTGTGAGACAGAATGGTTTACTTCAGGTTAGGCTGGAGGGCTCCATGGGTCAGTCCTCTGGTACCTCTTCCTGCTGATCTGCATATTTAGGGGAGACTGGCCAATCCCAGGCAGGAGGCCTGTCAATGTGGCAGACTGGCCCATAAGTTTGACAAAGCCTGGCCAGCAAGGTGGATGATGGAGAACTGAAGTGCTGCTGTGTAGTCTGGGAGGCGGCCCTGAAGAAGGGGGAGGTTCTGTGCACAGCTGCAGGATAAGGACAGTGTGAGAATCTCTACACCCCCTGGTCCTATAAGGGAGAAGTCTGCTAAATGCAAGTTCCTAGCAAGTCGTCAGGGGACAGTGTATTGCTTACCAATTCCCTTGGATGGAGGCTATAGAGTTCGGACCTGCTGAGTCACCCAGCCTGACCTGCAGTAACCCGACCTAAATACAGACTCACACAGTTACCATGAGTCATACAACAATAAATTTACCTACACTAACACTAGTAGAACACTAGAGGGTGCTACCATTATAATGCAAGAAAGGCTTGAATTAGATCCAATGTAACACTTGAAATATACCTGTTCATATTGTGATTGCTGCTTGTCCTCTGCCCATCTCTTTCCACAACTTCCTGGATTCCATACATGCTTTGCAGCTTCTCCTATGCTGTTTACTTTCAGCTTCTAAGGACTACATATCCCATGGTACATTGCTGCGTGCAAGCAGTGATCCCTGTACTGATCCCACCTCCCGAAACTCCTCCTCTCAGCACCTCTGTAGCACAGAGCTCTATGATTTCAGTGACACAGCAATGCCTACTCACTGGACATAATGAATACATGTCACAGAATTCAAGGAAGTAAATGTGTGGAGATCCAGCACAGACTGGGACAAAAAATAGGCCCGGGCATTTTAGATTGAGCAGCCTATTTTGCCAATGAAAATATACAAGCAATAAGGGGTTAATGATGAAGGCAGTTAGGAATTGGTCAATGTTGGGCAGAAAGGGGTTAATATCTGTACGGGGGTGTGTGAATGATCATATCTGGGAAGGAAGGGGTTATATCTCTGCTCTGGGACTGATCAAAGTGGCCAGTGAGGAGTTAGGTGGGCAGATCCGTGAGTGACCAGGTAGGCAGGGAAGGCAGGATGAAGGCAGGATGGAAGGACAGACATGTGGCATGCACTCCCAGCCTTGCATGTCATGCTCCTGCCTGTCACTGTCCTGTCACCCACTGGGGCCCCTACTGCCTGCATCATCTGGGGCTTCACATGGACACTCACCGAGAGAGACAGCTGGGGAACTATGGAGAGAAACAGACATTGTTTGAAAGTTTCACCCACTGAAAGCAATTCCAGAGTCAATGCTGGGAGACACAGAGACCACTGAATGACAATACCAAGGGAAAGACATGTGGCCCTGTGGCTCCGGCCCACTGGGTAAATGCCCAGTGTGCCCTATGGCCAGTCCGGACCTGGTGGGATCTTCACAAACTGCAAGATTGTTTAGAATAATAGGAATAGGCTACAAATATTGAAATACAATGTGGAAATGAGTATACGATTTCACTTTTTGACCATAGATACACTTTAATCAATGACACCATAAAGGTACAATTGAAACTCCCTTCTCAATAGTCTAGTTTTACACAGGCTATCCTTCAGTCTATCATGAATGCTGCTGCCAGACTCACCCATTTTATCAACTGTCCAATGTCCACCAATCCCTCCGCTAGCTTCTATTCACCCAATTGATACAATTCAAAATATTAACAACATACAAAGCCATCCACAACTTCCCAACTTACATCAACAACTTCATAACAAAATATCACCCAGACCATCTGCGCTCCTCCAAAAACCTTGTGCTTTCTAGCTCCCTAACCTCCTCCCATGCTCTGGAACTCTTTAGCCCAAATCTGTGTGGCTACCTCCTACTCTGACTGCCTTTAAGATATCCCTGCAAACTCATCTCTTCAAGGAAGCATATCCTGCCTCCATCTAATAAACTGTACTTTAACGTTCTCCATCAGCTCAGCCCACACAGTTATTACCTTTTGTATCATTTTACCCTCCCTTTTCGATTGTAAGCTCTTACAAGCAGGTTCCTCTGAACCCTGTGTACCCTCTTGTACCATTGGCACAATAAAAATCCTGTATAATAATAATACATGGATACTGTTACCAATGTTTGTTTCTACAGTAGTATATTTTGTTTTACTTTGCCATGTTAATCACTATTGTACATGCTCTCTGTGTTGGAGTTTCTGATCCCCCTCTAGGTTGATTTTTGTTTTGCTGACATGCCCAGCACGACAAGGGTCCCCTGGTCCTCACATGGCCGGGGGGCCCTTCTGTGCAGCCTAGTGGAGCGGAGGGTGGAATAATTTCCACCCCTCAAGCTCCAAATGGGTCCGTTTATCCCGTGGTGGTGGCGGTCTCCAACATGGTGCCTGCATAACTTCCAGAGATTCTTTTCCTGGAGCTGGGTGTAATGCCAGTACGCATGATGCGGGTGTGACGCCAGTGCACATGATGTGGCCGTGCATGTGCACTTGGTTGGAATGCCGGGAACCACACTATGGTCACCATCTTCCACTCAGACAGATGCACATCTATATATGGGAGGAGAATTACATATATTACAATCACTTTGGAACTATATAAGGCCGTAAGCATTGCGACTTGGAGGCAGCTGTTAAATCATGTTCGGTCCTTGGGAGAACCACATGCACCACGTCTGTTCCCAAATCTCTGATGGGTTAAAGTCTGAATAGCAGATTTCTGAGGCTTAATTACCATAGCACCGTGTTTCTATGTGTTCATGGTGAACCTCAAGAATGTAAGTGACCACTTTGAATGCCTAGAATAATAAGAAACTTCTATGGCCTAAATACCTAAATGGCTATTTCATTTTCATTGATAGTATATATTTTAATATATTATGATTTGATCTCTATTTTAAAGATTAAGAATGATGTGTACGAATAAACTTATATACTAATTTTCTTATACTTTGAATTTATACAAATAATTAATGTGCATGAAAAAATAAATAAATATACTGCAAATAAATAACAAAAAATAAAATATAAAAATAAAAATAAAAATAATCTTCAATCATTGTAAATTGAAGATTTTCCAGCACAAAGTCACTTTTTTGGGACATTATTTTTATTTTTATTTTTATTTTTATTTTTTATTATTTTTATTTTTATTTTTATATTTTATTTTTTGTTATTTATTTGCAGTATATTTATTTATTTTTTCATGCACATTAATTATTTGTATAAATTCAAAGTATAAGAAAATTAGTATATAAGTTTATTCGTACACATCATTCTTAATCTTTAAAATAGAGATCAAATCATAATATATTGATTTGAGGTTTGGGAGCGCAACACTATATATTTTATTTTTTCTGTTTATCACATTGGTAGTTATGTGCTATAGGTTTGCGATCCATTAATAGAGTGTATTTACAAGGAGTTTTTGTTTACTTTCTGGCTCGCAAGACATTTCCATTAGTATATATTTTAAATTATAGGGACAATAAGTTTGGAGCAGATGTTCATTTATTATACATTTGTTCATGTACTACTCATGATGGACGTTTAGTTAACCTCTGTATTATATAAATAAAAGAGATAGCATTCCCTCAGATACGTCTTGATGTCTAGTGTTTTATCTTTGGGACATCAATGTATAGAACATCACACTAATTGATATGTTTTATTATTACAGTATTCCTCAACGTGGCACCTGTGGTTCTTGCACGCCAAGTGATATTTTCATCCTACACATGGGGGGGATTTACTCTCCAAAACACAGCAAAGCATTTTCAGTTTGACTAATTTTGGTGGTATGTAAAATTTGTAAAGTTGGTTTCTCAACTCTGGGATCATAAATAATATGTATAAAGGTTTAACTATTGATAATTATTGTTTTAGAGTGGTATCCTTTCCCTGAGGAAGAATCTGCACTAAAGTATTCAAAGCGCGTTAGATATAGGCTGAATGCACTTGTAGTTCCCTCAATTGAGGTTGCAAGATGAAAATCAGCTTCAAGAGATACCACTAATTTTCCAATGCAACAATTACTAATATTGTCAAGCAAATATGTTGTAAAGCATTGTTATATTTTATTATGGAAATATGTATTGATGTATCATATAAAATGTCAAATTTTCTTTTAAAAAACTGTTTGGTTTATATATTCTAAGTATATATGTAAGGTACAAATCTCTATGTTAGAAAAATAGGGATGATGCCAACCACACCCTAGGTTACACCGAATGACTCTTTTACAGTAGTATATTTTATATATAGCTTACAGATCAAACAATCCAGTTTCTTTATTTTAAAAGCAATCCGGTCAGTTGAAGATGAGTTGTAGGATGACATTATATTAAAGTTCAGTTTGAGGTCAACACGCATTTTATATCTGCTTGTACATTTACTTCCAATGATTTGTACCCTGGACAAAGGTTTGCATTAGTATTAGCTTAACTAAATCATGAACAGCATAACTAAACAATATATGTGCCAAACTAGTAGGAAATGCAACATATATTAGGAGCAAATGGAATTCTTAGCAAAAGACTTTACGAAGCTAGATGCCAATATTACTGTACTTTATACCCAGACATGCTTGGATAAATCCCATTTACTGCAGGAACCTTGCAGGAGACATGAATTGTTGTAAAATAGACAGGTAGAATATGGGAACATAGAACAATTACTGGGCTTTGAATATGGTTTGTGGTTTTTTTATGGCCTCCTGGGAAAAATTAAACCTTGAGCTCTTGCCACACTTCTCTGTGATGGAGCATTTTAAACACATTACAAACAAGTCCATAGCAATATACCATTTTATTGTGAGATGTTTTCTTAGCCTGTAATGTGTAGCCAATCACACATAATTCATGTCTGGGGAAAAATATGACAAGGATTTCAGTGATATTTAATTCTAGGCTTATTACACCACAGGTGTAAATGTCAACACTCTATTTCTTCTGCATGTGTAAAAATGTGAGCCTAGGAATGTGTTTTTTTATACTTTGATACAATATAATTTGCTATTCTATGACATGACATGACATCAAAATGAAACACAATAGTTAATGCTGGATTTACACTGTTCTGTGTACATGCAGCACCTATAGTAAGGCACATGTGAAGGTACAAATGGGCCAATACAGTTTCCCTTTGTCTTTTACACTAAACTGAAATGCAAAAAAAAGGAACAAGCCACTTAGGGAACAATATGATTTCTACAACATACTTGATATATATTTTTATGCAGCAAAATGCAAGCGTTTTGCTGCATAAAAAACTTAAATTCTCATATATGTTTTGACATAATATGATTCGAAAGCTCATATTAAATAGTTTTAAACCTGCAGCTTTTATTATTATGTAGCACCATCCTAGTTAGTTGCTAGGATTAGGTACATTTATTTCTGGGCTCATTGTAATTAGCGTGGCTGTTAGTGATTGTTTAGGTCTGTTCGATGTTTCAAAGGCTCCAGGTTTGATTGCTCCTCTTGCAATCCAAAATTCTCTGGGTGGTTCTGGAACTTAGGTATGGAGTAAGGCAAATGGGTAACATGAATATTTATACTGTCTCAGCCAATCCCCATGAGAGACTGCAAAGATGGTAGCTGGGAAGATGCATAAATAGTCCGAGACATGGAGCAGAAGTGTCTTGTCTCTGAGAAGGAGATCACAGCCTAGGGGATATGTCTTGCCCCCTGAGCAAGCCTGCAATGTGTCTGCTTTTCTTCATTGTCCCAGCTCGGCTGGGGGGGCTAATTTTGCTGAAAGTTGCTGAAGCTGACCGAGGGGCCTGTCATTTCAGGATTTAGTTTGGTATCACAGGGCGAAAGTGTCTGTAGGATATTGCAGCCAATTAACTGAGTACAGACTGGTATGAGAGATCCTAGAGACTGTGCTGTTGCCACCCCAGGTGCTATAGAGTCGGCTGTGTTCAAATGAGACATTGCGTCGGGTGTCCTGAGGAGCTTAGTCTATTTAATTCTTAGTGGACTCTGCTCTGGTTTCTCAAGTAATTACTACAAGGCTCAGTCCACTATTTTAAGGACTTGGCTCATAGTTCTACAGAAGAGAGAGTGTCCTTTTGTTTGTAAATAGTTCTGCAGTATCTTGTACAGTCCCATACCCCCATCCCAGTTACCCATAAAATAAAAACACCAAAAAGTGAATACCCCTGGATTGTTTATTGAGCCAAAATAGTGTGGACCATGACCATGTGCTTGACTGCAGAGCAACTATTGGGAAAGAACCCTGGGTATCTTTACAACGGCTTTGACAGAAGTACCGCTACAAATATAATAACTGCTTATACAACAAAGAGATAACAAAGAAACACAGTTGGGAGACAGGGACATTGTCACCCTATAACAGGAAGTGCCTGAACATACGGGGACCTAGTCAAAGCTATTTAAATGAAATTCTCAAAAAACACTAAAAAATGGATATTTGCTCAACTCCAACCCCTAATTACCAATAAATAATGAACTAATAGAATATTATATATATATATATATATATACATATATAATTCTCTCTCTCTCTCTATATATATAATATATATATATATATATATATATATATATATATATATATATATATATATGTATTTAACTAGTATGGTACTGGTAAAGTAAAATTATTTATCCTTGCCAAGCTGAAATAAAATGGCCATCTTCTGATTATCACCTGTGAGAGGGAAACAATCAGTATTTTGGAAGCATATCCATACTCCAGCTACAACATTTTCCTCCTGGACTATGGATTCTATAGAAAAACATTGAATGATTTTGAGGGAAAATGTAATCTGCATAATTCTAGCCAATTTGTTCTCCTTGATATATTACTCTAGCAGCAATTTAAATGGGTACCCAACATCCATAGAAAATTACATTGGAATATTTAATTACCATAACATCCATCTGGAAGCTACGGTGTCCACCTTATATATTTTGATAATTTTTTTTATATTTTTGATATACATATATATTTTTATACATAAATATAAAGCTTTGCTAGTAGAGAAAATGTACAGTATAAGATATTTGAATCATATTAATATGTGAACTGATGGCAGGTAGTGTTTTAGGCAATTGTTGTGTTTTGTCTTGTTTTGTTTTATTCACTTAATAAATGTTGATTACTGTTTTTACTGATCCAGTGCCATACTAGTTTAATCTCTCTCTCTCTCTCTCTCTCTCTCTCTCTCTCTCTCTCTCTCTCTCTCTCTCTCTCTCTCTCTCCTCTCTCTCTCTCTCTCTCTCTCTCTCTCTCATTCTTTTTAATTATTTATTTTATTAATTATTATATTCTATTCATTATTTATTGGTAATTAGGGGGCCAAGTTAAGTCAATATCTATTTTTTTTGGTTTTTTGAGAATGTTGTATCTTTTGGAGGGTTCCTTTGTTGCCCATTTGGAATCCTATCCTAAATGGGAACTTATGTCTTCATGATGAATGCAAGTGTAATACACAAAAAAACAGCTAAAGAACACAAGGCTAATGATTTTTTCAGTGACTGCATTGTCCACACAAATTGAAATATTGCTTATTTCACATGTAAAGTCCTTACTTACGAAGATGTCATCTTGTGTCATTGTAAGCACATCCCCTCATAATGCTAGCAAGCCTAATAGCACTTTCTGCTCCAACTTCTTCTGCTGTCTGTTTATGTTCATGTTGTGGGTAAGAACTAGGCCATGTTTTTCTAATTACTGTGAACATATTTTCAACAGCTGTTTTGTTTTATTCTTTAAATGTCCTTGTAAAATAATGTTTTGTTTAAAAAATCAAGTTGAACAAGATGTCTCAAACTCTATAATGTCTACCTTTTATTTCGGTTCTACTGATGAAAGATGTATAGTTAATCAAGGTATTAAGACTCCATTTACACTTGTTTGACTCTAAAGTAGTACAAGTTCCAGTGCAACTTTGGAACACGATTTTATTGCAACTTTCCAGTGATCTCTCCAACATATGAATCCACCCCCAGCTAGCATGCATGCTCACCTCCACACTGCGACCCCCAGGGGTCAACACACTTCAAAGTAGAGCTCAGCGGAGCGGTCCTAATCACGTCTGTGCCCTTGGCAGCAATTCAGGAATTCTTGGAGCGTGGAGGTGAGCATGCATGCTAGCCGGTGGCGGATTCATGTGTTGGAGTGATCAATGGACATTGTCACCGATTGATTGAACAAAGAGTTGTTTTTTGGACTATGCACATATTTTGTTTTTGGTCACATTGTAGTCCTTTCACCTTTTTTTTTGGCACATTTGATTTTTGATGTCATGTGACTCAAGACGTTTAGTAATTTGTTATTCATTTATTATTCACTTCATTTATTAGTTTTTTTGGGTGTATTCACGTTAATATTCACTGCATTGTGCGTATTCCATTTATGTTTGTGCATTTGTTACCATGATGATTTTTTTTATTTCTTTGTCATCATTTGTTACCACGTGTATGATTATCATTTTTTTCATCTCATGTCTTTTGATTCACAAAAGTGGGGTATAGTTTAAAATGCACTCATTTGTTTTATATCCACTCATTTGTTCACATTTTTTCATTTTCTCACTTACCTATTGGGTTGGCGTAGCGCAGCACCATCCCCCTTGTTCAATATTTCACTATTTCGGTATTTTAATTAGGTGCTAGCAGCCACTATGCCTCTTGCTCATTTATTTCCTCATTGGTATAAGGATAAAAAACAAATACATCCCAGCTGTTCTCTAAGTGATAAATTATACTTCAGTAGAACATTTTGCAGAAAGATATGTTTTATTCCCTTTCTCTTGTTAACCTCTGAATTGACATATTCCTTTTCTAGAATTGAATAGGTGAGACCCAGGGTAGACATAATGTGGTCTCTTTAAGATTGAGTTTTTCTAATTTAGCCCACTATTTCATCTACATTTGACATACCTAGTTTAGCTTAAAGTGGACCTAGCATCAGATATTCCTGTTAAGTACACACAGGGGTGGACTGACAACTCATGGGGCCCCCGGGCAAAAGGGGATCATGGGGCCCCGGTATCCTTGCCCAAACTCAAAAAAGCCTATGAAAAAGGTACCAGGGACATCTCATGGGGCCCCCTACTGACCCCGGGCCCTCGGGCAGTGCCTGAGTTTCCAAATGGTCAGTCCGCCCCTGAGTACACGTATGCTAAGTAATGTGAAAATGTAACAGTTATATGTACACTCACTTTCCGCTTTATTAGGTACACCTTGCTAGTACTGAGTTGGACCCCCTTTTGCCTTCAGAACTGCCTTAATTGTTATGACAATGTTTGAAACTCCTCAGAGATTTTGGTCCATATTGACATGAGTTACTGTTGCCTTTCTATCATCTCGAACCAGTCTGCCCATTCTCCTCTGACCTCTGACATCAACAAGGCATTTTTGTCCACACAACTGCAGCTCACTGGATATTTTATCTTTTTTGGACCATTCTCTGTAAACCCTAGAGATGGTTGTGCATGAAAATCCCAGTAGATCAGCAGTTTTTGAAATACCCACACCAGCCCATCTGGCACCAACAACCATGCTACGTTCAAAGTCACTTAAATCCCCTTTCTTTCCCATTCTGATGCTTGGTTTGAACTTTAGCAAGTCGTCTTCACCACGCCTAGGTGCCTAAATGCATTGAGTTACTGCCATGTGATTGGCTGAATAGCAATTTGCATTACCAAGCAATTGAATAAGTGTACCTAATAAAGTGGCCGGTGAGAGTATGTTATTTAGCACAGAAATCAAAATATTCCCCATCTACTTTCTGAATTGAGATGCTGCTTTAGATATTACATTAGTTCCTGGTTATTGTTGGTTATGTTCACTGCATGGGTTTCCTCTGGGTACTCCGGTTTCCTCCCACACTCCAAAGACATGCTGGTAGGTTAATTGGTTCCTGTCTAAATTGGCCCTCGTATGTGTATGTATGAATGGGAGTTAGGGACTTAGATTGTACACCCCTTGAGGGTTAGGGACTGATGTGAATGTAAAATATATATATAAAGCGCTGCGTAAATTGATAGAGCTAGTGCCTGTAATAAATAAATATTCACAAATGTCTGATTTTAGTCAGTCCCTGCTTCAGCATCTCACCTTTGACTGCAAATTCTGATCACTGGAGAAAAGGAGACCCGAGGAAATCCTTCCCCTTTCCTGCAGCAGACTGATGACATCAACCTAAGGGAAGTTATTAGACTGCTATTTAATGATAAACATTGTAATTGTAAAGTTATTTATTTTAGCACGATAACCTAAAAAAAACAGCCGAATCACAAAGCATTCAGATATCTATGAGTCACCAGGATAAACTTTTAGCCAAAGCTTTTTGTGATCACTATTGCCTTCTCCCCAAAAGCTAGCGGCAGAGAGATATCTGTAACTTTTGCCTCCCACCCTTCTCCATAGGTTAATACGCTTACTGTCACTTTGCTACCATTTATGTTTAGGGACCAGGGGTTCTCCATAAATGTCAAACAGCCTTGAGAATATGTTTGTACATGTTCGGAAAATAAACAAGCTGCTCGTCACACCTGATAAATTCCCTTAAAGTGTTACTAAACCCAGGACCCTGCATTCACTATATCTGGTCTCCCACAGTACACAGAACATGGAAATGCAAATATTTTAGTAAATATAAACTGCTAAATACCTTTTCTCATCAGCAGTATATAGCAGTCATATGACTTCTATCAGTGTCTGGCTGATTACTGGTTAATCTTGTAGGAAGAGTTTTCATTCTCCTCTGGCTGTCCTATGAGGCTGCATGACCCCTGAGTCAGGGTCTGACTGACTATTTGGAAACTCGGGCACTGCCCGAGGGCCCGGGGTCAGTAGGGGGCCCCATGAGATGCTCCTGGTACCTTTTTCATAGGCTTTTTTGAGTTTGGGCAAGGACACAGGGGCCCCATGATCCCCTATTGCCCGGGGGCCCCATGAGTTGTCAGTCCGCCCCTGCCTCTGCCCCTCTGTCTGGACAGCGCTGATTGGCCCTGTACTAATAACATGCACCCTCAATCCCAAAAAAATCTCTCTAGCAATACACACCAAACTGAGCATGTGTAGAGTGACCCCTAGAGCTCTGTACTATCAGCAGATGGATTGGGGACAGTAAAAGAAGGGAAGGATCAGTGAAGACAGGATCAAACAGCATTTTTACACAATGGGGATGATCAACCCCTTAGGTTCCAGTAAGTATAACAGCATGCTTTACTGCATATACAAGCATGCTTTACTGCATATACAGACTGATTTTACTGTTGTGAGTTTAGTAACACTTTAATGCTTGGCCTGTATAAATATTTTTAAACCAAACTCTGAAATTCACTGTGTAAAAGGACATGGATAAAGGAAACCTATATTGAGTGAAATATAGGGACTGGTCAGAGAGGGATTACACCAACTGTAATGTTTTACTGTATTTTAATTGATAAAATAATTGGAGGTGTTCGGTCTTCCAAGCCTCCTGCTGATGCTGCACCAGGAAGTCATTAATTTAAAAAGTACAATGTAGTAGCCGTATACCTAACACCACCAAATTACAGCTTCCCACTGCATGGTCACAAGAGTCCCTGGTTGTAATGATGCAGAGGGATGCCAGTGTCCCAGAAACTAAGGCTCCCACTGCCTACTGACTTATTTCTAGATTCTGATTAGACTTTCCACCAAAAAACCCTCAGAACCACTAGGCCAGAGTTGTGGCATGAGACCCTTTTCCCTAAGAACATGAGTGCACTTATTCACATCTCCTCCCTTTTCTGCATGCTCGAAGAAGAGTCTGGTGTGAATCTTGGAGAAGATCACATGCGTTTGTTCTTTTGTTGTGTGGGGTCCTGGATTTTTTTGTTTTTGTGTGCCCCCCCCTTTAAATCCATACCAAGCTCTCATCAAGGATAAGGGTCTGGAACCAAGTTTTAGGGGGAACCATACAGCAATTTTTTTCTTTGCTTGCTGACATCGTTAGCCATATATAGACATGGCAAAATGTGGTGCAGAAGCAGGCTGGGGATTAAATATTAATTTCAATAGTAATTTTTCTTTCCAAATGTCACTTTTGCTTTGTTACATCTTACAAGTGAGCAGCTTCACAGGCATGTTTAAAGCATTCCAAAGCATGTTATTTAAAGGAATTATGCATTTTAATGTCATTTTAAGCCTCATCAAAAAACATCTCTCCACTGAATGGTATTTCTTAAAAACATTTTTTGCATTGGTACATGTTCCCCTGGCAGTGCTGAGCTACCCATGCCTTTTGTGCGACAGTCCCTAGCTTATTTAAAAAAATAAAAAATGTATGGTGTAGCGCTAGGTCGTGATAATACAATATATGTACATATGTGCAAATCAATGCACATAAAGAACACACAGATAAATATACATATAACACTTCCCTTGAATAACCCCAATAATAAGGGGAGCCAATGGGTGACTCAGTGAACATACAGTGGTTCCAAAGGAAAAACACAAGACCGTGCAAGTGTAGCACACTCAATAAGTGGTAATAGTGACTTCATATACAGTCCACTTCAAACACAAGTGTAAAATCTTCATAAACGTGAGAGTGCCACTGGTGTCACAATCCTAAAGTGGTCTGAGTGCACCCTCACCTCCTTGCAATGACCACAAGGGCCAGCACACTTTGTTGTATATAGCACGTATCCCTCAGGAGCCACCTTGTCTAAAAGACCGTACTGGATACCACATCAGACCGCTGTCATCCAGGTCTCCTCCAGCCACTGATTATTCTGGTAATACCTCTTTCCCACAGGGTCATACTCAGAGACACAAATAGAAATCCTCCATAGCGTAATACAGTAATTTTATTAAGAAATAAACAATAAAAATTCCCACTCACATCTTAACAGACGATAATATGCAAGAAATCCTCATAACATCCTCATAGCATAGGTATGCATGGAGTCCCAATATGACATGTGCGCCGGAAGTGACCTCAGCGCGTTCCGGGAAATGTCATAAGGGCGTACCAACACATTGTGTCACAGATAACATGTGACTTTGTCAGGGTCCCTTGCTTATTAGCCTTGAAACTGACCAGAATGGATTTTCAAGAATCATTTCCTATGGGGTTCAGTGGGGTTTGCATTTAAGTTTGCAATTGGTGGAATCTACAATGAGTTCACTGAACAGCCCATAAATCAAACATTCTCCCATCACTACTAGTGTTGCATACTGTATCTATCTTTTTAACTATGAGCGGCACAGTAGCTTAGTGATTAGCACTTCCGCCTGGCAGTACTAGGGTCGTAGGTTCGAATCCCAACCACGGCACCACCTGCCTGGAGTTTGCATGTTCTCCCTGCGCCTCTGTGGGTTCCCTTCGGGTACTCTGGTTCCTCCCACACTCCAAAAGACATGCAGGTAGGTTAATTGGCTCCTGTCTAAATTGTCCCTAGTATGTGTATGTATGAATGTGAGTTAGGGACCTTAGATTGTACACCCCTTGAGGGTTAGGGACTGATGTGAATGTACAATATATATATGAAAAGTGCTGCGTAAATTTGCGGCGCTATATAACTAACTGAAATAAATAAATAACTATATATGCACACTTTTTTAACTTCATGAGAAAAAAAATCAGAGAACTATGGGTTAGCCAAAGCAAGAGCACAGCAAAAGCACCCTGCACCTTGAGGTTCACTGTTTGACTGTCACTTGCCTGAATTATTGACTAGTGGGTGTTAACTTCAGCATTCAGCTATTAAGGTTTGTTAGATATGGACTTTACCAACAAATGAGAAAAGGAGAATGTAAAAAAGAACTTAAAGTTCCACCTGGTGGTTAAGAACAGTAGCTTACATGCAATTCATATGCAATATTTCATATTCATTTGACAAAACAAACCCCCCCAAAAATTATGCTTAGATTGTTTTGTATTACTTACACAGACTGTGAAAAACCATTAGATGTAAAAAAGGCAGTTTATTTCACTAATACAGTATCCAGCCTTTGTAATAGCCTAGTTTTCTGTATGGAACAGAGAAAGAATATATACTTCATATCTTCCCCTTTTGTTCCTATGTATGCAAATTAAAATTTTGTAATTGAAACAAAGTCAAGTGCAGCTGAACCTTTTTATAAAATAATTTTTGTTTTAAAAATTTTACAGTAATTGTTCATTGTGTCATGGTAATAAACTTAAGTGCAACTGTTTCCTCTCAAATGTATGCTATTGAACAAAATAAAAATATCTCTGGATCTATAAACTTTCCTTTGAGTGTTTCATATTAGTATTAGTTTTCCCAAATTAAGGGAAAATCTGTTGACCAGATGTTCTTTTTTAACTAAAAATGCTATAATTTACACAGAAAAGATGGCAAATGTATGTGTATGTGAGTAAGTTTACTTATTTCCCCCCAAAAAACAACCAATATCTTTGGCATGGTCATTGCAGTATCAGCTTATTTGACTTCATAGTTACATCATTAAATGGACCATTGCCTCCAGCAGCATTAAGGAGTATCTAAACACAAAAACAAAATCTGAACATATTGCAGCTTACAGCTCCTTACATGTGGTGGCTGCATTCATTTACTTTTTTCAGACTTTTTGCCTGTCCTAGGATGACAACTCTAATTTATGAAAAAAATATTACTTTCTGAATGTCTCATGCAAATGCAATGAATAATATTCATAATGTTTGTAATATGTATGTAATGTTAGTTTCTATTTGTTGCCTTTCTCTGAGCGAATGTAGCACTCCCTAACTTTCATTCCTGAGAAAAATAGCCATAAGAACATTTGACCATAAGAGTTAAACCATTCACCACTAGAGAAAATAGCCTAACACTATAGGCTAAGAACATTTGATCAGCATTGGTCCCCCCAAATTCCATAGTGACCCTTTGAGTCTGGTATGGATTTTAAAGGGGAACCCCATGTACAAAACAAAAGGAAAAAAAGTATGGATTTCCCCCTAAACTCCATACCAGACCCTTATGAAAGCATGCTTCTTGGCTGGCCAGGAAAGGGGGGGAGAGTGCAGCTCCCCCCAAACCATACCCAGCCACATGCCTTCAACATGGGGTGACAAGGGCCCTTCCCCATAACCCTGGCCCAGTGGCTGTGGGGTTCTTCGGGCAGGGTGTTTATCAGACAAATACTAACAAGCCTTTTAATTAAAAAAAAGTCTACCATCAGTCACTTTGTCCAGCAATGTAGATCCATGTCAATCATGATGCCCAATGTCCAGTGCTGAATGCTCCATGACACAGGGGAGCTACTTCTTCTAGATCAGGTGAAGCATGTTACAGAAAGGTATTTACTCTGATTCCTTTTCTAAATGGTATGCAGCATAGGTAGGAGGAGGGGGGAGACAATGCTTCCAACATAACTTATTAGTAGTCCTATATTTCAGATTTAAGGTAAACACTGCAATAATCACACAAAATATGTTCTCTACAGCTGCGCATACATAATTAGGATTTCATTTTAAAAATGTGTTTTCAGAATGCTCAGCAGTTAATAAGGTCAAATCAACAATCATTTTTTTTATCTTGGTGATGAGGAAAAGTTAAGAGGAAAGATGGAAAAATGTTTTCAAACAAACTAATGTCTAACTGGAAATGTGGTTTGTTTGGGAAATATCATACTGATTGTAATGGCCATGTGTAAACTGAAATGTAGAATTCAAAACATTGCCATGGCATACAAATTACTTTTAAAATCTCTGACAAATGTTTCTCCTAAATTTCCAAATGAATATTCAGGGCTAATTCACACTATGTGTGGTGACTGGCATTTTACTGTACTGTCAATGTACATCTTTGCCACTACACCAAGCATCACCAAGTACCATCCAAAAGCTTTATTGTAGAATTATTACACCACAATGGACAAAGTGCAATGTTTCTGAGCTGCGCAGGATCCCTTTGTCAGGCATGTCATAAACGCATACTGTGGTGCAGAAATATTTAAAGTGCTATCCACCAATTAAAATCAAAGTAAAGTGTGACCTTCCCACCCTCTGACATTATAACCTACCAAAAAGCACTGTATACAATGATAAATAAACAATGGTACTAGAACTCAGATGCATACACAATCAAAGGAGTAATGGCAACTGGAGATTACTTAAAGCGGAGTTCCACTCACACTGTAAAAAAATAAAAGTCAGCAGCTACAAAAACTGTAGCTGCTGACTTTTAAAAAAACAGTCACTCCCCTGTCCCTCGGTCCCGCAGTGTCCTTCCTGCAGCCCGTTTCACCAGCCGTCTAGTGTTCCAGGCACTGGCATCTTCAGTGTGGGCACCCGGCTGTGACAGCTTGCGGCTTCACTGCCCACTGCGCATCCCCAGGTAGTGCTGTGCTTCCTGAATGGCCCCGTAGTCTTCTGGGACCTGTCACATGTCCCACAAGACTACGGGGAGGGAGGGTAGGAGGACAACTTCTGCTTCCGATCACCTAGGTGATCGCAGCAGAAGTGGGACCGGGTAGTTGTCAATTTCGGGTACCCACTCCCTCCCCCGCTCCCCAAAGGTGCAAATCCATAATGGGGAGCGGGGGACCAGTCTTTAAAGTGGAACTTCCCCTTTTGAGTGGAGCTCCGCTTTAAGTGCTGGTGGGGCAAACCCTCCGGTACACAAACATAAAGCCATAGTGCTATGATATTGCTGTACAGCGAATGAAATGTCACTTTTGTGCACTTCAAATAAAGTTTGTACAAAAAAGGGAGCTGTGTGATGCACTGAATAGCACACCACACCGGAGACTACCGCAGTTGGAATGGACAGCTGGTTTCAGGGGCGGACTGATCATTTGGAAACTCGGGCACTGCCCGAGGGCCCGGGGTCATTAGGGGGCCCCATGAGATGCCCCTGGTACCTTTTTCATAGGATTTTTTGAGTTTTTATTGCCCGGGGGTCCCCATGAGTTGTCAGTCCGCCCCTGGCTGGTTGAGAGGTAAGGCGTTGCAGTTTACTCTCCATAGTTGTCCTTTCTAGTGTGAATTCAGTCTCAAACAAAATTCAGCTATTATATAACCAGCTTAAAATTACTTTCTGTTTAAAATTTTCATGAGCTTGTTGTTAGTAATCTTTATGGCATTTCCATTGCCATTCAGGTGAATAAACACTTTTGAAGGCCGTTTCACCGGACAATGCTGTTTGCTACTGCAATCCATGGCATGATTTTCCTGTCAAACATAGGAAATGCTCTACAAAGGAAGATATTTTCTAGCATGAAATCAGCCAACAAGTTCATCTGACAGCATACTGGCAGATTATATTGTAACAAACACCACTTAAAATAATAAACTCCACACATATATGACGTCCATCTTAATAAAAACACATACAGGGTTGGTTTTAGATAGGCTGCACATTGCACTGATAAATACTGCTATGACGGAAAAATGCAATGTTTCAAATCTTTATTATTTTAGACTAGTATAATACAGTACATATGAAACTAGAGCAAAAGCATAGCAACATCAGAGACAAAATGGGCTTCATCTTTCAGTGCGTGGCGTATAAACCAATGGTCATTTGTGAACTGTATATGATTATTTTAAACAATCAGACCTATTCATTTTTATGAAAACTCTACATATATGTACTATTCAGTCATTCTTGTAGACTTTATTATTATTAGGCAGGGAAGTTGCTAAAAAGTTTAAAAAAATACATAGCTCTTCTTTTCACTTGCAGTGTAATCACCGTTTTCCCCCCGTACACCTTTTTTTTTTCTTCTAAAACAGTTCCTTTCAGTACTATCTTGAGTATTACCCACTTGATTTATACTCTTGCCCTTTTTACCTTCTACCAGGATCACCTCCCCTACTCTACTACTGTATGTTATGTATTGTTATGTATTGCTCACTTTCTTTGCTTTTTGCCCATCATTTACTTGTACCAGAATTTCTTCCCTTCACCTACTACCATGAACACTGCTCACCCCCCGAAAAAAAGAGTCTGCTGCATGATCTGAAGTAACAGACAAGAAGCATCGAATACACCTCTGCCCAACACTAGAGGCTGAACAGCACGTAAAAAAGCTTGAGTATCAGTTAAAGAGGATTGAAGTCTCTCCCTATACAGTTACACTTGCCTTGAAACAAGAAATTAGCACTTTAGACCTCCCTTGGAGGTAGTAGCTGCAGGCCAAAGATGGAAGACACTTAGTTGGAGAGCTGGCACAAGCAGAGGTGCCAGGGCCCAGCAATACCCTTCAATTCAGTCTAGATTAGCACATACATGACTGTATTTCTTGCTGAAATTAATACAAGACACAAAACAGCCAGAAACAGCTGATACTTCTACCTTGCGGCTCTTGGGTTCTTGGCTTGCTTACCAGCCAAGACACTATTTTCATGAAGTTTGAATGTTCTCCCTGTGGTTGAGTGGGTTTCCTATAGATACTCTGGTTTCCTTCCACACTCATTAGGTATGCTGGTAGGTTAAATGGCTCCTCTCTACATAGCCCCTAGTATGTGTATGTACTGTAGAAGTGGAAAACCCAGATACTCCTGAGCTTAGGGGTGGGCTCAATGTCATTAGGACCACATAACAAAACTCTTGGGATATGCACGCCTTGCTGCCCTCAAAAGACCGGGGGAGTCCAAATGTACTGAATAGAGAAAAACAAACAGATCTTTTAACATTTAATAAACATATTTTAAAGTGGCTCTGAACAAGAGGCTAGTCCTCGAAACGCGTCAGCTTTTGGATGTCCACAGTTCTCATTACAAACAGGGACGTAGTGTTAATTGGACAAAGCTGTTCCTTCACAATGTGCCTTTGATTTTATTGACAATCTGTAAGTACAATACGAACTTTTAACATTTAATAAACATATTTTTAAGGTAATGCACTAGGCTGGTGTGCCCTCTGTTTGTTTTTCTCTATGTGTATGTACTGTATGTGAGGTAGGGACCTTAGATTGTAAGCTCCTTGAGGGCAATTACGTGATGAATGTATGGTATGGCTATGGTACGGCTTAACTACAGTATGGCTTAACTGGAGGAAAGTTCAAAACTAATCTCAGAAAGTACCATTTTACTGAAAGTGTAGTTGATGCTAGCAATAAGGTAGAGGTAGTGAGCCTGTCAACAGGAAATAGCTTCAAACATGCTTGGGACAGGCATAGATATATACCCAAACAAAAAAAAAACTAAAGACAAAAACAGAAAAACCCTAAAAACACACACACAATAACCAAATACCCCCCCCCCCCAAAAAAAACCAAAACACACTCACACACACAAAATGGGCAGACTCGATGGACCACTCAGTCTTTTTCTGCCATCACTTTTCTATGTTTCTATGTACCGTATGTAAAAGTTGCACAAATTAATAGCACTTCATAAATACCTGTAATAAAACACATGGCACAAATTTATCACAGCAGTGGCTCTGTAATGAATGCATTATACAACATTTGGATTTATAGGGTAGGGTTTTCTAGGTATTATACTTTGTTTTTTTGTTTCATTTCTAAAACAGTCCCATTATAACTCATTCATTTAATGGAAAAGAAAATCACATTGCTTTCACGAAGTCTTGTCAGACTGGTATCGCTGTACCAGAGGATGTGGTGGCTAGTTCTAGAACATTAGTAGAACAGTTTGATCTGTGAATCACACATGACAGTTTCCTTTGCCACCTAACTGCACCACAATTGGGGCGTCAAATACATTTACCAGATAAGGAACCATAACCTAAGATAAAAAGGGTAGTGCTGGGCACAATACAAATTTGTAGTTTATATCAGTGTGTCCTGGTTACAAATTGTATTCTTAGTATTTGTTAGTATATTTGTTTGTAGATGTTAACATTTGACGCACTTCAGGGTTTTCAAAATCATTAAAATGTTTTACTTGACACATCATATTTCCTGTGGTTAAACACTAGCCCACATTTGTATGCTGCGAAGACAAGCAAAAGCAAACAGATGTGAGGAGAAGTTTAAAATAACTTAATATGTATTTTTTCAGATTAGATGTTATTGATGAAATATGTCTATAATGAATATTAAATGAAAACTTGCTCTTATCTGGCCTCAAATATTTACCGACAAAGAGATTGCTGCTGATCAGTGTTGTCCAACTGTCTACATCTATTTCTAGTTTGTGCTTTTATATTCCATTCTTATCTTGTAGAAAATCAAATATAATAATAATAGTAATAATACTGGTATCTATTTTTATGGATGATGGTGAAAGTTAAATTCAAAATATTTGGACCTTTGACTTATCTTGTATACTTTCAGAAATCCAGGACAGCTGCTCACCTAACATAACAAGTAATCTAAATAAAACATTGTAACCCTAAGCAACCTGTTCAGATAACTGTTAATAAAATTTTATTAGGGTCACATGCAGTTCAATATCAGCTCATTGTATCCATTACTTGTAAATAATCAATCATTTTGAGCTTCTTAAGGGTGAAAATGTGCTCATCTAACTGGGAGATGCACTTAATAACTTACAAAGGAATTTTCTAACTTGTAAAATATTTGTGTACAGGGCACTTTTCCCAATCTGTTTCTATGGAGAAAGCAGATTGAAGATGTAAAAGGAGGATTTATTTTTCGGACATATTGTGACAGGTTACTGCAGGTTTAAAGACAGTAAGATGTCTCATCATCCATATTCCTATCACTACCTTTAAAGTATATATCTCGGCAAAATAAAAAAAAAATGCACTAAATCTTTTCAATATGTACACAATGTTTTTTCTCATTAAATATGCTTCAAATATAGAAAAATACTGTTGATTTTTTTTTTTGGATATGTTTTGTAACACAAGGTAGAAAATATCATTTTTTTAAATTTTCTGTCTTTTTTCGTTTATATAATAAAACTCCCAGTGGTAATCAAATACCACTAAAAGATTTTTTGTGCCGTTATTTGTGTGAAAAAAATGATATCAATTTAATTTAGGTACAGTGTTGCATGACCGAGCAATTGCCAGTTATAGTAAGCAGTGCTGAATAGCAAAAAATGCCCTGGTCATGAAGGGGGTAAAACCTTCCAGAGGTCAGGTGGTTAAAAGAGAAATATCAGAATATTTTCTTTTTTTAAATTATACTTACCTATGTGGAATCAGCATTGATCTGATGCTGCATCTGTCCCCCGCCATTTGTAAGTGTAAGAACTGAGTGATCAGACACCGCTGATTGCTCAGTTCTCTTCCTTCACTCTGGGCAGAGAGCCAGGACTGTCACACTCCGTCTCTCTGCTCTGCCCCCTCAGCGCTCACTGGAGCACTGGGCTGTAGGGAGGGCAGGAGGGGCTGACTCAGGCACTCAGTGGATTGCTGAGAGTTTGAGCCAGCTGCCAGTCTAGGGTTCTGGGTGAATCCCGATTTTAAAGTCGTGATCTTTCCCCAGCCTGGGTCAGCTGAGTGACGTCAGCAAACAGTGGACTCTAGACTGCTGTCTACTGAAAACTGGTCATATGAGTGCAGAACGAACTGCACTCCTGTGATCTACTGGAGAAGTGCAGCCAAATGAGCTTTGGCTGTACTTTTGCTTTAAACTGACAACACTTTTGCTGAACAGAAATACCAAGCAGTGTGGTCAGCTCTGTTCCGTTCTCCCCTGCTGGACCAAACAACACTGCCATCTTTCCTTATCTCCATAACTGCAAGATGAAATCTTGATTTTGATATTTGCATAACTCCTCCCACGAGCCAGCCCACCGCTTTCATTAGAGCCAAGGGATCTTGAGAGATGTAAAAGGAAATAAATGTACCCGTGCCTACGTGAAAAACTCAAACTAATTAATGCTGCTGCTCATAAGGTAAAAGACCCATCAAACATAAAAATAATATTACAGCACAAAAATCAGGCAAACAATGGTAATTAAAAAATCAATAGTGATGAAACAATAAAAAATTATATAAAAAATTATAAAGTTCACTGTCCCAAATAAACGGTGATAAAGTGCTCCAATAAGAAAACGGTGCCAAAACGAATTGTGTTCTTTAAATGATATCCCCACACCATCCGTAATCACCTTCTGGGAACATTTTTGGCTTAAGAGTCCAACAAGCTTTAATTGGTGAAGAGTGTTCCCAGGATTGAACCAGACTCAGAGTAGAAATGCTTGCTTGATAATCTCCAACGACCATCAAATGGACAGATGAAATGCAAAAAACAAGGGGGACACTAATAGTGTAATACTGTAATACTCTTTTATTCAATTAAAACCGAAGTATTATTGCACTCACATGTCATAAGACAATAAAAGGCTTTAAATGGCATAAAACTCTGTGATTCCCACATCAATAGGTGTTAGACCAGCAACACTTGATAGTTCCCACATCAGTAGGAAATAGACTGGCAACTGTGTGATTCCCACAAAGAGTGTATGCTTATAAAATCCATAAATTGATAAAAAAATGACCAATTTATACATGAATTAATATAGGAACCATTAATCAATCATAATAAAACTAAAAATGAACAAATTAATATTACCAAAAAATATATATATGTAAAAATGAAAAAAATTTAATAAAAATAAGAATAAAATATAAACCCACCTACTATATAATTACTAAAATTAAGTATACTCCGCCGAAAATAAATTGAATAAATCAGACCTTAAACATGATTTGAATAAATTCAATAAACTGATTACCAATTTGACAAAAAACTGTTTAGGTTTTTACACTTGAGAGATGTACTGAGGCAGGGTGCTGTGATGTTTTCAGGTATCTATGTACAGCACCCTGCCAACCCCGCTCACCGGCCAAAATTTGCCTGCATTTCATAGAAAAGCACAGAGACTCAGTAATGCTATCACTGGGTCTAAAATAAGGTATATAATTAAAGCAAAAACATCTCCTAGATTATACTGCCTGTTATGCAGGAATATCTAAGATTTGTCCTGTTCATACTGTACAACTATGAACCTGTTTTTCTTACCCTGTTGACACTCTGGAAAAATTAATAAAAACATTTAAACATAAAGCAAAAAGGTTTGATCAAAAATGTTTTTAGCATACTGATGAAGAGGAGAGGAATCAGAGAAGTAAAAATATAAGCAAATAATGTTCAGCTTTAAGCAAATGATGTATATAAAATATGGGTCTTAAGACGCAGTTGTTTGCAAAATGTCATAGTTAATTTACAGAAGGTGGTTAGATAGAGAATAACCATTCAGCCACTAGATGCAGCACACACATTCCTGCCATAAGCAGTACAACAACCCCATGAACTACAATACATCACCATAACTGTCAACATAAAAAAATAAAATAGGTATACTTTGACCCTCGGTTCACATCTGTGCAAGTGGTGCCACTGCGGGATCCACACCAATGCCTGCAGCCACACCACCCACACACAGGAATGTGAGACCCGTGGACGGGTGTCATTAATTCTAAAGGCACGCTGCCCACACTGGAAATTGCAACCATACTGGAAACCTCAGTTCCCATGTGGGCTGCGATTTCTGAAGTAGTGCAGGGACTTCTTCCCTGCGTGTTCTGGGGCATGGGAGTCCATTCAAATGAATGGGCTCTCGTGTTTGTGCAAATCGCGGCCCGCACAATCGCACAGATGTGAACTAGGGCTGAAATAGATTTGTTACATGTGTTGTGGTTAAATAGAGTGTGATGGTATTCACAGTATACACTGCATATGTTTGCCACTGTCCTTGTAACCTCAAAATATGCTCTACCTCCTGTGCCAAAAGCGAATGTCCTACAGACACACATAAACCTATGGACAGAATATCACCTTAAAAACTCTTCCATCAAATATGCTTTCTGTCAGAGTTTGCCTTAGGGAAGAATTTCATTAAAACACTTGGGAGATACTTAGAAACCTACAACTGATAAAGATAATAAGTACTTTGGTCACAAGTATGTAATATACAGAATGACTTGTAGAGAACAGCAATCAGGACTAGGTCACAAATGACAGATCATAATACTGCAGGGATCAGCTTCCCTTTCACAAATTACCCCTTCAGATCTCAGATCAGACCCAATTCAAAACTCTTCTTCAGGCCTAAAATTACCACCATTAAGGCCACAGATAACTCCCTTCAGACTCAGATCAGTCCATGCAGTCCATAAGTTGTACACAGCACGTGGAGCCCTAAAGGCTGTGAGCGACTCCCCACACCTTTTCTTGTCAT
Source organism: Staurois parvus (assembly GCF_062004578.1). Lineage (NCBI taxonomy): Eukaryota > Metazoa > Chordata > Amphibia > Anura > Ranidae > Staurois > Staurois parvus. The sequence continues at coordinate 2,903,843 of NW_028318954.1, forward strand.
TGCCTGCCTTCCACTTCAGCAAATCTGTTCAGTCCCGAGCCCTCCTCTCCTATTGTGATGCATTGGCGGGACTGCAAGTAGCAAGATCAATGACAAGATGGGTCTGTCTGTCAATGCGATGGTAGAGGAAAGCCTGTGCAGGTCCAGTAAGAAGAAACTCTGTGCCAGGTGGGGACGTACAATGCCAACATCCCAGTACAATTTGGTATTGCCTAGAAAATTGAAAGGTATGAATAATCATGGGACTGTATTTGAAGCATATGCGTCACTCTCCACAACAGAAATATCAGCTTGGTGGAACAGATCACACAGTCATACATAATGCATTAAGATGGTTAGCTAAATATGCAAGCCAGGGGTAAGGCTTAATCATAATAGCCATATACAGGATATGTAGCCAGAAACCAGTACCGCATAGCATTTAAAAAAAAAAAGCATTTGAATCCACTAAAAAAGGCTACTAAAATTTAGCATGATTTTATCAAGTCATGTGGAATTTTAGTAGTGAAAAGTATGCATCATTTTTCAGCTGTCAGCAGGGTTCCCACTGCCAGCTGATTGTAAAAGAAAGAATTCCCGGCAATTAAAAAATAATTTTAAAAAACGGCGTGGGGTCCCCCCTCCCATCCATACCAAGCCCTTCGGGTCTCGTATGGATTTTGAGGGGAAGCCCCATGCCAAAATTTTAAAAACAAATGGCGTGGGGTCCCCCCCTCCCATCCATACCAGACCCTTATCTGGGCATGCAGCCCGGCAGGTCAAGAAAGGGGGGCGAACGAGCGTGAGCACCCCCCCGAACTATACCAGGCCACATGCCCTCAATATGAGGGAGTGCTTTGTTGATGTTGATGGGGACAAGGGCCTCTCCCCCACAACACTGGGCTGTGGTTGTGGGGGTCTGCGGGTGGGGGGCTTATCGGAATCTGGAAGGGGCCCCCAGTTCCCTGCCCCCCCATGTGAATGAGTATGGGGTACATGGTACTGGTACCTATTCACAGAAAAAAAGCTGTAGTGTGTAAAAAGACAGGAGTCATTCTTTGACAAGTCCTTTAATAAAAGAATGTCCCTCGAAGTAGATCCAACATCAATCACGATGTCCGCCGCCGCTGCCACTCCAAAGAAAAAAAAAGGCTCCGCTACCGACGCTGGCCCCAGCCATCTGCTCAGAAGCTGGTTTGACAGTTCTTAAATATGTAAGCGGCAGGGCCATCACATATGTGACCCCGCCCCGTGTGACATCAGTGATTAGCATGCCCCAGTCGATGATGTCACATGGGGCGGGGTCTTACATATTTAAGAACTGTCAAACCAACTTCTGAGCAGATGGCCGGAGGCCAGCGTCAGTAGCGGAGCCTTATTTTTTGTTTTTTTCTTTGGAGCCGAGGAGGTGCCGCGGACATCATATTTGACGTTGGATTTACTTCGGGGAATATTCTTTTACTAAAGGACTTGTCAAAAAATGACGCCTGTCTTTTTTCACACTACATCTTTTTTTTGTGAATGGGTAGCGGTACCATGTAGCCCATACTCGTTCACGTGGGGGGCAGGATCTGGGAGCCCCCTTGCTAAAGGGGGCTTTTAGATTCCGATAAGCCCCCCACCCACAGACCCCCACAATGACAGCCCAGGGTTGTGGTGAAGAGGCCCTTGTCCCCATCAACATGGGGACAAGGTGCTTTTGGGGGGGAGCTCCCCCTACCCCAAAGCACCCCCCCTTGTTGAGGGCATGTGGCCTGGTATGGTTCAGGAGGGGGGCGCTCGCACTCGCTCGCCCCCCCTTTCCTGAACTTTTGCTGTGTTGCTGTTAGAGCCTGCTTGAGTTCCCCAACTTATGTTAATGGACATGCAGTCTGATCTCTGTTCTGCTGTGAAAACATTAATAAAGGATCTCTCTTCATGTCAGTCCCTGTTTTCCTACCTAAACATAATCTACATCTCATGAAATCTTAGCAAGCTGGTAATGAGGTACTGCAAACAATAAATCACAAAGGTAAAAGTTGTTGTGAGAAAATAACAGTATAAACAGTTCAGGATCTGTATAAAAAAACTGTAGTCAATGAAGACTAAAGACGGCAACAGAAATCAAGCCTTGACACTTTCTAAACATTAATGCAATAATACTATTGTTAGGTTTAATTGAGAATAAATTCATGGTCAATGTAATGAGAGATTTGTTATTACATTCATTTTCCCAAGAAGAAAATTGAATACCAGCACAGATTACATGATAAAACTCATACTCCATGGCACTGATATGTTATTACTGGTCACAATAGGTTTAGCATTTTCTTTGCTGCATTATGCTATGATGTAAGTGACATTTGATTTTAATTATGATGTAGAAACCTGCAAGTAAAGAGATTATGCTTAACTGAGAAATTGTATATGTCCCTGTGCTAAATGAATAAATGTTTTAGCTGCTTCGTATTTTTCTCACCAAAGCTTCAAATGATATTTTCAGCTTTGAATACAACGATCCCATAATGCTATTCAAACGAATACAAGTACATAAATTGTTTAGGTTTGGTAGCTAACGTGTTTATAAACCTAAAAATAAAATGTCTTCTTGTCTTCAGTTTGATTTTTTTTTTTTTAAATCTGTGATTTTGAGTTTCTCAGCTTTCGTGTCCTAGAGTAACGATGCTCCCTGAGCGACTCCCTATGCACGAGCATCATTATCACCCAAGGATAAATGCTGCCTTTAACATCCCAGTCAATGTATAGCTTGGAGTCCACAGGAAATGCAAATCAACATGGAATGACTCTATCATCAAAGTAAGCACATTGCACAGATGATGCTAATAAAGATTTAAGTTAAAGCTGAACTCTGGGCACAAACATTTATTTAAACATATTTATTAATAGCAACTTTGTGTGCAAAGAGAGCAGAGCTGTGGAAGGGACCCAGCAGGTCTCCCTACTTCAGGCTTCCTGCAGAAAACTACAGGATGGAGGCAGATACAAGACCAGTCAGTCTGGACAAGGAGAGAGATCAGCAATGAATGGCCTTTTTTTTGCAGAAAACTTTTACACAAAAGAACATTTTCATATTGGCTTACTATATAGATCTGCACGAAATACACAAAACTTGACAAAGCGCAACTGCCTGAAACATGTCATCTTGGTAACCCTACGCATGCTCCCAGCTGAAGCCAACGCCGGACATTGCCTTCGCTTGCCATGGTGACACCACCCAGGATGCCGGTACGCTGACACCACGTGATTTGAAGTCGACAGGAGCGTTCTCCGATCTCAGCTCCCTTCAGAGTGGACGGGCCATTCGTTGGATTCACACTGTCCACTTCAGGCTGGTCAAATTTTATTATATTTGCTACTTTGTCTCACCCAATAAAGATGCACCTTCATTAAGGTTTTTGTCTGAGAGCATTTTCCACAGCGCCTATTTTTTTCAGTTCTCTTCATCATGCAAAGAATTAACAAGGCAGCAGTGGTGAGCTCATGATTAACTGGTCACATGTTTCCACCTGGAGTGGCCTCTCTGCGCTCATTTGTTTCATGCGCTCATTTGTTTCAGTTTCACGAAATACACAAAGTACGCCAAGATTTAGACAAGAATACATATGCATTTTAGATTTAGACAACATTTGCTTATCCAGGAGTTTGTCTTTAAAAGGGACCTATCCCTTAAATTATATTTCAAATACATATTTGGGCCACTTGTCAACATTAACAAACAAGGGGACCCAAATGCCACAGCTGCCCACGTTGTTTTTTCTTTAATTTCCTAAATGTTCTCTAGCAGCCACCTGCTTCTATCCCTGACTGCTGTCTGTCAGACTTGTGTAGCACAGATCCAAAAGAGGAGTTTCAGTACACTCAGTGTACCAGCAGGCGGGGAAATGGCATACATGAAATAAAAAATAACACAGGCAGCTGCACCATTGGGACCTAGAAGCCAGCAGCTCTGTGCTGCAGGGTTTCTGTACTGAGGACAGTATGGGAGTTAATTAGTTAGTTAGGATGTGATAGACAGCAAAGACAAAACTGGCATATGCTCTTAGCAGCTCAGCAAATGTTAGAAGCTCTGTAAATTCTTAGGAATTAATTAGTTGAGGCAATTAGTTGAGGCAGGTAGAACTCAGGTAGCAGTGAAACACAAATGGCAGAAGGCCCCAGGGCATGAACAAGTGTTGAGCATCAAAATGTTTCCTTGCACAGCGGTGTCTATGATGATTATGGCAACCATTGCCTGGGTCACTAGAAAGGGTATTTGCAATGTCCTTGCCCACCAGCATTACCAAGCAGGCTGAAAATGTATTTCAAGGTGTGCTGAGTCCTGGGAAGAACTTTCAGAATGCAAGAGGTAGGGGCGTTGAGATTCAGAATACCCACCAACAGATGCAAAGCAATGCCAAGGCCAAGGTAAGTAAATTTCAGGTAGGGATGAGGAAGGATGGAATTTGTTGTGCTGGTGGTGGTTTTTCCTCTGGGAGAGTTGTTTTGGAAGGAGTAATTTTTTTTGGGGGGGAAAAAATGTATCTGACCCCTGGACTCATTTGTTACTTTTTTACTTCTGCACCTGACTTTTGACCTCTATGTGTAACCTACTCTTGACCCTTGCACATTACTTATTCTTGATCCCTGGGGTAGAAGACAAAGAGAAACCATGTTTTAAAATTCGTAAGCCAGCTATGCCAATTTAGCTTACATTCACATAGCCAGTCAGTGACACTTAACCTTGATTTTAAAAAAATCTATTCAAGCATGTATTCTTAACTCAAAAAAGTACCCTCTATTGCATTTCCTCAACCTCCAAATTCCCTTTTTTTGTTTTTGCTGCTGTGATCTGACTTTCTGTTAGAGGATGGTTTTGCTTGTTCACTATGGTTCAACTGTGTGCAGGAACATAGCCATCCTCTCTTGCTTGCTCCTAAAATGGACTAGGGAATATGGACTATTGACTAAAAGATTTTTAGTGTGCATAGAACAGTGTACATGACTGCAACTAACATGCATTTCTTGTTAAAACAAATGGAAGTGAAGGGTAAAACAAATAGGTTTGGGAGCCCAGAGTGGATGTTAAAAGGGGCAGAAAAACACAGTAAAAAGAACTTTCATGAAAAATAGAGTATATGGTCATTAAGTAGTTTATGTATATGGATTATATTTGGAGATTGATATTGTTTAGTGTCACTTTAAGCTGGATGAATATCATGGCACACAGTGGGATGACATAATGACTCAATTACAACAAAATATGGTAATAATGATAAAGCAGATATGGAAATAACTCTTTTGGGGGGTTAAGAAAATTATTAAAATTAAAACTGAACAAATCTCTGGCACATAAAATACTTGGAAAATTATATGAATGAAAATTTAATGAAAATTATAACCCTTAATTAAATTTTGGTCTCAGAGTACAGATTTTTCCAAATATAAAACAAAAACATCTCTGGAGACTTTAAGACACTTTGGGAAGCAAATCTAAATAGATGCTCCCAGAATATGATATTGTTAATGGTGAATATAAAAATTTTACAGGATATTAATGAAGAAATAACAACTTTGAATGCTCAAAATGTAGCCCTGTTAACCATTGCTAGTTTCTCTGAGAGTGATCCAGAATCTAATTTTACAAATTTTCCATTTAACATGATGGTAATATTTCTGGCACTTCTTCTCCTCTTCTTCCTTTCCTCCTCTTTTGCAACACACTCTGAAAACACTCTCAAGGCCATGGATGGGAAGGATACTAGGTAATGGTTTATCTAATCACAATTTACTCACTTACCCTATTGGAAAGGATAGTGCTCAACAGGATGGCACTGGCATAATTCCCACTATGGGAGCAATACCCAATAAACGATTCACATTTCTAGGTATTAAAACACCAATGGTACAATAGGGGTACCCAGGAAGGAAGGAAGTAATTGAGTTGTTTGTTGTCAAAAAGATAGCGGAAAAGGCAACTAGATATTATTATTCTCTCATTGTTTGTCCTTTCTCAGGCAGAAAGTGTCTGTCCATATCAGAACTAAGAACTATTTGAGTTTATAAAGTACCTTAACCCGGTAGCCAGGAAATTGACACTGAATGTTATGTACAATCGTAATAAGAAAAAAATAGTGGCCATTTGCAGACACTATACAAGACTGGAAGGATTGGGCTAGACATGATTATGGGGCCCTTAAGACCCTGGTTGAGCTACTGGAAGAAAAATGAGATACCCTGGGCCTAGGGGGTGGACAATGGCAAATAGTTTGAGGCCCTTGAACGTATAGTGTTACAACCTAGTGGAAAAGGATATGTTACAGTATGTCAGGAATTTAAGTTATCAACAACATTTCCTTCATTATTTGCAAACATTTGTTTAACAAGTCACTAAAGAAATAAAGAAACCATCATGAGTTAAACCATAAAATCTAACTAAAGCCAAATCTAAAGCCATTTTAATTTACAAAATAATTAGAGATGAGCGAATCGAACATGACGAAGTGGAATTCGTTCCGAAGATTTGGAAAAATTCTATTCGCGACGAATCCGAAGATTAGCAAACTTCGGATGCACGAATCGAATTTTCCCAAAAATGGCGACGACATGTGTGGCGACGGAGAAAATGGACAGAGAAGATGGGGCGGGGATCTCTGGGAAGGTGCGCAGACAAGGCGCGCTGACCCATAATGCATTCATGACATGTGATCGCATTAGCCAATCAGCAGCCAGCCAGCACTGTGTAATGGTGGAGCTATAAATCGCGGCCATCTTAGAATTCTCCATTAGCCTCCGGTCATTCAAGAGAGACAGACCTGTGTGTATTAACCTCCCTGGCGGTATGATTATTTCAGATTTTTGGTGCTGAAAGCGGTACCATTTTTTTGCATGGAAATATGTATTTTTTTTATTGTAGGCTGTAATTTTTAGGAAAAACTCACTGAAATCTGTCCGAACAAGAGTCTAGTAAACATCCCGGGTATGATAAAATTTTAAACACAAAATCATAAATTATAATTTAATAAATAATCATAAAAATAATATAAAAATAATAAAAAATTTAATTCAATAATATAATCAAACCAAAAACACTGAAATGTGAAATATAGCGCCAAGTTCGCACATTGCTGAGCTCAGTCGCAAAATCGTTTTCAGTTTCTGATGACGAATTTCCCCCACGAATCATTATCACTCAATTCTGCAAGTGGTTCTGATTTACTATCGCTGTTCTCTAGCTGATCTAAACCGCTTTTGACCTAAAGGGACACTTTTTGGACGCCATGGACATTTCTCAGTTTCCAGGCAGAAAGAACAGACAAAATGCAGGCAGGGCGCAGGACAAAGCACTAGGGACAATATGTATGGGAAATAGGTTGAAACAGCAATGTTTTACTGTGTAAAATGTAAAAAAAAAAAATGACATTTTTTAAAATTTTTAAATTTCCCGCCGCCGGCGGCGGCGCCCGTACGTCCCAACGTCACAGGGACAGGACACAGAAGCCGGATGCCGCCATCGGCCGGAGGAGATGGCCGGGGACGCTGCAGGGGACACATCGTGGGAGCGCAGGGTAAGGTAAGTGAAGAACACATGCCGGAGCAGCGCCGCATGGTATTCCCGAGTGTAGCTCGGGGTTACCGCTTTTGGTACTGAAATGTTACCCCGAGCTACACTCGGGAATACCGCCAGGGAGGTTAAGGGACAGAGTTAGGGCCACAGAGACTTTAGGGCCACAGAATCGTTACTCAGGGACACAGAATCGTTACTCAGGGACACAGAATCGTTACTCAGGGACACAGAATCGTTACTCAGGGACACAGAATCGTTACTTTGGACTCTTGATAGTCGTCTCCCCACACTGCTGCTGGGGGGACTTTTTAACCTAGGCCTGTGTATGGCCTTCAATTGAAGCTGCTTCCGCTCTGCCACTCTGCCATTGGACTCTTGATAGTCGTCTCCCCATGCTGCTGCTGGGGGGACTTTTTAACATAGGCCTCTGTATGGCCTTTAATTGAAGCTGCTTACGCTCTGCCACTCTGCCATGGGCCTCTTGGGTATCCCAGAAGCTGCTCAGCGGGTCAGGGCAATAAAGCTCCCGGTTCGCAGGTTGTTCCGTCTTATGGATGGAAGTACGACGGTATATGATCTTCTTCGCACCCACGGCATTACTTCGTAGAATTTCTGCATTGCATCTGCAATCACAACGCTGACTTCCCGGATCGCCACTCAGCCATTGGACTCTTGATAGTCGTCTCCCCACACTGCTGCTGGGGGGACTTTTTAACCTAGGCCTGTGTATGGCCTTCAATTGAAGCTGCTTCCGCTCCGCCACTCTGCCATTGGACTCTTGATAGTCGTCTCCCCACGCTGCTGCTGGGGGGACTTTTTAACCTAGGCCTGTGTATGGCCTTCAATTGAAGCTGCTTCTGCTCCGCCACTCTGCCATTGGACTCTTGATAGTCGTCTCCCCACACTGCTGCTGGGGGGACTTTTTAACATAGGCCTCTGTATGGCCTTCAATTTAAGCTGCTTACGCTTTGCCACTCTGCCATGGGCCCCTGTACCGCCTCCTCTTGCTGCTGCCAGGTCCAGAGTGTGTCATGGGTCCCTGTACGGCCTCCCATTGCTGCTGACTTCATCGCCAGACTCTGCCATGTGCCACTTTCAGGTCTCCTTACACTGTTGGTGGGTTCCATTTTGTGATA